>NC_134277.1:68385291-69010291 GCF_949628215.1 Phalacrocorax aristotelis
ATGTATACAACTCATATGTTTTGGAAATATGTTACAGGATGGAAAGGATATTCTCTAGTTCTGAATCAGAAGGTGTTTCTGGTATAAGGAACACAAGAAGAAAGTTCAGAATTCAAGCTGTTGGGATACTCTGGTTTGATTTTCCCTTCCACCTCCATGACAGAGGATGGCATGTGCAAATAGTTTGCAAACAGCTTGAAAGAAAGTGGCCATTGATTTGCACACAAAGCAGTGCAATGATTGGAAAAGTTTGACAGCAAAAGACTGAAAGTGGTTTCAGTTCTGTGGCTACATATGTAAGCAGCCCAAAAAGGCTTTTATGAGGAGAGATACCTGTGGAAGTGACATCACTTTGATCTGTTTGGGCAACTGCAGCATAGTACTAACAGGATGTACTTTATAAAGAACATGTATAGCACTGATGTTATTCAGAGTAGTACTTGCTATGCTATCTTTTGATTGAAGCTCAGAAACCCAGGTCTTGGGATGGCGTGCAGAAGCTGAAGCCTGCTAGCCAGTTGACTGTTCATACAAGAAACTCTTTAAATGTTCATAGCTATAGACAGAGAACAGCCAGATAAGAGATGAAATTCAGTTCTGTTTGAAATTTTCAGGATCAGACCCAATTGAGCACATTTCTTCCTGTCATGGAAGGGTGAAGTGAAACTTCTCTTTGATGGGTGTTTCGGCTCAGCCTTGATGAGCTGGTTAGAAGGACTGATCTTAGGACCTGGTCTATTTTCCTTGCATGTGTTATGCAGATTTCCTTAAAAAGGAATCTTGTGCCTTAGCCAGGAAGATAAATAATGAGAAAACATCTGCTATTTAAGCTCTGGACTGACCTATAAATCTTAATGATGTATGCAATCCCAGAAGCAGAAATAATCTACAGATTGCAAAATTCTCTCACTCTTTTTTTGGTTTTCATTTTATTCTGTTTGTTGGGCAGGGGGTGTTTAAACAATTTTGTTATTGTTCCTTTGATTTCTGGTCATTTGGGACCCCAAGTGTTGTTGGTTTTTATTTTTTTTTTCTCTCACTATTTCCTTGTAACTGATAGAAGCTTCTGAGAAGAGAGCATGGTAACCATAATAACACAAGACGGATAGAACAGACAGCCCCTACAAGGAGCTGACAGGCAGAGAATAATGACAGAGTAGGGGATGGATAACTAATAGTTTGGATGATTTACTCCTGAGAAGCTCTGGAGGGTGGGATGCTTCTTTGCCTGTTTATTTCAACCTCACATGCTAAGAAACAAGTTTGCTTAGCTGCTTTAATCCTTTGCTGTATTTTCTCCTACCAGGGGATGGGAATCTGCACCTCTCCTCAGTGCTTCCCTGTGGCCTGCCTCCCAAAACCAACATTGCTGTTAAACAAACCAAGAGGTTTCTCTCTCCTTTTGCTTCTAGACCTGCAACAGAAAGGACTCAGCAAGCTTTTAAAACAACTTTATCTGTGATGACCATAAAATTAAAGAGGCTAGAATTCAAAATGCTGTGGAGCATGTCACTTTCAGTATTCAGAGAAGGATGGGGCATGACTCACCTGCAGCATGAGCAAAGATAAGGAAACTCTTGTCTTGAATTTGCCTGAGATGCTGAATAGAACTGCAGGACCTCTCACACAAGTCATTCTGTTTTCTGCTTGTTTATTGCAAGGTCAGGCTAATTTTATTCTCCATTTCATATTGCTTTAATTTAAACATTGGAAGAGGTGATGTTGGGGTAAAAGCCTCAGGATATTGTGAGCAGCATATTAACTATTTCTCTTGTTAAATCATAGAACCATACCCCTGCAAGTGGGCAGGGGTGGAGTAATTCCTCTCTCAAAGCTGTTAAGAGATCCTGGCATTCCATGAGTCAGTATCTTTGGTCTATAATTTCACAGACAGGTCTGTGGGTAAGACACCTATGGAAATCATTCACTTACCTGTTCCAGACTGGGACAGGAGGGACAAGTAAGCTGGGCTGGAAACTCAACCATCTCTGGGGAGTGGTGGTCCCATAGCAGGAACTACCCCATTGTGAATTACACTAGAAAGGCATGACTTCAATTCTGGAGTGGCTGCACTGACACTAATCAGACACACAAGCAGACTGAAAAGATATTGTGTTATGGTTGAAACAGCAATTTAGAGAGCAAGAGCTAAAACTAAACACTTGGTGATACTCTGTTTTGTTGTTTCCCATGGCCTGAATACCATCTGCTTGGAAATCAGGTGAATTCAAGTGTTATTCTGAAGGGCTGTCCTTATTAGATTGAGGTTTTCTTAAAGTAGAGCAAACAATTTTGTCTGAAAGAGGAAATAAATAGGAGTCTAATAAGTAAATGCAGAAGAGTGCAAACTGATCAGTGATCAGAAGAGGGTGAATGGGTTTGACTGACATCTGGAGTAAAGCAGTGCTGTGCTCTTTCAATTACAGGTTTAAGACTGCCACAATTGACAGATTAAAGGTGTTCACCCTAATCCAAAATTATACTTTCCCCAGTCAAATTGACCATTGTGTCAGCTTCAATTTGTTCAGATACGTCACCCACAGTGACTGATTGGACTGATTCACTTGCACACTCTTTGACAAGGTCCCTGTTTTGTGTTCACTCCTTACTCTTGCTATTTCCCTTGTCAGACAGATACTCTAGAGGCATTTCCATTATCTCCCATGTAGCTGTACCTCAGAAATGTACTGGACTGGAAAGAAAAATCCTCAGGCCAATTATTCTGACATAAACTCTACTTATCAGAAAGCACTAGAATATGAAGCATAAGTTAAAATAGCTCAAAACTAGGACGCACACCCCAGGCGGACACCTAAGTAATGCTGTGTTCAGTCTCTGCTGTGACAGAGAATGGATGAGCACTTTTAAATAAGAAACGACTCAAACAGCTCTTCAACATCCAGGTTGAAACAGTCTCTCTGAGAATGGAATTGCTTTAGTTTAAAGCAAAACCAACAAATTGCACAGATCTGCCCTGTATTGTTTTTGTTAGGAGCAGAAGTAGCATACTGCTTGGACAACACTTACCCTGTAATCTTCGTGAATTTTTGAAAAAGGAACAAAAATAACTACTGTTTTACAAATTTCTGAGAACCATGCTGGTGCTGATGCTATTTGGGTGAGAAGACGAGGAAGAAGAGACAAGTTGGATTTGTTTTCCACAAACTGAAGGATGAGGAGGTACCGGTCTCATATGCATAAAGACATGAAATGGCATTCAGATTAGTGAGTTTTAACTTCAGCCAAATTCATCAGGTGGCCTCTCCATTGTGAGCCAGGTTGCAAGTATGTCATATCCCACTGAACAAGGTTCCCATGGGGAGGTTTTGGAGAGCTCTTAGTGGTGCAGCCTAACTTTCTGCAAGAGTACAGGTGGTCCTGCAGACAGCAACATCTTAGCAGTGAAGAAGCGGGTGGCAGGGTACAGCCTCATGGGCTGTGGATGGGCAGTGGTTCCACCAGAGCAGTCAAACTGAAGGCAGTGCAAAAGGGATGAAATAGCTTCATCTCATCTGCCTTAAGCTTCATGTAAAAAAAGAAAATTCACTTCTTAGCTCTACATACTAGCAGCGTATGGTGGTGTGACTGCCACTTAAGCCCCAAGCATGACTCTTGCTGAAACTTCACTTGAATATTTTTTCAAGGTAATGTAGACGAGGTTGTAATTAATTTCATTGTCCTCTTAGATTCTTTTGCATCTCTGCTAGTGTTTGGTGGATTTTCTTCTGTTGTTTTATTCTTTGGAGTTATCCAGGGACATAAAAATGAAATATTTTTGATCAGGTTACAAGTACGTAAAAATGTCCAGTGTTATCTACCTCTGTAATCCATCTGTCACAGTTTCACACACAGCCATTAGTGGAGTTCCCAGGCACTGCAATAGATAACATTTAAAAGAGATACTACAGCCAGAACTAAAAGTACTTGCCTATCCACCAAAAAAGGCTTGCACTAAAGCTGAAGTAAGATTTTTTTTCCCTTTGCTACAGAGGCTTAAGAAGCAGGACTTTAAGGACTGACTATGGTAGCACTTGTTATCAGTGATAGAAAATCCTTTGCTTTACATTCTGGACACTCCCATAGCCAGAATACTTTTATTCTACAGGGCATTTGCAGAATGTTTATCGTTCTGTCAACATTTTGCCCAAAATGTTATATATCCCTTGAAAGACCCAGAGCGAAGTGGCTGGATTTTGGGTTGTAATTAAGTTTTGAATTATAGGGAATGGGGTAAAAATGCACTCTTTTTGTTATGGCTTTTAAGCAACTCTAACACCTTAGAGAATTGATGCAGATGTTTGAACTTTGGCACATACTTTATCCCCAACCACAGCAGTGCCTTTGGGTTTTCTGAATAGTTACTGAGAAAGATGTGAAATGTGAATTGTAAGAGCACAGCAGTACCTAGTACTGTATATTTAGCTCAGAGTTTCTTTCATTTGCCTCTATGAGGTATAAAGCACATGCCTTATGCATACCGCTCAGTATTTGTGTACAGCAGCAGAATTTGTTTTTAGTTACTGATTTTCCAGCTTTCCATAGTCATGGATCACATTACACGGAGGTGAGTAAGGTGGGAACTATTCCTTCTATCTCTTTGGGTGTGCCTGCAACACTCATGCATAAGCAGGCTGAGCGGACACTTTTCATTACGATATGTGTTCATACAGGATGCAACCTGTGACGGGAAGTCTTGGAGCAGCTAGGGTCCCTGTATTTACTGTATAATCAAAAGGTACCACTGGAACCCTTTTTGTGGCTCTGGGCTCAGTCTTCATGGAGATGAGCTGTAGCTGTCACTCCCTCTTTAATCTAGAGGTGAGAGATTTTTATAAGCAGCTAAGGCATGCAAAGCAAGAAGGCAGAAACAAAGAGGGACCACAGAGGTGAGCTTGTTGAGTCAGTACCAGTTAGTTTGAAGCAGAGAAGTAAAATCATCAGAGATTCAGCAGGGGAAAAAAAGCAGAAAACCATCATTGACTTGACAAGATCAAAAACCCCTACGAGAAGAGGCAGAGAGGAGGAAGGCAGTGCATCAACAGGATTGAGGATCAGCCAGTTCTAAGGAGAAACAGAGGTTGATGCATCTCTCCTTGATTGACAGCACCTTGGCCAGCAGAGACTAGCAAGGTGACTGCCCCGTGGATACTGAGCATATGAATGCTTAGCCTAATAATGTTAGTCCTGGCCCACTGCTGCGTGTGTAACAATAAATGAAACTATTTTTATATCTGTACAATCCTGCTTTTGAGCTTCTATGCCCAATAAAGATGCCCAAAACATCGAGGGTTACATTTAAGGTGATCTCCTTTATTATGCAGGCTGCAGTACTGGCATCAATTAACTCCTGCTTGAATCAGAGTATATTTGTTCAGGAAAAAAACCCAAACCTGCAGTCTCTCTTGATTGAAACATTTTCCAATGATGTATACTCTATTGTAGCCCTTGGAAATAATTCCACTGGTTAATTATCCCAAATGCTGAAAATCTGCATGTCAGTTTTATTCTGAACTTGACTCGTTTCAAGTTCCAGCCACAGAATGTTGTTGTATATCTGCTAAACTGAAAAGCCCATACTCAGGTTTCTGCTGCCTGTTTTGATGGTGGTTAAATAAGTATTTTGCCTTCTCCTTGACATGCTAAACACATTCTCACCTTCAGGTCTGTGTCCTAGTCATGTACCCTGAGCCCATCATTCCCGAGTGGATCTTTTCTGACTGCTCGTACTGCTCTGACACCCAGAAACAGACACAGTACTGCAGAGATCATGGCACTACCAAATACACAGGAGATCCATAAGTGGCAGGAAAAAGAGTATTTTCTGTTAATATAACTGAGTACTGCAACGGCTGAAGCATCACCCTGAGATGCCACCTACTATGTCACCTACCACACTTCTGGGCACTGACGGCCATGGTAGTCTGTGCACCCCTTCAGTGTGAGGAATTCTCTGTTGGCAGATTTAGGCCTGTGTCATCAGGCATGTCATTTGCTTGTGCCTAATTTAGCAAGCACTCCAGACTGGTGATCTGCGATCTTTATCACTTTGACTGACTCTTTTTGTCCGGGTACACTTAGTCCGTAGTGCAGTTATGTTTCCACCCATGTCATAGATAAAAGTGTTTGATAGCAAAGAGGCAAAAACTAATCTGTAAGGGAGCTTGCTCAAGTCTCACCTCCTTGACTGAAGTCACTCTGCTCTAATTCTTCCCGAACTAACTCTCACGGTAGGCAGTGCTTTGCCTACTGGTTTTTGTATGGAACAGAGAGGTACATCTCCTGACACTTGTTGAAGCAAACATGGAGACGTGACAGGATAGTCCAGGCAATGTAATGCACCGCATTGTAAGCCAGGTGAAGTCCTGCCCACCTCTCTCACCAGACCAACACACTGTTATTGGAGCTGCTTCTTCTCACCTCTTTGATGATGATTCTCTATCCCTTAGACTGACATAGAGCAAATAACCGATCCTTGGAGACTGGCGCTCATAATTCATCACCTAAGTGACTCCTGCTGCTCTTACTGTTTGCTAGTGCCAACAGGCTCACTTCAAGGTTGCTGGCTTATGTTCACGGGACAAATGGCGAGTTAAAGTTTAATGTTTCCTGACTTCCTGCTGCTTGTTCTTGCAACATCTGTGTTGTTACGACATCTGTTGTAAAACCAGAACGATATATAAATGTGAAAATTATTCGTATAAACCAGCAAGAAGTATAGCAGTAAAGGAAAGTGCAGGGGATTACATGTGTATCATACAGGGAATACATTGCATTAACTGAATACAAACATACATTTTCTTGGGTTTTGTCTTTTGGAATGAGAACAAAGGGGACAAATCAACAGAACAGGGATACCATGGTGAAACTTCACTGAAGTCAGTAGAGTTACACCAGGGATACATTTGGCTGATTCTTTCGCTAACGGCTGTATGAAAGCCTTTATATAGAGTTTCTGCATGTGTGAAGTGTACGCCAAGACAAACGCAATGTACTAAATGGAACCTCTTGATTTATTTAAATAAAAAATATGTTACAAAAAACAGTGGATAATTGGACTGGATTGCATCCAGACTGGAATCGTCTGTCTCATGCCTCCAGAGTGTCTCAGGGAGGAGCAGTAAGGAATATCTTACCTGTATACCTAAGCAATGTAGGCTATGCAGATAGCAGCTAATTTCTTGAAACTGCTAAGATCTACCAAGGGACTCAGAGCTCTTTGGAGGACACAGGTTGTAATCAGATGTAAAGCAGCACTTTTGGCATCAGCTGATATGGACTAAGGGATTAGCAAACACAGCCTGTTCTCAGCTGTTCATCAGTTATCTTCCTTATAGGCATTTGTCTCCCTCTCCCCTTCCAGTACAGATCTGCCAGTATCACTCTCACTCCCCAGCTTGCCAAAATGCTCTAAGTATTAAAAAAAAAAAAAGAAAAATCTAATAAAAAATGTTAAGGCTAAACAAGCTTGCCTTAACTGGGTTGGAGTATAAGCCTGGAGATGTGCTATGGTTGTGGTAGCCATCAAGTCATGCCAAACACCTGGGGCTGGGCTAGAAGAAGCAATTTCTTGGTGTGGATCAGCAGCAGCCTGAACAGCAACTCAGAAAACAGTCTAACTCCAGTGTTTGAACACCATGGACCTTCTAATTACAACCTCTAATTGCCTGTTAACTGTGGAGGTAACCAGAGCCCCTCAGCAGCCACCCTTCTGCTTGTGCTGACCTGCAAAATCATTTAAGCTGTGTAACTGTTGAGCTGCACAGAGACCTATCTCACATCATAGGTCTGGTGGGTTTCTCAAGCTCTGAGTTTCCCCTGCCCTTAACACCAGGTATGTCCAAACAAACAGGTGTTTCCAGAGCTTACCTAACTTGCACTTGAGGGCTAGTGCTGGGAGTAGAGAAGGGGAGAGGTCACTCTGTATCCAATAACTTTAGATATGAGATACCCAATTTTGAAGGAATGCTAGAAGGAAATTTAGTGCTCCCATGTGTGCTGTTGGAAATGGTGCAAAGAAGCTTCCTCAAGACACAAAGCTGTTCTACTTAGCATTAAATAATTATGCAAATGCCTCTAGGAAGAGGTCAGAGTAATCGTAAAAGCTAATGCTCATATTAGCAGTACATCAGGTACATCGAGTGTCTACAGCTCCCATGAAGGAGCACAATGGAATAAAAATCCTCAGCAAAGTTCTCAGCTGAGATGGGTCACTTTTAGGAATAATAAGGCAAGTTTGTGTCTACATATGCACTCACAGCCAGTGGCAGGCTATTTTAATTTTAAGGGACTGTCTGTGATAAGAAACAATGAGCAGGAGGAGAGTGAGAAACTGGAGAGGAGCTAAAGCTCTCCAAGAAACTCCATCAAATCCCTGGATAGATGTTGTCTCACATGTTGAGAATTGTGATGCTGCAGCACTGAAGGAGTTATCTTGGTTATGTGAGTATTGCAGTACTGTTGTGTTTGGTGAAAGTACCTGTTAGAAGAGCAGGATGGAGTGACAGTGCTTGCGTAAATGTATTGGGATGGAAAAATACTAAAATATGTTCCACAGAAAGAAGTAAAGATGAGATTTCCAAAACTAGTTTTGAAATTCTAGTGGGGAAAGGGTATCCAAATTGGACACCTTTGAAAATGCCTCCTTTTTTCAAAGGGATGTAAATTCATTATAATTGGTTTGTATTCTTCAGCTGTTTAAGCACTTTAGAAAATGTCACCGTGAGTCAACAAAGATGTGCTAATAGATTACATCAGTGAGTTTAACATTAGCATCCCAGTATTAAATTAATTCCTCAAGGTTTATTATATGGCTTCAAAAGAAGTTGTCTCCTGTTAGACTGGGTTGTAGGAAAAATAGTAGTAACCTTAGTGCTACCAAATCCAAATGCCCTGGGGCAGTGTAAATAGCCTAACTTTGACATTCCAAAGTTTGAATACTGACATGTGAAATCATAGTGCTCTTTCACAGCCTGATCCAGTATCCACAGAAGTAAGACAGAAAATTTCTGATGACTCCAACAGGTCTTGACTCAGGCTGTTAATATGGCTTTTTCCACCCTATTTAATGTCTGACCTCATACTGCTTTGTCCCTGTAACAAAACTTGTAGGGAATCTAATTCTATCCACTACCTGACTTCTGCCTAATTTCTTAGAAATAGCAAAGTTGTTTGCTAGCACTATTGACCCTCAGAACAAGACCTAAAGGTTGGTGAATATGTAGCTTCTTTAAACACATACACATCTAGACAATAAGGTTATACAGAGTACAGGATTCATTGTGTTTTGGCTAATACTAAGCAACTCTGGTGAGAGGGTGAGCGCTCTCAGTTCCAGTTCCAGTTTGTGACATACAACAGTTATACACGTCTTAAAACACTAATGAGCATGATGCAGAATGAGGCCTGTAGTAACTTTTGATGCAACCAAGCTCATCTGCTGGAGGGGACAACATTGCAGTCCAGCAGTCAATGTGCTAGACTGGGCCCTTGGAGCTGTGTACTTTACTCCTTGCCTACAAAACACATTGTATGAATTATTACAACTCTGCCAGCCTGAATTTCCCCCTGTTTAAAGGAAGTGAATGATAATTTTTTTTCACAAAACTCTTTGGTAGGTACTAGCTTGTTTTCATTAGGACCAGCTTGCTTATTATTACTCAGACAGCAAGAAAAATTCAAAGCAGCAAGAATTTTTTAGATGGTGCCATTAATTTTTTATGGCGTGTTTTGCACTGGTAGTGTAACAAACTGAAAAACCACAGTTCTCTCTGAACCTCACTTTCTTCCTAAACACAGAGTTTTTCAATTTCACAGCGCACCACTGATTCTGGAGCAGGGAGGGGCAGAGGGGAGAAGTGATGATTTTGGCAGCAACACCGTTATGATTTGCTAAAATAGCAGCTTGGCAAATCTGCTTTCTCAAATATCTCATGTTTTGTTAATTACTGACAGCTTTGTTTTTAACTGAACGTGAAACAATGTGGAGAAATGGGCAAGCATGGCCCCTGACTCACCACTGCCCGGCTGAGCTCGGCAGGTGGGAGCAAGCCGTCTCCAAGAAGGGGCCCAAGCAACAATTGCTGCCCCAGATCACGAGGCTCAGCAGATAGATACAAAGGGAGGGGTCCTGGAACCCAGCTATGGGATGCCTAAAAGGGGCTCTTTCTGCCCTGGGCTTGCTGGGCCAGAGGGAGGTTGGAAATCTTGCCAAAAAGGAATGTGAAGTGGGGGCTCAGCCCCCAGGGTCTCCTGGTGATGTACGCCTTTCCCCAGCTGTGGTCTGATACAGGTAAAGATGAGGCGTGGGGTGGCCTGGCAAAACTGTTGGCCTCAGTTCTGTCACATGTGGAGAATCGGGGGGATCTAGCTGCTCTAGACCACCAGTGACTGGAAGCATTCCTTCAGGGTCCGCTGTGTTTACCTGGGAATACGTCTTCAGGGGTGGGTAGAGCCAGGTCACTTTACCCATGTTTACTTCATACTAGGGACCACAGCTCATGAAAAGCAGCAAAGTGTGAGACAGATGTCTGAAGTACATGAGGGCAAAGCGGGCCAGAGCAGACACTCCTCTTGCAGTTCATCTGTCAGCATTTCCTGGACACCTGGATGTTCACATGGAGCAGTATTTCCAAGTACTTTGATCTCCACATACTTTGAGTGATGTTTGGTCTCCCAGGGTCAACCCACACAGGGCATACACAAAGCATGGCCTCATTGGGCAAGCTTGAGAGCTGCACTTTGGGCTCTCCTAGGGATCTCCTAGGCAGACACATGGGAGCTTTGTATAGGTGGGTACCTGTTTTGCAGCTCCTGCCCTCCCTGCCCCTCTCCCAGTGAGCATGATGGGACCCTGGTACCAGAACATGGGGAAATCCAAAGACATAAGAAAGTGGAAAGTTCAAAGCTAATGAAAGACAGATGGTTTCTTATGCTTGCATGCATGTAACATCTATTCACTGCTCCAGGAGATCTCAGGGGCCAAGAACATTGCAGATTTTTTTTTTTAAAGGACCTAATGAGACAAAAACATCCAGCCAGGTTAATAAATTGGACAGAAACAAAAGAACAAAAGAAACTCTTCAACTTCAAGGTTTATACCCATTTCTAATGAGTGGAGACTAGGATTAAAATATTCCTGGGAACCAGCATTCCTAAGGATGCTTGTGTGGTGACAAGATTCTGGATTAACAAGACTGGTGGTCATGTAAAGCTATTCACAGAGTCACAGAATCACAGACTGGTAGGGGTTGGAAGGGAGCCCTGGAGATCATCTCATCCAACCCCGCTGCTTGAGCAGGGACACCTAGACCAGGGTGCACAGGACTGCATCCAGGTGGGGTTTGAATGTCTCCAGGGAAGGAGACTCCACAGCCTCTCTGGGCAGCCTGTGCCACTGCTCTGTCACCCTCACAGGAAAGAAGTTTTTTTTCTCATGTTTAAGTGAAACTTCCTGTCTTCCAACTTGTGCCCATTGGCCCTTGTCCTGTCATTGGGCACCACTGAAAAGAGTCTAGTCCCATCCTCTTGACACCAGCCCTTCAGATCTAAGTATTGATAAGAGCCCCCCTCGGTCTTCTCCAGGCTGAACAAACCCAAGTCTCTCAGCCTTTCCTCACAGGGGAGATGCTCCAGTCCCCTGATCATCTTCATAGCTCTCCGCTGGACTTGTTCAAGCAGTTCCCTGTCCTTAAACTGGGGGGACCAGAACTGGACACAGTACTCCATATGTGGTCTCAGTAGGGCAGAGTAGAGGGGGAGGATAACCTCCCTTGACCTATTCATGCATAACTGTACTCCTAATGATCCCATGGCAACTTGTTTTTTGACCTATGTTTATTGTATTGTGTAAATGTCACGTCCACTTTTTGTCTCTTTATTAGCATTGCTCATCAGATGCTCTGAGTGTGTGTGTGTTTGTATATGCACAACACACAGACATAATTACACGGAAGTCCTTTGGTGTCACTTTCCCCAGAGCAGTGTTAACACTTCGCATATGAAATGAATTTTTATAGAAATAATGCTACAGAGATAATTTTTTCCAATCATTTTTTTCCTTTTTACTAATACATAAGAGAAATGGAAATAGTGAGTCAGAATATGTCTGTAATCGCATGGCATGAAGAGAAATTCAATTTCAGAAATGCTGAGCTTTGTGTCTCAGTGCAGGAGGAAGTCTGCAAACTTGAGCTGTACAACACACATCACAGATCTGGCATTTATGACTGATAAACTGATTTGAGAAGCAGCAGCATCTCAGCCCTGATTAGTCAAAGATATTTTGCAACTGTCCTCTCACTGAAGTTAACTGGAGCTAAGGAAGTGTTCTGGGAAATCAAGCATGTACAGTGAAAGCAGAGCACTGGGAATACAGGCTGCTAACTTCGGCTTTTCCACAAACTCATTGCTTGACCTTCAGCACGCAGGAAGAAAGACAGGAGTCCAAGAGTGATCTGGGGCTGCTTTTCCATCATTGGGCTGTCCCTTTTTAACTAGCACTTGTTTGTCTTGCTATCCATCAGGTTCTCATTTCCTCAGCCCAAAACAAAAAGGCAGGGCGGGAAATCCCCTGTAAGGGGATCCTGAGTTTTGAAATCCAAGCCTCAGTTCCAGAAAACCTTGCTGACAGGTTTCTCCCTTCTTACACATGCAGAGGTGGAAGTATTACTCTGTGAACTAAGATTTTTCTGGATGAAGCACTGAATAACATTTCTGCTTGCAGTCAGCCTCCCCAACCCGCACACTCCCTCCTGCTCCCTGCCGCTGTGTAGAGAAAAAAAGACAGTGCTTCTGCCCCACAGGCAGAGAAACATCATCGTCCCACCGCCTGGTGCTCCTCCAGGCTGCTGCCACAGGCCTGGGGGCCAGCTCCACTCATCCACCTCTGTGTCCCTGGCTGCTTCCCCAGCACCCCAGGCACCGTGCTCACCAGGCTTCCCTCTGGCAGGTCGTTGCCTTGACCTCTAAACAACAGAACTGTACTTAAAGAGGGCGGGGAAGGGGACGGGGACGGGGACGGGGACGGGACGGGACGGGACGGGACGGGACCGGACGGGACCGGACCGGACCAAGTGATGGCTGGGATTAAAGCAAATAAAACAATTACAGGAGTGCAAAGTACAAAGGGGGTTAAAAACGGAAAGAGAGAAAAAGAGAGGGGAGACTTGAATAGCATTGAATATTTTAATTTCTTTTGTTTGAGAGGGTTTTTTTTAAAGCTGCTTGGAAATGGGGGGGGTCATATAGGTGTTGTGTATACATTTTTGCTATTAGAAGAATCTCCTTTATGTATTTAGCACTATTTAGAGGGGTCTGGGAAGATAAGGCTGCTAAAGCTAGGTTCTCCAAACTAGCTTTTGTTGCACCAATGTGAATCACTTAATAATTCATATTTCAGAATACATTAATGCAAATGATAATTTTAGCTTGCTATTGAATTTTTAAATATGCAATGCAGGCAATTTATGTTTCTGTTCATTTTCCCAGGTAAAACTGTTTAGACATTTTTAACATATGCTTGGTTTCACTCATCATATATCATCCCATTGTTTTAATTTGGGGTAATTAAAAATTAGGAGCATCACAAATAATACATGGAGCCCTATGTTCATGGAAAAATAACATGGAACTGATACTCAGTCTTGCAATTTGAATGAAAGATTTTTCAGTGATGGTGCAGTAACAAAATAGTGGTGTCCTGTGTTTATGCAGATAATATATATCTAAATTGTAATTACTGTGATTAATCTGTATCTATCTCTTTCTGTAAATCATTAGGGTTTTTTCTGGAATTTTTTTTAGATTTACAAGGAATATTTGGTGTAGGAAGGACAAACATGTTATTCCTCTCCTACTGAGCTGGCTAGATAATTAGAAGGCTGAAAATCAGAGGTTATTGAAGATTTCCTTTCTTTTTTTTTTTTTTCTGGAAGCTAATTATCAGCTTTGACCCCACTTCTCAGAAACGTGGGAGCTCAAGTGACAGGCGAGGTGTGAGACCCAGAGACCCCAAGCTGGGCTTTGCCCAGGGAAGGGTAAGAAGCGCCATGACGCTTTCGTTGTCCCAAATCCCTTGAAGCTCCCCATGGGGCAGAAGCCAGTCCTGCCTGCCCAAGTGACAATGGGCCAGCAATGTGCCACTTCATAGGGATGCTATTAAAAGCACTGGCTGGGGAAAGGGGGTGCAGCATCCTGTAGTATCCTGCTCTTCCACGAACAGTGCATGTGCCCTCTGTGACTTGTTGTGAAGAAATAAAATGGCCACAGAGAGGGCCAAGGGGTGAGGAGGACATCCTGAGGCCCAGCTGTTCCTTCTGTCTTCCTCCCATTCCTGGCAGTGGCCCTCCAGCTCCAGCACACCTGTTGGGATGTTAGCTTGGCCCTTGCCATGTTCAAGGAGTCATGTAACTTCTCTCCCATTTGACTGTGTTTGTAATGAAGGACAAGAAAGACACTTCCACACCCTCTTGTCCACCCCTGGGGGAGATGCACCATCCCCTCACCTTCCCACTTTTCCCTCCTGGGAAAATAAATAAAAAAATGTTGCCTTCCATCCCTTTTCAGGAAAGCAAAGCCATCCTTTACCACTGATAGTGTCAGACTGCATTCCACAAACACCTTCTAGCCTCTGGCTTCTACCTGGCCATGGCTGCCTGACTGTGATAAAGTGGTAGCATTTCCTAGATATGAGATCTACAGACAGATATGACCCACCTGACTGCTGGACATATCCCTGAGCTCCCATATGCAAATCTCATCCTGTACTTAATCAAATATCATCCATCCAGGGGGGAGGAAAAGAAAAAATGAAGGCGCTATTAGAAAGGAAATGGTAATGAGAAGAAAAGAGATATCAAGGAACCAAAATAATTTGTTATAAATTAATATTACAACCTGGGGATATAAATATGTCTGGTTATTGGAACGCACATTCTCCCCCTTAAACCATTGCTAGAAGCATAAAACTTCCCACGACATGCTGTATTGGTCAATGTATCTCTGTAAGAAGGTGCTTTGTATCTCAGAGGTAGCATAAGAGCCATTAGATGTGGGTGTTGCTATGGTAACTGCTCTTTTTTTTAATTGAATAGCATAGTAAGTAGTCTTGTAAAACCCACTAACCCGTAACTTGCTGGTGCCCTGAGGCAGCATTAATGCAAGCACCTTTTCTTTGTCTTATTTCCTTCTGAGGGAGATGCAGGTATCTCAGCACAAGCTACTTCCTTATAAGGCTAGTAACTCTGCCAGGAGAATATGTCCAGCAGCCTCTTAGTAAAGGGATGATAAACAGAAGGTCACGTAATATATACCAGCTTTATTCTAGGCCACTTTATATACCATGGGGTCAGGTAGACGGAAGACCCTCCCTTTCTTTTGCCGCTGAGATGGGTAGCCAAAATCTTTCACTAGTATGCCATTTTTCGCTTCTTTCACACAAAAACTTAAGACTGCCCCTCCACCCCTCCCACCCCAAGCCACAGTGCTGCCTTGCAGCCAATTAGTAAACCATCCAAATGAAGCCTTCCAGTACACAGCAGCCAGTTGGATGAGATGACTTTTTGTTTGCTGTATTGGTTTTCTCTTTCTCTTGACATGTGTCAAGTGGACATGTGTGAAGTGTGGCTCTTTCTAAATCTCTAATACCTTCTGCTTTTATAGTCCTTTTCAGAAGAGCAGTGGTCTGTTTGACTGCTTGAGCTGGATCACCCACCTGGATCTTGGACCCTGGCTGTTCTTGCTGTTGTTCATGTTTTAAGTCAGTAGCAGAGTATTTTTATACGTACAAGAGTACCAGCCCTCCTTCGAGCAGGGAGGCTGCGGCCCTGGTTAAAGTAAGGCTTGTTTAATTTGGTCAAACACATCAATTTTTCAGCTTCAGCTCCAGAATTCCTCTTGCCAATGCTGACAGGCACCCTGTCACAGTTTTGCTGTCGGATGCTCTGCATGGCGCCGTAATTTCAGTTTCATTGTCCTTGGCACTTGCAGCTTTCTCCTGGAGTCACCGCCAGACTGTACTTGACCTGACTGAAGTGTGCTCATACACCTATTCAGAAAGCTACTGGCAACAGAAGGGGAGCAGCTAACACTTCCCTTGCCCTCGCCCTCCCCAGCCCAGCCCCTCCACCTCAGCACAGCTGTGATGTTTTAGGTGATGCTTGGGAAGGTCCTGCCTCTGGCTGACCAGAAGAGCTCCTGTGTTAACCTGGGACTACTGACTTTTCTCTCTCTCTCCATACATTGCAGTGTTACTTTATTTATGTTTATAATTTGCCATGACCAATCATCCCTATGCTATTCTGTGCAAGCCCACTGAATGGAGCACTTCATCATGATGAAGTGGAGATAACTGGCTTTGATGGCGAAAGAATAACTAACTGTAAGGCTTCTTTTGTTTGGGATTTTCATTTATATGTTGTCTGGGGCAAAGTCCACAACTGAGATTTTGGGAATCCTCATTCAGGTGCTGCCAAACAAGAGTAGTGCTGACATAGATTTTTGAAAGAAGCATGCTTTTTAAAATTTTTTTTAACCTAAAGGTTTCCTGGTCATCTAAAAGTTCTGCTTTGACTATTGCATGGTTTTGGTTTTGGCAGGGCTCAAACTAATCAGATCCAGAACTATGGAATCTCCTACCTAAGTGTCCTAAGAAACTGTCAAAGCACCTGACACGTGCCGGTGGGATTGAGCTGCCCACATAGTACCACTTTCTTCTAAAGTACTGTTGAGGGAGTGGGCATTCTGCCAACCCCAGGCTGTATCCCAGGCTGGGCAGGGCAGCCCCCAGTTCTCCTAGCACAGTTGTTCTACTGTGGGAAAAACAGTTCGGGATTTATGGGGTTAGACATTGCTCCAAGGACCCTGCCTATGTCTTTTTTCAATGGCATTTTGATGTCAAATAAAAAAAAGGATAGACAGAAATGATGCCAAATACGAAATTCAGCTTCAGACAGCTGTAAACTTTGGGTACATTAGACATAGGAGCTGAGCAGTATGGCCAGAGCCCATGATGTATTTATTAACCACAAGTGAGAAAATTCATCCCGCTTCATAGAACTGAAGTGAATTCTGAGTGGCACATAAGCCTGGCGTTGCTCTGCTATTTGGGAAGTTAATTTCCCCCTAGAAGGAAGTTATGGTCTTTAATCAAAGGCTTGTGAAAAGCGACTCATTTTGCTAGGGTGGCAAAGGCTTCTAATTTGTTTTGATATTTTTGGACTTATCTAGGGAATGTCCTTTATTGGAAAAGACAGATTTAAAAAAATTGATAAAAAAAAGAGAAGGAAATGCTTGATGTGCACTTGAGGAGCCTAGATTTGTTCAAATATGAGCATGGAAAGTCTGAGTGATCTTCACATTCAGATCACAACTTCACTGTAAAGGAAAGGTCACTTTTGCTTGTGTTCTGGGGCAGCTTTTTCTCTTTTGTCCCCTTGGTAAGATCTCTCCTTTTGTATTATTATGGATGTACCTTGGTTTTGAACGTTTCCCTTTTTCTTTTTTTTTGTTCTTTTTTTTTTTTACAGAGAACTGATATTTCATCTTTTAAAAGATTTACAAGAAAAAGAAATAATGTATGCACCACTGTGGAAAAGCATGTCTCTGTTCATACCTTTGCATTTTACAGGAAAATATGTCATTCCTTTCAGATCCATGAATTAAGATGCACTATTTTTTGCTGAAGGCTATTTTAAATTAGGCTAATAAATTGCTGCTCTCTGCCTTGCGTGATAATGCATTACATTATCTACTGATGTACACGTATTGTTTGACTCTAATGGTGTGGAAATTAAATGTTAGACATGGGCCAGATGTTCCTATAGACGAATATGAAGTATGACTCTGTCGTAGCTGAGTCTCAATGGGACAGAAGGTAGGCAGTGAGGTTTCCTGAACAACAGCAACAAAAAATCTTAAGTGGGTCACTCGCATCCACACCCAAGATCCAGCCCTAACACTGAGCTGTTGAGGAGCATTATCAACCTGAGCTCCTTTATTATTCCTCAGCTAGAGCTAGCGCCTTTCTTATTTCAAACGCTTCAGTGCTTATAAAGCCACAAAGAGTGGCTCATAGAGATGGTAAATGTTTGCCGTCCCTGTCAGACTGACAGAAACAGCTCGGGGTGCATCTCTGGCTCCTGCCTTAGCTACAAACATTTTGAAGCACTCCTTCTGCCCTTCCCCCTCTCCCTCTGTATTTCATGCAGTGGCTGAGGGGGCAAACAGATGTACATTACAGTGAATATTAATGAAGGTCCCCCACCGGCATCTCCTCTCTGGAAAGACAGGAGGAGAACAGCTTACAATCTCCCTCGCAGGGCTAAATTACCCAGTGACTCATAATCTAAGTACCAGCAGAATGTGTCTGATCATGGGTATTTAGGATATTTGATAATGATGGACAGGGGTGTTTTCAAAATTGGTAATAAAGCAGCTTTGCTTTGGGAATGTTCTGACTTGCTACATCCCACTAGCACCTAAAAAAAATCCTAACCATGAGATTAATTGAATGTTTATATTTGTGTGTGCATATGTGCATGTATGTTCATATTCTGTGTGAGGCCCGAAGGAAGAACAATTTCTGCATTATCAGTAGAGGTCTGTGAGCAAACCAGAAGGACTTCCAGGAGCTGGTAATGCATGGATGCTTTATCACCAAAACAGAGAAATTAACTTTGTTTATTGCCAGCCCTTCTTGCAGACCCTCTTTGACCACTGAGGTTAGTGCAACTCTGCACTGAGGATTTTTTTAATGCTGACCCAGCATGTAGATGGCCCCAGACTGGCATGAGAGGGAGGGTGGTAAACTGCAGTGTGGGTGTGGGAATGAGCAGTGGCATGCAGGAGCAGAAAACAGCTTTGCAGCCAGGGAAAGGGCTTGTATAACTCCTTCCGGAGAGGTGTTGTGAGGCGTGCTGAAGAGTGAAGTGAGGTGCAGAAGAGCTGGCTGTGGCTGTAGCACCACATTGCTGCTGAATGGGCAGTGGTGCTCAGCTGTGTTCCGTGAGGGGATGCGATGGTCAGTCGTTTCTGAGGCAGACACACATCTGGCTTGAGAGCTCTGAGCTACTACCATGTCCTGACCCAGCCTCCTGTTGGGGTAATATTTCTGCAAAGATTTTGAGTATAAGCTTCTTTTTGTGTGCCTGAGCTCACCAAAGGTCAGGGATTGTAAGGAGTTATGTTATTCCCCCTGCTGAATGTGGCAGTTACCCCCAAGAGCAGCAGGACCTGATGGTGAGCTCTGTGCCAGCCACATCCATGTCTCCCACAGCTCTGTGAGCAGTGTGGTGTGGTGGAGGGAAGACAAGCACACAGAATATCCCATCACAGCCCACGGGCATCACCACCTGCATTGTGGCTGTAGGAATCACCAAAAGGACCTCACCGTGAACAAGGCAGAGTCCCTACCAGGGACGATGCTGCAGCACTGACCCCACGTGAAAGCCAGCATCAGGTCTTCAGTGTATGATTTGTAGAAAGCAAGGCTCATTCCCCATCTAGCTGCAGTGTTTTTCAGTGTTTTTTCGGCCTCTTCAGTGGCAGGCACTGTCAGATATACTGGAGAATGTTTTCATCACAGCTAACAGAGGGCTATCCAGATTGCTCGTAACTGTTTTTAGCACAGTAAACATGTAAACCAAGTGCCTGGGGAAAGGAAAAAAAAAAAAAGAGAGAGAAAAAGCCTGTCCTTGTGGTAGCTGATCATTTTTAATTAAATCTCAATCTATCAATCTAGTTACTGTGTGAGAGGGAGAGGGAGAGAAGCAGCCCTGAGTGATTTAGGATGTGATTGATCCGAGATGGCTGCTAGCTCTGTGGCCCTGTGCAGCAGCCAAACCCAGCTGAGGCACTCCTGGCAGCCAGCATGAGGACAAGGCACAGGGGCAGGATGGTCCCACCAGCCTGGCCTCCGTCATACAGCTCATGGGCCAAAGGAGTCTGTCAGAGCCTGGAGTGGCTTTCTGTCAGGAGGTGATACAGTCCCCCACCTCACTGAGCTCCCATGGAAAGCAGGGTTTGTAGCAGCTGGGTGTCTTTGACAGTACCATGAGAAGCATGAGCACTTCCCTGTTGGACAGTGCTGAGCATGGCTCAGGAGTGCCAGGTGCCATGGCAAGTGGGCACCATTTGGGGTGGGCACTAGAGCATGGGGCGCTCCTCCTGGGCACCCTGCACCCTTCACATCTGCAGTCCCACTCCTACGTGGATGGGGAGAGGGTGAGGGGGGCATGAGCTACCTTTTGGTCTCTGGGCTCAGGGATTTACCCTTTCTAATGGAACTGGTCCAAAGTACTCCAAAATGTGAAGGTAGAGAGGGTTCATTTGACAAGATGTGATGTTTACTGTCTTCACATCTTTTCTCTCCCAGAGTCAATGTTAGCCGTGTTGTTCATGAATGAACAACAACAACAAAAAAAAAGTAGAGTGTGTTGCCAGTTTTGAAGCAGTTTTGGATCTGAGTGGAGGTGGGAGGGGAAGAGAATGGCATGCGTTCATCTGTGTTTCAGGAACAACGAACCTGAAACCTGAAATTATTTCCTATTCGAAAATAATGCTTAGATAGATTTTTATTCACAGAGCTCACTGTATAGCCCCCAGCATCTGAGCTCTTTTAACTCACCTGCAAGCTTCTCTTCTCCATCACTTGCATAGCAGTGAAAACTCTTTCAGATTTAACTGGAGCTGATCAGCAGGTAGCTGGAGAAATATCTGAGAGAAAGTGAGGGGAAGAGAGAGAGACTCAGGGACTAAAAATGTGCAGAGAAAGTGGGAGAAGGGTTTTAAAACATGAAACCATACAGATCTTTATCTAGCATTTAGATATCAGAGGCTACCTAGATCAACACATTCATATACACATGTTTACACATGTATTCACAAATCACCAGAGACAAGCTGAACCGGACACTTAATCCTCCCAACTATGGCTGGTATTAGGTGAGAATTACTTCAGGTGTGATTTGATATTCTTTTTTTTTTTTTTACAAACTATTCCTGTCACTGAAGAGGATCGTGACAGCACTAGGGTTTGTACTGGGTCTGTATCCTCCCTCTATAAGCGGAAATGTTTGCCTGTAGGTCTGACAATATTATCTGTTTTATCCTTGATGGGTAAAATACACAGTCTTAGCAACGTGATCACTATGGCCTACTCACAGTGTGCATTACTTCTTTTACTATCCATTCTCATGACTGAGCTGACCTCAATTTCAACTCTCAGTTGCCTGGTCTGGGCTCACCACTAATGAAGGATATGAGTGAGAAAAGGGAACTCTTCTGAAGTCAGTAAGGCGGCTCTCAGCTCTATTACATTTTTTCCCCTTCAGGATTTGTCCATACAACCAACCACACACGAGCCTGCTAGACAATATTTGCCTTGAAAATAAACAAGATGATAAACCTGGTTTCGGTTCAATGTTCAGAACTTCTAGCTCTGTTTGAGCAGTCCAGAGAGAATAATGTGTGATACCTCAGAGAGAGAACTCAAGAGCTACCCAACTTCATTGGGTTACTGATGACGAGCTGGTGAGCTCTTCCCGAAGCCCTCAGCATTCATTGCAGGCTGTGCCACGGGGAGTTCCCATGGTTGCTTCCCACTCGCCTCAAAAAAGTCTCTCATCAAGGAAGCAGGGCAGATGTTCCCACTTTGCCAGCTGTACAATCCCTGGCATTTTTGTCATGATCTTAACACAGTGGGTATTGCGGATATGGTATTACCTACTGGGACTTCAGTATGGCCTTTAACACTGTCTCCCTTAAGATCCTTATAGACAAGCTGTTGATGTATCAGCTGGATGAGCAGACAGTGAGGTGGACTGAAAACTGGCTGAACAGCTGGGCCCAGATTCTGGTGATCAGTGGCGTGAAGTCTAGTTGGAGGCCAGTAACTAGCGGTGTACCCCAGGGGACAGTACTTGGTCCTGTCCTATTTAGCATCTTCATTAATGATCTGGATGATGGGGCAGAGTGTACCCTCAGCAAGTTTGCAGATGACACAAAACTGGGAGGAGTGGCTGATATGCCATATGCTGCCATTCAGAAGGAACTCAACAGGCTGGAGAAATGGGTTGACAGGAAGATCACGAAGTTCAAGAAGGAGAAGGGCCAAGTTCTACCCCTGGGGAGGAACAAGTCCCTGCACCAGGACAGGCTGGGGGCCACCCAATTGGAAAGCAGCTTGCAGAAAAGGACTTGGGCTGTCCTGCTGGACACCAAGTTGAACATGAGCCAGCAATGTGCCCATGCAGCAAGGAAGGTAAATGACATCCTGGGCTTCACTGGGAGGAGTATTGCCAGCAGGTCAAGGGATCTGATTCTTCCCCTCTACTCAGCACTGGTAAGGCCACACCTGGTGTCCTGTGTCCAGTTCCAGGCTCCTCAGTAGAAAAGAACCATGGACATACTGGTTAGAGTCCAGTGAAGGGCCACAAAGATGATTAAGGGACTGGAACATCTCTCCTATGAGGAGAGGCTGAGAGATGTGGGACTGTTCAGCCTGGAGGATCTTATCAAAGCATATAAATACCTAAGGGTACAAAGAAGACAGAGACAAGTTCCTTTCAGTGGTGCACCAGTGAGAAGACAAGAGGCAACAGGCTCAAACTGAAACACAGGAAGGTCCCACTGAACATCAAGAAAAAGTTTACTCTGCGGGAGTGGCCAAGAGCACTGGCACAGGTTGCCCAGAGAGGTGGTCAAGTCCCCCTCCTTGGAGATACTCAAAAGCCTTCTGGACACAGTCCTGGGCAGCCTGCTCTAGGTGGCCCTGCTTTAGCAGGGGGGACAAGATGACCTCCAGAGGTCGCATCCCACCTCAACCCTTCTGTCATTCTTTGGTCTCAAAGGTGTTATAAAAGATGAATAAATGAAGCCTCTGAGACCCTGTTTTATTAAGATGTGTGCAGTTACAACAGCAAACAGGCATGTAGTTAAGTATCTAGGTACACAGTGGATTGGTTGCTGTGCTGAGGAGAACTAATGGGATGACTTAATGTGCAGCCTTGTTCCCTTAAACAAGTAGCCAAAGCTTGTCATCTGGTCTTTGGCACTTGTAGTCGAAACAGGGGTAGAGGCAGCCCTATCTCATCTATAAAAGTGCCTGCAGCAGCCTCAATTACCTATTGAGGCATCCTAGTCTAAGAGGTCAATTTTCTTATCCACCTCATAACACCTCCCTTGGTTTTAACATGGCACGTGCCTTATGTATTAATTAGTTTTCCTGCAACTTGCATTTCACAGGATTGTAGCTCTTCAGTGGGAAGAAACCACAGTAAAGCAATAGGAGCTACTCAGATAATATGTCTCAAGAACCATCAGGTTTTCCACACTCACACAGTAGCAGGAATTTTGGCAACAGTACCTTCCATTTACTGCAGTGGAAATAATGTCATCAATTCTTAATTCAGTGGAAAATACTAAATTAAAAATCCTTAAAGTATCTGGATCCAGGGAAATTCAGAGCTTGGTTCTGCATCTATCAACTGAATGGGCGTATTCTTTTTGTACTCTGTGGGACCAAGACTAGCCCCAGGTTAAAGGAGCTTCAGGCTAAATACAACCAGTATTTAGTGATAGAGAGAAAAAAAACTACAACCTAAATCTTTTCTTTTTCTTATAAAGCTGAGTTGTCATCATTCTGGAAGCGCCTACTTTGCTACAGATGTCTATATGCAGCCTTCCCTGAGGGAGATAGGTGGGTTTTTTCTACATATTTGCCTCAAAATTCTGCATCCTTGCTGGCTGCATAAATTAAAGTGATAGAATCACTGTCCTTTGTTATAATGATTTCTTACGGCATGAAGGGACTCCCACGGCAGCCAGGCAGTAATAGAAAGTGAATGTAAGACATTTTCTATCCCTTCGCCAGAAGAATCCCAACAAACCTGCGCAGGATGTTCTCTCCTGTCTGTGACAGGTCTGTGATGGGCTTGCCTTCTTCTGAATGGCAAGTTGTCCATTTTGTAGGATTTTCTCCTTCATATCTGTGCTTTAATGGTCTCTGCAGACTTCCAAGGAAACTCTTAAATGACAGCTTGTCCTTCCTTTTTATGGTGTGGGCCTGTGGCCAAGGAAAACTGGGCCAAGATCTCCAAACTCACACAGGCCTCCACCGCAAGCAACATCCAATCGGAACTGCTACCACACAAAGCTGAGCACATTTCAACTGGTGACTCGGCTGACTGATCACTGCTCACATAAGCCAGCCAGCCCTCTTATTACTAACAGCCTTAGTTGGAACCATTACTTAATTAAAAATGCTTTGACCAGTCACATCAATGTGGGAAGCCAAGACCAAGAAGACTTTACAAGAAAAGTCACTGTGACTCCAAATGAAAAACCTACCCTGTCTTTTCCCTTTGCTCTTTAATTCCCACTGCAGATTCACGTACTGGTGAGTCATGACATACGCACAGCACATATGTATGAAGTAAGTTGTCTCTTCTGCCCTTCCCCTGCTACAGCTGCTTACTCACCCCCACACCTCATTCTTGTTTCTAGACCTTATTCACCAAAACTTTCTAAGGAAAGCTTTCTCCCACAGACACCAGTGCTGTTATGACAGTACAAGTGTTTAGTGTGGATTTAATCTACAGCTTCAGCCCAGGACTGTGAGCCTGAGCTCTGACTGATGATGTGAGCAATCTCTCTGCCACACTACGTTCATGACAACAAGCCAGCTTGAAGTGTCAGTGCAAGATGGACAAATGCTAAATGGCAAAACAGATGGGAAATAATAACTCTTTATTTTATACTGTAAGCCTACCAAGAATTGTTCGCTAGTGATGAAATCTCTGCATATACATTCCTGCAGATAGCTTGAATATGGCCTCATTTCAGCACTGCTAAGTAAAATAATGAACAGAGTTTTCCTCATTGCCAATACCTTTTTGTTTAAAAAAAATTGAGGTTAAACTGTTAAGAGCACCAAGTGCTTCAGGCTGGATCCCTGGCACCAGATACTGGAATTTTGTCCCATTAAAGTGACTTTGATTAAATGCTCCCAAGTACCCTCGTCCTGCACCACAGGGAGGGCAGCCATGGGTACGCAAATAAAGAATGGCTACATCTGAACAAGAAAACCCGGTGAGCTGGCATAAGAGATGCCACCAGAGCTTTGTTTGTTGTATAAAGCATGAGGGCCTACTTCTGGCCAAGGGCAGTAAACAGAATTTGTCTGCAAGCTTATCCTCCTACAGTGCTAAAATATGTCTGTCCTGTACTTTTTCATCTCTCTATTTTTGATTAAATGCCATGCCTCTGCTGTCTGCTGTTCCCTTCTCCCTTCTCCAATGGTTCTCTTTTCTTCCAGCTTCCCTTTTCACTATTGCTTTCTCTCATTTCTTTTCCTCTTGGACATTTTGTGTAACATCCCATCATGTACCATCATGTTTTATCCTCTCTCTACTCTGTAGACTCCAACTAGTACTTGTAAGCATCCCTGGCAGTTGTCCTGCAGCAGTGTTTCCATACTAGCACTTCCTTCATCCTTTGCCCCCAGCCAATTATGGGCATTTGTTTGCATTTGCACAAGGCACAGGCTCATTCTTTTTTAAAGATCTTATCCCACAGCTATGTCAAGTTCCCTTACACCATTTGCACAATATAAAATGCTGCATTCTTCACAAATTAAATGAGACCCCACTGGCTGCTTACAGTGACTGATAAAATGGCAACCACAAGAAGCCTAAAATATAAAATTAATATGTGTGGCCTGGTTCATGACCCTGACAAAGCATCCATCCATGCAATAATCCTTGTCTTTGGTCTACCACTGATCTAACCATAAAGAAATTGGCAGGTTTTTGCTCCCTAACAGCACCTTCTTCTGAGACATCCACAAGGAAACTTAAACAACAGGCCTCCCTGGGAAGCATACAGTATAGCAGCAGCAAACTGTGAGTCCAGTGATAGGAGTCTGCCACGGTAACCTCACTTAACATGGGGAATACCGTATCATCTCCTTGTTGGGCCTTGCTTTCAACTTATTTTAAAGAGACAATAATTTACTCAGGAATTATTTCAGTGGAGAAATCCTAATGCCCACGTGAAAATCCTACGTATTTCTCAGGGCAGGACTGGACTTCAAGATGCCTACTGAGGCTGTGCTGAGGCTCTACTCTTACAGGAGTGTGGATGGTTCTGTAGTTCATCTCAGGCTCAGAGAAAATCTATATTCACTTTTTGCCAAATCCTGTTGCTTAAACACAAACTCAGATGCTTGGCTTGTTTTGTTCATACAGCAGCCGCCAGCCTCTTCTCCTGCAGCCTCTGACATCTCTATTATTGGTGCTCCCATTCTTCTGAGGGGGAGAACTGGCAGAAGGAGGCTCAAGGGGGGCAGAGAGGAGAAGAAAGAGGAATTCCTGCCAGAAACTGCAGGGATGTCAAATTGCCCCTTTGGGTTTCAGTCTGCTCACCACACACACGTCAGTCTGTGGAGCAGGGTTCACAAATCAACCCCTTCACAGGTGCTTTGAGCAAATTCTTGAATTTCAGGAAAAGCCACACTTGGACAATGAATGTAAGATGAAGCAGCCAACCCACACAACGTGCACCAAGCCACACACATGGCAGTACCAGGCACACCTGTTTAGTATGGGATGTTATTAGTGATGGGAAAGAGATGTTTGTAAACTTTCCTATCAGTGCCTCACAGCCTCTACTGTGACAACAGTGGTGATGACTGTGGGGAGATTAGGTGTTGTTATGAGGCCTGCTCAAAGACCATGTGGATGAGACAACCCATCTCCAGTCTCTCTTCCATCCTTGATGGATGTCTCAGCAGTCTAGGTGTCCTCCCACACACACCGGTGACATTCAGCTCTAGGGCGTCATATTGCTCTGCAGTGGACAAAGTCTGCAAGCCAGACTGAACTGGCCCACCTGATGGATAACTCTGCTTTAGAGAGCACACAGGTCGCAGCATCTACCATGAAGATCTTCCCATTGCAGCACCCTGCTTTCATGTTCTCAGAATTTTACCAAACTTAATTGTTTGAACTAAATTATTGAACAGAATATTTTTCTTTTCCTGTTATCCATCCAAAGTTAAGGATCTGGGAGAAGTTCAACCAAAACACTTCAGTAGTTTTTTTTTTTTTATTTGAGATTGAAATAAAGGAAAATTATTTGTTTAGGAAAAAAGAAAGCATACAACTTTCATTAAGATGCTGCACTACTTGAAGCTTGATACCTACTTTCAGGTTGTTACTGTGCATATGCTTGTTTGCCATTTTAGTGGACATTTTTCTCAGATGTGGCAAATTATAAATATATACTTGTAAAAAATGAAAATCACCATATGTTCATGTCTGGAGAAGACTTTTTGAAGCTTAGCAACTGAAGTATCTGAAGAGTCCCACTTTCAGACCCTTCCACTGAGGACACTTCATCCTCTCATGCTTAGAGACCAAATTATGTGGCCTTGCTATCAAGGGACGTGTCATGTTCCAGCCAGCAATACAACCTAGTCCTTCCTTAAAGCTACTGAAGCATAGTGTGTTACTGTCACTGGAGCACAAAGCCAGGGAATTATCTCTTTCAATTCCCTGTTCTCCATCTGATCATGCCCAGAAAAAGGAGTGAATGGGATGAGGTAGAGTTTTGGGAAAAGGTTGAGCAAGGGAGATAATTTCAACATTAATTCCAGTATTTTCTCATTTTTTAACATGTTTGATGCTGGCATCTTCGTATGATTGCATCTTTCCTTATGATGCAATTATATACTATCCATTTAAAATATCCTTTTTATTTACAGGCAAGCATAAGAGTAAAATAAATACATTATTTTCTTTGCACTGTAACTGCATAAAAGGTTTATTAAATTGCTTGTGACAGTTCCTTGACAAGGAAAAACAGAGATATTACTATAGTAACATTCAAAGGTGGTTTCAATGAAAATAAAATAATTCAAACTAAGGCAATATTTGCTCACATAACATGAGTCATTTGGATTGTGAATTCCTGACAATGGTGAAGAAGGGGAAAGTTGTCAAGAAAGAGCGACAACATGTCCCCACTTCATACTGCAGAATCCAAAGGTCCTCACTGATAACCAACGAAAAGACAATGACACAAAAATATTTTAGCAGACTTAAGATATGTACTAACAGTGGGCTGAGTTCTGCTTTCACATATGCTTTGGATTCCCTCTCGATTTCTGCACAAGCACCTGTTTATAACAGTGATGTATCTGCACAGAGAGGGACTCAGTGCCCTTTGGATCAGGCTGTGTATACATAAGACACCACAGAGATCTTCACAACAGATCAGAGATATGCAGAAAGAATCGGAGAGCAAATTTTGCCCTGCACAAGAGCATGGGATCAAATGTGGCCATTCCTGCTCTGCCCCAGCAAAGTATATATAATAATAAAAATAAATGTAAACCCTCTGTGCTCCTGAAGACCTCTGAGCTCTTAAACAAAAAATTCTTACTTTGCAGCTCCATTGATGTGCCAGGGATACAGAGTCTGATATTAGAAGATTAGCACAGTGCAGGTGGGATTCAGAGCACCACAGAAAGACAAGGTTATGATTTTTCCATATAGAAAGACTGATGAGGGCCTCTTGCTCTGAGTGATTTCACTTTAGATGACAGGCAAAGAAACAAATTGAATAGAAGACTGTGTGCGTATCTCTAACGTGATGTAGCAGTTTGGCTTGATACAACAGCAGCTGGGAGTTTGGGGAGATACTCCTTGGAACTGTGAAGGCATAGGAAAAACGCAGTCATATCAGACACAGAGCCCTCCATCGCTCAGCACTGGAGCTATCTGCCCCTAATGTATGCTACATTTACTGAAGAGTAGGCAAAACACACTTCAGATTCCATAAGCACACTGAAATAAATTGTACCTTGGAATAGTAGCCTTGCTCTGTAAAATGAGGAATGGCACTGATATAAAGTTGATTTGCCTGACTGCCATTCTCACCCTACCAGAGACCCTGATTCCAGGTGAGGCAATTCTGCAGCCTGATGGCTGCTTTGGCAGAGGGGAATGGCATGCATTTGGTGGGGGGGTGGGAAGGGGGGAGGAGAAGGAGAGGCCAGGAGCGGAGCAAAGGAAATAGTTTAGCTTTACCCTCTAAAATCCAATCCTCTTCCTTAAGAACAAATTTTTTTCAAAATCACCTTGACAGCCAGTGTAGCCCCCTCTGAAGTAGGAAAGTTCAAAGATATTGTGCTTCTATTGCCTAAATTTTAATTAGTCTGTGGGTAAACGGGGGACTTTGAAGTTGTCTACACAGCGATTTTCATGTGCCCTGTTGACTTGAAGAGACCAAAGACTCCAGCAACATTCAAAGCTGCCCTCTGCACATGTGTAAATGATTCCACAAAGTGCAAATGTGGTGATTTAAGTCTTAGCTTGAAAGATATTTTTAAGGGCATGCATGCTAATTCCAAAAATAGACCTTCCATGCAGACCTGTAGGTCTCCAAAGAATAGCTACAAAGTCAGGTTCCCAAAAGTGCTGAGACCTGCAGACCCAGTACAGACCACTGTGTCTTAGTTTGGTCCAAGATGCTCTGAGCAATAAAATAGTGTAAACAATAAAATCACCCAGTTTGTAGAAAAAACAGGTTGTGTTCATTTCCATGAAAATCCCTGCTTTGCTTGAGCTACTTTTGACTTACAGTGTGACATGAATTTGACCTGCTCTCTCTTTCTCATCTGTTGGGGCTGCAGCTGTGCTCTCTAGCACTGTATATTTATCCCAAGCTCATCTAGATGTCAAAACAAAAGCACAAATTAGACGACAATCTTCCATTCTTTCTGTGTGCTGCCAATACCTGTTTGTCACTCTAACGGTATTAATCATTTTTTATTTATAGCGGAACATTGGAAGCTTCCATTTTTCCCTTTTGATTTATTTGTAGGACAACAGGTGCACAACTTAAGCAGGTGTATGGATGTGTGCATATGTTGTGAGTTTGCTGATAGCCACAAAACATCTTTAGTAAATTGTTACTTGTATCAAAGCTGCCATTACTTTTATTTTCTGCCTAAACTTAATTCCACAGCTGTTAGCTCCCATAGTCCACAATCTGCTTTGTATTGCAACTGCAGTAATGTAACTCATAGGTGCAGGACCTCTTCTCTCACGCTGCAGAAACCCCCACAAACAAAACATCCCTAAATCATACACTGCTTCCAGTTTCTGAAACTTGGGAAAGGTACTGAAAATGTATCAACAGTTTCCATTGGCAACTGCTGCAGAATAGCATGATAGCAGTTCAACAGCTGATGTGAAATGCCTTTCCATATGTAAAGCTGTGCCTTAAACACACAAGGGACACTAAGAATAAACTTTGTACTTTCTTTTTCTTTTGTCTAACAGCAAATGGGTTGTGAAGAAGTGCTGGATGCTTTAAAAAAATGCAGTTATAATTTTGGATCCAAGCTGTGAGAACACTCATTGGAGACAACTGTTCTCTCATGGGCTAGCCTTGAATAAACAATCACAGCTCTGTGTGATATTACTTCTTAACCAGATTCTAGCATTGAGCTGTTGCCTTGCCATGGTTACTTGCCTTTTAAACCAATGTTTCTTTTCCTTCCTTTTTGCCAAGATTCTTGCTTGCTTGGCAGTGGCTCGTTCTCATTTGAACTTTTGCCCTATTTTAATCTCCACCAAATTTTTACTCTAAAAGAACCTTTTCACTGATATCTTTTTGTTGTCCTGAATTTCTTTTCTGCGTGTGAGAACTTACTTGGTGACATGGCTTACAGGAAAGAGCCCAAGTGACTGTCTTCTTCTGAGTATGCAGCAGCTGGCAGGCATCCGCGAGGAGATTAGAAAACAAAGCCACAACAGCATAAGACGGTAGCCGCTCCTGAAATAAAATTAAATAGGAAAGAAGGACACACACATATACACACATACTAACTACCAGGTCATTGAGTTGGAGATTTATTGTGCTTGTCAGCTCCTGAACTTGCCTCACTTGAATTCGTCTGAGGATAACACCATTAAAACCCATGTAAGAGCATCACTCTGCCACGTGGGGGTCCAAGGCAGAATCCCTCCCTTGTGTTGTGCCCCTGGAGCTGGCAGAGCACCGGGGGCCCATGGATCATATTAGAGTCCTAGGGAAGGGGAACATGTCTCTGACTGCTTTGGGGTAATTCTCAAGGCAACCTGGAAGAAACTAGCCAACATCTTCTATAAAGAAGCTAAAATTCCTCTTACACAAGGAAAACGGGTCATCTTGAAATACCTTGACTATTTTCTTTTGTTACGTTTTTTGTGGAGATTCCAAAAGGAGAAAATAAATGGGAACTTGCTGAAGGCTCTCTCCAAAAAATTTCTAGACACATAGTTGACTAATATTCTGCTGAAAAAGAAAAAGCACACAGCATTCTCTTACTTGGCTCATTCAGTTTCTTACTCATCGGAAGATGTCACTGTGTGGTTGCCTAAAAGAAAGGCAAGTACATGTGTATAATATACATGTGCATACATATATATATATGTCCACAGCAACAGTATTTCTTACTAATATTTGTTATTGGTAAAATCTTTTTTCTTAGCAGAAGCATAATGGAAAATTTCTGCTGTTAGTGAAAGTACAGTTACAACTACTTAGAAATCTCTTAGTCTTAGGCTGTAACATTTTTGGCTGAGTTTTTAATGTAAAGTAAAACCTAGTTCAAGCCTCTAGGACAAGACCCCTTTGGTGTGCTGGATGTAAAAGGAACCAGAGTAACATCCTCCTGGTATGTGCATCAGATATTCTCATAGACAAACCAGAGGCCAATGATTTTGCTATCTTTATTCACAGACTAATAAGGAGCTGTGTTAATAGACTAACATACACCTAAGACCAACTTTTCACCATTTAAAATCTTCTAACTGACATTTAAATGTAGGAAAACCAGCAAATTACCTCTTTCTTTTGAAACATAATCTTACTAATATTTTATATGTTAAAAGATTTTAAATTAAATAAGACAATTAAAAGTCTATCCTTGCTCACTCTTATCTAACTTTTAGAGAGCAATTTTCTTCACAGTAGCCAAATCAATACTCTGAGATAAAACTTCTAACAAGAATTTCCTCTCTCACAAAATTTTATTGGCAATTTAATTTTTCAGCTGTATTGAAATGTTAAAATGTAAAGAACAATGCTCTTTTTTGCTAGTAAAAAGTCTTTATTTACTTTGGAGTGCAAGCAGGAGGTACATTTTCAGCTGAGTTCAATCACTTTCTACATCCTTGATATCTCTTCATTTGCACAGAATCCTGGCTGACAGTAAAATCATTACCTAATTGACTAGATCATGCTTTATATGCGAGTATTGGTTACAATCTGCTTCTCAACCCTCTTGTGTCTGAGTTGGGAGTGGGCAAAAATACCTGTCCAAACACAGACCTGTACTGCACAGAATCAAGCTGTTATGTTGGGGCAATTTACTCCTTAATGCCTAATATACAAACTTCTGGTTGAATCTAGCTGAATTACTGTGTTTCGCTGTAGCATATGTACAGCAGTAAATCATTGCACTACCTTGGGCATGGAGAGGCAGAAAAAGGGCCCGGTGTGTTGCTCAGTCCAGAATGGGAACACAGACATTTCTACGAGAAAGTCAAGGTCCTTTTCCATAACAACGCAGGAGACAGAGAAGGAAGGCTATTCAAAGCCTTGCATACGGTTTGGCCACAAGGTAGTAATGCTTTGCTCTGTTCTAGGCTCTCCCATCTGATGATTTCAAAATTATTTGTATATTTTGAGTCATCAGAAGATGCCACGGTGGACACAAATATTATGCCCACACTATGGCAGGAAAGCAGGGTAACTTCAGTCCAAGACTCACACTGAGACCCACACCTAATACAGCTCCTGCTGCATGCTTGTTTCTTTTGCTAGAACTGGTCTTTCTGGTGAATGGAAGCCTCCTTTGACCGCTGGCTCCTGAGTGGTGAGCAAAACCAGCACAAAATGGTAACTCGCAGAAGTGTGGATGAGCGCACAGACAGTCACTGGCTGTGCGGCTCCCACCAGGTAGCAATTTCCCCCACAATATATAAGCACAGTAATCCTAAACTACCGGCAAAGCCCCTCATTCGCCGTCAGAGCTATTCTGGCCGTCAGTCAGGCTCGCACAGCCAGCGTAGCTCAGCCTTTGGGAAGGAGGTTTCTCCCTGTACAATGCTGACTTGAGTCCCAGTGTGGAGTGTCACTTTCCCACACCGAGTAGTCCCTTGATCTGTGAGTAGTGCCTATGACTTCTGTGGGGACTACTTGCAAAGGACAATGCAGCTCAGCAGGCTCTTTGTAAATGTGTGGCTGCAACTCATTCATCAGTAACAATGACCCCTGTAATCATTTACAATGCCTTTGGGCCTCCGTGTGTAAAAAAAATTGCTGCTATGCCAAGCCAATGGGAGAAAAACTTGTGCAGTGGTGGTGGCTTTAAAATCAGAATTGTGAAGCATTATTTGTATCGAGAGATGAAATAACAAGAAGTGGGAAGGGTGAGAAAACATGAAAGAAAATAGGCTTAGGAAAACAGAAGCTGGAAGTAATCAATAAATCATAGAATAAAGTAAAGAGAAAGAACCTTTAAAGTGCCCAAGCTTAAATGTCAAGAGTATTAGAACAAAAGGGCTCCAGGCAGGAGAATGTGTGACAGAGGAATATGCTGAAACTCTGACAGAAAGCACGCTCGCTCCTGAGTGTGGAAAAGAGTACAGACAACAAAGGGCAGCAGAGAAGAACAGAATAAGAAATTAGGAAACCGCATAGATTCCTCTTCTTTAAATAGTTTGAACACACAGGACCAACATTATTGTTTCTAGAAGATTCTGAGGAGTAAAACTGGAAAAGCCACCATCACGGTGATGGAAGAAGGTCAGTTTTAAACCATATAATATGGTAGGAATGTGCTACCACGTATGCATGAAGGTATGCCATCAATATTGCAGAGTAATAGGATCTTGCATACATTGCTCTACACCAAAAAGAAACTGAGCCAGCCAAGGCAGAGCTGTTGTTATATCTGTCCTTAGACAAATTCATACAGCTAAAATTTATTGGGTTTTCTAATGACACTCATTCAGTGATGCACTTAATCACACATAGCTCTCATCACACAGCTCTAGGCACATGTGTTTGCCCCACTGAAATCTATATATATAAACATACACTTAAAGTTAAGCTGATGCTCAAAATGTTTTTCCAAGCTGAAGCCTGTGTGTTGATGGATTACCTAGTTAGCTATAAATTGCATGGCTACATCTGGTTTTGGCTACTGGCTCAGAAACAGATACCTATTCTCTTTGAAGCAGGTTTACAATGACTGTTATTCATGTAATACAATAGATCCTTCCGGCACCGCACACACGTAAATTGTGAAAACAAAATTTTTCTGTTCAAATGGGGTTTGCAGTCAGCTGAGCAAAGGTTGCTTATGCTCTCCTCAGCAGAAAACTGTATAGAAAGAAACCACCACGCTTTGACGTAGCTTGAAGAGCGAAATTTGGGAAGCCCTTGCAGAGGCTGCTGGGATACATATGTCCCAGGGAAGGGCAGACAAACATCTGGCCCTGTGCTTTGGGTGACGGACTCCGTTAAGCGTGGCAGATGTAAGGGCTCCTGCAGCTATTGGACCACACTGATGGGCAGCAGAGATCCGCCAAAGCTATTCTTAAGAGCCCTGGTGGCACTGCCCACTGCACAGGCATCTTGTTGGGCCAAGGGTCAAATATAACCTTTGCAAAATGTGTGAGGTCAGGATATGGCTGTAGTAAAAAGTCATTAAAAACCACACACACACGCTATTTGTTGTTGTGGGACTAAAGCATCACCTAAAATCCACGTGGACCACTTAGTGGCAGGGAGAAAAAGTACATTGAATTGGTTGCAAAATATTGCAGGTTTGAATCAGGTGGTGATACCGATAGGGAAACAGAAGCTTTGTCCATTTCAAAGAGGCTTCATTAAACTTTCTTGCCCCTTTGCTGTGTGCACACAAATGACAATACTGATGTGCAATAGTAGCATCAGCAGGTAAATTGAGTGTTAATGCTGTGTTAATGTTGCTGAGCATGCCCACTCTAAAAAAGAGAAATTTCCAAAAACCTGATGGGTCTGATGTGAGCAGAGTGCTGAGTCAGGCACAAAAAAAAAAAAGTTTCTGCAAGGGCTCATTTGACAGCAAAGGATTTTGTGGTATGCCTCAACAAGACATTTAAAATTTCACTCGTAATTTTACAAAATGTCTTTCATTCAAGTTGTCAAAGCCTGACAGGCTTGTTAACAACATCAAGGGGTGAATGGTCCTTCATCTTCTTGCTCTTGCTCAACTGAATGATCAATGAACAAACTAAAACTGACAGCTGTTGCAAAGATATCAAGAATTAGAGGAGATACAGATGTTTCTACTCCTCCCTGTCAAACTCAGCCCAAAGAAGTTGCTATTATGCTCAAGAAAAGGTTGGAAAAGGAAAGAGAGAGTAGCCTGGATCCTGCCCCTAAGTCCAGCTGTTCTGCCCACTCCAAGCAAGGCCACTAGAGTGGCACAAGGCAAGGCAGCTAACGAGACTGGGGTCCATTAGTTATCTTCTGTTTCTAGGGGTCTACTTCCACAAGGAACCAAGGAGCTGGGAACCCACTGAGGGAATAAACATGAAAGGTTGTCAGTGTCCCCAGGATTTGCACAGTATCTTGACAAATTGGACACTAAGAACAGCAAAATAAAACATCAAGCTACAGTCTTTCTGTTAAATATTTGACCTCCATTAAAATTTCAGGATTTTTTCATTATGTTACTTACTCACTGTTAGTGAATGTCTTCAGTCCACATCTCAGTTTCTTTGAATTTCCCAGTAAAAAAGTAGTGATATACAAGAAATACCATGGTTTTTCACTGCATATCAATACTTGCTGAAAGCCAGTTTTGACCAGATGTACTTGAAACCTCATTCTAACAATTAACCAAGGAACCAAAGCATGTTACATGAATAAATAGCCACACAGATCAGCTAAGGTATTGAACATTAGCTCAACATTATAAAAAACCATGCAAATGACATGCAGACCCAGAATAACTCCAATCTCAGGATGTAAAATACATTTTGGGGGGGAAGAGGGGAGGCGGGGACAGGATGAAGGGACATAGGGACACTCTGCATAGTCTGCTCAGAGACATTTTGTGATCAGGAAGTCAGATATATTATTCCTTAGAAGTTATTCAGCTCTCTTCTATTAGGCCAGCAAGGTCTATACTGAAGTTGTTGCATGCTTGACCAACCTGGTAGACTTCAGCAATGAGATGACAGGCTTGGCATATTAGTGGAGAGCAGTGGATGTCATTTCTCTGAGCTTTGGCAGGACATTCAGCACCGTCTCCCGCAACATCACTTGCATAACATCCAACAAATTGATGAATTACAGAGTAAACAAATGGACAGTGAGGTGGACTGTAAACTGGTGGAACTGCTGGGCTCAAAGGCCTGTGACCACTGGTATGTCCAGCTGAAGGCCAGCCACTAGTGGTGTACCCCAGAAGAAGGCACTGGGACCAGTACCATTTATCATCTTCATTAACGACCTGAGTGGTAGGACAGAATGCATTCTCAGCAAGTTTGCAGATGCTATAAAACTGGGAAGAGTGGTTTCTAGATCAGATGATTGTGCCTCCATTCAAAGGGACCTTGACACACTAGAGAACTCGGCTGACAGGATTCTCATGAAGTTAAATAAAGGGAAATGCCAAGTCCCGCCCCTGGAAAAGAACATCCCCATGCGCCATGACAGGCTGGGACCAACTAGCTGGAAAATAGCATTGTTGAAAATTCCCTGGGGGTCCTGGTGAACAAGTTGACCAGGAGGCAGCAATGCACCCTCATGGCAAAGAAGACAAACAGCCTTTAGGCTGCATGAGGAGGAGCATCACCAGCAGGTCAACGGAAGTCATCCTTCCCTCTGCTCAGCACTGGTGAGACACACCCTGGAGTGCTGGGTCCAGTTCTGGACTCCCCAGTACAAGTGAGACATGGACTTACTGGAACAGGTCCAGTGAAGAACCACAAAGATGATTAAGGGTTTGGAGCATCTGACATACAAGGAGAGACTGAGAGCTGGGACTCTTCATCCTGGAGAAGAGAAGACTCTGGGGGATCTTATCAACGTGTATAAGCACCTGATGGGAAATAGCATGGAAGCTGGAGCCACACTCTTCTCAGTGGTGCCCAACAACAGGACATGAGGTAAGGGGCACAAATTGAAATACAAGAAATTCCTCCTAAACACCAGAAACCCCTTTTTTACTGTGAGGATGATTGAACACTAGAATAAATTGCCCAGAGAGGATGTGGAGTTTTCCACCTTGGAGGGATTCAAAACCTCAATGGACACAGCCCTGAGGACTGAGTGCGAGCTTCCCCTGCTTTGAGGAGTTGGGTTGGAGTAGATGACCTCCAGAGGTCCCTTCCCACCTCAGACATTCTGTGACTCTGTGACAGTCACAGCTTCAGCTACACCTTGCAGACATTGGTATACTGAATGTCTGTTACTTTTATTCTAGGAATGGCATATAGAACCAGCAATTTTTCCAGAAAGCCTATCAGTTTATTGTCTTTTCCTTGACATACAAGCTGAATTTACAACCCTATTGCCATCTTTATTTTTCCTGTTTCTTATTTCAACTTGCGGAGTGTCATCTAATGAATAAAGTCTATAGTGTATCTCACACAATGAGAAAAGGCAAGAACTGATTATCCTTTATTGAGAAAGAGCTATTTTTAAAGCTGCATTTGCTACCTAGTCTGCTGAGTCAGCACAAATACTTTTTTTGTTGCAGCATACAGTGTGCAGTGTGTGCCGTGTGTACACCACCGTGTCCTTTGTAAGCATGCAGTATTTAAGGGCTGGTATTACTATCCTGGGGTTAGCGACTCTGCATGGTGCCACTGTCCCAGGTGAAACTCAGAGATGGAAAGACGCTTTCAGGAGCTGCAGTTTCCTGCTATTTCATAAGGCCAGCTGTCCATCTCTAGTTATCACCAATTGTACGTATTTCTTTTATACCTCTGCCTGCTCCTTCTGTCTCTGTATAGAACACAAAAGAGTAATTTCCTACTCTCCACTATGTTGTTCTACTACAGGCAGATGCTATTCTTAAGTGTAGTGGCAGGTCTCAAATCAAATATGTACCTGTTTCCCCTGCAGTTTTAGGACTTGGGACAATCCACAGGCTGCACTCTTAATGCCTCAGTTCTGATGCAGATGTTCCCCTGAACCAACACCTTTCTCCATGTCCTCCAGGGGGGATCAGAGTTGTGTAAAACTGCAACATTGCCACAACCGTGAAACCTCAGGTCAGTTCTGAAAATCTTGCCTGACTGCTACACAGAGATCTCAGCTACCTCCCAGAAATAATCTCATTGAACTTCAGACATAATTTGGAGTAAAACTGTCGATTACGCTTGAGGATAAGAGGGAGACACAGGCAGTGTGGGGGGGTGAGTGGGGAGAAGTGCTCATGAAAGACTTCAAAATGGAGAGAATTCATTCTTGCTGATGAGAAGGCCTTGAGGAACTCAACCTACAAATTATTGCTTTGTTGCAAGAATGGGAGAAAAATCACTCATTATTCAAAAGCATCATAGAGCCATTCAAGCACCTTGAAAGCTTTTCTGAAAACATGCCTTCTGGGGTGCTATGGAGCCACAGGAAATTTTTTTCCAACTTTGTTCCTTTACAATTCAATATTCCCTGCCATGTTACCTGTTGTTTAATGTGATTATACATATAAATATATAAATGTAAATGTAAATATAAATGTGTATGTGTGTGCATGCAGGAATATAACTGTATGAGCATATGTTTATTTATTTCTGTTCTGTGTGTGTACAACTACTATGGCAAAATCCTTTAGATACAGAAGTGTTTTGCAATCCATTAATTTTTGCTTTCTTCCTGCATTTGTAATGCCAGCACCAATTAATTCACAGGGATTATTTCTAGCGCTAGTCAGTGGCAGTGATCCTCAACTGACGTAGCAGTGAGTTTGAAAATAATTTCAGGCCAATATTTGGCCAGATCTGTGTGCTCAAATAAACAGAGGGCATGTGTATTTGCCTACGAGGCTCATCGTGCCCTTCATTGCTGCCCAGCTGTTAAGTAAACAGTCCCCGACCCTTCTTCCAGCATGAAGCAGCATGGTTGGGAGCAAGGAGACAGGGTCCTCTTCAGCACTCCATGTGACTCATCTGGCAACAAGCAAAAACGTGCTCTCTGCTAGTGCTCGATGCTGATTGTAGCACCTGTGTTGGGAACTGGAGACCTGGTCACACAAGCAAGGCTGGGGCTAAGCCCCTCTGGGCAGCGACACCCCACCTGGCCCAGAAAGCCACCCTGCTCCCTCCGAGGCTTCAGGGCAGCATATGGCTGAAGCACGTCTAGGAGCGCCACTGGTGGGCAGGGAATCAAACAGGTCACTGAGTCCTCTTCAGCCCCGCTCAGTGTGTTGTGCTGAAGTTAGTCACTACCAGCAGCCACTATATTTATAGAGGTATGTCATAAGTTTGACGTAAGATATGATTTGTTTTTTTCTGTACAGCAGGGCAAAGGTGCCTTTCTCCTCCCCTTCTTCAGTTTTTGGATAAACCCTTACTTGTTTTCACAGGAACATTAGCTCAAATCTGCTGCTACTGTGCACAGCAGATAAAACTATTGCTTGGAAAGACCATATGTCACATGGAACTGCTCAAAAGGCATGAAGCCCTGCTTTTTGTCGATCCTTTAAAGATACAATTTTATGCTCAGTTAAAATGGAAAAGAGCATTATGTTTAAAGATAAACCCACTTACTGTGCAACCACTTTGCTAAATTCAGTCACTGAATTACCTGTTAGTAATTGGGACTGCCTGTTGTTGTTTTTTTTTAAAAAAAGTTGTTACACATCTCTTTCTCCTTGTTTATCAGTTGCTATGACAATGCTAATGACAATATCATCACAGACAAGGACTAAAATCTTTTACTAGAGGCAAGAAAAGACAAAATCGGTTCTGAGGAGAAAGCTCCCTTTATTAATATACCTCTGGTTACCCTCTCTGACCCGGGTGGTTAGCCAATATTCAGGGTCGCTACAGGTTGTTTATGTTTGGAGAACAAATGGATGAGGGAGTGAATTGGGCTTTTTAATGTGCTTCTGTTTGTTTAGAAAGAATGTACACAATGTCCCCTTACTCTGGGCACAGCAGGAGTGAAAATAATATGCAGTGTTTTCTCTTTTCACACTTTCAAGGTTCTTTTGAGCCACAACTCAAGCTCACTCTCTCTTAGCTTTCTCTCAGGGTCAGGCTATGAGGCTTTTCCTCACTGGTTCTGGTGTGTCCTTGCTACTTCCTCTGTCTGCTTCTCTGATGTTTCTGCTGCCACTTTCTGAATCCCTCTGTTTCATCATATGTCACCTTGTCCCCTGTGCCTGCAGTTAGATCCTGGAGAAATGCCTCAGCCCCCGCAGTTCAGCACTGCCAGGCATGTGTGGTGCAGTATGTATGGTGCGGTAGCGTAGTATATATGGTGCGGTAAGTACGGTGTGGCTCCCGGGGTCTCAGTGAGCATGTCCCACAAAGAGGGTATTAGGCTTTTCCTTAGGGAAAGGAAGCTTTCTCACCCACCATCTTCAGTGAGCTTTCATTACTGACTTTCAGCATAACAGCAAATTTATTTCCAATAGTGTATTTTTGCTCGCTGTCAGATCAGTTTCTGTACAGTAGTGCTATGAGGTGGGGGAGCAGAAAAGGCGTTACTATTTCCTAACAAAGCAGCCTCTGATGCAACTATAATAAAGTTGTGAAAAAGTCCTAGAGGAGTTAAACAGATTTGACAGCATTTCATTTCCATAAATTTAGGGCCTGATCCTGCTTTTGTTTTGCTAATGAGTACTAGAGGGAGATAATGCATGAGCTTCAGACAAATTAAAGAAAGAAAGAATGGCCCAGCTCAGCAAGGAAAGGCAGGTGTGCAATGGAGCTGTAGCAACATTTTCATGCCCAACAGAGGTAACTCTAGAGTTCCTGCTTTGGGTTCAATGGATCTCTGCTGTGACCAACAGGTCTCCACTCCAGGCCTGACTGAGCTACACAGATACTGCTTTTGGCAGCAGCTCTGCTGCTGGCCCTCGGGGATTTAGCCTTTGATTGGAACAAAGGTTGTGTATAGCGTAATCTCTGCTCAGGCAGGGCAAAGATCTTTGATTTTCAACAACAAAAACTTGTAAGAGTTGCATTTTCTTTTGCTTTTAAGGAAACAAATTCAAAGAGCTTTAATTTAGCTTGTTCTTATGCCACAGCTATTAACACGGCCCATTCAACACATAAGGAAGCTGCTTCTAGTGGTTCTCAGGCAAGACACATCTCTGGTTTCCATATACTTTCTTTTTATCATTCCTTCCATAAACCCATCTCTACGTAGGTGATGGACCGTGATGGGGTTCAGTGTAGACTCTGAATAGTAAAGATCCTCTGGTACAACCTCACACACCCACAACTTTGAAAACAACTCCCTCACTACCACAAATGAACCTGTTAACATTTTCTGAAGGCCCCAGCAGAACCAATGGGTGTCTTCAGCCACATTCACAGCAGTAATGCTTTGGCACTGATGAAAGAGTTGAAAGCTGTCTTTCTAGAGTGCATTGCCACCCACTAAATTGGGGTGCACAGACCTGTCAGCACTGGTGAACTTCACGCCATTAAAAACGTCTGAATTCAATAGAACCTAATTTAAATGGAAGTTAACATGCCAGAACAGAGGAAGCTTGCACCTTTAATTAAAAATCTCAGGCCATCTACTCACCTAGCCAGTCACTAATCCCCAGGAAGTGTCCTTTGCTGAGACCATTATTTCTTAATAAATACACAGCAAATGGTATATATTTTGTGTAGCCTTTGAGAAAGGGGGCAAGTTTTCTCCAAGCACTGGAGAGGGTAAGCAGCTGTTTGCATGGAGCATCCAGTTATAGGCACATGGTATGTAAACTAAAGTGCTTGATTCCCCTGAGTCCTCAGCAGAAGATGGAGTTTGGGATTGTCAGTGTTCTTCTGTTTCTGCTGAAAACCATAAGCATTCTGAACAAGAGGAAAAACAGATGGGGGGGGCGAGGGAAGGGGGAGGCAGGGAAGGGATTCAATTTTCCTTTTAAAACTTTGAAGGAAACAGTTCAACAAGCTCTAGTAAAATCACCACATAAGAGACGAGGTATTCTCAGGTTCACGTGTTGTTAATGTCTTCCATCTGCAATAAATTGACAGTCACTTGATCAGAGTCTGAACAAAAGATCTCCCCTCTTGAGCAAGTATCTTCAGTAATCCACTCTACAATAATTGTTCTCTGTCCCAATCACTCTCAGAGACACTGAGAACACATCTCGTACCCCTGAATCTACAGATCAATCCTAGACTTGTACAAGTTAGTACATATGCCAGCAGTACCGATCTGATCCAGGCCAGAGGGGATCGCTCAAGTTTTTTTCTCTTGAACCTACCATGTGACTGGTCTTTATGTGGCTTTTATCCTTACACTGACCTTTTGCTGGCTGCAAGACAACAGCCAGCCTCAGTCAGCACAAAGCTGGCTGTTGAAGATACCCATCAACGCTTTTGGAACCAGTGTGAGCGCTTGCAATACAAATCTAGCTGGGATGTATTTGATCGCATAGGACTCCTCCTATGGAGTCCTATGGAACTGGACTCACCGCATCATTGGACCACAGCCTCAGAAGCATGCCCTAAATGCAAGGAGATTGCCTTATGAGGCCATTTTGCCTCAATCTCTCCTTTTGGATCTGTTCCACTTTGCTTGCAATGCTTGCATATTCACTGAGTCAGAGAGCATGAGAATAACTCTTTAGTGAATGGCTTAGGGCACTTGCCAGGGAGGGGAAACATGGATTCCAGCATGGACTGAAGCACTTCAACAAAGCAGAACAGTGTCAGCAGGGGTGAAAAGCCCCCTCCAGCCCCACAGTACTCGCTGGCCTGCTTAGCCAAAGTCACACATCATCTGAGGACAGACATGGCCGCGCAGCTCACTGCACCCTCCTGCCTGCCTCCTGCCTACGTTCTTCCTCCATAACTATTTTGCTCTGTTCGTGGCACCTGGCTTAAAGCTGCCATGTACCTTGGCAGGCAGTTTACCCCAATCTCAACCTAACTGGTAGCACTTCATTGACAGAATTCATGCATCAGGTCAGGATCCCCTTTGCGCTATCAGCAAACAAGTGTCAGGATTCGTTTAAAGCTCCACCATGTTTAAAGAGTCCAGGTAGGTCGTTTATTCCTTCCTTCACCCTTACACTCTCCTCCCTTTCTGTCAGGCACACCTTTTGCTGCTGAACTAATGTTTGTGGTGGTTACGCATTCTTTTTCTCAACAAACTGACCTGGGACTTGCCTCAGTACTTCCATCATCCCATGCAAGCAATCCTACTCCCAGCTTTGTTAGGAGTGATCTACTCCCAGGTAGTGATCTATTCTCAGTTTTGCTCTTGCTGATTTGGTAATTCAGATGTCATAAGCAGCTTTTTGCAGAGAATCAGTGCTATCGACACTCAGCTAAAGCTACATCTTGTTAACCCACTGGCCAAAAGCCTTCTGAAGTAACGGCTGTGACCCCTTAACGTCAGGTCAGACTGCATAGGCTGTCTGTTGTAACAAGCTATAGTCATGCCGATCCTTGGAAGTAAAATATTAACACATCTCCGTGGGAAAGGAAAATTCTGAGTTGATGATAGCATTTTATACTTTCTAAACAAAAGGCAAGGTAAGGCAGAAACAGCACCTTTACTTTTGCTTAGCTATTCTTCCTGACTAAAACGTTTCCTCAGAAAGTCACTGCAAAAGTTTTTCTGGTCCCATATGCCCAAAATCAATTACTGTTTTGAAAAATTGACATCAGCTGCTTGCGACCTGCTCTGTCACCTACATCCTTCTAAAGATCATTAGCAAAAGTCCCAGTCCTGTGGCGCGTATTTTCTCTCCCTTGTCAGAACAGTTCCATTATGCTACTTTTGAAGGTTTCGATATTTTGTTCCTTATCCTGATTTAGAAGCACCTGTTAATAAATTGACAGGTTCTGACACGTCCCAGTAATTTAGAGCTTTTTCACCTTAGATTCAGAGCGCTGCTTTTACGGTTTCAGAAAGCTTTTTGTTCATACAGCTTCCATCTTGAGTAGCTCTTTGAATGGGGTTGTCAAGACAGCTACAGTTGGTGTACATTTTTCCTGGAACTGAATTCAATGTTGCCTATAAAATTACAATTCCTCTGTCCGCAGCAGGTTTCATTCTGCAATGGCTAACTTTTGATTTATGTGATTTCTCGTCTTGCTAGTATTGAATATATTAAAAATACTTACACAAGGAGCCTATTTTTATTGGTCGCACTTGAAATTCATCCACTTCAGCGTGTTATCCTTGTTCATTACATACCTAATGTATCTGGGCTCATCATTTTCTCTGTGTTGTGCCCAATGTGTTCACTGGGTATAGAAGGTTTAAATATTTGCATCTAGCAAATGGGAAACCAGTTGTAGTTAGGGCCCTATTATTACTGCTTAACAGTTGCATCGTGGTATTACTCGGATGCCCTAGTGACTAAAGCTCTATTTAGTTTGGATCTGTGCACATCTATACTGAAAACGCAGTATGTACTCTAAATAATTGATGGGAGAAGGAATAATTCTTTGCCGAATGTAGCTTGCCAGCAATGTCGTTTTGCTCGGTCTAAGATGGGAACCTGTGTATCTTCTGTCTCCACTAATTTCTCATTACAGTAAGGCATTTTTCTCTACCTTTGCTTTGCAGATTCCTGCTCTACGGCTTATTTCTGAGAGGTCTGCGAAAGGTGACCATGACAAGCAAGCCCACTGTCAGCTTGCAGGTGTAAACTGGCCACACAAGGTTTTACACTGGCTTTACACACAAATTAAAAAAGAAAAAAAAAAAGAAAAGAAGGTGGAAAACTACTACTTTAAAGACTGAACACACACTGGCTTTACGGAAGGCATAAATTTAAACTTTAAAATATTTTTGTCTTTCTGGGTGAAATTACCAAAGACAACAAGCAATTGAGAGCACCTACCAATGGTCCAGAGCACAGAGAGGCTTAAAAGCAGTCTCCATGGTTCTCCAGTCTTAGAAGTCAAGCAAAAACAGTGGGCGCAGGTAGGGTCTGACTTTTGGTTCCGCATAACTGTGTTTGAACCTGGGCAAACAGAGGAATGGGAACCCATTGATTCTTTCCTAGGGTTCACTGAGGCTGATGCCCAAGAGAAGCCTAAAATCTGTGCTAGGCATATGTCTTTTCCTCAGCCTTCCTCCACAGGTGCACCTGCAGGTATGGAAGTGGAGGCCTGTCTGTTGGGACAACTAGACCACCCCACATGGTGCACAAACTAGTAATCAGAGACAGCAGCCTTTCAGCCACAGTTCACCTCAGGGCTGCTTGAAGAAGGAGCCTGCAAAGTCAGGCAGATCATCGATCCCTTTTAAAACCCACACAAGTCAAGAACTAGTGGGATGTCTTTTTATCAAAGATTGCTGGTGACATAGTTCAGGAAGGGGAGAGAAATCAATTTTCCATAAAATTTCCTATTTCTAAATGCAAATATTACACACATTTTCAAAATCTGAATGTTATTTTAAAGTCTAATTTAAAATGTTATTTTAATGGCTATGTTTTATACAGAGATTTTCACACTGTCTTCACATGTTCATATATAGTTCCTGGCATACGCACTGTTATTGCCTATGTGATAATAGAACAGTTGAAAAATGGTTTAATTTTACTGTCATATCACTTAGGACTCCTGCTATCTAGTACCAAACAACTGTAATACTCATATATCTCTTATTTGTGTTGTAATGAAATAATATTGACAGTCTGAGCACTACAATGTAAATGGGAGACACTCTGCACTGGGAAAGAAGAGAGTTTTCCTAAATGGATACCATTAGCTCTATCTGTCACTACTAGTAATCCTTAAATAGTAATTATCCTTAATATTTTTTAAAAGAACACTGAAATTAAAAGGAAAATACTCCTCAGTTCTGAATTATACTTTCAAAATTCTTACTTTTTTTCTAAATTTAAAAAAAAAAGTATTTTCCTTAACTATTTCCAGTGAAATATGAACTTTCGCCAACTACAGAGATAAAGAAGACTTTGAGTACCATATTGCTGATCTGTTTGGGTTGTTTTGGTGCTACCTGGAATAATAGCTTATATTCTTAATGCTTCCTTTTGGAAAAACATATACATATAAACATGTATACACACGCACATATATACACACATATATATGTATACATTTTAGAATATATTTATATTTTGGAATAACATATCATAACAACATATGATGCATTATGCACTTACACTAACTCACAGGAATTTTGGGGATATTATCCATCATAAACTGAGACAGATTTTGCAGTCTCCTATCTCTGTTTAATCCTACTTTCCCTTTTTTCATGACTTACATTAAAAGAATCACCTTAAAAACACCACAGTATGGTGAATCCTCACTTGTTTTTTTCACTTTTCTCACACCTAAACTACTGGGCAATGACTTCAACAATAAAATGTGTTGTTACAGACCTCAAGTGAACTCCTTCACAAAGTACCAAGATGGATCAGTTCTATCACACTCTATGCCAGGGAATTTGGATAAGTTTTAGAAGAACCCGAGAAGAAGTTGTTTCTTGTTTTAGTTTCTATTACACTTTTACATGGTGTATAGGCTATTTATGTTATTTGTTCTGACACTTTATTAAATTATTGCACTTTCCCATGTCTTTTCATTCCTAAAGCTCCACAGATGGTTGTCTGACCTTGTACAATACTCACCACTCAAGAGTGGTGTGTGAGATGGGACAGCTATATCTTATTCTGCGTACAGAGCGGGGAATTCTCTCTCGGCAACTGCTGCGACTGTTGACAAACACTGACAAGGGCAGGCCTAGCCAGTTAACCTTCTGCCAAGTTATGTCAAACCAATTGCAGATGTCCCGTATGAAGCACTCATCTTCAGCCACCCAGTTGCCAAATGCCCTGAAATTTTTTTCCCCAGGTGTTTTCCTAAACGAGCACACCATACAGGTACAAGATAACTCACTTGTGTATCTCAATGTTCTGCATGCCTTTTCTGCTATTTCCTCCCCTCACTAACTACAACTGTTTCCCCAATGCCAACACATTTTAGATGGGATCTGTGGTTGACAGCTGAAAAAATCCCAACCTTCAATTGCTATTTATGATATGATTAGACAGGTCAAGTTTAATTCCGGCATTGTGCATGAATCTGTTACCCAATCATTCTAATGATACACTACTCAAACCAGCAGTGGGACCGAGGCTGGAAGGAAAACCTTGATTGTAACTTGTCTGACGATGATTAGACTTTGTTATGAAAGAACACTAATGTGATCGTCATTGTCACCCTTCGCCAAAAGTAGGGAACTTACGTATCTTTCCATTGTCACCGTACCTGTAGCTGTGTGACAGATGAGAAGGGGTATGCCAGAAAGGGTGTAGTGTTGCAGGAGGGATCACTTTTTCCCAGGGTTAAGGCAAGCATATAGTTAATCAAATTGGCACCTTTAAGAAAATACCATCTTTCAGGAAGAAGATACGGCTCCTCAGCTAAATTCCTCTCCAGATTACATAACACAGCCTGCTAAATCAAGAAACCGGTCTCAGCTAGCTTGTTTTATTTTGCTATTTCATCAGTAGCTGCACATGTTTGAGGAGCTCCTGTATTTGGCAGAAGGAGCATCCTCTCAGGGGCACAGCTTCCTGGATGGCACGCACGCCCTGCTGCATGTCCTGCCAGGGCCTGAGCACCTGCCTGCAAACAGCTCTGAAGTCAGCAAGATGTACTTCTTGATAAGTGAGGCAGCACTGCCAGATCAAGACAGCAAAGGTGAGATGCAGGAACGGGCTGAATCAGTGCAGCCAGATCAAAACGTCAACACAGTCATTGCATGAATTTGTCACATCTGCATGCTAAAGGTTCTCACAGGGAAGTGCAATGGCTGGAGGAGGGATTTCTTTGCCTCTGCATTTTCATAATGCCAGTCCAGATCTGCTCTGTATGTGTGCTTTGCCCCTTTGAGGCTCTTTGGGATGTCTGTCTATCATCCTTGGGAAAAAATGCCTTTCCCAACACTGACTATGAGCAGAGCCACCAGAGTCAAGCAGGAGGATTGAAACACTTGTGTCACAGCGAAATAGAGACTTTATGGGTGACTCCTGTGTCTGCCACCCCAACACCACCCCGTTTCCAGAATACCTCCGTTGCCTTTGAATGTGCCAAACACAAGACTTAGCTCAAGGAGCTGACAGTCCCTACATAACTTCTGGGAAAACATAAACTGACAGATTACATTTTTATAATAAACTCCACTTGTTCTGTTCTCCCCAGAGCCAAGTGCTGGTGTGCAGTCACCTAAGGATAAAATAAACTCTTTTAAATCACTTTTCATTTCTGTCCTGGGGTTGTGCTGGCTACACAACCTCAGAGCTGCGGGCAGTGGGCTCCTTTGCCCACCCAGGCCATACCCACAACAAACCCCGCCGGCAATACGTTAATGACCATGAAACTCGGCCCTCGAGGCCCCAGGAAATGGGATCAGACAACGGCTGGCCCAGTGCCAGGACGCCCTCCCTCAGCTTGGGCAAATCCCCCCACTCCAGCTTCCCCAGGGGTAAAATAGGCCCCGATACCCTATAACCCAGCTACCTGAGCAAACCTAATCATCTCATAGTACTCGTTCTTTGGTTGTACTTTTACTGCCTTTTTCATCTAATATTTAACAATTCACTCTCCCTACAATATTTGCCCATCTGCCCCACAATGGTGTGGCAAGAACTAAGCCGTGAAGCGATTGAGTCTGTAACCTCTTTACTGGGAGGGCGGGGGAACAACCACCCACACCGCCTCACAGAACTGAACAGAAACGTTCTGCAGACTCCCTAGTGTCACCGCAAGATTACGGCAAAAACCCCAAGTGAAAGCTGTTATGTTGTGTACTTGAAATCGCTGGCAAGGAGGGATGTTTGGTAGAAGCAGGCTGAAACCGAGCTTTCTCCGCAGACCTCCCGCCTTAAAGGGGGGTGGGGGGGTGGTGAGTTATCCTGCCCGCCCTCCTCAGCGATCGGCCCCTGACGGCCCGCCGCTGGCCGGGCCGCGCTAATGGCGCCGGGCGCCTCACGCACCCCCCGCCCCAGGCCCGAAGGCGGCGGCTGAGCGGCCAGCGGCCGCCGGGCTCCCCCTAGGGGCAGCAGGGCGCCGGCGGCGGCGTTGCCGGGAGACCGGCGCGGCGGAGAGGGCCTGGGGGGCGCCTCAGGGCCGGGCGGCCCGGGTGTGGCGGCGGTCCGGCGGCCGCTGCACCCCCGCAGTAAATTAATGGTCTTTCCAGCTTCTGGTCTTCAAGGGAGGGCTCCGTCCCTCCCGCGTGTGGGTGGGGGCGGAGGCGGCGCGGCGGCCGGCCACTGGTGGCTGCTTGGTGCCCACCGGGAAGGCAGGGTGGCAGCCAGAGGCAAGCGCTGAGCCGCCTTGGCCAAGCTGAGCAGGGTACGTGAGCCTCATGGCTGCTCATCTAGGCCACTTTCACAGCATCCGTTATAGTAATAATAATAATGATAATAATAACAACAACAACAATTATAATAATTCACCAGTAATCATTACATGGACATCGCCCTTTAAAAGGCAGAATGCTCTGGAATAACAATAGCTACCACAAACCATAGCTACCAACACATGGGGCCCATTAGCTCAAATACGATTTCCCCTGAAAAGCTGATTAATACAGTCCTCCTGCAGGCAAATTTAGATCTGCATGAGCTTTGCACATCCGTGAAGTGCAGGATCGGGGCTTTGCAGCCACGCTGCTGTTGAAGATAATGGACAGAAAAGGCTGACCTTCTGGTGCGTGCACCATGGTGACTTGTCAAGCGCTGGAAGCATGCCGCTGCTCTCAAGCCGCTTCACCTCGGCAAGCGCAAAGCAAAGGAGACGTGTGCCTTTGCAGAAAAGGGTATCTGCGATCGGTCGTTCGTGTGTTTTAGAGCAGCGGGAAGCTGCTGATCATAGGAAACAGTCGCAGTTAGATGCATCAGTGGGTGGTGAAAAGCTTAATATAAAGTGTAGGCTTCATCTTAGAATATACCTGTGCTGTAAATAAATAAAGACGAAAAGATTTGTTGTCTGACACAGACTGCTCATGAGGGGTTTTGTTTAGGCTCTCATAAGCCTCTGCAGTTTGCTCTCGTCCCAAAAAAATGGGACCTGAAAGGGTGTCTCAGAGATTTCTGATGGGTGAATTTCTGGTTGTCAGTGAAGTCCCATCTACTTAAGGCCTTGACAACTGAGCACTAGCTCTTGAATTGGCACATGTGGGTGCCTAAGAGCCAGTGAACTGTACACCCCCTGCTTTTTCTCATGCTTTGGAGATGTGCTACCGCGTCCTGCTCAGAGTAACGTCTGTGTTGCCTCAGACTTCAAATCTCATTACAGGTGATTACCATAGTCGAGAGATAACATATTCACGAATCATCCTGACCAAGTCCTTGTATGAAAGAAAGGGCATCATTTCCGACAGACTGGATGTGGAAAAATTAATTTCCTGGCATCCAAACATAAGAACAGCCATGCTGGTTGAGACAAGTCCATCCAGCCCAATAGCCTGTCTCAAACATAAACAACAGCTGATGCCTGGGGAACAGCATAGGAGAGGGGTAAGCACACAGTGATAGTTCCTTGGCATGCTGTCCCAAACTCCAGCAAGCTGTGGCTCAGGGACTTCCCTGAGACAGATGTGCTATCTTTAAGTTTAATAGCCCTTGATGGATTTTTGCTTCCATGAATTTGTGTAATTGCTTTTTGAACCCATATCAATTTTTGACATTGCAGCATCCTGTGACAATTAGTGGCACGCTCCAACAAAGCAGGGTGTAAAGAAGAGCCCTTATTTTGTTTGTTTTGAACAGGCCACCTAATAATTTCATCTGATGCTCCTAGTCCTCATGGTGTGAGAGTCAATTACAATCATTCCCCATTTGCCTTCTCAGTGCCATTCATGATTTCACAGATTTCTCTCTTATCCCCCTCACTTTTTAATTTTCCAGGGAGATACTCCTAATCTATTTTGAAATCCTAATACAGAAGCCATCCCACAACCTGGACCTTCCTCTGGCTTCAGCGTTACCCTTTGTGAGCTAGCGGGCTTGAACAACACCGTGTTCAGGATGCCAGCAGGTAGGATGTATAAATACCAGGTCATAGCAGTGTTTTCAGTTCTGTTCCTTCCATATTAAGTCCTGAAATTCTATTTGCTTTTTTGAACACTGCTGAGGATGGATCTGGCATTTTCATAAATGTATCTAGATTTCACAACGCTTCAAGGATCTCTCTCTGAGCAGTAACAGCTAGTACAGCACCATCAGCTCTGCACATAAAGTTGTCTGCTTTACCCACTGGCATTACAATACATATATCTATGCTGCATTTCCTCCTTTGTTTTATCACCCGATTACTCAGTATCATGAGATCGTGTTTTTGTCATGCGTCATGTTTTTACTACCATAAATAACATCGTGTCATGCACAAGTTTGCCACCTTGCTGTTCATCCCCTTTCTGGTGTACGAGTCCAGCAGATGGATTTGATACCTACTTAAGATCCTGGCAAAACCGGAGGCGCGCTGGGAGGAGGAAATAGTGGGTACCTTGACTTTTTCTCTTCTTTCAATCAGCACGGCTTACATCTTGCCTAGATTTGGATTGAGCCAGCTGCTCCTCAGGGAAGTGCTGGCAGGCTCTTTTTGACCCTGCAGCATATTTGGAGGGATGCTGGCAAAGGCTGGCCAGCGAGTGTAAGGCCAGCTGTTCAGCTGACATAACTGATTTACGCTAGCGACGGATCTGGCCGAAGACATGGAGTCACAAGTGCTAGTCAGCCCATCACGAGGATGGGGACATCTGACATGGAGGTGCGGTGGCCTCAGCTGGATGCTGCAGTAGAGGCAGGGGGGGCAACATGAGCAGAGTCCAGAGGGCAGTCCTGGGTTGAGGGCACACCTGTGGAGGCAGTGCCCGTCCTTTGCCACCTGGTGGTTGAATCATCATACCTCCCTACACACAAGGTCTGACAGGTATGTTTATTATTAATAACGAGTAAGGCTTTCGGAGGCAGGCCCTGTGCTTTCTCGCTGCTAGTCAGCACTGAGCGAGGCTGGGCAGAGCGCAGTGTGAGAGGTACTTGCACAGTCAGAGCTGTCCCCGGTGTGTCCCCACTCCAGCACGTCAGCCAAGCGTTTAAGACACCTGCTTCTTTTCGCTCCTGCGCTGGCCATGGACTAATAGGGACAAACAGGAAGAGGACCTAGCAGAATGCAGAAAATAATCATCCTGTGCCAAAAGGGAATGTATGATCAAAACTACAATGGGCAGGCAAGCAGCGAGGCAGTGACCCGAGGCAGCGCAATGTGTCAGGAAGCGAGAGCAGCAGCCCAGGGACAGCAACAGCCCAGAGCCTCAATTTGTAATGACTGTGTGGACCACATGCCAAAAAGTCTCTCCCCACCTTCTTGCTCCAGGGAGCTCTCCTAATATTCTTAGCCACTTGGACATCATGAGAAAAAGAGCCTGCGTGTTTCCAATGCACGACCTAAGGCATCTACTCGAGCAAAGCAGCACTGCTGAACCTGCCTCTAACTCAGAGTGCTCCAAACACCTGTGAGTCAGACGATGGGAAATTCTCCCTGTCTTCACAAGCACAGATCAGTTTGAACCTTCTGGGCATTTTAGCAGTTTACCATCTGCACATATAACCTTTTTTCTGAGCACATGGAAGTCTTGTAGGAGGATGTTAACTCCAGGAACCAAAATAAGGAAACATGTTTACACCTGCTACATCTGTTCAAGAATTTCCAGCCTATGATACACTTTTGACTTTCATGTTCCTCCTCCTCCCCTGTCCCGTTTGGTCAAATGCCACCATGTAAAAAACAATCCTGTATTTTTCCCCCAAGTCTCACAGACTTTCTACCAAATCTTGTGAAAACTTACAACAAATGAAATAAGCTGTGAAATGGTCTAGCAATAGAAGCAAGTGCTGATTCTCTGGATACTGGGATTCATTGTGAAGAAAAATGACATTAACTGCATGAAATATGGTGATTTTAGTTTTTTAAACTAGAATAAGAAATGAACGGTAGAACCCTTTCTGATACAGATGAAATCTCCCTGCAAGCCAGGTGCAATAAAACAATTTAACAAAAAATAGATTATGAAAAGGATTATAGCACACAAAAAAATCAGCACAAAGAAGAAAATCTCTGTTAGCAGATGCCCCAGTCAATTGTAACTGGTTTGTTGTAGAAAAGAAAACGCACTAGTAGCTGCTGTCAGAGGTGATCTGTTTCGCTGAAAGAATTACCTGTATGATTACACCTACCACAATGTCAGACCCATAGATATGAAACATTTATGAAAGGGAAAAAAGATGCTGGACTTGTTGGGGAGGGAATAGCAAAATAATTTCTACTGAGCAGAATTCAAAGGAGATTTCTTTTCCTAATTCTTACCAAATTTTATGTTAAGATTGTTATTGAAAGTATTATAAAATACTTTTCATTGAAGCAAGTGCTTTGATTAAAATGATTGCAAGAGTGATCAGTAGGATTTTTATAACCATTCAAATTAGTGTATTGATAAAAATGTTGCAAAATAGAGCAAGAGATACAAAAATATTGGATAAATTCAGACATTTTTCTCTGAGTAATCTATTTTTTGATAATGGCTTTTCTCTTGGAAGATTTACACTGGCTTTGTGAATACATGAGCTGGATTATTAATAATATGGGCAAGGTGGCAGTACTGGGGAAAATGCTCTGCTCCCTGTCATTTCCTAATAAAGCCCAGTTAATAGAGGAAAAATGCTTTCACGGGTCAACAGATAACTAAGGAAAGTACCATTTAGTGATTGTGGCATTTGGTGTTATGATAGGGCCTCTGTTTCTTTGAATTGCAGCATGTTGCTTGTGTGAAGCATGCTTTCTGAAACAGCAAGAGAAATTAACAATATTAAGGTCAATATAGGGCATATCTGGGAAGGGTTGAGGCAAGTCCTGTGGTCCTAACTCAGGCAAATCCTCACTGACAGGTCTTGGCCAATACAATCTGCAGGTGTCCACTTTCTTTCAGGATTTAGCCCAGTATTCAACCAGAAGAAAACAGTTCAGTAATTCATTAGGATATGATCATGCCGGGCTGGTTACTAATTGTTCGAAATACCATTGGAGGCATTCCAGGGTGCTGCACAGCACTCCACAGCTGGCAGCCATGGTACACAGGCGGGTATGCCACCCAAATAGAGCTGAATAGCACGGGAGCTGCGGGAGGAAAGCAGAAATCCCTTGCTTCCAAGCCCATGGGAACCTTCCTGTGTTGTGAGGAGGGAGCTGCAGGTGCAGGGGGCTGCAGGCAGGATGAGTGCAATGTGCAACCCCACTGTCTCATGCTGAAGAGAAATGTTAGCTGCAAAATAATTTTACTCCTGGCTGTCAAATGGGAACTGCGGGGTTCCTCTCCTAACAATGAAAGGCAGACTACTGTGCATTAACAGCCCTGCCGGTGCACAAAGTGGCCTAGCCTGTTATTAAACTGTACAGCTAAAGCTGTTGTTCTCCACTTAGCCGAAAGTGAGTTACCATATTGCAGGTCCCCCAAGACATTCCCTACCCTTGACATATCCTCTCCCTCGCATGAGTAGTAATGACTGGGATCAGATCCCTCAGGCTCCTGCCTGGACTGCTTTACCTTGCTTTAAAGCAGCTTCTTTGAATAAAGCAAGCTGGTCTGTCGTCCCCCTCTTCCCTCCACTTCCCCACACACAGCCCCCAGCCTTTATTCCTGAAACTCTTTAGTGGCCATAAGGATCTTTCTCCGCAACAAATACAGCCAAGATAACTCAGTTGTCCTCTAAGCAGGTTGCAGGTGGGGTTCCCATGCACAGCGTAGACTGGATTTTAAATGTATGCAAATAAGCATTTGTGTGGTTGACCCTGTGACACAGAAGCTTCAGGATTTACTCACTGACAGTTTTTTCATGCACTTTTAAATTCACATTTGCAAATTTGGCTCTGGAACTAAGAGAACTGCAGTAATAATAAGATTCCGACATCCTGGGAAATTTCACAGCCATACTGAGTAAGGATTTGAGCCTTACTGTACAAAGCTGTACAAAGAAGATGTAGATGTATTTTGCTATATACACATTACTTTTTTTAAAAAAAAAGGAAAAGATCTGCTTCGTATTAGTCTCACTTCCTCAGGATAGTCTGAATGGCCTTCACACATAGTGTCATAACAGATAAAATCAGTCCTTTCCCTAGCAGCCTTTTTGTGTCACTGCTTGGCTTTACTTATATTGTGTGTATCGAGTCTTGATCTGTCACTTTCTTCAAGGCCAGCAGAGTAAACTCATCCTCCTGACTCATAGCTCCAGATGGATTCAAGCTCCAGCATGCTGTCCCCCTGGAATTTGGCATATGTAGGTTTATATGCCCTAATCAATCAGGCTGATTTCAGTTAATCCTAATCGTCCTATTAGGGTTCCCAGATAGCAACAACAGCAGCTAGAAATCCCCAAGCAGCCTAATTGACTTTATCTAATTACACTCCTTCTTGAGATTTCCATTAAACTATCCCCCGAATTCATTACAGTGGTTGGCTGTAGGTTTCTATGACTTCTTAAAGAACATATGCAGCTATTGGGATAGCTCGGTTCTAGAGAGCTGAAGTAGTTATATATAAGATCTTGCCACCTCCACATAGCTGTCTGTCAGTTGTCCCGCTCTAGCATGTATCAAATGTACCATCTAATCACTGTGGGGGATACCAGTTTTGACTTCTGGCACTAAGACTCGTTTCTGCCAATGTGCCGCCTGTGGTTCTTTCCTCGTAGCACTGAACGAACCGCACGAGTCAGAGACTGCCAGCTCCTATTAACTTCTCGCATAAAGGATTTAAAGATATGTCTCATTATAAGGTAAGGATTTGACATTCATCTCAAAAGCAGTTAGCCTGGAAAAGAATGCTCTTTTGTCAGTATTCAACTTCCTCTGTGCTCTTTCTGTGATAGTAAATTGTAAACTGCTCAGTCGAGATGGCATCTGTCATAGTTAGGTTTCTTTGGCTGATTTGATCACTTCTTCCATTAAAGTAATGCTTTGGCTTCCCAAATGTTGCTTAGCTCTCAGTTCCTGCCTTTTGCAGATTACAGGAATGTATCCCTGAAAAAAGGAATGGCTATCTTCCACCCTCAGGACTTAAAAAGAGGAAACTTCTGGGGTAAGGATAAAATTGTTAAGCCCAGTCTGGTTTCTTCTGTACATGCAACTGAGATCTGCTTCCATGAAACCCAGCAAGGCTGGAAGTAAAGGCCCCTTTTCATAGGTGATTTCGTATAGAGTATGCATGCATACTGGAGTTCACTTAAAAATGCAAACCAAATGCATGCTAGACACTGGAAGATAGGCTCTTTGACAACTGTCACGTTGGAAAGTGCTTTATATGTAAGACAAGCCGTTGTGTTCAGTCTGTTTGGAAACTGATGCCACTGCTCACTTTTATGGACAGTTCCTCTAGGTGGGAATGACACTGATATCATTCACACGGAAACTGCCAGATTGATGTCAGTAAGACAGCAGAGTGTTCAGGTTCATTGGAAGGAATACAATATCTTTGCTAAAATAAAATCCTTGACCATGCACAGAGGGAGGAGGTCAGAAAGGAACGTACCCCTGGCAAATGTTTATTCTTGCATCTCTGTCTCATAGAGGGTACGTTCCCTTTCAAGGCAGAGCCAAGGACAGTTTAGAAGTTCTGTGTGAGTAACACCCGATTGTTGCAGGAAAAGAGCTATGTAATTAAGCTATAAACAATGTATGTGGTCATTTTAACTAAGTTTAAGACTTTGTAAATCACAGAGTCATAAACTGATGCTGCAGGGAGATTATATTTTACAAAAATATTGATGTTTACGCTAGATTAATGGCTGCTTGCCTGTAGAGATGAATGGTGAACAGAATACTTATCCAAGGTCAGGCTGTATCTGAGCTGCAAACACAATAAGTCACTAGAAAGTTTTGTGCAAAAGGATTTGGCCTAAACAGATATTTCTAAGAGCTGGCTAAGATTGCTAATTATTTCTCTGAATAACTTTGAACCGCCGGTTTCTGAATCATTTTCATTCCAGAGGGATTAGTAAATCTTTTTAGTAAAAGGAACACACACCAAAACTTATAAAATGCATTCACAAAAACTTTCTATAATAATTGAATGCCAGTTTGGGATTACTTTTTTCCCTTGTTCTATTTTGGCACTAACATGCAAAAGGAAATTCATGGGGTGGGGCGGGGAGGGAAGGAAGAAGAGGGAGAAAAAGCAAAAAACAAAGAGAATAAAAACTAGAATTGAAGAAACCTTAAGTGCCTTCTCAGAACTGGAGACACCAGTGACTTTATAAGAGATGCAGACACTCAGTACTTTGTAGGCACTGGGAGAAGTGAAGGCCTAATTCCTCTACTTACCAGAGGCACTGGCTGAGGCTCTCTCTATTGTTTCATTAAACACCAGCAGTGTTTCTACCAGTGCACTATACGGTTTGATGCAGCTCAACCTTATGTAAACAGCTTGATTCCTTACATAAAATATTATGCTTTCCAGATTATTTACATGACACAAATAAGGAAGAATCTCAGTAATTTTGGGGGGTCAATTTTAGACTCTTTTGGAAAGCACACATTTGCTATGTGGCTCGCTTTTGAATTTTAAATGTTCTGACTTCAGTCCAGAAAAGACTGAGCTGACATGTTTCTTCCACTGATACACAGTGTTCCACATCCCATACTTCTTCCTTTTCATCAAATGACATTGTCTAACCCATACTTTTGTCCCTCCTGCTAAAATACAGAACAATACAGGGGCACAGAAAACACAAAAGTAGAACAAGCTCCTGAAATCATGAGGAGGAGAAATGGAGTATGTTCAGCTAACAGTTGTTTTGAAGCAGTTACACACTAATTTGTGCTTCCAATCACAATTTCTGCCTCTCTTTGTGGGCCTGGACAGGTGCGGGCACAGGCAGAGTGTGCTTCTGCAGTAAGGCTGTCTTAAATAGTGGTGCTAGAGAAATAGGAGGAACAGAGGAAAGTTTCTACTTGCCTTTTCTTGGGAGAGGTCTCTGAAAATGTTACACAATGAGTCTGCTCAGCAGGGCTGAAAGTTTGTCAGTGTTGGTTTTTTTGTTTTGTTTTTTTTAAAGAACATGCTACATGTAGGCCCCCTGTGGTCAGCCAGGCATAGCTTTGGGGATCTGAAGACACATTAGGCAGAAGTGCCTAGATGCTTCAGGAAGCCTCCAGATTACATGTCATCCATACTACCTCATGCTGGCATGAGGACACGTTCTCTACCTGTTTCTGGTTCACCACTCACAGCTGTGCCTACGCTCACAAACACAACATAGCTGCCGACCTATGTGTGGGGAACAGCTGGCTCCCCAGGAAGCCCGCAGAAGTCAAGGGGAGGACAACATTAGTGAATGACAGACTATGGGGAGGTCCCCAAAGTGCACTTTTGTTCATCTAGTCAGCCATCAATTTCACCAGCTCAGCGTGTTGGCTGGCAGCTCCTTGAGGTGTATTAAAAACAGGAGGGCACATTGATGCTTTCTGTTGCACCAACTGGAACAAGAACTGGAAATGGTGACGTTCTCGGTTTCATGGGCATACTGCTGCCTTCCTTCCCTTACAAACACAGGGCTGCCTTGTTTGCTCACAGTAATGCTGAGCATGTCACAATCTGAGGGGGATAGAGATACGGAATGGCTTAGTTTGGGGAGAAGTCAGTGCTTCCTGGGAGAGGAGGGGTGGGAATCTGGGATGCCTCACACATCTGACAGATGTTCAATGTGATCTTGAGATCAGGGGTAGTTCTGCTGAGGGGGCCAGGTCTGGGGGTGGGCAACTCTTCAGGACTGTCAGACTATGATGCTTTGACAAACTGACCAAAAAACCTATAGGTGAAAATTAATTCTAGGATTTGTTTCCCTTCAGTTGGACTGTCTGTGCAACAAATGCCCTGTGTGGGATATAAAGGTCGACCCTACAATATCACTTCCTTTGCCTGTTGTATATTTTCTTTAGTGACACAAGCAGGATGGGAGAAAAATCTCCTGTTCCTGCAACGTGAGCTCAGGCAAAGCTGATCTCACTGTGAGAAAGCATTAGCTTCTTAATTTGTGCTATTGAAACTGTTCTGTGGACTTCCATTTGGTCGGGAAAGGAACTCCGAAGTAAAACAACTGCCATGCAGGGGAGGCTGCAGATGGCTCAGTAGTAACACACATACTGTACACCTGCACATGTTTGGCACAGAAGGGTTTGAGTGCAGATTTGTTAGCTAGCCAAAGGAAGACAGATTTATTTTTTTGAGGAGGCGGGAAGATCAGATCACCTCCAGGTGCTACCCTGATAAACACTGAGAATAACTTACCACTCGTCTACAGTTTTTCTCTGATCAACTTCATCCTTGAGATAGGAATTAGAGGGACAGATACATTACCTGGGAAGCTGTCCAGATTAATTTCCAAGAAGGTTAGACACTCAGCACAGGCCTGCTATAAGTAAGGTTGTTGGGGTTTGGGTAGGTTTTATTTTTCCCCTTAGGTTTGCTGGGCAGGAGGGGAGTTGGATGTTTCTGTAAACATCATAGGCAGTTGGGACATTAGACACAGCTCAAGCTCCATGACTGCGAATTTTGGGCACCTGGACATAATTTATTAATAGGCAAACCTCTCCTAATTTTACTTTTTAGGTCTGCTCTGCAAATTGAAATGCAAAGAGATTTTTGTAAAATAACCAAACACTCAACCCCCTTTACACCATGCCAGAGAGAAAGAGACCTCCTCCAGAAGTCTGTCTGCGTTAGGGAGGAATCACAGAATCATAGAATGCCCAGATTTGGAAGGGACCCACAAGGATCATCAAGTCCAAATCCCGTCCCTGCACAGGACAACCCCAAAATTCACACCATCTGTCTGAGGGCATTGTCCAAATGCTTCTTGAATATCGTCAGGCTTGGTGCTGTGACTGCCTCCCTGGGGAGCCTTTCCAGTGCTCCACCACCTGCTGGGGGGAGAACTTTTTCCTAATATCCAACCTAAACCTCCCCTGGCACATCTTCCTGCCATTCCCTCGGGTCATGTCATCGGTCACCAGAGAGAAGAGATCAGCGCCTGCCCCTCCTCCTCCCCTTGTGAGGAAGCTGCAGACTGTGATAAGGTCTGCCCTCAGCCTCCTCTTCCCTAGGCTGAACAAACCAAGGGACTTTAGCCACTCCTTATACGGTTTCCCCTCTAAACCCTTCACCAACTTCATGACCTTCCTCTGGACACTCTCTAGCAGCTTTGTATCCCTAATATACTGTGGTGTCCAAAACTGCACACAGCACTCGAGGGGAGGCTGCACCAGCGCAGAGCAGAGCGGGACAATCCCCGCCCTCGACCGGCTGCAATGCAGGGCTTGATGCACCCCAGGACGCGGCTGGCCCTCTTGGCTGCCAGGGCACACCGTTGGCTCATGTTCAACTTGCCATCGACCAGAACCCCCAGGTCCCTCTCCGCGGGGCTGCTCTCCAGCCTCTCGTTCCCCAGTCTGTGCATACATCCAGGGTTGCTGTGCCCCGGGTGCAAAATCCGGCACTTGCCCTTGTTAAACTTCATATGGTTGGTGATTGCCCAGCTCTCTGATTTGTATGGACAGGGCCTTTCTGCCCTCGAGGGTATCAACAGCTTCTCCCAATTTTTTGTCATGAGCAAACTTAATCAGTATTCCTTCAAGTCCTGCATCCAAGTAATTTATGAAGACCTTAAAGAGTACTGGCCCTAAGATGGATCCCTGTGGAAACCCTGCTACTGACTGGCTGCCAGCCCGATGTAACCCCATTTACTATGACCCTTGGAGCCCAACATGTCAGCCAATCACTAACCCATTGCGTTATGTGTTTATCCAGCTGTATGCTGGGCATTTTGTCCAGGAGGATACTATGAGAGACAGTATCAAAAGCTTTACTGAAATCCAAAAAGATTACATTGACTGGCGTCCCTTGGTCAACTAGGTGGGTAACCTTGTCATAGAAGGAAATTAAGATCGTTAAGCAGGACTTTCCCCTCATGAACCCAGCCTGGCTGGGATCAATGATTGCATTGTCTTTCACGAGTTTTTCAACAACTCCCAAAATAATCTTCTCCATAATTTTGCCAGGCACAAAAGTGGGACTGACAGGCCTGTAGTTACCTGCGTCATCCCTGTTGCCTTTCTTGAAGATTGGGATAACATTTGCCAGCTTCCAGTCAGCTTGGACCTCTCCAGATTCCCAAAAGGATTGAAAAATCATTGAGAGAGTTCTCGCTATGACATCAGCCAGCCCTTTAAGTACCCTTGGATGAATCTCATCAGGCCCCATCAACCTATAGGGATCCAGCTGGAGCAGCAAGTCCTGCATAAGTTTGGCGTTGATTGGGACGTTATCATTCCCACAGTCATGGTTCTCTAGCCCAGGGCTCTGGGGGTCCCAGAGCCCATCACTGGTGTTGAAGACCAAGGCAAACAAAGCATTAAATGTTTCTGCTTTGCCTATGTCCCTGTTTGTGAGGTGACCATGCTCATCAAGTAATGGGCCGATGTTATTTCTGGCCTGCCTTTTTCCATTAACATATTTTAAAAAGCTCTTTTTATTGTCCCTCACAGTACTGGCCAGCTTCAACACTAATTGAGCTTTGGCTGAATGGATTTCCTCCCAGAAAGGTCTGAGGGGATTTTGCCCTTTCTCCAGGAGGCTCTGAGTTCAGCCTGTGCTACAGGGAATGGCAGCAGTTGTCCTCCAGTTCCTACCCAAGGCACAGCAGTCAGCAGCAGAAAATGGGAGGTTAGTAAGAATAGGGTTAAATGCTCATCCATGTTTCCTCATGCCGTGTAGCTCTCAGCTGCCATACAGCCTGCAGTCCTACCTAGCTGTACCTTTTAAGTCAGGTATAGCCCAGCTTACTTAGTTTGGGCCTATCACTGCAGGAGGCATCACATGTCATGCAGTCCCTGAGCTACCTTGCTTAGAGCAAGTACTGCTACATGGTGCTGTGTCGTACTGGCTGGGTGTGCCATTCTTTAAAACAACCTGGGGTCTCTACCCTATAAAATTGAAAGATCTTGAGAGATGCATGCAGAAGGAGAAAGCTAAGAAATGCTCATTGTTGGCCCTGTTGTTTTAGCTAAAGCCCACAGGCAACGTGACTGGGGGTAAAGCAAAGCCCTTTCTTCACAAGGTGGTCACAGCACTCCAATGTAAGTTATTTTTTAAACCAGTGATTAAACTAGTGTAAACCACTGTGTGGTCACTCTCAGTTCAATTTAACTTTGGCTGGCATGGGTGACAGCTTACATTGATTCTTGTCTGTCTAATCTAAATTGATATAAGCCTGATTTCAAATGAACTAAGACTGTCTGAAGAGTGTTATGCACTTGTTTAAGTTCATGAATTTAAAAGAAAACCTTTGAACAAAAGGCTGCAGGTTTCTCACAAAGACAAAACTCACAGCTCAATACTGATTTTGACAGTTCTCCCATTAACCTTCACCACAGACAGCTGAGGAAAGTTATTTGGGGAGCAGAATGGTCAATACTTTGCCTAAGTAAATATATAACACAGACAACCTAGAAAGACATACTTATTTTGTGTGACAGCAATGAGAATGAGAAATAATGGGCCAGAGAATTCATCTAGATTACTTTCTTCATTCAAAGTAAGCTTCTCTATAGACAAAATTAACACCAAAGTAAACTGAACACTGCATTAAAAGGTAAAGGCATTACTTCTATCCACATTTTTTGCACTGTTCTTAAACTCTTCAGAGCACCCAATTCAGGCTCCTTTCAGAAACAAGGTGCTGACAGGACAGACCATTGATGTCACCCAGCACTGTCACACATGTGGGGCTGAGGGAACCATGCAGTGCTGAACCATACAGATGGAACTAGAGGAGAGGAGGAGAAAGCAAGGAAAGAGGAAATAGAAAAACAGAGGACCAAGAGAATGAGACTGCAGAGAAAGTCTTCTCAAGGGTTTGATCGGTAGCTGACGTGCTTGCCTTGGGAGAAAAGACATTGGGAAGTAACAAGGACCAAAAGCTGCTGTGCGCAGAAGCTCACAATCTATGCAGTGCTTGTCTGCCAGGGTTCAGCCAAGTGCCTGACACAGACCTCTCTGGGCACAGGCGGTAGTGTGCCCACTCCTTCCGCATTCTGCAACAGCCTGAAGCAAGTGCTTCTGGCCCAGAAACAATATAGTCAAGTCAGGTTGGGTTCAGCACCATGCTATTCATCCAGCTGGTGGAGGAGACAGATTACTCCAAGCCTACTTCTCCACTGCGCCTTGCTGTGGTGACTATGCAGTCCTATGGGGGCAATATCCTCTAGGGGATGCAACACTTGCAATTGCAGGCACTGGCTTTCAGCAAAAACATCTCACCTGTTTCATTTCCTTCTGAAAAGCAGAAGGACTGCAATGTGCATGTGCCTGTGCAGATGGGACAGCCAGCCAATCCAAAGTCACATGTGTATGGTTTTTAAAAGAAAATAACAAAGTTCTCTTCTCTTTACTTTTTTTTTTAATATTTTCCTTTCCAAGTGCTCATCGGATGTGCTGGCTCAAGATCACATAATGCAAAAATTTCAAATTGTTCTCAGGGCTCAGCCTTCCATGCTCATTTGTCAAGCACAGCCTGGTAAAATCCAACAATGAGCAGGAAAGAAATCTCAGGGAAAAAAAATGTTTTCATACCTTAAAATTCCACTGGAAGAGGGAAAAAAACCTAAAAACTACAAAGAGCAAACCTTCCCATTCACCACGGCTGTGTTCCAGCAGGCTGGTAGTTCCCACAGCTTCAAGAAAGGCATGTTAACGTGACAGAGAAAATGGCTACTATTTTCAGGTGCCAAATTACAACCGTCCTTGTGGTTTGAAAGCCAGAAGCACAGTGCTTAGTAAAGCAGACAGTTCTGCTCCAGCCTGGCAGAAGTGATAAAATACATAGTGGAACTTCAAAAAGTGAGCTCCTCTCTTTCTCTCCTACTCCCCTTTTTTGCTATATTTTCCCTCTGGTGGGTTGAGGTACACAGTTGGAGCTCCCAAAATAGAGGAAATCCAGGCAGAAGAGCCTATCCAAGTCTATCAGCCGCCTGCTGTGTTTCACTCCATCAGTGAAGCTTTGCCTCTAGGCTGAGATATAAAAGTTCTTGGGGTTTTGCACTCCTTCCCCCTAGTCTTGGCCTGGTTCGTACTTTTGTATAAATATGGAATAAAAAGCCTGTCCCTTTAATGCAGAGGCAGTGAGAAGGGCAAAACAGTTCCCAAGAAGTCAGTAAAAGTGGTAATGCCTATTAATGATTGCAGCAGAGTGCTTTTCAGTTGCCCTATTAAAGGAGTTCTTTGTCCTAATAAATACCAATGAAAAAGCTTGCTCTCAGAGCACCTTCCCTGTACTTTATTTATAATGAGTCTTCTAATGAGTACATAGTGTTTATGCTTCCTTGAGAGACTCATCACTCCCTCTCTCAGTCTGTTATTTAACATACAGTACTCCATGAAGGTGTCCCACTTCATCCCCAATGCCTCCCTGCCCCCTCCCACACACAAACGTCCACATACGGCTTGTTTCAAGGGCATATGCAACTCTGAAGGAAAAGCGAGCACTGGGAGAGAAGCAGACATCCCAAATGTTATGCACAACATGGCAGGAAAAGAGGCAGGCGACCCAAATTATCAGTGTGGCAATGCAGGCCCACGAAGGACAGCTCTAAAGCAGTTCCTATGCGTATGTCTTCAATCAGGACTCTGCTTGCGTTGGTATTTAAACACGTCGTACACCAGTCTGTTACACCTGGTAAAATACCTGGAAAACCACAGTAATTTGGCCGTGTCAGCTGGGTGTCCTAGCCCTTAGTAACTACTGCTGACTAACAAGACCTAAAAGCACTCAGCCAGGAGGATTTGTAGGTATCCTCCTGGTAGCAATATGAAAAACCAAACCTGTTCCTCTTTGATGGGTAGTTTTAGGGGGATTGTCAAGACAAAGATCTCACTTGTCAAGTAGAATTTTTGCCAAAGCTCCTCGTAGCTGTAATTTGCCACAGCATGTTCTATATCTGGCTGTGTCCGGGTGTTACATGAGTTGAATTAATAACTCTGTGAGGCTTCACGTGGTTTTCTGTTGCCATTCAGAGTCATGCCTTAAGATTGTGGGATCCTACATGACACATCCCTAATGCGATCTTGTGACAGAACAAAAGTAATTTATGTTACCAGGGTGCCTGAGAAAAAAAAGGAGCCAATTATAGGGTTGTTCCATTGCCCTAGGCCAGAAGATAGACTCTGAAGACTCTCTTTTATTCTTTGTGTTTTTCTTTTAAGCTTTGAAGCTAGGAGTAAAAGGGTTTCCCATGCTTAGCTTAAGCACATCAATTCCCTATCCTCTTTCTGAGCATCTGCAATGCCTATTTCCACAGGAGACTAAAATTAGGCAGAAGAAGATTACATAAGGAGACTTGGTATCAATGTTTGATATTAAGATGTCTTAAGTATAAGACTGTCCATCATCAACAGAGCCCCATCAGCATAAAATCGCAACAGCAGTAGTTTTTGTGTTATCTAGCACTTTGGCATTTAAAAAGTCAAAACTGTGTTTGGGATTGAGGACTTCATGGGAATAAAAGGGCTGTTTGATCTGGTAGCATAAAAGAGAGATGCTTCTCAAAGGTGGTTATTCATGCAAGCAGACTCACGATTCGCTTGATCTCCTCTGGAGGGTGCTCCCGTACATAGCCAGGCCCCAGTGGCAAGGAATGAGGGACTCCTAGTCCTCTCACACCTCATCTTGGGCTTTGAAATCTGCACTGTCCAGGAGAAAGACAGCTCCTAGACCAAACTTGGGTGTCCCAGGTAGCAAAGGCTTGAACCTTTTGTTCTTCTGGAAAAGAAGAACTGGAAGCTTTCTGGGAATCAGTGAGGGAGAGATTTGAGCACAGGCTTGAACCCTCCAGAAAGTGCACAGCCAATTTCTACACCAGCCAGAATTTGCATAGTGTGTTCACACTCAGCTTCAGGTGTGACACAACTCAATAATGCAGCCTGGAGCTGATGAAAACCATCTGATCCTTGCTGGACCATGTTTCCAAACAAGCAGAAGAGAAAATAAAGTACTTTGAGGAAAAGATGATACCTCGCTGAGAAGAAATTATGTCTGTGAAGCATCTGCACTTGCCAGTGTCTGTTCACCCACTATCTCCATTTTTCTCTGGAAATACGTTTCCAAAGAAACAGAGCACCAGAGAGCTCACCTGGAGAGAAGGGAAGACAGCCAGATTTCTTCCTTTCTTGTCACAGAATTGGCCACCTAAAAATGGGCCCTTGAATCTTCATGAAGGACTGGTGAAGGAAATCAATAGGATTCAACAAGGTGTGTGGGAGAAATCACTCTACAAGGCTCAAAATGCAGCCATCCTGAGAGCTCTAGTGAATATTTTCAAACTTAAACTGTGTGCTTCGTTTTTATAACTAGCGTTTACTGCTGACTCAGAGATCATGAGGATCAAATTAGAAATAACATACACCATCAGTCTTCATCGGGGACCTTTCTTTCTCACTTTTTGAGAGTTGTCAAACCCAGGGGTGTTTGGATTGTACTCACTGCTGTATGAAATGCTGGCTTCAGGGCAGCACTTGTGCCACTTCTGTCCCCTCCCCTTAGGAAACTAACTGTGGTAAACAAAGGCCTGTGTGCTTTCAGAGATCCCAAACTACTGTTTTACTTTATGATATCAGAGAGAGGTAGGTACACAGTCAGCAAATAAGTACACTTAAAGCAAAATATGTTTCCTATTCACTTTACAGTTAGGCATATCTAGGGGTCTAAACCTTGACATTAAGTTTAGCCACTGACGAGCTTTTTCATATGCATTGCACTTTGAAGAATTGTTCACTACCTTCAGAGCCCACTAAAACTCTGTAAGCTCATTCCTGTAATAGAGGACATTGAGATTTTGTTATTAATTTCAACAGAAGTAGAAGTGTGCCCTAAACCAGTTGTACAACAGCAGTTGAGCATAATACATGCATAGTAAATGGATATATGCTTTAATCATAAATCATGCAAATAAGTTATGAGACTAAAAAAATATATTTTTTTCTCAACAGCAGAAAGGGCACGTTCATGGCTAATGTTTCGTTTGACCATTATAGACAGAATTTGATGGTAGGCATGTGCATACACACATGTATATTTCTGTGTGTAATGATACATTCTGAATAACTGAAATCACATGGGCAAGTCCCCTACCTCCCAGCTTTTCCCACAACATGTTGTCGCACAGTTCATTGAAACTTGCCAAGTCCTGCAATAATTGTATACTTTCAGTCTCATGTTATCCTTTCATTACAAATAGAATCTGAACTAATGATTAGTTCATATAAGTGAAGACTGTAGCCAGTACTACCTCCCAGAATAGCAAGAAAAATCACTTCAGATTGCTGCTTCAGTCTGACAACATTTGCAGTCTCTGCCCAAGAAGATCTGAGTTACTAGTAGGGCTAAATGCCTGAAAGAAGGGAGCTTCGATTATCTGCATTGAGCAGATCATGTGTTCACAACAGCAGAAGGGTGCTGCTTGCTTACAGCAGATTTACCAAATGTCCAGTGAATCTCCTACACAGTAAATAAAGTTCTTGCTTGTAAAGATGGTGCTGGGAGGAGTTTATTCCCTCCAGCAATTGCATGTCAACTGTTCCAACTTATCAAGAGAAAAAAGCTGTCTTAATTGCTGTACTAGCTTACCCAGGAGGAAAGCATCCATTTTAGCATCCATTTTTGCACAAAATCATCTATGGTGGTTCTTCAGGGCAAGACAGACCTTTGTCTATCCAGCTACTACCAGCAGTTGGTTTTTTCCTATCAATTTACATCTGTTTCATCACTATGCAAGCACTCAGTAGGCTAGCTATTTTTTTTTTTTTTTCATCTTGTCTGTTTTTTTTGTATGAAACAATACTTTCCGCAGTTCTTCTGGAAGGAGGAGAAGGTAGTGTGGAACGGCTGGAAAGGACACAATGCTACTGATTTGATTTTCCTCCAGCAACATGAAACACTAGAAGTAACTATTCCAACTCCGTCTCTCTGCTCATTTCTTGCTGCTTGGGTGGTTGAATGATAAGGAGAGTTCTTGTTTTTTCCTCCTACTCCTATCTGGCTGAAAGGGTTGTATTTAAGTAATGGATCTCTTCGCCATGTCTGCTCTGCAAGCTGATGCTCAAGTGGCTGCTTCTTTATTCTGAAGTTGATAACACAATTTTTAAAAGCAGAGCCTTCACAGCAGGCAGCTAAATGGCTGGCCAGATGGCTGGGTTGTTATTTGGGAGTCCCTGAGCTAGTAGCTCCTTAGTCATCAAGGTTCTCAAATTATTGTCATCTCCCACTTACATGTGTCTCTCTTGATTCATACCAGTATCACAGAGGTCCATTTGTTGGACTTAACCCTAAGAAACAACAATGGCAAGAATGTATGGGAATAGCAATTCAGAATGGCCAGAAGTCACTCCTACTATTGGAACCAAGGTTTGCTATTGCTTTTATTGTTGTATGTTCATCAGTTCACAGTAAATGACATTCAGCGTCACTGGGGACCAAATGAAAAAAAAAAAGAAAATCTCAGCAGCAATGTGTTAGTACAAACTTCTAAAAGCAAGACTGTCGGAACTACTTCTTAATCTAATTTGAATTCAAATGCAGCTTTACACGTGTTGGATGCATATGGTTTTTCACATTAAGATGTAAAGTTTATAGAAATCCAAGGTGTGAATGGTTCCCCTGAGTGCTGATGACAAATATTCCAATACCAACACTTAGCTGCTAAGCTTACCTTAAAACTTGCTGGGGTGATAAGCTGCTGGTAATTTCTCTACTGGCATTAGACAGGGAACAGCAGAGCTTCTGTACACTTCTCACAGAGAGTAACTGGAGCACAGGGCATGTATGAACTATCCTTCTCCTGCTGTTCCAGCTGGCTGGTAATTCATGATTAAAGATCCACAACATGAGAAGTCAGAGCCCAGAACCATTGACAGGAAATTGAAAATGAAACTCTCTGAAGTCCTGTGAGTAGACAGCAATGGTCTTAATGCAAAGGGACTATAAAAGTCAATTAATCCTTCTTGACTGGGAGTATAGATACTGATGTTTTTTTAATTACCGTACATATTCTCTCACTATGAGGAGTTCCTAGAAGATTTCTATAAAAGAAATGGCAAAGAAGTGAGAAGCAGAAAAAACCTACTAACTTATCTCTACTTTTAAATGTCTCCTAGATATCTTGGTATTTCACTGATGGGCGTAGCAGAGATAAGAGAATGCCCGGTTTCCACAGATAACTTTATCTGGCATAGTCACCACAGTGATCTCAGAGCAGACAAGGAGGATAAACAATTGAACTAATAGCATTCTTCCCTCTACAACTTCTTTAACTCCTGATGATCCATAACGCTTCAGTGAGGATGGCTGGGGCTTTTTATTAATGGAAATCTAAGACAGTTTTGTGAATGAAAACCTAGGGGATATTAGCCAGAATCAAAAGAAACCAAATTAATTCTCCATATCAGATTCCAGTACAGGAAAGCTTAGGGAATTTTCCACAGTGGAACCTGAAGGAATGAGTCTGAACAACTGTTTAATATCAAAATGTCAATAGAAGAGGTTTTGAAATATGTTGTCAAAAATAACAGCAAATCCTTATATTCATGTGGTCTTAACCAAAAGTTCTGAAGAAACTCAAATATTGAAAACTGGTCTTCATCTCAGGTACAGAAAGTGGCAGATGTGATGCCACTATTTAAAAAAAGGCTCTGGAGGGGAGGTGGTCCAGAAAACTAGAGGCAATTTGTCTGATTTCCACACCAGATAAATTACTTGAAACTATGAAAAAGAAAATAATTGGTTTACACATGGATAAATACAATATAATTGCATGGTCAACAAAGCTTTTGAGGAAGTCACACCACCAAAATTTATGAAGGTCGCCAGAAGGTGAACAGATGGAAAAGGGTGATCTCACTCGTATAGTTTACTTCCATATCCAAAAAGTTTTTGATGAAGCCTCGTGGAGCAGTAAATTGGTAAAAGATAGGAAGCAAAGGAATATATGACCAGTTTTCACAGTGGAGGGAAGTCTAGTGGAACCACACAGTGATGAGTACTGGGACTATCCTCATAAAATAAGATGGAAAACTGGGTAAATAATGAAGTATGCTGATGATACTAAACAATTCAAAGCAGCAAAAATGTGATTTGTCTGCAAAGAGTTCAGAAATATGATATTGACTGACTGGAAAATAACAGGGCAAAGTAAATCTGATTCTGAAAGTTGTCAAATAACATACGTTAACAACACCTATGTGTGTACACATACACACAGTGTGTTCTGGTTGAGCTCTTACCACTCAGAAGGGAGATTTTGTGTCATACAGACAAGGCTCTGAAAACATCAGTTCAGTGCCTATCATCTGCTAACGCAGCATATAAACTGTTAGGAATTAGTAGGAAAGAAACCCAGGGCAAAAAAAGAAAACATCCTATGGCACTGTATAAATGTTTCGTCTTGCTCCCACCACCACAAAAAGGAATTACTAGGCTAATATAAAGTGCAGAGCAGGTGACTGGGATGACTGGGAGTTACATAAAGCTTCCATATAGGAAGAATAAGGTCACATCTACATTAGAAAGCAATTGGGTGCTGAAGGGTGCACTGACAGATCAATTAATGCTGAGAGCTCTACACCTGAAGGGAAATAACTTCAGGCCAGATTTAAGTCAGTCACCTGGGCACGGGGTCCAAAACTGGCTGTGGGACCAGTCATTGGTCTGGACCCTTCTGTTTCTGGTAGGACTTGGAGCATATTTACAACAACTCTGGAGCAGAGCTTCTAGTTTAGATCTGAAACAATTTGCATGATATGGCCAGAAGCAACCAAGCAATGAACAGTAAACGAAGGTAAGTGGAAGTTTTGTTTCAGACCTCACATTGAACAAAAATGCTAATACAGACATGGAGTGGTTGGGGTTTTGTTTGTTTCTTTGTTTGTTACAAAGGATTTTCTTGTTCAAAGCAGAAGAAAGGTGGTTGGAAAGGGCTATGATAGAGGTCTATGAAATTAAAGGTTACTTGGGAAAGGTAAACAAGGAACAACAATTCCCTCTTTCTTCTAATATACAAAGTAAAGATACCAAATGAAATTATCAGGCAACAGGCTTAAAGCAAAAGGAAGCACTTTTTCACACGCTGCATAATGAAATTGTGGAACACATTACACAGGATGCTTGCAAGGCCAAAACCATAATGATTTAGAAAAGAAATTATACAAATTAATGGAAGAAATGTCCATGATGGGTTAAACCTGATGATGTAGGTTCAATTTACAGGTCAGGAAGGGTCTCGGTTTTTCTGAAGGTAGAACCACAGTGTACATTCCTTATTCTTTCATTACTACCAGCCACAGTCAGAGACAGGATATTGTACTGGATCTTTGTTCTGGCCTTATATTCTTCTCGGGGAACTATAACCCAAAGTTGTTGTAAGACTGTAAAACCCAGTCTGCAAAGCTCAGGCACAAAAATGTCATCAGATTTAACCTCTCACACATTTGTTATCTTCTAACAGCAACTGAGCTCTCCTTTTTGGTGCCTTCTGATTTTAAGCTCTCTGATTATCACTGATGTGTATGTAGCTACTGTGTGCATGTTCATAGTAACTAACCCTGGCTTCACTTTGGCTGGAGCAACCTTCAGATACCTCAGTACAACTTTCTGAGCCTGAGAAACAGGCTCTGAGAGCAACAAAACCAGAGAAAAAAGTGGTAGCAAGCACCTTAGCAAGTCATGGCTGTTCAGTAGAAAGTATTGTGGCCATAAGAGCATCTGTAGAGGGGAATAAATGGCGCTGAATGTTCCATATCTGCACTCTATATGTTCGGCAGGGGGTTAATTTAGCTTTAGTTTGGTCCCAAGGGTGTGAATACTAGTGGCAGTTGGATCACACTAAGTGCACTGCTGGAGCACATAGTGCAATTGAGTTTCATCCAAAAGGAATTGTCATGGTTTAGCCCGAGTCAGCAACCAAGCACCACGCAGCCGCTCGCTCACTCCCCCCTGGTGGGACGGGGGAGAGAATTGGAAGAGTAAAAGCGAGGCAACTCATAGTTTAAGATAAAGACAGTTTAATAGGTAAAGCAAAAGCTGCACGCTTCCACGTGCAAAGCAAAACAAGGAATTCATTCACTGCTTCCCATGGGCAGGCAGGTGTTCAGCCATCCCCAGGAAAGCAGGGCGCCATCACACATAACGGTTACTTGGGAAGACAAATGCTATTACTTCAAACACACACCCCCTTCCTTCTTCTTCCCCCAGCTTTATATACTGAGCATGATGTCATATGGTATGGAATATCCCTTTGGTCGGTTTGGGTCAGCTGTCCTGGCTGTGCCCCCTCCCAGCTTCTTGTGCACCCGACAGAGCACAGGGAGCTGAAAAAGTCCTTGACCAGTGTAAGCACTACTTAGCAACAACTAAAACATCTCCACATTATCACCACTCTTTTCAGGAAAAATCCAAAACATAGTCCCATAGTAGCTACTATGAAGAAATTTAACTCTATCCTAGCTGAAACCGGGACAGGAATCTAGTTTGCACGCTCTAAGACCACTCCACAGTATGAACCAAAGCATAGTAGGAGTGCGGGGGCAGTCAGGAAATTTACTGCAGAAATGCATGCCTGATCCAAACTCAAATGCTAATGTGGTACACCCACTGACTGCTACAAGAAGACTTTGTAAGGGGCTATTGTCAATGTGCCATAGAGTAAGAATTTAACCTACTGTGAACCATTAACGTTTTCCAAATTATTTCCCTTCTTTTCCTTTCCCCTCCCTACAATTTACATTCTCATTGTGTCAACTCATTTATTTAGCTGTTAATTCATTGCTTGTAAGTTGAGATATATGGCTCATTGAGCTTATAGACAGTGTCATTTATTTTCCCATTTTTTTAAGCAAGGGCTTGAACTGGTTTTGTCTTCTTTTTAAATAAAGCTTTCTAGACATCATCAAGAAGTCATATGTGGTGGCGGCACACCCGTAATAGGTCATGATGGAGCCATGATCACAACGTGCAGCTCTCAACATTTTTGCTAGACCCATAAAGCGCCGCGAGCAGAAAGCTTAGCTATCTTTGCATTCAAAATAGTGGCCCTGTCATGCAAGCTACTATATCTGTACATTACACAGGAACATGTTTGCTTTGAGGATTTAATAATGTGGGATGAGATAGGGACTGAGCAGCCGGAGCTGAGATTTGCCACGTTCACCTTAGGTGACAGTGTGTTTGCACTGGACAGAACTCAAATAATGTTTTTGTGGGTGACATTCTCACAGGCAATGCTCATTAGCAACACCAAGCTTCGATAGAGGCTTATAAACCATTTGGAATCTGCCTTAATTTCAGGAGAGGTAAGTTAATGGCATCAAGTTTTAGACCCTACACCAGCAGCGTTTTTTTCTCTTTACATGCACAGGCCAACAGACAATGCTTCTGCCCCAACCTCTTCTTAGAAACAAAAAAAAACATCACCAAACAGCAAAGCAAAATAAATGCTAGACTAACACAATGTCCATATTTGATTCTAAATTCAATATAGAACAATTACCAGTGTATTTATTTTTCACTGAAGAAGGTATAAGGACAGCAGATATGCATGTAAAGAAAGCATAATCCATTTTGACTTCAGTATCTCCTGGTTTACAATGTTTAATATTTCCTAGAAAGGGTAAGATGTGAAGGCCAGGAGAGGGAAATTACTTATGATTGCGCGCTAGTAGCATCCTAAGAATGTGTCTTTCCTCCCACTGAATGCTGTTTTTTCTTTTAAGCTGCCAGTAGGTGAAGTAAATGACATGAACTTACATTTTTGTGAAGGCAAAAACTTATCTCTTAAGTCATCACCGTTCTACTAAGATTTTTCACAACAGATATAAAGTCATTTGCTATGTTAGTAATAATTCAAAGGCCTGACTGAATCTAATTTAAACTTTTCCTGGCAGCTGTACTTCCAAGTTTCTTAAGGTTGGAGTAGCTCATACTATCACATCAGCCTACAATTCAGGTAAAACTAAAATGGTAAAGCTCATGTGCAGTTAGTCTTCAGTATTTCAAAAAAAAAAAAAAAAACCACCAGCCAACTATCAGTGATACCCATGGAAGAAAATGTTGTGGTTTAATAAAAGCGATGTTTCTCAAACTGTTTTTCAGGAGGTGCATTGGACTGCAGCTTGACAGCTTCTATTAAGTAAGTTACTAGGAAGTTACTTAATAAGTAACAATAACACTGCTTCCTCGTGCAGGATTTCAAAGAAAGTAACAGTATACCCATATTATTCCAGCACAGAGTGCAAGAGCTTTCTCCCAGGATGGTGTCCTGCTGTGATTTCACTTCTAGCTGAAGGCTGGGTATTTCTTGATGTGGAGGGCAACAGTAGCTCAGCAGAGCACAGTGTTCACAATACTGTGCTAATACTCCCAGTGGAGTTGAAAATCTGAATACTGTTTTGATAATACACTAAGATCCTTAGGACATTGTGATATTAAATTTACATTGAGGAGGAAAGCTGCTCTGAGCCCAGGTTAGGGCTTAGCTGCTTCCACAATTTGCTTCCTCCTTTTTCAACCCCTTTCTACCCCAAACCTGCACCTTAATTGAAGGTCAAGTATTGAATCTGCAAAGATTAGGCTCCTTTTTCTCACTTTCCCTTTGGAAGTAAATTCTCTTCTTCATGATGTCTAAGTAGATGGTACCATACTAAATGGCTTTGGATTCATTAACAGTATCTCCCTTCTCTTGTTATAGCCTGATCATGTGTTCACAACAGTGCACTACAAAAAAAAATTGAGTTTTAATGACACTCCAAGGGTATGATATCTGATCATCATTTTCACACTACACATCTTTCTACAAATAGCCTTATAAATAGGCCCAATGTGAAACATAAACCTTTATATTAGAGCACTGTGTTCAGCAATTGGAAGAAAAAGCCCCAAAGACCTTACAGAACCAACACTCGGTGATATCCAGGATCTGACCTGGAGGCAACATTCATTTGTGAGATTCACTTAATTCCTTGTTGCAAGTAATAGGAAGGGATGGTACATACTCTTTCTCCCATTTCTAAATGCAGGTGCCCTCATGGAGACAAGTAAATAAAATGGACTCTTACTGAATACCGGCAGCTTCAAAGACAGTTATCAATGTTACACTATACTTGTCTTCTTATACAGCTGGTATTTATATGTTGTCAAAACTTACCTTTTTTTTTCTTTTTTTTTTCTGTGGATCCTATGGATCTTTTAAAATTTAGAGAGCATAAAGATTATTTAAGTTTATTCTCTTTGTACATCTGACCAATGAGGCTCTTATTATAACCCAACCTTTTAAATCTCTGAAGTGAAGTAATATCTTAAAAAAGGAAACAAAAAATAAAAACAAACAAAAAAAAAGACCTTATCAGGTTTCACATGCAAGAGTAGGAAGCTGATAGAGGCTGAATTTCTGAAACCTGAGTTGGATTCACAAAGCTGGATGGAAGGAAACAGTTCTCTGCATTCTTTAGAAGATCAGCTCATGAAAAATCCGAAGAGGAATGAACCAAGCGAGCTCGCTTCCTTTCTCATTTCTTATTTTTCGTAATTGACTTCTATTAGATTGGATTATAAAGTAGACTCAAATTACTGACTCACCAATCCCAAGAAGGCAAATCTTTAAAGTAATGAGATTAACAACTGTTGATCAAAGAAAATCACCATAGATGCAAGGCTCTGCATTTGTTGGTGAAATATATTGTTAGAGAGTGACTGCACTGGCTGGATCAGTATGTGGTGGCCAGCGCAGACAGCTGCACATGGCAGGATTGCTCCGAAAGCAACAGAGGTCCCCCCGCAGGAGCTAACACTCAGTGGAAGCTCAAAGATTTCTTCATCCCTTCTTTCAGGAATATTAGAAAATGTAGTAAAAGTGGTAAAGGAACTTCCCATAATAAGCAGACTTTGCTCTATTAAACTAAGCTCATCCCAGTGTCCTTTATTATTCCAGAAGCTCTGCAAAGATGTCTGGGCCAACTGAGAAGCTGCATGGTAATATGGGAGATTAAATGAAATGGTCTTTTGTGGCTGTGATCCTTCCCAGCATTTCTGTCAAACATGCCACAGTAAATGTACCAGAGCATTCTAAGGAAAGGGCAGTTCATGGGGTCCCTGATGCCAGTTTGGCTGCCTCCACAGGAAAAGAGACATTGAAACCTCCCCACCATCCTCAGGGTAAATGCCAACATTTCATTTAAGTGTAAGAAAATGAAGAGGATCGGAGTGGAATGGGTGCTCTTGGGGAGAAGGATTTGGGGGGCCATGAATGACAAACAAAGCAGCCAGGCAAGATTAATTTGAACCCTTTTAGCCAGATGGCGATTACATTGAATGCATTCTATCCACTTGGGCAAGAAGTCAATTTGTTTGCTCCACATGGCTATTAGCAGGATAGATTAGCTTCATGGCAATAGGGGCTCTAGGGTTTGGGATAAGCATTCTTGAAGGAGGAAACTGAATACAGATAATCTTTAATACTACTTTCTTGTTTCTATTCTCTTCCCATAGAAAGCTAAGTTGGGCTTGCTTACTGTATGGAGTACGCTTGTAGAACAGAGAAGAGCAGGGACTTTTTCCCTCAGTCCTACTTAAATCCACTTTGAGATGTCTCAGTGAAAAAAGAGATGTAGAGAAGAAACACAGTTTGAATAGAAACAGCTCTGCTATCTCAGTGACTATTTTTACAGCCAATCTGGCCCTGGCTGATGGGACTGACTCCTCACCAACACATACCTGGAAGCAGACCTTCTTAAGTACTGTCACCCAGTGCTCACAGTGCGATGGTGGTAAGCAGTTGCAGGAGCCTGTTAGAAAACACCCTGTGAAGCAGAACCTCAAGCAGCTGGATTGCCCTTGCCACAGATCATATTTCCCTATAAATCAAAGATCAATTTCTGTTTTGTTTTTGGTGTGTATTAGAATTCTTCTATTCTGAAGAAACAAAAAAGACTTTGAGGGCAGACTATATCCAGATTTTTGATGGAGAAAGAGAGCAAACCAATGACACTGCAGTCTTTCCTTTTGCATCTATGCAGATCGTATGAACCACAGGAAGAGTGGCAGTCCTCAGTAAATGGTATACCACAGAGACATTTATTTTATCCTGGCTCACTCACACCCTGTGGAGCTGAGAATGCAGAACTCTCATCTTTAGATTTCAGACTGAAATTTAAGTGAGTGCAAATCAAACCATTAATGGAGTTCAACAGTGGCTGTTGTTTCCTCTTCCCATCAGCTTCTCATCTTTGTCCTCCTGACTTCGATCTAGAAATAAATTTTTGTAAAAATCAGAATACTTCCTGGAGTGACCAACATTGAGAATATTGGGAACACAGACAAGTAACATTGAAACCAGTTTCTCAGACCCAAGCTGTTCAAATTACTTGGATTTCTTTTGAACAAGCTTTTAAAACACAAAATTCACTCTCTGCTTGCACCAGTAAAAGGGATCCAACTTAGATTAGCCTTATAAGAGATACTTGATAGTAATATTCACATAACTAGTTCTTCCAGGAGCTGGACTTTACACATTGAGGTTGGTAGTGTTGGTACAGAGTGGAGGCAGACAATCATGGTAGTATCGGATGCTGTTACCAAGAAGTAAGGGTGATATTGACTGTCTCTGAAAAATGCTATGTCCCAGCCTGGAACTAGAGCTTCCTGGCTGGATAGGCCTCTCCACTTCTCTTATTAAGCTAATTCCTTTCATATTACAGCCTCACATACTACATAGTGCTGCAGTACAACATGTACCCAGGGCACAGAGAGGGAATTGAACCCAAAGGCAAGAGTGTGGCTAACTGGGTCATTATGGTGGAGGCACAGAGAAATCCTTTCCTACCCGGTTCTCCTCTCTAAATCACAGGCACTAAGAATCTTTCACAAAGGAAATCTGTTTTTCTGTCATGTTTGGAGTTATATTCACAGCATAAATCTTCCCTTGACCAAGCTACTCTTTGCTATTAAAAAGAGTTTAAAAGGCTTCAGGCTGTACCATTTTATATGCTTTAGCACAGCATGGTCATGAAGGAAGCGACTTGAAGCAGGTGTGATTTCAGGATATGTCAGCTGACCTTAAAAGTAACCATGAATTTTAGCACAGTGATTTCCACAGGCAAATATGCACTTCTATCCACATTCATGTCAAGAGCAAGGTAGGAACTAGAATCTCTGAAAAACCCCATTAAAAGCAATAGCAGAATCTCCCACTCCTGCCCCCCATCAAAAGAGGTGAACTCCAACAGGCAAAGCTGACAGACAAAAGGAAATACAATGATAGCACCAATGAAGCAGTTATGCAGCTTTCATAGCAAGGGTGCTAGGATATCCTGAATAAACCTCATCTGCCACATTAAGAACTCACATCTGATGGGAATTCCGGGCTTAATGAAAATGTTGTGCAATGCTTATATTGAGATTTGCACCTGTTCATGTTTAGGCCTGGGCTTGATTTCAGCACATATGAGACCTCAGTAGAGAGATGCAGCAGTGTGCTTGGCTGTTGGAGTAGTAAAGCTTGGTTTGCCAGAAAGAACCTACAGATTTAATTTTCACCCTTTGTGTGGTTCCTGCCCTGTCTTTTTAAACACGATAGAATGTCTTGGCCGTAATAAGAAAAAAAAAAATTCCAAAGGATAAAAATAGCCTCATAAGTACAGGTGAAAAATGGAAACAAAGGAATAAAATTTTTCCAGGGAGCTGAAAAAGGGTCCTGTGCACTGTTGAGGAAGAGCAACAAGCCCAGGAATTCTGGGTGTGGGAGGAGAGTCATATGCAGGACTTGCAGAAAGTTAGAGAGGTGTTTTGGAAACATAAATCACATTACTGCAGTATCAGATAGCCATAGCATCAGCCCTGTTGATGGGACTACCCATCACAGCAAGTTTAGGTCCAGTTAGGCTCCATTCCCTGTTCTGTAGTGAAGCTTTTGAAAATGCTTTCTAAAAACAATTGCTGGAATGCTTAGTAAAAGGCAGGAAAACTCACCTGAAAATGAACAATTTCATGACAGAGACTCAGTACACACTTTATAAATAACAAACCCTTGATAGATTCAATGTGTGCATTCTCCAGGAGTCTAGCCCTAGCTCACAGCCAGGGCAGAGGGCAATGGCAAAGTCCATGGCAGAGGCCATGGACTAAAGATAAGAAGAATCATCCCAAAGAGGGCAAAATGGGAAGAAACCAGATTCCAAGTATATCTTTAATTTTATACAATTACCTGCCGCCATGAGGCTTTTTCCAAGGAAACTAAAAAACGTTACCAGATTTCTACTTGTTGGTCAGGATGTGACTATACTAAGGGAACTGCCTTAGTAGTTTCAGCTGCACTTTTAGCCAGCCTGAACACTAAATCATGATTCAGACTCAGGATCGAGCCTTACCTGAACCTTGTGTGCCTGCTAGCGCCACTGCTCATGAAATGCTGTAGGATCAAAGAACAAGAGAACTCAGCTGAAAAACTGATGCGGAGCTCTGTGTGGGAAGTGAAAGCCTCCTGAAGACTGTAATTTCCTTCAGTGATTTTGGTGTTATTATATGCTCAATAGTATTTCTGCCAGAAGTTTGTGTTCTGGCGAGTTCCTAGCTAACAGTATGAGAATGGGGGAAGACATTTCTTTTAAGGATTCATTTCCTGAATTATGCATCACTGAAGACCCTTATGACAAATTATTTTGCAGAGCGTGTTAAATAATATGAAAAAAGGAGTTCCAGCACATGATCACAGATAATTCTGTTAAGAGCAGCTTAACAAGTAACCCTTTCTCAATCTTGCTACTGTAATTCCCTATATGCACCTAACCTGCTTACAATGGAGAGGCAAAATGTACCATTTAAACTTTGCTTCAACTTAGTGTGGCAAGTAAGCCCCAATTTTTGAAGAGAGCTGGTACTTCTACAGAGAATTCACTTGAAAACCAAGAAAAAAAAAAAAGGAAAACCCACCCCGATCTGGAATATTTTTTGTGAATGCTGCAGTAACAAATAGGGGGCACATGTTGCTTTTCTTTATGCAGTGAACAGAGGAGACAAGGGAGAAACTGGAGCTGCTGGGGAAGCAGGGGGGGAAGAGGAAGGACAAAGGGAGCGGGCTGTAAGGACACAGGGCACAAATCCATAAAAACACAGGCTTCACTGATTCCTGCGCCCATAGAGCAACTTGTTTTTCGAGGTGGAAGCCATTTCAGTATTAGGTCCCATTGTGCTATTTTGAACAAGAAACCTACTTTTCATTACCAGGAGCCAACATTAGCCCTCTTCATGTCTGTCAGACTCAATCTCAGATGTCTAGCAATTACTTGAAATTGAACTCAAAACAATACTGAGGTTTTATTGATAGCTTCTCATCAGTTGCTTGCTGTTTCTTGCCTTTCAACCGATAGCCTGGAGAGCGCCCAATTCTCTTACAACAGGGTCAAATTTCAGCGAGGTTATTGATTGCGACCTGACATTTAAGGAACATATGACCACTGTGACATAAACAGCTTTTTACCAGCTCATAAATATTGCTAGGCTGAGACATCCCCTTTCTCATGCTGAAAATTGAAACGTTATTTCCTTGTTTCTCTTGTGGCTCAGCATTTTAATACTGTAATTCACTGTTTCCCTAGATTTCCAAACTGCAGCGATAAATGCTACTGTGAGAGTTATTTCAGGTGTCCAATCCTGGAGCCTCTGCTGGCTAGACTAAACAAAATCAGTCAAATGTTATCTAGCAAGAATTTCGGAAAGAAGAAGCAGTAGATATGTCAATACTTCATGGATTTTTTAATGAAAATTCTCAGCAACAGAAAAAGATATTTTTGTTATTGTGGTCAGGCTCTGGCCTTTTACTTGCTGAGAGGGATGGACAGGGTCTGTCAAGAGAAGGTCAACATCTTAAAGATGTAACTTATTTGTGGTGAAATTGGCCTTTGCAAGGACAAAACTGTGCTATTGTATTCCCCTGATTCACAATTTTAGGACTCCCTTTTAGATCAAAAGCTAAAGATGACAATCTGTTTATGGATGTACTAAACTCTGAATTTCCTAGTAACTTTGAAATGGCCTGCCTACTTAAAAATTGGACTCTAAAGGAAAAGCAAAAAAACCTCACAAGGTTCCCACTTGTTTTCATTCTGAAATTCAGCTCTCAGACTTTACTTACTAGAAATTTGAGATGAAGTCCAGGACAACCCCAAAGACAATCTCCCAAAAGAGAGCAGGGCTATCAGAGACCTCTTGGCCCCAAGAGGTCTTGGTGGACAGAAGCTAGCATCAGTAATTCTGTGTAAGTTCAATGGCCTTATTAAATTATTTCTAGAGGTTATGTTAATTACTGCAATATAATGCTGATAGGAGGCTTTGCCACCTCTTTGATACCCATCTCATCAAATTCATTCTGGAGCAGAGATCCCTGGACTTACTGGCCCATTGGCTTGATATTTTTACAACATATATTCCAAGGATATGATTCAGCTATCGTGCATAAAATAATGAACACTTCATGATTTTTACCAGCTGGTTTACTGTAATATTACTGAAACAGTAACTTGCCTGTATATTATATATCCTTACAGCTGAATTTTTGTTTTCTAAAAGAAGTCCTCTCCCCCTCCGTTAAAGCTTATAAATTGCTTTCCTCAAAGATGCACTAACTGAGCTGGTTAGAAGGACATCAGGAACATGCTCTTCCATCAGAGAATGCTTTTTGTTAAAAAAAAAAACATACAAAACCCAGTTACATTTCCAAAAGAAAAGTATTGAAAACATTTTTACATTCTTGTGGATTTTGTTTTCAGTTACGATAGAACACATTATTCCAAGATTATAAAAATATTTCATTTTGAGATTATTTTATTTTTCTCTCTGTGTTAGTGCATCATACATGCTACTTTCCTTATTCATTGAAATTCTACATATATCAAGCATGTATTCAGTTCTAATATCTTAAAAAAATATTTTAACCTTATAAAATAAGACTCAGTGTCTGAATCAGGTAGAAACAAAACGCTCCAATGTTTCCCATTTGCTATTTTCACAGCATTCGTTCCCTTGGAAATTTCAAAATTTTGACTTGGGATTCAGATTCAGAGCACTGACCAATTTGAAAATGCTGCAGTTCCCTGGGGAAAAGAGTTTGTCTGCTGCACATGGGTGTAGCTGTAACCTCTGCACAAAAACTCCAACACAAGGCAGTCATCATGGCCAGGTAAGAAAACTGGTGACAGGAAAAGCCCTTCACAGAAGCTTAGATCTTTAGCTGGACTCTAACCCTGTCAGTGTGTCATCCACACTGCTGTTATAAGTGGGACATATAACCTTTAATCAGCGATGAGACTTCTGAAATGAGGAAAAGAAAAAAAAATTACTCGAGCCTGAAAATAAATAAACAAACACAAATCATGGGAAAAACTCAAGGTTACTGCAGCACTAAATGTTCCTTTATTTTAGCAGTGTAGCTACATGTTAATTATATATATCGCTAAACATTTCACTGTGCAGTACAGCACGTGCACAGCTCTGTTTTAAAAAATATTACTCAGTAAAGGCAGCAGTCTGACCCAGTTGAACCGAAGCTGAGATCTGGGGGGATCTGCAGTGTTACCACTTGAATCAGATGATTTACGTATCACCCAGGTGAGAACTAGCAAGACCTAGATACAGGCAGTCAATTCTGAGACATTTGATTTCACATAAAGATATAAATACTATTTTCAGATGCCTTTTTTTTTTTCCACTTTTTGCAGGGTAGCAGAAGGTCCTTGTGGAAAACTGGAGGGGCAAGAACTGCTTGAAAGCCATTAAACCAGTTTCATTTCCAGCTCTTCCTTTCAGTCAGAAGATGAAATAACGGACGTCCTCGGCCACGCCGCCAAGGGCTGGTGGATGGGGCAGCAGATGAAGTGGAAAGAAAAGGAAAGCTGACCAATCCTCAGATTACCCTGACCCTCAAAAGCCAGTGAGCTGCTTCATGGACGATTTCACAACTAAGCCATGAAAGATCCAAAAAGCCTTTTAAGATCGTCTCTGACTTGTTTTGCTTGTTCATGAGAATATGTTGCTCCTGGGAAGTGATGTGGCCAGCATGTTGTGAGTCATGAATTGCACTGATTGCAAGCACAGCTGGGAATCCTCTTCAGCCATTCCCAATTGCTTCCTTTCTCTAGCCTATTTTATCATTTGATTTTTTACTGGCAGAAAAAAAAAGTTACATTAAAAATAGGGCTTTGTTGCTTTTTCTGGCCCCAGCACTCCTTGGCAGCTGATTTCACTCTCTCTCTTTCCCTTTCTTTTCCTTTTTTAAAAATCTTCATTTATTTGGAGAGCATCAGACCACCCTTCTCTGTCCGGAAAGTCTCTCTGCTCCTCGCTGGTCTGGCCACTTTCTGCAGTGATTCTTGTTCGTGGCAGGTTGCCCTTGTATCACCCCTCCTTTTCCTTTCCCATTCCGCCTCCAGCCCAGGTCTTGCATGTCCGCCCATTTTTTATATGGGCTTGGTGCTGGAAATATCTTTAGTTAAGCCCTCTTACTGTCTTTCCTACAGAACTGGTAACTGAAACCCTGGCACTGTAACTCAGTAAAGCCTTTGTGTGTTCTTCTTTGCTCCTCTTTATACAAAAGCCCAGAAATTTTCCCTGCAGGCTTGTAATTGTGCTGCCATTATAGGATAGCTCTTTTAAGCCAATCATGTGAAATGCCCATCTTTCTGTGCTCTGCGTTATTGTGTGTCAGAAAGAGCAAAGCTCCCTCTCTCCTTGCTGTGCAGACATCCCGAAGCAGAAATTAGGCTGTGCAAATCTATCTCCTCACAAGCCAAACTAGGAAAAGAGCCTTGCACCAAAGTCAGTGAAAAGTCTCCCACGGGCTTCAGGTGGCTCTGAGTCAGATCCCAAGGGTGAAACTGACATCTGTGCACCATTCAAGCTTCTCTTTAAACAAATTGATTGATGGGAATAGCTATTATTAATTATCAGGAAGAGCAGTAGCAACCTTGGAAAACTTCTCCTCATTCTGGGAACTGCGTTGCAACACGGGATTTGAACACTGGGCCCCGTTCCCTTCCCCCCTTCCTCACATGGACCGACAGCTGCCTCTGGCAAAAGGAGTCCTGCACTAAGCACTGCCTTTCAGCTCAAATAGTTATTTTGCCCGCAGCCCAAGCAATATTTGACACATATTGTACCCTGTTTCTGCTGCGTCAGCAGTGTTGTGTAAACACGTTAGCTCATTGAGGCATGAAACTCACAATTGTTTTCCCACTTGCAAAACAAACCACGTCCAGTAAACTCAGGGGACGAGCCGGTCATTCAGATTTCTACTAAAGCTGCTCAAGATGGGAGAAGCGGTTAATAAAGTTACTACTCTCCTTTGCAATCCGTCAGCTGCCTCTGATACTGTGAAGTGTTGCTGACATGGCAGGAATAGATGACATTGCCTTTCAGCATCCCCATCCTCTTCCCTCTGAGGGGACTAAGCAGGTTGAGAAGAGTGACGGGTTGTCTCTCCTGATAGTAACAGGGGTCTGGTTCCCTTTCTGTTCAGCACACAGCAGAGGAAAGAAAGCACAACAGCACAGCCTACAAATCCTACTTAGCTGGGACTGCTGCTAATGCTTGCTGGATCCCAGACTTACATGCTGGAGGGCTGATTTCATCTGGAGCAGACAGAGGTGAGGTTAGGCAGATACGTGGAAGTAACCTGGGGAAGGAAGAACAAAAGATCTCTCAGCTCATGGAATGTGCACAAAACAAACCTGTTAGTCCATGCAGAACCTGTTAGCTAGCAGAGCTTGCTCCAGCCAGACTCTCGTCCGTTTCTGAATGTGGAAGGATGGGAAGCAGCGGGAGCAGCCAGGAGATGTATTCACCATTCTGCTATCTTAGATACACCACAGCAGACATAGCATTTCAAAATGCCTTTTAGCCCTGCAGGCAATGAGAGCATGGTGGCCTGAATTCATCCCACCTACCTACGGGCACTGAAATCTTTCACTGACTTGGGAGGAATGGAGAGAGACTATGCAAATGTTGAATAAGAAGACATGCCCTCTGCCAGAACCCTCCTCTCCACAAACTGACTGAAGCTAGGCAGGGCCCATCTCGAGATGATACGCAAGTATTCTGTCCTCTACACTGACTTCTTTGCTCTCAGATTCAATTCTAGGTTCTTGTTTTCATTTATCACCTGCAATCTCACACAGAGTTTATCTAGGGCACTGGCTGAGACCAGCCGATGTGCTGACACCAGGATCCACCTCACTGCCCCAGCTCTCTCAGGGTTTGTAGTGGGAAGATGGTGCCGGTGCAGCTCACTTACCCTCCTACTTGTTGTTCGTCCCAGGCCCCTCTGCACACATTCAAATTGTTTTGCAAGCCAAACCAAACCAGAACCCTTCCCAAAGGGTCTTTATAGATAAGGAGATATGGTCTTTGTGCAGATTCACCCAGGTTACATGCCACCTGCCTTCCCAGTACTGTCACTTGCTATTAGTCTGTGGAAAATATTCGTTCTATGCCCAGTGGAGTTTAGGGTGCATGAATGTGGGTCGTTGTTTTGGGGGAGGAGAAATGGGGAAACTTTCAACTTCTGGACATTGTTAAATGCCTTTTTTAATGTCATCATAGATTCTCTTTTATATCTGTGTGTCTAACAGCAATAGGTTCTCTTTTTTATATCAATAAATGTTTTCATACATGAGCCAAGAATATTGAATTAATGCCTTTCACCAAATCAATATGAAATAATGAGGATCCATCAGGTCTTTTCCCATTATGATAGTTTAAGCTCTGGTACTATGAGCCAATGAGCTTTAACCAGCCTGTTTGCTAATTGGTATGTAGCTCTGTCATTTAGCCATGCCCTTGACCCTGCTACCTCAGCTGTGTCACATGCTATTGCCTAATAATTCCTCAGGGACGGAGGCAGAGGCTGCACCTGGTTGTTCTTTACTATCAGAAAGCACAGCCCTGGGGTCCAGCTGAAAGGGAGAATTACATGGAACTGTGACAATGTTGTGTATAGGCAAGCTGTGTTTTTCAGGACCTCTTACTATGCCTTTGTCCTCCCACAGTAAAATATATGGTACACAGTTTGTAGACTTTGTGCTCCAAAGATTGAAGGGAAGTATAAAATCTGTTACGTCCTGGGGAACAGTTGTTTTGAATTCATTCCTGCTTTTATTAGGCATTACTATTTATATGTCTGAATCTGCAGAGTATATAATTCCAAAAGCGGGTAGGTTTTGCACATGCCACAAAGCAATTGATGGCAAATGACTGAAACTCAGAGTAAAATACAAAAGTAAATGGAAATCATCTCAACACCGAACTTTTCTAACTTAATCTGTGGAGATTTACAAATGTGGGATGGCAATAGAACTGGCAGTTCAGGACAACAGAATTGTATCTGGACTGAATTTGACACATTTCTCATCAAATTATTAGTTCAACTGCTGCATAGTGCAGCCAAGTCCACCTGAACATGTAGTCCTCTCCAGCCAAGGATCATGAGCTAGTGGGAAAAATGTAAGGACTCATATAGATTTTAATTTAATTTAGGGTTCATCCCCATGGTTTTTTTGTTAACTGAAAAATACATATTGTACTTAAATGCCCTTACAATAATGAGTAATACTTCTCCCAGAGAATTTGCTAAAAATATACCAATGTGATTTTTAAAGAAAACAAATGCTATGTTGCCCTGGCACATACAGTAGGTTCCCTCTTCTCCTGGGAAGTGGTCTGAATGCTGAATGCCTGAAAAGGACTAAAATCGGCCTAAAATGACTGCTTTAAAGGTCTTTACATAATCAGTGTAAAGATGCTGCAGTGCCACTAAGAATCAGGTCCCCTACATTTGACAGTCACATAATTACTGAATATTCTGGTGTTCCTTTTCCTTCTAACCTCTTATTTGGCAATTGAATCCTCCTGGAAAGCCACAGAATGGAATTTTCATGCTGCACAAGGTAACTTTTACCTTGGGATCTCAAGGTATGCTTCAGAAAAGTCAGGGGGTTGAGCTTCAGGGGTTCAGCCTTTTACGGTGAGCTGCTGAGAAACAGAAACGCATTGAGGTCAAGTGGTAAATCCCAGCTAAAGGTGCACAAACTTACATGATTCTGGTCTTATTCTTTTAGCCTCAGGATCAACTTTTGCTTTTAGAAACACTAACAGTTAAAACCTATTGAATCTTGGATGAACTTTTACAAGAAGGGAGCATTTGTCCTTAACTACCGAAGGCTTTTGAAAAGCTCTGTCACTTCTCTCAGGTGATGGAAAACAGCATTTGTGGAAGAAACGCTATTCTCTAATGAGTCCCTGCTTTAATCCAGAGCACACCAGAGGCTAAATAAACTGAGTGGGTTTAGCCAAATGTGCATACAGTTCACATAGGCCTTGCTAAGGCTAATGGATCATTGTTATGCCAGGATATAATGGATAAATTGGCAAGTGTCTGTCCCCTGTCTGTTTGATGCAGTCTCTGGATGAACCTGTAAGGCCACATTTGCTTGCTTTCTATAGTATTCTTTCTTACAGTCAAAACTTAATTTGTATTCTCAAAATGGCATAAAAAGTTCCAGAAATAATTCAAAGTAATTAAAAATAAAAGGGTAGGAATCCAGTGCCAGGGAAGGGAGCATTTTCTCTTTTAGCCTCTTTTTGTGGATCCCGTTGTGCCAAGACAGAAAACAGTGAGATGTTCAAATATTAATAAAGTGGTAGCACAGCCAAATTAAAATGCCCCAATTCTCATAAGTAATGTTTCCAGCAGAGCACAAAAGAATAATCAAGCCCCCAAACTAGTGAAGGAGAATTTATGACCCACCATCTGAGCTGCCAAGAACTCCCTACATGCCGGCACTGAGGATGGCATGGAATCACTCTGCCTTTAAACTTCACCCAATTCTGCGCACTGAAACGATGCAGCACCACTCCTGGCAGTGGGAAGTCTTCTGCTGGCTTCTTGAGGTGATTAGTCCCTTCTTAGGACTTACCTCCATACCTGCACAAAGACGTGCAGCACAACTTTCTTCAAAGCAGCAGCTCTCAGAATATGAGAAGCAGCGCAAGTTATGTTTAGTGTGTAATCCCACATGATGATGCAGGGAAAAACAACAGGTCCTGGGGCACTCAGAAGTGAAGTTGGACTCTGAAACTATACAACAGTAGGGGAAAATGGGATTTGGGTTTGGTTTTTTCAGGTTTTTTAAACAGCAGATTCAAGAGACTTCTCTACCAAAGATCCGATCTCTGATCTCTAAGGTAGAGTCTGACTTTTCCCAGAATTTTTCCCAGTGCTCAAGATATGTATTATCCCTCACTTTGCACCTTGCATTATTTACACATTTATAATCTGTAGTTCTGTATGCTTCTCTCTCTATCTCTTCATATAGAAAAGGAGATTTCAAAGAATCAGAGAAAATGGACCTAAATTAGTTTCTAGAAATGTAGATTTAGTTTCTTCTATTAGACCTTACCAGTCACTGGTAGTGACCGTGGGAATTAGGTGCTTCCCCAACAGAAAAAGGGTTAATGCAGAAGTCAAATGGATAGTTCACTGGGTCATTCTGATACAATATTCTCAGCCACTGATGTATTCAGCATTCAAATAGCCACATTTAAGAGACTCTTGAGTGATCTCACACAAATTTTCCTACTCTCTCCCTCAAGGATTTCCCAGACCTGTAGGAGTGGTCAAGTTCCTCCTCCTCTTGCGTATTTGATCTCGACCCTTCCTGCTGTGAGACCACATTTTTACAAGTGGAACTTGAAGATGGAGGTCTCTGAGAGTGCCACTCTTTCAGTGTTTAAACGTATAGCTCTTACATGCACCCCTGCCATGGAAAGTAGTAGGAGACTACTACATGCAGTCCCAAGCAGATGCTCTGCTAACTAAACTGTATGTACCTGTGCTCTCCACATCAGGTTCTTATCTTCTGCTCACCATGCTGGACTCTACCACAAGCTTTGCCATATCCTACTCTGGTCTCATTATATATATGTGTCACTTGATGAGTCACGCACATTTTGTAACCTCACTGTGTATATGGTCTTAATAAATCTTGATGTGATAGATTCCGTAAGTAAATGTGCACCACATACAAAAAGAAACAGTTTCAGCCCATACTTCTGTCCCTTGCGCATTCAAGGGAAATACTTTATAGAAATAATACAAGAGGCTGGCTTGCTTTTCTTTCAGTTTACTAGAAAATTTAGCTGATTTAAACTAGAAAAAGAGAGACTTTAAGAATTAGTTCTGGTTTGCATGTTCCTGTTCAGGCAGGCAGCTGTGGTACCTTCATGATAGCTAAATCAATGCTGATGCAGCCATACATGGACAACATTTACAGAAATATAAAAAGAAAGGTTCCTGGCCTAAGATTCCAGCCTAATTGAGCCAAACACAATAAACATTATAATTATTCCTTCTCACAGCAAAGTGAACAATTCAATTTGGAAGGAAAGATGTGCCATTGCTATTCCCTAGTCCTGCTGTTATTTTATTTTATATGCACTGTTACTGCTCATCACAGAGATTTTCTGCATTTAGTTAGGAGTACCTTTGCCAGAGAGTTCAAATTACCGTCTAAACTCAGGTTAATGTGACTTCTGAGGGCTTGCCTACACGGGGAAGTTAGAGTGCTATAATGGAAGCTGTTAATTTCTGTCACTAAGCCTTTCTGGACACTCTGGGCTGGGTGCAGACCAGCACATGTTCACTTGCTAGAGCTTCAGCTGGCCAGACTTGAGAGAGCCCTGGTTTGACAGCTGTGTATAACTGCATGAGTGCAGCATTCCTCCCAAGCTCTGCGAGAAATCTGGCTGTGTCAGCCCTGACTTGGCACGGCCAGGCAAGAGACTGTCATCTTCTGGGAGAGCTGGCGGGCCAGCCCTGCCGCGTGGACAGCAGTCCCTTCTGCCCCTCCAACGGCTCTGTGACTGCTAACTCCAGCCTGGAAAACACACCCACATGGCTGCATCTCTGCTTTCTGGGCAGACAAGCCCACCACACACCAGCCTCACTGCAGAGCTCGCTGGGGAGGGCCCCCCCCAAAAAAAATTCTGCCATCAAACACCCTTTCTAGATGCTGCTTTTGACAGTGTGTGCTCTTTAAGTGGGTGGCGTCAGCCTTATCTGCCCAGCTGTCTACAAAAGAGTACCAAACTGGGAGCTGTGTTGCTGCACTGTATTTCTTGACACTACAGTGCAGAAGTGCTCCAGTCTAATAGAAATGTCTAGTAGTTTACCTACTTCCTCATCTCCTCTTAGCATCAAACAGTACCACTTCTGAATTTCTTGAAACATTACATATCAGTCATCAGGTTAGAAGAAGGGAAAGGTGGTAAACAGTTTTTCTCCCACAATAAATGTTAACTTATTTGTTAAAATTTGTGCAGTGCTTTCTTAGTTCTGTGTCCTGGCCTTTGTTTCTTGCTTCAAAGCAATAGCTCTATCTACATTTGTCTAAAAATAGTGGCAGGTTAGGTGGTTTCTGCAAAGGAGGATGCTACTGCTTACGTGCTGTCCTCCAACCTCCCACGCACAGGCCAGTCTTGCATGCACTGCTGCAAGGGGGCCACCATCAACAGGCAACACACATTCAGGGCTGCTCTGTGGAAAAAAGCAGAATAAATAATGATGAAAGAAGGCAGATACACAGAAAATGCTTATCCTATCACCCCAGCACAGAGCAGGCCTGTTGCAAAAACATGGTGCTTTCTCTAGCACAAAGATGGACTCAGCTCTGCTGCCTCTCCTGATGGAGAGAGCACGTGTAGGGCTTTAGCATAGACCAAATATCTTGATGCATCATGGACAAGTCAGGCACAGTTGAGTGTACCATGGGCTAGTCCATGGGTAGGTATCCTGAACTTCACCTCTCCCAAGCACAGCACAAACCTTAGGTGGATTATGTGTTATTGCAGGTGAAAAGGTGTTTTGAGTGCACTGCTCATTTCACTATACAGAAATACCTGCAGACACCATCTTTTTGCCCCATTGGGTTCTTAATTACACTAATTAGGTGGTAATTTTTACATCAAAGAAAAATTATCTCAGAGGTGAGAATTCTACTCACATTTGTATTATACCAAAGCTAAATGGAAGAACATGAGAATGTTATTAGTGATTATTACTTGACCATCTCCCAGTTTTTGAGGAAGACTGATATCTATTGTGGGAGGAAATGACTAAAAGAACTGCAGGTATAGCAAGGTAGTTAAATAAATTGGGCCCAGAAAATTGCAGTTCCTCTAAAGGAAGGTTAATAGTTGGCCTGGAAAACAGCCACTAAAGGAGAATAAGTGCGTGCATACATGTGACAAAGAGAAAAAAAACCTGTCTTACAAATCTTCTTTTATGTCTCTTCACCAAAATATGTGTGCTCCCTCTCTGATTCAGCTGGCACAGAAAAGTCCAAAAAAAGCTCAGTATCTCCCTAAAAGACTGCTGATCAGATACACATCCATGAAACCTTTGCCTTCCGTTTTATAAAGGCAAGGGGCAGGAGGAAGCTTCACTTTAAACAGCTGAACTCTTTGAGTGAAAGTGGAAGAGCCATGTTAAAAACTGCGTATAGGTTATGCATATGAAGACCTGTTAAAATAAGAATAAATGCTACTGAGAAGAAGATGGTATAACCTCTTGTGTTATCTTAATATCTTAATAGGGAACATGGGGCTGCTCTTAGCACATTGCCCCCCGACCCCAAAAGCCTACAGCTATGCCGTCATTGACATGGACCTTGGGTAAAAGAGGGAAGGAAGGAAATAGTTTGGTAATATTCCTCCCCAAACCAGATCTAGTGGAGTCTGAGCTCCTGCTGCGCACATGAGCCAGCTTGAGGATATAGAGTCAGGATATACCTCCCTCCTCCAAGATGGAAACAGCCTCAGCTGTGCTAAACTGGTTTAGTCTTACTCATTCCCTTTTATTTCATGCAAATTTTGGCAGAGGAGATTTGGGTCTTAGGCATGTATCTATAGTGTAGCTTTTATGTATTTTTTTGTACCTTTGCCTTTGAGATAAATTGGGAAGAAACGTAGCATTCAGCATCACAAATGCTTTCTGCTTCACCTTTTCTTTCTCATTGCTCAGGTGTCTGAGGGCTTTGAGGGATATGCATTTCATATGCCACAAGGAAATACAGGATGTGAACTAGACTTCATCAACTTCATTGTGTTTTGAGCTGATACTGTGCTTGTAGAAAGAAGTCTCTCTGTACAGGATGAGTTTTCATCAAATCTTGTGGCGGCTTTTTTGTTGGTATTCTCATCCCAGACAAATTGTACCGCAATTTATCACAATTCACTGAATGCTTAGCATACTTGCCAGGTTGTTTCATAGTTTTGCCATGCTTAGAGGTGCTGATGAAAACATATTTTCATTCTGTTGCTATTACAGCAATTGCCCTTATTAAGCTATACCTTTTTGACAGCTACTATGGAAGAAGGCAAAGAAAAAAATCCTTTCTCCAGTCACTGACACCTCAGCTGTTTTGACTGCAGCAATTGAATCCAACAGATTTTCATTCGAAAATGTGAGTGAAAGTTGTGTTTGGAAGAAAAGGGCACAGCCATTTTGAGACATGTGAGATCCATTCCCTTTTAGTCACAAATTCACAAGCTGTGGATGCTCCAATTTTCAAACATGCTTATTACAGTTAGCTCAGATCTCAAGTGCTCTGGTGTATATAATTCCTGAGAAGGCAGTTCTTCTGGCAGATTAAGGGAACAGTGTGTTTTTGCCTCAGGCCATTAACATTTTAATAAAATGGTCGTCAACCGTGATAACAATTTATCTTTAGGCAACTTTATCTATTATTAACCTTATTAAGTAAAAAGTTTATTTTTGCTGACATGTAGATTTTCCAATCATTGTCAAGACGGATTAAATCTTTTTTCTTTTAATTTCATGTTCTGTTATGGTGTGATCCTTCACAAAAAGTGTGGTTTGTGAGTTTGTTTGGTTTGCTTTTGCACTGACTTTCAATGCTTTCCACCTCCTCAGAGTTGGGAGAAATACATGATCTCATCAGAAGCGGTTAGAAAAAGTCTTTTACTCTTTCTGTCTATCAGTTATTTTCATACAGGTAAAACTCCAGTTCTTCACATCCTGATTTCTCAGGCACTGGGTTATCTGAAAATTATTTGTCCCCTAAAATCAAAATTCAGAAAGGAACTAAAATTTGTTTAGCAGAAGCTATAATTATCCAAGGTTTCAGATGTCTGCCAAGATACCAGAGTTACCATTATTCAGTGTAATTAATGCTTTCACCAATTTAGAAGACTGTACAAACATCATGGCCTCATGCTACTAGACAATGAGCGCTTTCTATGAGATGATGAATGCCTTTGCCTCCTATAGATTTATCAGTATCTTGCAGGTTCAGGATCCATGCTGGTCACGTATAGGAAAGGCTGAACCAGTTATGAAAAAAACAGCTTTCAGCCCCAACTCTCCAATGTGCCAGCTGACTAAAAACCATAGTGTATTACTGGAAGCGAACACAACCCTGATTTCCCACCCCCCCCAGTTTTCAAAGAGTTTAGATAAGGGTTCACTTCATCCTTTCTTTCTATATACCTTCATATATCCATGTCATTACTGCGTTTGCAGCAAAACAATCTGGGAATTTTGCAAGAAGGAAAAGTCCAAATATGTTGTGAGCTCAAATTGACTTGCTAAACTTCAGGGTGTTTATCTGCATTAAATATCATGCAATTTCTAGCTCACTGACAACTGCTGCTTCTAATTGCAGCAAATGGGGGGGAAATGGATCTTGCTTGTGTCTCCGCTGTAATCTCAAATTTGACTGTGGTGTAGGGTGAAGATATTCAAACTAATTTTAAGTTAGTTCATTCAGGAGGTAGGCTGGCTGCAACTGTGCTGGACTTGGTGTCAGTCAGTTTACCCCCTTCCTCGGCTGGTTTACAGCCAGTTGAATGCACTGCACTGGAGTCATGTCTGCTGCATGGCAGACTCAGGTGCCCTGGGTGGAAGTCGACAGTGTCCGTCCTAAGTCTCTGTGCTCCATAGCAGAGTCTGTGGTGTAAATCAAACAGGCTCTCTGTCATGGTAAAAAAGGTGAAAAATCATGAGTTTGTGAACAAAACCCTCTCTCATACACCATTTTAAAATTTTAAAACCTATCTAATAATAATCCATGAATCAACAACAGTGGAATGAACAAAAATAGTGAACAGGTTCCTCCTCAGGTTATAAATAGAGATCAGTTTGAAAAGTATTATGGAGGATTCTGGGCTCAATAATTCACATTTTTCATTTGTTATTAAAAAGCCATAAACTGTGACAAATGCACAGGAAGCTCATTCAAACACATTCCTTTCAAATCACTCTGCATGAATCACTGACTTCGCAGAAGATGGCCTCCTGAGTCAGTAATAAAAGTCTGAAGACTGGGATGGCATTCCTAACTCCACCACAAAATATGTTTCTGGCATCAGTTAAAAATTGCTCTGTGGGCTTCCTCATCCACCAGTGTAGGGTGAAAATAGTCTCTGCCAACACTTTTCTAAGAATATTAGTTCATTCATGCCACTAAGACCTGATCTAAGAAGTGATCTCTGAATTAAAACCATTCATGATAGTCCTAGAAATCCAAATTAAAATCTAAAATCTTTTCCTCTGAAAATATTCCTGGAGTTGTTTAGGTCTGAACATATGCTTGTTTCCTCTCGATCTAGCAAGGCAAGCCATGGGTCAGATCCATATCAGCCATGAACTATAAAGAAATGAGGGTCTATAAGCCAGCTCCATGGGCTATCAAAACTGTCTATTTCAGTTCTATTATAATTACCAAAAATGAAGAGTCTTCAGGGTCCTCTCTATGAGGACAATTTAGCAGACAGCCCTTCTCTTGGCAGCGCCATTCCCTAGGAACATCCTTGAATGGAAGCTGTTGAGACTTGAGTGCTTGGCCTGCCTCAGGAGAGCAATGAGCGGAAGACCTCCCTGCCAATACGCTTCCAGCCGCAATTGCTAATTGTATTATTTGCTCTTTAAAATGCAATACCAGTGAAGCTGTCCTCACCACCACAAGCAGGCAGAATCACCCACATCTAATTCATCTCCTACTTTATTGCCCATTGAAATGAAATGCAGGTTGCCTTAGCAGCATACAACAGGCTGCTGTGAGACAGCAACCATCTATTTCTACACAGCGTACAAGTTTGATCTCGTTTGGCTAATTATCCCATTAACCTGTACCTAAAGATCCAATTACTGCAGCTGTGGGTGACTGAATAAAGGGCAGCAGCCGTGGTAGGCCTTGAGTGTGGGATCTGTGCTAACCTTCTCTGGTGTGTTTGTATCTGCCTGATCCAAATCATCCCTTATGAGACCCAACAAAACTTAGATTTTTATGATGATCATGAACAAATAGCATTTTTTTTTCTCTGTCTCTCTTTTTTTTTTTTTTTCAGTGAAAATTGGATTAGTCTTGAAACATTCAAATACCAAAGGCTTGAGGTCAAAACCAGTCACAACTGGTGCGCAAGCATGACCTGAATGGCTTTGCGGCAGGGTCTAATTGTCAATGCAACTGGAAAAATTCCTAGAGCAATAGAGCTTAAGATGTATAAAACCTGCCAGCATTTGGAATAAAGGGATGTGAATTGATCTCGTGCAAGAACATGAGTGTCTAGCCTGTTCCCTTCAACCACGCCAACCTTGACTTCTTTCCTACTTGGCTGAGCAATGATGGACATACAGCTTTCAGAATAGCATTGTTGCCAGTTGTACAGTAGATGTTGCTCACTCACGTGGAGGAACAGGAGGTAAAATACAATAAAATCACCATGTCTTTATTTTCACACCAAGTTCTAGAAGGAAGGTAGAAGAGAACACAGCTGCAGAATGCATACTATAAAAATCCCAGTGATATAAAAGATTCATAAACCTAATCAGTACTCAAGTCTAACCAGTACAAAAAGTTAAGATGAGGAGACAAAGGGACTGTCTATGAAATTAATGATAAGGAACAATTATTTTGAACAACACTAGAAATTATATAGAAACAAAATAAGAAAAAAGAGCTTATACTAACTAGGATCTTTAATTTCCTTAGGGAGGAGAAGGTTAATGAACATCCAACATTATCTTTAAGGACCTTTCAACCAGAAGAGAACAGGGCTGGTAGAAATGCACACTGGGGGCACGCTTTGAAGAAAAGGTCTATGATCTTTCAAGAAATATCTTCAACATCTGACTAAAGAATATTTTGAGACCTGTTTCTCCTGATAGTGTTCATCATTGCAAAGGATATTTATGTAATCCATTCAGTCAGAGACAGATTATGACTACCAAAAACTTCACAAGTGTTTCTGGGAAGTACAGCACGGGTATTTGGAATTTAGTGGATTTTTTCTGATTTGGCAGTCAGCCTACGAAGATCAAATCATTTACCCTACCCTATTCTTAAAAGCAGAGAATGAAATCCAGATGAAAAGCAGCCTTCTCCATGAGAAATAGTTTCCCTCCTTACACTGGGAAATATTTTATTTTCTGCCTAAATAGGAAACAGCAAGGACCCCGAAAGCTACATGCCAGCAAGCAGCTCTTTTAATTAGACTTCTCTTCTGAATATCCTTTTGCATTAGTTTCCAGAAAACTTAGCAGACAGTGTTTTTCATTACTGGTGCTCTCCCAATCTGTCCTCCTGTACAGGATTTCTGCACATGAAAAGAACTTGCAAGGCTGAAGCCAGAGTGGAGCCTGCTTGGAGATCATTATGTTGCTGATTGTGGACAAAAGAGTGGTATAATTCCCTTCTATAGGATGAGAGTTATCTGCTGGTTGCCCAGCAACAGGTTGATTGATTTTATTTTTCTTTTGGTAATGTTTGGCATAATTTCTGGGCATTGCTTCCAATCTCATATGGTCACGGGTTGGTGATTTTCATTCTTGAGTGTCATTTCTTGTGCCTAGGGGCCACAATGCTGGGCATGTGTTATATCACCAAACAGCTGAGAAACAGGATTCGCAAATGAAACCTCACCTGCTATACCTTTTATCTGGGTGCTTTTATTCCATGGGGTTTGGATATACACGGTGGTTTTGTATCAGCAGCAGTGATACAGCAGCTACATACAATGACCATTCCTGCCTGTCTGGGGCTTCCTGCAAACACAGGTATCATATTTTCCACTCACACTCATTTTCTGTCCTTTGCTGATCACTGTTCAAGATGCCAGTGATAACCTGAATTTTTCAGAGCCTGCTGTAGGAAGGACACCACCTTTGTCTACACACCTGCCACTTTTGCCCTCCAGCCTTTGCAGATAAGTGCAATTGAGTAGCGCTGTAGCTGTCAGTCCCCAGAGCTAGCAGGCTCAGAGGCAGTGCTTTCTTTTGCAAGGTCTTTTTTCTGGAAACTCTCCCTTTGATATGCCAATTGATGCACATCTTCCATGAGCTTCAGAGAGTGATTTAAGAGGAGTTTATTTGGTTTAGATTTTGGTGATTCTGCAGGGACTGCAGTTGTTTGGCTTTTAATTTATCTGAATGTAAAACTAACAAAAGGGTGACAATTTTAACTGTATCCGTTGTGGGTGGTGAGGTTTGTGCTTTATTATTTTTATGTGAAGTGTTGATATGCGACTAACTGCGATGTCAACAGGCACTCCAAATCTCTAAATAACAATGCAGAAAAATATCCAGGTTTCAAGAGTACTTGTCTCTTTCTGTTCAGAAGCTGAAGAGGTTGTTATATTACAGTGTACCAAGGAATATCACGTCCTACAATATGACATAATTTGACCTAACGTCATAAAAGCTGAGTGGCGTCATGCATGAACCAGCACAAAAAATTTTACGGAAAATTCTGAGCCATGCAGAGGTCCCTGGTCCTGTAAGTGCATATGGTAGGCAATAGACTAGCAATCTTTCCAAGTTAGTCAGCTATTGCTTTAAAATGCAGCTATTATAGTTTGCCATGTTATTCCTCCTTTAGCACTGCTGAAAGAAAACATAGTCTGGTTTGTAACAGACAAGCTATTCCTAGGCAGGACAAAAGCAAAGCATTTTGCTCAGCCATTTTTATCTGACACTAGCTTGAACTTTGCTGATCTGAGTAAACCAGAAGTAGGAATGATCTTTAGTTTTGTTTCCATCAAACTGTAACCCCTAATTCATACAGTTTTGCTGAACTGGAGTTTAGGCTTAGTCGTTACCTATTTTCTCCCTGGGGGCAAACTCATGTCTTTAATATTGTTTTTCCACTTTAATATTGCTTGCTGATGCTAGGCATACAACAGCACTTCCATGAAACAGCTCATATGACAGTTACGGAAACAATTAAAAAGCCCAGAAATATCAACTACAATGGGATCAAGCCCTGCTTACAATAAAGCTACTGGAAATGTTGACCTCAGCTAAGAGAAGGTCGCTATCATGAAGCAGCAAATTCCTGCAGGAAATCAGCATTCCACGTTGTGCCCAGGTGCTCACAATCCTCACCGTGTGCGCTTCCATACCCAGGTGGCCTCTGTTCTTTGCTAGGCTCATAGCTGCAGAAACAAGCTTGGGGAAATATGGGAAGCCCTGCACCTTCCTTTCCCCATGCCCTCCTCAAACACCTTCCTAACTCACAAAGTTTTTCAGCCTTTAATGTCTTGGTGCAATCATACAGATAAAGAGGCTTGTCCTCATTTACCTGGAGACTTTTTCTAGGCTCTCCAGCCCAAAGCCAGATTGTTGTCTATTTCAAACAATTGAAAACAAAACTCACTTTGATGGAATATGTTTTTTGGTTCAAATTGTGAGATGTCTTGGGTAAATGTTTGCATTCCATATCTACCATGTAAAATACCCTTACACAGTTCACTAATGAAATAACAATATTTCATTATATATCATAGAACTGACATATATATATATATAATAGAACTGACAACAGGCATGCTATTATACTGGGAGTTAGTACTGAACTGTGTAAGCAGACACCAGTTATGTGCAGCGTCAGACAATTTTCTACTTAATGGTATAGGCAACTGATCTGTTGGACATCTTCAAGTTTTCATCTATTTGGACCTGGGCCATTGGGTTCAGATAGCCTTGTTAAAAAGGGATTTGCAGGTCTTTGCAGTGTTACAGTCCTGCCAAGCTGGAAGCTATAGACAAGGTCAGTGTCTAGGACTCTCTTGTATTAAATGAGCAAGTAAGCTTATATGCATTGCAGATTCCCTGCCCATGAGATCTCTTGTCTAAAGCAATCTGCTGAAAGGTGATAGGGTTGAAGTGTAGGCTAGACAACATGCATATGGCAGAGGGTTTGTAATATTCTAAATAGCATCCACTGTGTTTTCTTGGGTCAACATACAAAGTGTGTTGGTAAATCAATAGTTTAATCCAAGTGTGACAAGACAATTTAGCAAACCTCTTACAAAAATGCTTCTCCAGGAGACAAAGCAGATTTGCAGCATTGCTGGCAGAAGCCATTTTATACCACATGGTGTAACACAGTTACAGCCAGGGAGAAGTGCCTACAACCTAGCCCTTCTGTGCTGAGGGAAGACGAGCTGGGCAATCCTAGTGTTTATGCTTGGGAAACACTATTAAGGACACAGTGCTGTCTTGCATAATAATATTATAACACAGAAGATGTGGAAATTCCCCCCCTTAATTACAAGGGGGAATTTGTTTTGCTTTTGGTTGAAGACCAGGAGCTATTGCTCCCTGGCATTATAAAGACAGAACACACTGGTCTAAAAGACCAGCTCTTTCAAAGGCATGGTTAGGATGCTGTTACAAGAAAAGGGAGGGATATCACTATGTTACGGTGACACCTACAACAGAGAGTAAAAGAATGGGGCACTTGCATTTCACCATTTGATAACATTGTGTGAACCAAGGGCAGCATTCGCAAAGCCTCAGTTCCTTGGTTCAGTCCTGAGCAGAATATTCAGATGTTAAATTCCCTCAGCTTCTGAAATCAAAAGGAACAATAGGTACATGCACAAATTAGCAAATGTGTGTGATCACAAGCATAAGGCCTGCAGGTCTGAATGATTCAGGCTGAGACTTTGCAGGCGTACATCTCCACACATCAAATAGAGGTGCCCTTCTAAATTCCCAGATTCAGAAATATGCTTAGAGGCCCCATCAGGATACATATATTAAATGTAAAAATTCTTTGACCTAAGGTCTGAATAAAGCAAATCATATTAAAGACAAAGGAAAAGAACAGCAGGGGGAAAAACCCTATCCCTTACAAAAATACGTACAGTCAGTTAGAAGCCAAAGATTTCACTCTGAAACAAGCCTATGTAATATCATTTAATGGGAATTCTTGAAAACAGCTGTGTGTATACCAAAAAGGGGTTACACCTTGTGCACATATAGAAGATTCTGCTATAATATAGAATACTATGCTGCTATAACATAGAATAACAGAATACTAAGCAAAATTTTTTGTAAGGCCATTAGAACCTTAAAGCTATTTTAAACCCACATATAACTGCTCACAGGATAAGAGCCTCTATTCATATTACTAAAATGCCTTGCCTCAGCTGGAGACAGCTGAAATGAGTACAGTGTGCAACAAGATAGAGTGAATGAGCTCTAACCTTCCTTCAGCAAAGCAGGTACCAAAAGATAGAAGGCTTGTTTCACTCTGTGGATAATGAACACAGCTCAGTCTCTCATTCAGTTTTACACCTTTACTCTGAATGTACTCCACCTAATACCAGTGACCACACTGTGGGACAGGTATGACCCACCATGTTCCCCACAGACCTGGCCTCTGACCTCTTGGAGGGTGTTACAGTTCTTTCCCTGCTTATGCCCTGAATTTCCTTCCAAAGGACAGTGGGGTGTGTCAGCTCTGGCTGAGCCCCAGAGCATGCCTGTGAACACTGCAGAGCACCTGCACCTGCAAGAGAGATGCAGTTGCTCTTTACCACAGTTACTATCTAAATTTTTCTAGCTGGCTAAATCCTAACAACACAGTACATAAAAGTTCCTAATGGTGAGTAAATTGGGAATGATTAGGGAAAAAAAAATCCAGGATGGGAAAAAAAATCTTGCCTTAATTTTTTCATTGAAACCGAAACATGCAATGTAGCCAATTCTGATCATCATGACTTTATACAGGCCATGGAAATGGAATTAGAATCTTAGTCTTGGCCAAAAGGTTATTAAAAGATTTAAAAATAGATGTTTCCTACTGCATGTAAAGTTTTTCCTCTTCCTTTCAGCTCACAAACTTGCATGGAAATAGCCTCTTATTTATTTCACAATCAAATTCTATTTGGAAAAGATCTTTCTTTCCTCCATTTTTTCCTAAACTGCACAGTTCAGTTTGGAGCAGAGGCCAAGCAATGGTCACTTTCATGCTTTTACATAGTTCCTCTGCAAAACCAGTTCAATATTCATGGATAATTCACACAGTGGTGTAGAATAGCATGCAGAAATTGTCCTTTACTGAAATCAACTGGCCAAATATGCTCAGTACTTAACTTCATACATGTTACATGTCTACCACATTAAAGAAGCCTCATTCCCTAACAACCTTCCCCTAGAGACATTTCCATTAGGAAACAACTTTATAGGCAATTTCTGATTGCCTCTTAATGAACCTAAATATTTAGGTTTGGCCATACTACATTTAATGTTCATTGTCCTTGGGGATCTGCAGAGACACCCCAAATGAAAAGCAGCATGGAATGGACACATTTAATTTTTGTAATTCCTAGTGCATTCAGGTATCATGGAGCAAATGTTCAAACGGGGAGTTATCAGATTCTCATTCCAGTTGTGAAAATTGAAACAAAAAAAATAGGCAGGAGAAAACCAGAAAAAAAGAAATAATGAAAAATGAAAGGTGGCGTGAGCAGATAAAAGAAGATAAATAGGGAGAGAAGGAAAAAATGTGACAATGTGACTCCAAGGGAGCATCCTGTGAAATGACAGGTGGAATTTTACGTACCAGCCTCAGACACAAGGAGCTCCCTAGGAGGTTCCTGGGGTGCAATTCCTCACCGCCTCTCCACTACCACGGTTGCATGATGACACAGATAGCAGAAGAGTCAATACTTGTCATTTTTATTTAGCAGTTTTCCAATTCAGTTTGTACGCAGCTGCACCAAAGAACAAAGTTGACTATGAATGGTTTTCCTGAGTCTATGAGAAGATCATCACTGGAGAAGGGTGGACAGGACTTTTTGAGAACTTAATTTTACTTACTTTAAGTCTCAATTTTTGGCAATATCTTCCACCTGCTGGGTAAGGTTTCCAAAGAAGCTGGAAAGTTTTACACACAGCTGCTAATGCTGCTACATAGCTAACAGAAACACCACCAGTCACCTAAACAGTCTTATTCTTGACGAAGACGTGGTTGGAGAGGAAAACACACCAAGGTAAACCATTCCATCATATCACTCATGAGAAAAAGAGCTGCACCTACAGAGTGGTAAAAACAAGAGCAACGGTCTATCAGGGATGACAAAGGCCAAAACACTTTCAAGAGTGTGTGAAACAGCAGAGAGCAGCAGGGGAGACGAAATAAGTACTGGCCTGTGTCCCTGTAATAGTTGTGGAGCAGTAGCTCTTTTCTTAAGGAGCAAAATAATTCCTGAAAGTATTTTTTCCACATAAGGTTGCAGTAACCATAAGCAGAATTTTTTCACTGAGTTTGTTAAGCAGGGCAGATATTTTTTCCTTTCTCCGAGCCCTAAATGGGATGCATAAATTCATTCCCCATACCTTCAGCTCTAGAAGCAGTTATGCCGATCATGGGATATGCTAGAAGCGAAGGTCATTAGCGGTGAAAACCTGCGTCTTTGCACTCCCTCGTGTATGTCCCTCCGGCTCCTGCAGTTTCCTTTCCTGGCAGCAGCTGCTCCTGCTCTTCATCCTGCTTTTAAAAGCAGTAAGGAATGGGAAAGTGAGGGTGATACTGAATGAACAGCAAGGGTGTTATCTTGCAAATGAGCCATCACAATATGTCCAGCTATTATGTTTTGTGTAGCTCCATGTTTGATACGTCACGTCTAACAAACAAACTGACAAATACATAGAAATACCTAGAAACACCTAGAAACTTCTACTCGTATGTCAAATTTGCATGAAATGAGCAAAAGTTATTGGAGACAGGGTTGCACAGAGAGATACACAGATGGAACGTGGTCCTATACATTCCTTTTATACGGATACAGGCATAAAAACAGTATTATTGTGGAGCTGTTGAAAGGCACTGGGTTGGTTAAAGGAATTCAGCTGGGCAGCCCCAAGTCCAGCTTTCCAAACACATCAGTGTGACAGCTTGATCAATGCTAACATTTCCTTTAGAGGCAGCTCAGCATCCCGTGCAGTTCTTGTCTTCCTAGCTCACTCCGAAAAGGTGTACAAGACATGGCAGGTTTTTTTCCAGTAGGCTACAGCTGAGACAACCTTCCCCACACTTCAAATTAACCTCATCCCAGATTCTTCAAATGAGTTAGGGGCCATCTGAAGCAGTGCTTCCTAGAGGGCTGGGCTGACCTGAAATCCACAGTGTGTACCTCTGTGTACCTGTATGACCAGTAATTTTTCACCCCACTCTGCTACTTCACCTCTGAGGAGGAGGTGTTAGAGATAAGGCTGCAGGATAAGATAGGATCTAACTCTGGACTTTTTTCAGCCTAAATAGTGTAGTCTGTGTGATGCCCATGTTCTGTACACATGTTCCTCAGGTCTTTCAAACAACTGCTCTTCTAAAGATACAGTTTTTCTTAGCCTATGCAGTATATAATATGCACAGGAGAGTAAGTGGGGAAAAAAGACCATCTCCATGAGAGCTAAAGCTGCACTGCCCCTTTTCTGGAAGTTATGGCTAAACATCCTGAAGACTATCAAGATCGTGGCTTAGTAACACTTAGAATAGAATAGAATATTTCTGTTGGAAGGGAACGACCATCTAGTCCACTTCCTCAGAGTGAATTTCACATGAAAAATGCAGTTTACACAATGATGAAATTTTTCCAGATTATTTTGTTCTTATTTATGACAAAATTTTCTCTCTCTCTTTTTTTAAAATTATTTTCCCCCCTCTGTCATGGATATCGTTAAAGGCTTTCTCTTGCACAGGCTTGTTTCGAATCAGAATTCCTCAGATATCTGGACTGACTTAAACCATTCCTTCTGTGGCAGTTCCAGCTTAAACCTAATTGCCTTCTAGTGCCACATTGCCTCCCAGGAGCCCATGCGTCCTGTGATGCCCTGCAATCTCCTCCCTCAGGGAGAGGATTTGCCATGGGCACTCTGTCCCTGCAGATGCATTATGAGATGTAACCCAAACTGGGAATTAGGCCCTTGTGGGAAAAGTGGGAGCACAATGATCCCCATCTTCAGTTTCAATGTATCATGATCAGAAAACATGCTCCTCTGGTGACCCAGTATGTTTTAGATCAGCTTAATTTCTCTCTCAGCTTGTTTCATGATGACATAAAAAAATGCCTCAAAAGCACATTTCCAAGATCATTCTTTTGGACTTTTGATTCCCAAAAAGCTCAGTTTCCCAATATTTTTTGTTTCAGTTTTCAACAATCAGAAGTATTAGTATCAGATTTTTGTGTGGGTTATAAATTCTTTTTTTCCTGCAACTCTAACTACCTGTAACACTTCCTTGCTATCATCCCCTATATCTGCCTTTCTGTAATTACATACAACATTTTTCCCACGTGAATTATCACTAGGACCTAATCCCAGATCCCCAAATCCCATAGTAAAGATCTGTTCTCTCTGAGCTGACACAACAGTAGGCAATTCATTGAGCACAGACAGACAGACACATATTTTCCATGAATGCATTTAGCATCATTGCTAAAACTGTCTCACTAGCAATTTCAGCTAATAAGAAAATGAAGTTAGTGCAAAGCTTCTGAAAATAAATTCTGCGGAAGTTGCCTCTCTGCCTTAACAGAGATTGAATGCCATCCATTTCTCTTTCCCTGTGTCCTGAACAACACATCAAAATGATGTTTAGCAAGTGAGCTACATTTCACAACACACTCACATCATAGATGGACATAAAATAAGTTGCTTGGCAGTGTAAATGCCCTGGAGAGAGGAAAGCTGGTTGTTTTGGTTTGTTGGGTTTTTTTTTTTTTCTGTCCAGCCTGGTTTCTCCCAGTACTTTAGGATTGCCCAAGATTATTCCATTACCTCACTTGAGGCTCCAGCTGCTGTTAACCCTGTGTGCTGTTGAAGAAGTGCTGCCACCAGAAATCTTTTCCCCTGCCCCTCAAATTCAGTTGCAGAAGTGTCAGGCAGCCGTGCTGTTAATTCAGGGCATATCCTGCCTAAGTTAGAATCAAACAGCATGAAATCACGGGCAGGAGAGAGGGAGAGAGGTGCTTTAAAAACCAGGTACTTCGGATTTAACCAAGCAAGAAGAAAAGAGCTGGGGAGATCATCCAGAGCAGGTCATCAATTCAGTGATTCTCCCCAGTATTTCTGTTTGCGTAATGGCCTCAAAGATACTATTTTCTCAAGCGCACTGGTGGCTAAATGGTAGCAGAAAATGTTATTTAGCTCAAGATTTTCTCTTCAAATGGTGTGGCCTCTGTAAAGTAGGTCTTGCTAAATTCTCCCTGTGCTCCTTGGCAGGAGTAACCTCAGGCCAGGTCCCAGCATCTTGAGTGCAGCCCATGGGGATTAATCTCAGAAAATTTGGCCCATTAAACTCCTCATATTTCCTGACTCCTCTGCCCAAGAATATTAGAAACATGGCACTCGAAATGCGTTTTCCCAAAACATTTGGTCTAGTCAAGAGCCTTCGCACAATGTATGTGGCAAGCAGATGCAATGGGGTCATGAGCACTGCTGAGATGAATGCTTAACAATTCAGCAGAGGACGTGTGTATTTTTTTGTTGTTGCCTGCTGCTAGACAACTTCGTACACTGCTGGTAATTGCTGTGTCTGGGGTTTTTGTTGTTTGTTTGCTTACACCTTACCCAGTAGATTTGTTCATGGCAATAAAAATATTCCAAACAGCTTGGAAAACTTCCTTTGCTCTGACTTAAAAAGGATGAATTTGCTTGCCAGGGAACTCAGTGGGAGCTGGATTAAGCTTGGTGGCAAAATCTTTTACCTCTTACCATGCTGCTGCTGCAGCAGGTGCTGAATTCCCTTTAACTGATTGGCTAATTTATCCTTTTGTGGTAGCAATGTACCAAAATCCCCTAAATTTCTTCCCTTATGTAAAGTTTTTCTGAGCTCCTGTGACAGAAGAGACCCAGACCTTCTGCTCTTTCTCCAATCTCCAGCCAGTTGAGAGGCCCAAAGCTTTAACTTTCCCAGGATTTGTCCCATACTAAAGCTTTCCCTCTGCCAGTCAAGGAGATTTGCAATATTTCTTTTCACATACTCCATCTTGGAGTATGTGTGTGCATTTATTCTTCCTCCAGAGTATCTTGCCTAGCCAAATTACAGTTCTGGGTAGAACTGAAAACGAGGACAGACACGTCTTCTTACAGCCCAAGAGGGAAGAGGATGGACAAGCACTCTACAGTTAAAGTTTTTGTTTGAAATCTAAAAAAGAAATGGTGTATTTACGTTAACTAGTATCCATTTACAGTTTGATACAAAGATATAGTTATCCCCAGGACACAGGTTAGTAGAATTTGGTTAAAAAGAAATAGAAATATACCATTTCTTGCTTCATTAGGAGCTCTGTCAGTCTTTGTTTCCCTGACTTTCTTTGATGTCCTTTAAATCCAATAGTTTGGTATCTTTTGAAGATTTTTAAGAAAACAGCCTTCTATTTTGAAAAACATTGTCAAATTGAGAAGGGCGTAAAACAACGGGGCTTCCCAGGAAGAGAGAACTGTATCTACAGAAATAACTCTGATGAATTCTACATAAATCACCAAACAAAAATCTTGTAAGATAATTAGAATGCCAGGGAATGGCAGCTCCTCTGCTGAATTTTCAGATCAACCAATACAATATAATAATTACATCCACATCGAAGGTCCTTAATGTTCATTTGAAAGATAATCTTCACATGCCACATGGTGGAGTTCCATAAGACATCCTTGTTAAATTTGCTTGGGTTTGTAATCTTTTTCAGAATGTGGTGGTTAATTTAACTCTTGTTTGATATGTGCTTAAGTACCTACATTCAGACACAGCAACGATTCCTACCCTCTGATAATAAGATGTGAGACAAAACATCACAATATTATTTACAAATTGTAAAGGGTATCAGTGTCTAATCACACTCAGCGATTGTTACTGAACTAATTTCGATATGGTTACTCTTGATTTATTCCTGTATATGTTAAAAAAGAAAACCATAATTTTCAGACAAATTTACCATCAAAAATGGTAATATTGCTTTGAGCAGAGCACTTAGAATCTGTGTTTTGGGCTTTCTTTGTTTTACAGTACCTTTAATGAATAACATTTAACCACAGGCAGCTGTAGATCTAGTCCTATAAATCGTGCCAAAATAATTAAAAGAAAAAAAGAAAAGTTCACATGTTCCCAAGTTTTGCCATTTTCCCACCACTGGAGAAAGGATTTTTAAAACAAGCCTTCCATAATCTTTTGAATGTTGAAATACCACAGGGCTGAAGCAGAAGCTGTAAGCATCCACCATGCCTCACAATAAAGTGAAAATGTTCTGTTCAAACTGGAAGGAAAAAAATAGCAAAGGCACTTTCCTTTTGTGTTACTCTAAATTAATTTTAGAGGGGAGGACAAACCATAAAACTCAGATTCAGACATAAACCTGAGAGCATACAGCTGGATCATTGTATCCAGACCACCATGGTTGCTGGCAAACAGGTCGTAACTGATTAGTTAACAAAGTCCGCAGAACATCTATTCCATATGCCCCCCTATCTCACAGTATATTTCCAGTACACTACATCACCTTACATCCTGTACTGACTGATGCACAACAGACATTTCTAACACCTTAGGTCCCTGTGACAGGTACAAGATTTTTTTTAAAATGAGATATTCTTAAAGAGCATAGCTTGGATAAAAATTTTCACCTAAAAAATTTGAGTCTTGTTTACCTAATCTCCCACAAATCCAACTTACTTAGTGAAATTCTAGTGAAAAATCCAGCAAGAAAGGACATTCAAATAAAACAGCTCACCTAAAATATAAGCCAAATCTGAATCTTTACATTCACCAATTCCTGGCAATTCCAGTTTAATCTGGGGCTAGAAACAGAAGCAGGCAAATATGTAAATACATGGGACTTTTTCTGAATGCATTCATACTGGACAAAACTGAAGAAATGCAGAGAATATGGTTATGTTTTTCATTTTAGGAAGAAGTAGTTTATTAAAGATAATCACTCAGCTAATCTACTGTGTTGCCAATATTTGTTATTTGATACCAAGGAAATAAAAACCTTCAACAGAGCAACTCGGATAATGGCAAGTAATAGGGAGCTAGGTCCTAGACACCCATATTGCCTCCTAAATCATAACAGTTCCTACATTGTTTAAAATACAAATCACACAAAGTGGTCAAAATCCAACTTTAATTCTCAGTCTAATGATTACATTGGTTGATTTCCAAGACCACAGCTAAAGGCCATGAGAACTTTTAAAATATTTTCCCATCCATATACATATTGTCCCAAGCACTAAGAAAAAAAAAAAGGAAAAAGGCAAGCAACCAAGAAAGAAAAAGAACAACAACCATACAGAAAGCACAGTGGTGAAATAAAACATTCAACATGGAGTTACTGATCTGCAAGTGAGCTTTGAAATTACCAGGAGACATGCCGATTTTGATTTAGCAGCTCGTTGAATTCTCAGGACTATTTTGGAAGGTGGAAGGGGCCACATACAGTGCCTTGGACCTCCTTACTGTGGGTTTGAGGAGTTTCAGGTTTCTTTCTTTTTTCTTTTTTTTTTTTTCTTTCCTGTGTGAAACAGATTGTTCATAGAAAATTATTTCAAGAGCTTTCCCTTCGCTTTCCTGTGCAGAGCTACAATAGAGTACTATTAGCATCTGGTTCTGCATATGCCTAGAAGAGCCCATTCATTTCAAGCCACTTTCAGAATCAGGGCCTTGACATGTAAGAATTCACTAAAAATTCTGATATGTATGGTTTTTTTCTTAAAATGTACTTCAAATTTCAAAATACCCCCAGAATCCCTGCAAGCATCCTCTCAGGAGAATAGCTTTCTGGGGAATGACGACATTCTTCACAGCATTCTGATAAAAAACCAGCATGACAAATACTTAGTCTGATGAAAAAGCTGAATAATATCAAAATAAAAATACAAATACAGATTTACAAGCTGTATCAGTCATAATTAACCAGTCAGGGGAAATGTCAGTGTATACAGATCTGCTGTTTGAAAAATACTGAATATTTTAGCAATTCTTTAGGAATGTACTGAACTTTTCTTGCAATTAATTATTCATCCATAACACTTTCCTTTCCTTATTTCCTCCTCAAATAATTGCAGAACTTTCTTCTCCTCAGTGAGATCAGGAGTGCAATCACATGCATGTATACAGTACACAGACAAAAACACATACCATAAAAAAACCCACAACAGATACCACCTCCAACTTTCCCCAGTTGTACATTTGATGCTTGCTGGTGCCATTAAGCAAACACAAAACAACAGCAAGCGCATTCTGTCGAAATGTTTAGCTAAATGGAACCAAAACAGTCACAGTTCACAATTTCATAAATACATTAATTAGAAGTGTCTCCAAATAGCATGTGATTTTGAATTATTAACATAAAACACTGCATTATAAATGACTGCAAATTGCATTCCTTAGTGCTCTCCATGCTTAATTTATTATGCCGTAGGAAAATTTGCAAATTGCTTCACTGTTTTATATTTAATGGATAGTTTTATATGTATATTGTTTCATTAAGATAAAATTAAACCACAGTGTACATATTATATGCCTTTCCAGTGACATAAATGTCACTAGAGACCCTCAGACTCTGTCATGAGGGGAGCATGCTTCTGTCATTTACTAGATTTAATAAAGAAGCAAAGAGCAGATTCAAGTTTCTGCCCTTTCCATGCCCGCCCGTAATTGCTCCTTTCAGCCAGCCCATTTCCAAGGTTTGCGAAGGGCATTGTAGAAAAGTTTCCTCCCAACTGAAAGTATGGAGAGGGGCAGCGGAGCAGCCCTCCCTTCTCTGCCTCTGTGGTTTAAAGGCAAAGGGTTCTTTCCAGCAGGGGCCTCTGCTGCTAGGGCAACACAGTCATCATGTCACCCATGCTTTGTGGGTGAGTTAAAAAAGGAGCAAGCCAGGCGAGCCTCCTGCCCTGAACCCCACAAGTAAAGGTACCTCTGGAAAACTGTTTCAGTCTCCAAGGAAGAGGAAAAAAAGGCTGGCATGGGCTGGCATGATACAACGTCAAGGTTTTTGCTCTCACATCTTCCTGCAGTGGGGAAAGGACGGAAATAAAACGTATTAGGAAATCCTGGTGAGGCTAGGTGACTGTATGTGCCTGGAGAAACACTGAGGGGGGAGTATAGAACATTGTAAATATACGAAAAAATCCATTAAAAATGTAACTATGAAGACATTCATCTTTGACAACTTCTTTCCATGTTGTCTGTTCTTAGCCATTTGTCTTCTCTATTTGTAAATTCCTCGGAAAAGGAATTGCCTCTAACTATGTGCTTGTAGAGGGCATGTTACAATGGGGACTCAATTTCCCCGAAAACCTGAAATGCAAATAGAGCGTAAATAATAGATATTATTTATGATATGTAAATAAATAACACTGGGCCATGGAGAGGCTTTCTAGATATGTTTGAATAGGCTGCCCAATCCCCATTTTCTAAGAACTAATAATATCCATTTCGTGGATGTGATAGCTGTTTCTTTGAACTCACTTTCAGACCTTTTTATAAGATAGAAAAGGTACTGGTTACCTGTCTGCACAGGCTTCATGTTGTTTTCAGATGTGTTTTGCTTTAATAAAAATATAATACAATGAAATATTCCAGGATGCATAGGAGGTGGAGAGATGGAGTATTTGGGAAAAGCTATAAATTCTGCTTTAAGTTAAAATTGTATTAATGAAATTGAAGCTACAAGAAGATGCGCGCAAGAGAGAGAGACAGCCCTCTGAGCTATTCTTTTCAAGTAATGAAGATGAGACTCTGTCAGAGATTGAGGTGTCAAAACTGGAAGTGCTGGAACAAATTCACAAATTAAAGAGCAACAAGTCACCATGACCAGATGGCATACATCTGAGAGCTCTGAAGGAACTTAAGAATTAAGTGGTTGAGCTGCTAACAGAAAAATATGCAGCCTTTCATTAAACTGCTACCATGCCAGAGGACAGGAGGTAACAAATACCTCGCCTCGCAAAATCTGGAAGGTGTGTTCCTGAGAGCTTGATTAAAGCTGTAGATTGCTTTTCTCTTTTAATCATCCTGGCTTCAGAGAGAAGTTCAGCACATCCAGCAAAAAAAGCTAGCCTCAGCCAATTGGGAGCCCCTGGTGAAGGCGAGCTTGAGGGGTTTGCTGACTCAGCATACACAGGTGACCATTAACCTGGATATGGCTAGGGGGACCTTGCAAGGACTGACTTCAGTGATAATTAAAAACCAACTGCCCTAATTACCCCCTGCCTTCTTAATCATGGTTTAGGTTTCACAAGTACCTGCCCCTGGCAGTATTTTCAGCATAGGTTAACTCTTTCCTTGGTGCATTTATGACTAGGATGAGAGGACAAAGCTATCATCTTACTAACCCAGGAATTTCCTCCTGGTTTTATGTCCTACTTGTGTTTCTTTATCATCCAGATAAGAAGCTTTCTGTGGTAGCATACAGAGGAGAAGCCACAGAGAGGAAAAAAATTAGCTCAACATCTACCAGGCCAGCACGAACTATGTACTTATATCATTGCAAAGATTTAAGGTGAGTGTTCGATCATCTAGTCCTGTGGTGCACAGCTGCTGTGCTGTTACCTAGTGTGCACGCAAGCACACAGTCCAGCTGATGCACATGAAGCTGTGCAGGCATGTCCTCACAGCCTCAAACACACCCTGCATTCGCAGATCAGCAGTGCAGGGCATCAGCAGCACATCCCTCCCTTTTCCTGCCATGTATGCATGGAGGACCCTGCCTTCCCAAAGGCAAGCCTGAGGGATGAAAACATCTCTGATCCGATCTTCTGGGTGTTACAGAGCAGAGAGTTTCTGCATTATTATGCTCATATCAGATTGACTAAAGCATATCTTCCTGCTAGATACTTAGCCTGGGACAGACAATATCAAGATTTAGGAAAGTCATCTCTACTGGTGAAGGTCTCTGCCAGTCTCTGACGCTATTAAAAATACACGCCTCACTTCTAAATTGAATACACCAGGCTTTCATGCCCAGCCACTTATTCTTGTTGTATTCTTAGGGTTAATGAAAGCCAAAGATTAAAAATAGATTTCAAACTATCAAAACAAGAGCTGTGGGAGAAGAGTTTAGCCATCCCAAAGAACTTTTTGAGATTAAAAAACAAAATACAGAAAAAAGATTAGGTCCTTCCACAACAGAATCAACCCATGCCTTGTAAAAGCTTTCATATGTGACAACTAGAGACTCTCCTGCCGTTTCAAAATATTCAAAATTGGAGAACTGTTATCTAGGGTGCACAGAAGATGAGGAGAAATATCTGCTTGAGAATAACCAGCCATTGGTGCTTCAAACACGTATTTCCAATATACAAGAATGAGACCTATGTCACTGCTGTAAGTGAACACCTTAAGCTACTACTCAGGGTGAAAGAGGCTCTCTTTCTAGTTTGGATGAGAAGTTCTATCCATGTTGAAAATAAAACATACACACATGCAGGAGGTTTTAGGCTTTAAAAATGGTGTTTCTTCCCACAAATTAAATGCTTTGTAAGAGAAAACTCCTGGCCATGAACACTCTTACTTGCTTAGGGGCTTCATAGCATCCTAAAGCAATTTCTTTTGCAGCAGAGGATAGCTGTAAAGCAGATGTTGAGACCCCAGATTTAGATGCATGGGCTGGGGCCAGTTCTTACCTTGCAAGTATTGTTCAGTCTAACAGTCAGACTGGAGGTACAACTGCTTACAGACTCCTGACTGAATGCAGGAGCATGAAGTGTGTTTTCTTTTTCTCTGAAGTGGGTGGTCTAGAGAGTGAACTCTTTTCTTCCATAGATGTGACAGAGAAGTGATAGTTACATCAATTGTGCACAATAACGACTTTGGGACTATGATGCTTTTTAATCCTGGAGCATCTTCCTAGCTGGAGTTGATGGACTGGCACAAAGAAGGAAGACTGCTTCTGTCTTCTGACAACTGTTGATAAATCTGGTTTGTCCTTCCCATGCATATACACTTATCTTTTAAAGGAAAGGATGGGCATTTCTTCAGGGGGAGAAAAAAAAAAAAAAACAGAGAGAAAGAATAACAGCATTTTTAAGCTTTGGCTTCAGTTCTTGATATTCCTAACACACACACCTGTGAGTGAGCAGTGGGGGCATGAGCAGAAGTCCAAATCCTGCTAGTAGCTGGATGGATGGCCCAGAGTAGACCATAATCTTTCATATTTTCTCCCTCTGATATAACTTCTGGAAAAGACAGCATATTTTTTATGATGTCTCAAAAGTCTTCACTTTTCTTTCATTATTACCAAAGGGTCATTTCTCCCTTATCTTTGCCTCAGTTTCCACCTTCAGAAATGTAAGCTCTAGTAGATACATCCAAGTCCTCTGGATGGTCAAAGCCACTCAGTCTTCTCCTGGAATGGACAATCCTAGGTTTTAGGTCATGATGGAAAGTCCCATCATGAGTGACTTTTGTATTTTCAAAATCCGCTGGTGGAACCGCAAACAGATGTTCTTGCAGAAATGTGAAAAACAGGATATGTGTGGGAGTCCTCGCTGGGAAGAATGGTGGCAGTCCTGCAGATTAACTAACGGCCATAGGACTCACACTCAGCAGAAATCAATGGCTTAAAAATAGCTAACCCTCCCAACATATTCCCTGTGCATTCTTTTCATGGCAGTCACTTCCTTATCCTAAATCGGGCAATAAATATGGACAAATTCACAACTTGCTTTAGTGACTTTTAACCTAGAAATACAAGCTGCTTTTATGTTTTATCACAAATTACTTCCACGCATGATTATGAAAACCCAAGTTTTCCCATGCTTGACTCAAATCAAGTCCTTTGCTGTTTAGACAGCCAACATTTTTGCAGTCCCTAGGCTGGAGTAGTGCAGCCTATTCTTCATGAAGTTACCACTGGAAAACTCCACATGGTTCAGAAAATAGAAGTCTATCTTTTGAACACTCTGCAGTGGTCCTTGGCTGCTTTCAAATGAAGCTTGTTGCGCTGCCTAAGACCGACAGCTTTCACTGTAGTTGGAGACCCACTTCTCAGAGAGACAGCAGTTTTCTTTATGTCCCATTGCAGCCACCATGTTCTGTGGGATTCTTGCAGACCGTGAGGCTCTATCAGCAGAGGGTCTCAGCTAGTTGCACATCTCTCTGGCTGCAGCTGCTGGATGTTTCAGTTGGTTCAGTTTCTACACTCTTTTGGAACCACCAGGAGCCCAATTTGGTAAGCTTCAAGTTGGCCTGAAACACCTATCACTTTTTCAATTCTCTAATTGGCTTTTGGAAAAATTTGCCTCAGGCTCTAATTTTTATGTCATCTTTACTGCTAACATTATTTTCTTCTGGTTGAAACCAGCGGAAGGTGGGCAAGTGTCAAAAACGCATGAAACTGTCGGAAAGCAGACAGATGCTCAATGAAGCTGAAATTATTTCTTTTGTGTAGTTAAAACAGACTCAAATAATCAAATCAAGTTGACCCTGAGTGAAAACCAAGCTTGGTTTCTTGGTTTGCGAGCTGAAGTGGCTTCAGGACTTTCAGCTATGAGCGTACTGTACCAAAAGCACATCCTTTGTAACAGCCAGTGGAGCCAGGATATCCCTGAATATCCTTTCCCTAACAACGTTTGGACTCAAAGGCCTGGACGCAGGCAGTGGGCCCAGGCAGGCAGTAAGAAAGTGGGTTTGGAAAAGCCAGTGCAATTTGTGTGTGCTTACCACTGGGACGGCTCCCACCTGCTGGAGTTAATGGAGGCGGCAGCTCCAGTCTGGCGCCGGGCTTCTCCCCAGCTCACTTTCCTTCTCAATTCAGCTGAAACAGTTGAACTGGAAATTTGAGGGTAGGCTGGGATCAACCTAAAGCACTCCTCCAGCCAATGCAAGAGACTTCCATGGTGGATGGACCAGCTTGTTTCTGTTTGACATTGCACAGCACTTAGAGTAAGATCATTAACTTTTTCAGGGTGTAATTTCTTTCATTTTGTGGAAGTCTCAAGTCCCCAAGCTTTGCTCAAGACCCAGAATCTAATGTCTTTGTCTGTCTCAGCCTCAGAGACAATAAAAATCAAAAGACTCTAAGGAGCAAATAAAGCCTCTTTAAAGTACTGTTTCACTTTTGTGTTAACTCACAGAAGCTTTTTGCTCTCTCTGCCTGGCCCCAGTCAGATCTTGCATAAAAGGGAAAAAATGCACTTAAAAGCTGTTTTCTTTCCACTTCCCCCTGCACTTCAAATCATTAGTCTTTCTGCATTTCTCTTTTATTCCCAGACTGGCTTGTGCCGAATCAGATTATAATGCATTAAAGCTCCAAGAAACACAAAGCTCTCCAAAGTGCTCTTTGGGGTCTTTGTACATGTGTTCTCTTGCTCTTTCCTGCAATAATTACTGCCATCCCAGGGTCAGCTCCTGTGTACAGGTCCCACTCAGACGTGCTCAGCCTCGCCTCCCATCGTTGCAAAATGAATTCAGGATGGGGTTTGCCTGCATGTCGCCTCTGCTTTTGCATGCATAAGCAAGGGAATTGCCTTGTCTGCAGGGATACCCTGCCCTACTTTTCCAGGCTTAGTGCCCTTTTACAGAAAGGGGCTTCTGCAGCTTCTTTGGAGGAGTAGGGATGGTGGCCTTATAACCAACTTCTCTGGACACATCTTAATTCCCTCTACTAAAGGCAGGGCTGTCAAATCACAGCCCTGGCCTGATTAACATGTATGCCAAGGCTCCCCTGATTTCAGCAAGACCAGGGCAATTGCCCCTGTGCAGTCTTGAGTGACAACAGCCAGTGCTGGGAGCAGTTCAACAATATTCATTGTTTCAGAAGGAAATGCTGCCCTTAGCTTGGCCTTTACCCTGAGCAGGAAGAAGGCTGTATAAGGCTATCACCACTGGAAAGAACACCCTCATCCTAAGGCAGTACAGTGCAAAGAGTTGAAGATAAGGCTATTGCCAACCACATCAACATCTGTCAGAAAGCACACAGAGGTAATTCATAGCAAGGCGCTACCCCGGGTGTGGTTTGACCCATTACTCACAGGTTATTGGAGAGCAGTAGCTCTGGCCTTCCCAAGTAGTACTTCCAGCTCTCCATAGGAGCTACATGAGGAGCTCCGGAATGGTCTCAAGGGTGCAAACAGCCCTCATCTGCAGTGGCCAGGGCTGCTTTATCATGTGGCTGCTAAAGCTCCTGAGAGATCTGCTGTTGCCAAGGAGGTCAAGTGAAAGAAGCACAATCCACAGCGCTGGGTGAGCTCTGCAGCTGGAAGCACATGGGAACCACTTCTGCCCACTTAATGCCGTATGGCTCACTATACAAGAGTGGTTTTGAACTTCGAGCAAATAAGTCATTACAAGTTCTGCAGAGAATTTATTACTGAAAAAAAAAAGAGAACAACCTAAACACTTGGCATCCAAAGAAACACCGAAGTGTGCTGAAGCCATGCTAGCAGTTTGGGTTTTTGCTTTTTGGTTTTTTTTTTTTTTTTTTTTTTTTTTTGCTTCTGCAGGGGCAGAACACACCAAAATACTTGGTATTTTTAAAATTGGCAATGTGGTTTTTGGTCAGGCCCTACTCCCCGAATAAATTTATAAGGAAAATAAAATATTTGTCTTTAACCTACCACCACTGTCCCTTTCTTTCTTCTGGAGAAGGTGAGTCTACATTTCTTGTGAGGGTGTAGGGATAGCAATGGAGAACTAAGAGGCACATGCTGCTACTACAACTTTGTTAGCAAACTTGAATCCCCTCACGGAGTGCTACTCTCCTCCCAGTCCTGATCTCCTCTTCTGAAATTAAGCCTACTGTCACTTTTTTGTGGTGGTATAGTAATGTGGAAAAATGGGTTTATGTTGGAAAGGGGGAAGGTTAAAATCCATTCCTACTCTTGCCCGAAGGAGGAAATGAGCAGATACCTCCCAAACTGAAAGCCTGGTTATCTGGCCTGCTGCAATGCCATGCCAATAAAGAAGCCTTTTTTCTATTTAAAGAAGTAATATAATAAAATGTTGGTTCATTTCATTATAATAGCTGGGAAGGATTTGCTAGTTTCACAGCATAAATTTAGCTTAATTTTTTAGATTTGACAACGTTATAAAAATTATATTGATTCTGAAATTATAATTTTAGATTGGTTCTGTCATTTTAGCCTATTAGCAGTCTTTAAATGAAGCGATCCAATGTTACAATCAATCTTATCTTCCATTATGCACTTCCTGGTGCTAAAAAGTGAGATCGATTCTAATTAACTACACTGGTTCAGTCATTTGGGTGGTTTGTTCAGAAAAAAAAAAAGTTACTGCCCTAATATCACTAAACAATTTATTTTACATTTATGTACTGAATTTACATCCAAAATGAATGTCACTCCTATGGTAAAAACTATACAGTTGCAGCTCTCTAAAATATTAGGGTGCCAACATTTTCAGGGTCCACTTGAGCTTTAAGAAGCAAAGCAGGATCGGCAAAAAAATACTTCCTCTGCAGCACAGGCTATAAATCCATATGTACACTGAAAGTGACTTGGAAAATGGCATTTCCAATGTGCAGCTGCGGGCTAAGAGAACAGGTTTAAATGCTGCTTAAGAAGCCATGATGGTGAAAATAATGCTATGAAGCAAGCTGATGCGATTTAAATATGAATCAGCTCAAACTTACTTATTTCTTCCTGCACTTCCTAGCTTCAGCTTGCGCTGAGGTACTGAGACTCAAGGGGGATGGCTGGCAGAGACCTTAATACCCACCTTGCCCTGTGTCAGTGTCAAACTCTGCAGACCGCTGGCCTTCAGATGAACTACAGATGGCGGCATAGGTGCAAGGCAGTAGGGGACCAATACACTGTGATCCTACCTGAAGTGAACCTGGAAGTCTGATGGACACCTGGAGAGAAAAGTGGAAGTCGGAAGGGTCTGCACCCTGATTTTAAAACAAAGCAGCAGCTGACCTCAGATAAAACTTGAGGAAAACATGTATGTTGCTTGCAATTTTATTCCTTAGTATGCTTAAATCATTCTCTTAATTCAAACAAACACTATATCCTGGAGTACCAATCTGTTACTTTTGTAATCTGTAATGCTTATGCCTAGAGTATTTTCTAACTTATTCCTTGCTTTTCCCTGCTACAGCTTTAAAGAAATTCAGCAGATACACCCTCACCACTAAATCAGCTCATCTATCTGTCACACTCAGTGCAACTTAGAAACGATCTGCATTTCAAGGGATGCTATACTTGCTTTTCCAGTCATTGCCACTGCATCCTTTCATGTGGAGTAACATGTTGGGGAATGAGTCAAGAGTAAGAAATGTGAGCCTGGCATCCTGCTGCAGTGGATTTCTTGACACCCCCCCCCTTCATACACCCTCACACATGCTTTGTTCCTATCCTCCTAATCTTACTAAGAAGCCAAATTGCTGAAAAGAACTGTGAAAGGGAGCAGTAGCTTTAAAATGTTTCACTTATTCTTGTTTCTTTGTTGCTTTTCTTTAAGATATCATCCTTGGGCATTCAACAGAAAAAGATCAGAAAAATTACTCTGAACCCCTGTGTCTGTCCCATTTGAGCTGAAAAAGCATCTTGCCAAAGGGAAGTCCTGCAGAGATAGGGAAGACTGGATGGCAGGTGGACCAGCAATGTATTTCCCTGTAGGCCCTCAAGTATTGCTGCCAGTCATCATGAAGCTCAACAATAACTCTTAGGCAGGGGAAATCTCAAAGCCCCTTTCTTGATGAGCTCCTTTTATTTCTTCTCTGAACATGCCTCAGTGCTGAAGATGTTCTGGCTCAAAAGACTGACTTTGGATTCTGTGCAAGCCACTGCAGAAAGCTACCTTGGGTGCCGCTGGAAACTTTTATATGAGAATCTCCTTTTTAAACTGCTAATTTGTTAGTTCAGTGACAGAACAACTGTTCTGCAAGTAACAGCCTCGATTTCACTGTTACGGCTTGCATTGCACACCATCATTAATTATTTGCCATCTTGTAAGAAGCCTTCGGGAGTCTGATTCTCCACCGCCTCACACCTCATGTAATCATTTACATCAATGCGAAGAGAGTGCAAAACACTATTGCGCAGCGGCAAGCAGAGAGGTCTGACTCAGGCTGCGTTCCACCACCCTCTTCCACCAGGCAGAGCAGTAGAGGATGAGACTGAAAAGCTTCACCACTCTTGCTTGCACAGGACAAACAGCATTGGCTCACTTTTTTTGCCTTTGACTTAAGGATGCCTTCTTGCAGGCCAGTTGGTAGGGAAATCTCATTATGCCTACAAAGCAGCGTTAGCATTTGGTGCTGTGCAAGGCGGAAGAGGACATTTCTGTGCCTGAACACCAGCTGGGGGAGACTCAGGTGTGACCCCCTTTCTATTCAGGTCACCTGTGGTGACAAGTCAGAGCCACAGTTGCAGCAGCAGAACCTACACTGTTACATACCTTCTGAGATGGTGGTGGGAACCGGAGCCTGGCTTCACCCAGCCATCCACCAGTGCCACTGGCAGAGTGAGAGGGCAGACAGGCTCCTGCCTGTCTCACAGCAGTCCCTTGAAGTTTCCTGAGCCTCACCACCAGCTGCACAAAGTGCTACAGACACTTCGTTTGTAACGTGTGGCTGCCACGGACCATAGTACATGGGAGACGTACCCTGTCCATGGCCCTTTGTGGGGTGGCAGGGGTTCCTTGCTGCTGCAGCCCTGGGGAGCTGCTGAAGTGTTCCAGGTCACCTTCTGTGCCCAGGTTTCCTCCCAGCAGAGCAAGGCACCCCTTACCACCTGGATTTCTAAGCACAAGGAGGGCATATTAAGGCGGGCATCACTAGGAGGCTGTGAATAGGGAAAGACCAGGTCCCGGGGCAGCCGAAGAAGATGGCTGGGGGTGATGTGGAAGAAGACCATGCCGCATGGCTGAGGTAACATGGAAAACAAAGGGTGTGGGAGCAGGATGAGGAGAGAGATCCTTCAAAAGAGAGGAGATGACATTTGTGCAGAAAACTGCTTTTGTTTCTTTCCCATTTCACAGGCAGTGTGTCTATTAAATGTGGCTTTTGCTGCCAAAGGACTTGTCATATCACATTAGGTTTAGCAACTTCTGCTGTGGCAAAGTGTGCAGCGTCTCCCTTCACATAAAGAAAATATTTTCACAAGTCTGTTCAACCTGCTAACTGTGATTACAGACAGTTGGCCCCTGACATGACATTTATTGCTCCAGCTTCCAAGTAAGAGCCTCACAGCACTGGCCAGCCAGCTACCTGAAGAGCACATATGTGTGTGGAGACCTTAAACAAGTTTCTGCTAATGACTTCATTTTGTACCCTTTTAGCAGGTCTTTAGCAGCTTGATTGAAAAGATGTTATGGTAAAGTAATAAAAACAAGAACTTAAAGAGTATGTGCAAGCTAAGACTTAATGTTGCCAAACCTCCTCCTTTTGTGCTCGCCTTGGAATGTATATTGTAATATACTATATCCGTTTTCTGCCGCAAGTGATCTTTGCATGCATATTTCTACACTGCTTGGCAACGTTAATCATAACTGGGAGTTACTGGGGGGGGAAAAGCTAAAAAAATGTTGTCTACCTCTGCTTGAGAGACAACCTCACACAGACAAGAGGGTGAGAAATGACACCAAAATTAGGGATGTGCAAGGGTAAGGTTTGCTGACAGCAGCAGCAAAGAGGTTGACCTAGTTGGGTCCTCACATCAAGGAGTCCAAGAGAAGACTGGCCAGAGGAAAGTTTGCCTTCATGGCAAAAGTTTGCTTTCATTTCATATGAAAACAAATGAACCCCAAAAAAACCCAAAGCAGAGTAAATGAGCAAAGCACTAACTTCCCTGTTCCCCTCAGGATATGATGATCACGGTCACAGCATGTATTGGAAACAACTGTCGAGGGACTGACTTCGCCATTGCTGCATCCAGTAGCAGTTCAGGCTACTGCAAGACCTGCCTATCTATCTTCCTAGCATTTGGGAAGAAAGGAAGGATAATGAAGGCTTTGTAAGGACAAGAGAATATCATCTGGCAATCATTTGGTTATTAACAATTATTTGGGGGTGTGTGTGAGTTGTTTAAATTGGATTTGTTATTTTAAATATTTTGTACAAGTTGCAATCATTTAAAAATGTGTTAAATGTCCTGGCTTTTAGCCTTCACTTTCCTTTCCTGAACAAGACATTTGTAGGGCCTGAATTCTTACATGACTTGGCCTATACTGTCTTACTTTTTGGCAGGTCACTTTGCTCTATTCTTTTCCAAACAGAAATTAAGCTTTGGCCGAGGGAAAAGCAGAGCAGAATGCAGCCTGCTGCAACAGCTTGTAGTGAGTTGGAAAGAACTCTGTGTTATAGATGAGAGCTGAGCAAATACCCTTTTTTTTTTGTTAATTTCACTGTCTTATTTTTAAACTTGCATGTGCATCTGCCAGCAGCACTGCATCTTGTTATAATATTCCTATTAAGCAGGTGGATGTATCATGAGCAGAAAGAATTTAGTTCCATTTCGGTTAAGGGTGTGCTCTTTAGTGATTAAGTTTCTTCTATTTCTTGTGTTGGATTGGGAGTTAAACTGATTCTGTGGCATCAGTCTGAGTAGACGCCCTCACAATTTTGTATTCTATCATGTCAGTAAATTATTTACAAAAAAGCCATATAAGATTCAACGGCGGGCTCTCATAATTTCTTTTGCTGGAGTTGTACCCCCTTGACAATAAAATGATTTGTGCCCAGAAAGGATACGTAAGAGCTGTGCAGCTCTATTCAGCCTTCCTCATTTGCTCTCTTGTTTTTGAAAAATCAACCCTTTCATTCTGTGCTTGTATTGACATCAACTGAAGCGGGGCTGAATAAGCAACAAGAGGTGGGTGTCAATATCCAGGGATGGAGAGCTCGCGCTCTGAAACAAAGCCATTTTCCCTCCTCTTCTCTCCCCATGGTTCAAACCAAAGAAATCATCTCAGAGCAGCATCCCCTAATGGCATGATCCTTTCCTGGAGATTTCTAATATGCTGCAGTAAGAACCATTTTCCAAGACCCTCCATAAGTCCCCAGGGATTTTTCCTGGTCCTGTCTTAGTTAGAATAAAAAGCACATTTGGGGGAATGGCTAATCCCCTGCCTGAATGCAACATGCCTTTTCGTAAGTTTGTGATCTGGTACACTAACTCTCTGATTTGTTTGGCCGTGTGAAAACCTTTTAAGCTGGCTCTGGAAATTCACCCCTGAAGCCTCTTCTGGGGCTTGTATTTTTTATTTTTCTCCCATTTCCTCAAATCTTTCCCTTGTTTCTAAAGAGTGCCATCGTCCATTCCTGAGCCCTCAAATCCAATTACCAAACAATGTACAAATATATGGCTGAGCGTGGTCTATGGGAACAGCTGCAAAATTGCTAATATTAGGTCTAATTTAGCTACAATAAATTAGCAAGTGTGTGGAAGCAAAATGATGACAGCATAATTATAACAAAAGTCGATGTGTTGAAGTATATGGATGACAATACATACTAATTTTAGCGAAAAAACGCACCAAATGAAATGCATGCAATGAACAGACGGGACTAATAGCTCAGACACATATACTTAATGTGACCAGTCAGTGTAAAAAACAAAAAGATAGATGAAGCTGTTCAGAATCTAGTGCTAACAAGCAGTGTAGTCTGAAACCATTAACTGTCAGGGGTAATAACACTCAAAGTACTGAAGTGCAGTAAAACAGCAGCACTTTTCTCGGGATGATGTGCTGATGTACAAGCACACACCTGTGAAGAGGGTACTAAATCTATCCTTGCGTTTATTACTATGGAGGGAGGAAAAACAACACTAATAATGTAAAGTATAAACGAAAATAGCAGACAGCAGAGAGTGACATTTGCATGGTCCCAGTCAGCTTGTTAGCTGAAGTGGTTTTAATTAGCTATTTTCCAGCAAGCAAACGAGCAAATTAGTGGCAGCCATAAACAAGCAGAGACAATCAGGCCCAAAGAAAAAAAAGATCGGACCTTTTTCTGTGTGTTTTCCTTTTGGAAATACAATGCCTTCATGCTTCAGCTAAATATTTCTATTAAGCAAAAGTATGTGGCAAAACGAAGACCTTGGCAATGGTGTGAGTTCCCAAAGTGGCTCAAAACATGATATTAACTGTACGGCGGGGACAAAAAGCCCTGCTCTGAACAAACCTATGCCCTGCATTGAGAGCTAGACCTTGGGCCTCCCACGCAGAGCCTCAGGGTTCCAGTGCACCCCGGCTCCGGTGCGCGCTGCCCTCCTGCTGAAGGCTGCCCATCCATCCTCTGCTCTTGAGACCACACGGCTCCAGCCCCATCTCTCATTCCTACCTTGGGTGCAGGACAGCAGGTGCTTCAAAAAATGCAGTGCAGGTTATAGGTGCGCTGCCTATACCTTCTCCTTTGCACTGCAATAGGCATGAGATGAGCAAGGTCCACATGGGGCCAAAGGGATGCCTGAGGCTACCAGCTACCCTTGCTGCTGAGGAAGAGGGCTATGGTTCTGCAAAGCCTGCAGGAGACAGAAACCACTGGGGTGATTGTGAGGAGCAGAGAGTGGTGAGCAGCAGAGGGCAACGCCCGTGCTAAACTACCTTGCTATAAGATGCTTATCTGTGTAGGATGCAGCCCGTGGCATATAACATGGATTTAGGCAGTAATGAATAAACTCACTTTTGGTGCTTCTTTTATTACCATAGTACTACTGGCTGCATAATGAAACCTCCCTCACCGTTACAGTAACATGACCATGGGGTGAGGATCCTTCAGAGCCTGGTCAAGCAAGGCCCAAGGTTAAGCAATTCACCGTATTACTGTTGCTACTGACCTGATTATATTAACAATCAGCCATAATGAAAAACATGGCAAGTTTATCCCTTGAGTCAGTCATGTTTACCGTCCTGTTCCCTCTGATTTTAAGAAATGCTGATATTGCTAAGATAAGAAACCCAATACAAAGGACAGATTGCTTCGACTGTTAGATTTTATACCTGAAGGATTTAGGTACATTCAGCATAAGAGACAAGTGTGCAAAGTTAGGAGGAAGTAAACAACTACTAGAGATAGTTACTGGGCAGAACGGTTCAGTGGATGAGCACTAATCTAGACCTTGGGAAACTTGAGTTCATGTTTCACTTTATCAGAGACTTCTCCCATGACCATGGGTGACACAGCAGATCTGTCTGGGGATAACAGTACTTCTGCCTCAGGAGTTTGCTGCAAAATGCTCATTAAATACTGTGTAGGGTTCAGTTATTGTGGAGAAGGGGATAATTACTTGGAAGGAAGGGAAAATGCCTAATAAAAATTAATCTTATTTATGCATCACTATTGGTACATGTGGCACCAGAGAAAGACATTGCAGCAGGCTTTCAGTTGGTATAAATTATCAGAGAGCTGCAGGAAAGACTCTCTTGCATCCCTGTCCTTGTCTTGTGCCAAGGGTATTACAGTCTAATTAATACAGATAACATGAGTGCAGACGCCTACCTGTTGGATGCAGTTGGAATACTAACACAAGGGGAGGGCTGGGGGAAGGCTCTTGAAGAAGGCTTACTTTTTATTTAGTCCATTTGTTTTGTAATGTTTTGACGGTCAGAAAACCCTGGCAATGAGTACAGCCCAAGAGGCAATTAGTAATGGGGCAGAAAATGTAATGAGCCAAAAAATGAATTAACTTGAGCAGACTAGGCGCAGACACAAGGGGCCAATGCTTTTTGCTAGTTTATAACCCCTGCCCCTCCACTGAATTCAAAAAAGTAGGAGGTGTGGTTTAACATAGAAACAGCCCACAGGGCATTTCCTACTGCACCCGGGGTAGCTCTTCGCCAAACAAAGCACCAGCTGATGCGGCTGCAGGCAGGCAGCCTGCATCCGCTCTTCCCAGAAGCGAGCCTCCACCTGTAAGGTTTCCTGCCATTACCACCACTGCTGCGGAGGACAGAGCACTGAGATCAGCAGCACCCAGCAGACCACCGCCGTGCCCAAGAAGAGGGGGGGTAGTCAGGGGTACCCCATCAGACACGAGCTCCAGCATTGACCCTGCCAAGCGAGTGGGGCCAGCAACAGCAGGAGTGGGGTTTGTGCAGTACAATAAGCCGTACATGGGCAGGCCCTCTTTGGCTGATTTTTTTGCTCTTTTTGCCTCTTCTGAGTTTCTTTTGGTCCTCTGTTTATTTTTTTCCTTTGATGGCTTTCAGTTTTTGCTATTAGCAAATATGCATGCTTTGAATTAGGGTTCAGTCTTTTATTCTTAGTCATGGGTTGATACTGTTGTCAGCTTATACAAAACCATAAGCACTTTCACCATGTTCAAACTGTTTACACATTTTTTTACAATGAACTTGTTTCCCTGTCTCTGACAGCTGTACATGAACACCAGAAGAAAAAATGAAATAGGCAATTGCTCTTGTAGGCACATAGGTATGGTAACTATCTAGCATTCACACGAGGACGCAAGAGGTAACTATCACCTGAATTGTCACATTAGCCATCATGTTAGCCATTAGAATCAAAGATAATGATTCCTAGTTTAGCGAGCTGCTTGACTGAATCACAGAAAAACACAACTGCCCCCAAGTGTGTGCTAGGATTATTTTCAACGCATGCTGCAGTTCTGAAACACTCAGTCCTATACGGCCCATAGGCTTTGTCCTGAGGGAGATAATTCCAGCAAAAAAACTAAAGTTGTTGTGTGGAGTTCAGGAAGGGAAACTTCGAGGAGAAAAAAAAATAAAGTTCATATTTTAGCTCTCTTCTTGTGTGGATAGTTCAATGCCAAACAGAAGCACAGGAAAGCCACAAAGCACACATACACTTCAACACTGTTCCTTTCTTCCTGGGTCAGGCCCGATGCTATTTCATCATGGCCAGGGGACTTTGGGGGAAGTGGGAGCAGAAGGAAAAGAAGAAAGATGATCTTTAAAAGAACAGAACTGATGAAAATTCAGAGCAAAGGAGTCAATTCATAGCTTTATCAGCATATAGCAAGTGGAAAAGAAAGATATTCCTCTTCAAAGAGGGAAGTCCCCAAATGGATAAAGGTTAAGATAAAGGGGCAGAATTTCTGCCTGGCTCCATGCAGCTCACAGCTGCTCTAACATTGGCTGGATCTTCGGCCTTTTTTGGGTGAAGTATCACTGAGCGTAGGAAAGTCACGACCAGCTCCCTGAGCATCCCAAAGGAAAAAAGCAAGGGGTCTAATACAAACCCTTGACACGTATCAACAACTGTAAATCTTCGCCTCAGCTCCTGCCAGCCTCAGAAGTTAAATGGACAGCACTGTTAATTTCTTATGCTTACACCGCTCCATTGCTTCTAGTGAAGTTGCAGGTTGTAATTGAGAGTCTGGTAAGGATACTTTTTTGATGAGTGGTGTTACTATCTTCCTTGCTGGAACCCTTTTAGCCCTGTAATAGCTCTTTTTAAAGGACAGTCTGATTTGCTTTCCAAAATCTTCTGCAGAAAATAAGTTGTTTTCATAACACAGGAATGAAGTTGAAATCTGAGGCCCTCCCCAGCAATATCTCACTGACCTTAGGATATGTCCTGATGATCCCTCTGTGTGATGATGCTTCAGCAGCAGAAGGAAGAACAGCTTTCAGCAAGGATCCTGGCAGATCAGAGGCAAGAAGCCTTCAGCAGCCCAGGGAGGTCAGGCAAACAGGAGCCAAACAGCTCAGCAGGTCAGTCCCATGCAGGTCCAACCTGCCTGAACTGGCTGGGTTAGCCCCCATCTGGGCACTGAAGCAAAACCTCTTTACTTCTCTGCCTAAACCATCCCATATAGAGAATAAAAATTAAATGAGAAGGGGTGCTTTGCTCACAGTTCACCCCCACTAAAGAGTTTCTGCTAGTCTCTGGGATCTTGTCTAAATACAGTGGTGAGACCCTTGAGTTTTCATTACCACAAAAAAGAGGGTGCACCGCACATGCACCAATGCCCACAGCAAAGCTGTATTTCTTCCCTATTTTTCTCTTCCTGTCTTTCTCACTCCTTCACTTGCAATTCTCTTCTTTAAGTTAGTTCTGCCATCATTATTTGCATTGAGTGTAGATGAGGCAGTAGGCTCTCAGGAATTAATGAGAGAGCTTAGCAAAGGCAGAGAAAAATAAGGTAGGGGTCAGGATGGCAGAACTGGATGCTAAATAGCAGCTTCTTTATGACTGGATTTTGGACACACCAATCTACCTTCAGTTCTCACTGATTTCAGAAAAAGCTTAAAGAAATGAACTCTTGTGACATGACATTTTTCCTCCAGATTGCTGTAAGAGAACACCTGGTGGACAGAAAAAATTTAAGGTCTAACCAGGCACACGCTAAAACCCACAGGTTAGGTCACACCTAGCTTTGTTAAGCCAGCATGGTCCAAAATGTCGGCCACCTCTCTGGTGTTGGTTTAGTTAAAAGAAGCAGCCATTTGGTGTCTGCCACAATGACAAAGAAATTGCCAGTTTGGAATAAGGCCCTTTAATAAGGGCTGTTTTGAGCTATCTCTGCAATATTTTTAACAGTCAATGTTTTGCAGTTCATTTCCTTTATGACAAGGCAGAAGTTATATTTCTGTTGGAACTGACCTGTGACCAGGATGACTGGCTGGAAATGAAGGCACCTGACCTTCTGCTTTGCTTATAGTTGGGAAGAGTTAATCCAGTCACACATTTCCCTAGGACATAGACTAGACTGAACAAGTGTCTTTCCTTTCCCTTCCTGGTAGCTCCCGTTCTGAGAAAAAGGGGAAAGAGACAAACTTCTGAATACAAATATTTCCTGTCAGGCAATGGAGAGAAACCGAACATCTCCTCCTGTACCTTCTCCTCCTCTCTGCCTGTTTTCTCTCTTAAATGGGGAAAGGGGAGTCATTTCAGGCATCTTACAGGAAAGCAGGGAGGATGCCTCAGGCTGGTATTTTGCAAATGAACAATGAAGCCCAGATATGAACTTCAGATCAGACTGCAGCCATAATAAAACTGCTCCCTGCATATGTGATTATTGGTAGCAGTGGGAATATGAGAAATTCATAGGCTGGGACACAATGAGCTCCCTCAAAGCCTCAGCGTTCTTTTGTAATTTAAATAGATTAAGGGTGCAAATCCCTCAGGATGTAATCTCATGAGTACATTTTCTTGGCACTTCATACTTAGACAAGAAGTGCTTTCCAGAGGTGTCGTTTTCCCTCCCAGTATTTCCATCCTTCTGCATCTAGTTCCAGCAGCAAGCATGGATCATAGGAAGAACTGGGCAAAACCAGAAACAGTCTTGTTTTGAAATTGAATGATCGTCTTTAGATCTCAAAGTCTGGTCTGGTTATACGGTGCTGAAAATTCTTGACACTCCTTGTAATATTTGGTCCAATCAGTTCACTTTTAATGCTTAATTCTATTTCCTTTAAGCCTGTCACAGAATCTATGCTCATCGTTTTCTTGGAATCCAGGTATAAGTTATTTCCTCATAAAAGATAGATTACACCAAAAGGTAGATAGCTTCTTTTTTTAAAAAAAAAACCCACTAATAAAACTAAATGAGGTTCATAAAGTATAAATGGGATATAGGCACAGAAGCACTTTTTTTTTCCATTGCAAATTCAGAAAAATCAGATTCCAAACCACTGAATGTGATATAAACATTGCCTTTTACAGATTAAAAGTAATGGAAATATCACGGTTGACTTCATTTGGCTTTGGATCACCCAAATGGATCACTATACATACATACCCAAAGCAAAGGAGATTTTGACACAAGCACAAAGGCTAGCCACAAGGACCAGAAGTCCGGAATCTGGAAAACAAATAAGCCACCCAAATAAAAATATTCAATGACTTTTCATGCTGCGAATATTTTCAGTAGTGACTTTTCTTAGAGGTTTTTCAGATGATCTATGTATTCCCTAGGTCTCATCTGCTTTTCTGTCATGACCTTAATTTTATTCAAATGTGACCTACAGAAAAGAAACATTACCTTTTTCCTTGGCTTGATTATGCCATTATATAACAGACCAAAACTCATGAAAATGTGAAATGCAGAAGAAAGTCCAGACCACAAAAAGGCATATGTGCAGGAATGATAAAAAAATCAATTGCTAAAATGACTTCCTTAGCAGCAATGGGCAAATAGAAGAAAAGTTTCATTCTAGTTCTTATCTGGTTATTAGAATGCCTAAATGGTTTGGATTTGCAAAGTTGTGTTGGCACCTTGTGAATTCAGGTTTGCATGGAGTCTGGCAAGTCCATTCTCTGAACTTCTAACATTAATATGCCCTCTCCCTCCAGTTAAGTGTAAGGGATGTCAAAAATAACCCACAACTCCACTTTGAGAAAACTTCAATGGTTTCTGCATGTGAAAGTTCTTGGAAAAGTGTCTCCTCAGCACCTCTCCTGCTGCAGCCTGGTCTTCATCATGGCTTTGCCTGGGCTTCCTCTAAATGCTGATCACTCACTCGCCCGCTGCACTGCTGCAGATTGCCAGCAGCGATGCTCCTGGAGCTAAGCACTGACCCAAACAGCGTAAGCACCACTGGAGCACATTGCAGGTTGCTTTATCTGTCTCCTTTTGTTTATTTTTTCCTTACATGTTCCTTGGCTTTCCTATGGCATAGCAAGATGATAGAAAATGTGCATATCAGACAAAAATCTCTGAGTAAAGGGAGGCATAAAATTTTAGAAATAAGTTTTCCACTAAATTCATAGTCTTCTGCTGTGGTAAACATTTCTGCTGTGCTGTGTTGATGACGATTAATAGAGGACTCAACACCAAAACAGACAAGGTATAAGAATGGTACTCATTGTCCTTCTCTCAGCATATTTTTCTCTAAGCCTTTTCCAGATTAGAAAATAGATTGTGTTTTCAGGACTTAGGTATTTCCAGTTGTGGAATCAAAACTTATATGAATCAAATTATTGAGAAATACTGACAACAATCTCTGAAGATACAGGAATTTTCATGTTATGACTAGAAGGCAAGAGAAAGTTTCTTGCCTAACAGAAGAGTGTGAAGACACAGCCACTTCTTTTGAAGAATAGTGTGAAAATTCAGACAAGCCACCATGCTGCTCCAAATCAGTGCAAAACAAAGTACATACTCAAGATTTTCTAAGGAAAAGTATCAGAAAGAGCTGGTAAAAGAATCATCCTTCTGCAGTAGGGATAACTGTCTTTCTGAAGTGGTCTAAAGACAGAGACTGATTCACATCCCAAGGCAGTGCTCCAGGACAAATGTAATTCCCTGGACATTAACAGTTAATAATACCATGACTAGCATGGCAGCAGCAGCTCACATCTGGCTATACCACAGTAGCTGTGAGATAGAAGTGGCAGGCTTTCAGAGTAAAACATTTCATTGATATTGTATGAACTGGAGCTAAGAGATGCTGTGAAACAAAAGACCTTGCTGGGAGACAAAGCTGATGAAAGTGGGAGCACCATTTGAACTGCACCCTGGCCTCCTCCAGGAATCCTAGACCTACAAAGACTTTTCAAGTCAATTTATTTCCTTTAATATTGTTGATCTCTCCTCATTTTTGCACTGAACCCACTTTTGAGACACTCTTCCTTTCTTAGCCTGTGTCTGGAATAATTCTCTGTAATTTGCACTCAGAAACAGGGAAACTAATTTCTTGCCTCTGATAAGAGATGAATGCTATGCAAAAGCTGTGTGACCCCAAGCATTCAGCTAAAGGCAACACCCACAGGAGTAATGGCAAGAGGGAAAAATCTTAGGATCACTAAGGGAGATGAGAACATGGGGACAAAGGTTACTTTTACCTTCTTCCTTGTTTAGAGAGCTGAAGGGACAACGCTTGACATACTTAAGCCACAAGGGACCTGAATGCTTATGTGGTCTGACTTTCCATGTAACACAGGCTAAAGAGAAGCATCTTCCATTTCCTACATCTACGCCAGAAATCTGTTCTGAGGCAAGAGGAACTTTAAACCAGAGCACCAAACCCCTACCCAAACACAGGAAAGTCATTTTTCCAGAGAGGTGCAAGCCAGAAAGAAGAAGAAAGGATGGATTTCCCCCCTTCAGGCCTCTCTTTGTCAGCTTTCCCAGGTTCCTTGGGAGCTATGTAGGTGTCAAAAGGCTTCTCCCAGGTCAGGTCGCTGTGGCATTAATGCAACACATTAGTTGGATGACAGGGAAAAAATGCACTCCATTCCCCTTTCCAAATTCTGAATTTTGTGTCCTCAGCAAGACATCCTTTCCTCTGCCACCTCCTGCTACCCTCTCCCACTCACCACGTACCAACCCCTGAAGCAAACATTTGCTTCTCTCACCAGAAAACTCCTTGTCAATCATCCCCACATCCCTTCCAGACTCCCTTCCCACCTCAGAGTCCCACAAAGGAGCACCCAGGGCTGTGCAAGCAACTCCCACTGCTCCCATCTGGTGGTCTTCATCCTGCCCCACACCCATCCACTGGTCCCTCTTCAGAGCAGCTGAGGTCAGCTGGGGAGGTCCCAGCGCAGTTTTGAATTCAGTGTCATCTAAGTCTTAAGATCAGTTTCTGCTTGAAGTGTATACCTGATTCAGTGGGAGAGCCGCTGCATTTGAGTCGCCCAGAAGCTCTGGTGCCTTTTGCACAAGTTGCTTTACTGTTCATGGGTCTTGTTCCTCCCTCCTCAGAGAAGACACACTGGCACCAGATCTCTGAGGACACCTTACCCAACACTCTTTAGGAAAGCTATTGCATCAGAGGCCATTCTGCTTTTCAGTCGTGACTTCTGTGCCTGCACGTACACACACAGAGAAACGACAGGGGCAAAACACTTAAGATTTCAAATCGCTGACACAAATGTTCTTAACACAAGCACTCTTGTGAGCCACAAATATTTCCAGATGCCTTTGCTTTAAATCAAATACTTTAATCCTTAGAAATCTCTAGTGCCTTAATTCTGGAATACTGCAAGCTGCCATTCCCACAGTATGCAGGTTTTGGGACCTAGCTTCCCACCAAGGGAAGCAGGTAGGATACTTGTATAGCACTTCTTCTCTTGCTCATGCTTCTTTTTTTCTGTAAGAAAAGAGATAATCTGGGAGTTAACAGGAACTGAGGTTGATTCAACAGGCAAGTACAACAATATAATTGTCAGAGTTGTCATGTTATACTTCCAACAGGCATATTACTGCTCTACTTGCCAACCTTTCCATTGGTACGAAGGAGAAAATATTGCCCCACCATGTTATTGGTTTCAGCAGCATAAGCTGAGCTTTTCATTTCAAGAAGAAATGATCCATGAATCCATCTCATTTGTCTTTGGATTGGATGGGAGCATCTCTCTTCCCCCAGCAAGAGAAAAATGGTCACTATCCTCATTTTTCACCACTTCTATTATTGATTGCTCCTTGCTGGGAAAAGAAAGGGATAGATCCTCTTCTGCAAAACAAAAAATGACCCAGCGTTGGAAGGAGTTAACTGAGGCATAAAACCTTAATTGCTAGAGTTTTCTTTATCACTGCTTCTTTCCTTTATCACTGCTGCTTCAGACAAGTACCTCCTGAGAGCCACTCACAGCTGGCACCTGAACCTGAGACCTCTGGGTACAAAGGTGTGAGCTCTACCTGTTGCATTAATGTGGGATTCCTATCAGCTGTCAATTAGTGTAGCCCCAACGTCCTCCTCCAGGACTCCTAGCTCTAGGTTAGAGACTGTTGCAGCCCTGACCAGCGGGAGCCTGTGCTTGCATATTTTATTGATCTCAGAATGCACTTAGGCAACACTTTTTTAATTTTAACGTCTATTTTACAATTGCTTTCACAACCCAACACAAAAGGTGGAGGCTTGCTCTTGTGCCTCTGAAGAGGAGTGTATCCTGATACGATAGAGTGGATGCAGTGCTAAGGGCAGAGGGCAAACAGCTCCTCCACATGCCAAGGGGTGGTGGGAAGCTTGCGGGTTTCTGCAGCACCAGTGCAGGAACAGGGAGGATGAGAGACCAGGAGCATCCCATACACTTGGCAGTCACCTCAGAGGCAGCTGAGAAAACTTGTCAGATTGGGAAAGCTCAATAACAAAAACATTTCTAAGTTTAAAGAATGATCCTATTAGTCACCTCAGGCTTGCCCTGGTAAAAAGCTCCTGGTCTACTTTTATAGCTGGACAGCAACCATACAGACATTACACATATGTTTTGCCCCAGCATTTTTTTTCAAACATGTTTAAAAAGAGAGCTGCTATAAATCGTTTTCAGTTACAGGGTATTTTGTTCCCCAGACAATACTTCAGTTTCCTATAATCACAGATAAATGAAGAAATATTCTGGTAATTATACTAGCAAAGAGCAGTTGCTTTCAGGGATGGATATTATAAAAAGATCCTGGGAAACTGCAGATGAAGCGAAGAGAAGCTGTGCTTGGTTTGCTCTTCCCTCCCCAGCTCTGGTGAGGGTTGCAACCACTCCATCTTCCTCAAGAAAGGCACCGCAGGCTGGGTACCAGCATCTCCCATTGCCCTCGGTGGAGCCAGAGCAGGGCTGGGCATGAGCCCAGGAGTCAGCCAGTGGGGCCAGTGGGGCCAGTGGGGTCCCACATGCTGAGACGAGGAAGCAGGAGCCTTTTCAAGGGAGTCCCTTCTCAGGTGCTGCTTTGCATATCTGGGCTCCCGCTGACTTACTCCCTTCCTATTTTAGCCAAGAAAAATGCAGTCTAGTACCGCCACCAAGTCAGTCACCACCAAGACTTCCCCTCAGCTCTTCAGCAATGAGCTCTTTTCTGACTGCAGTACTGGGGAATATGGACCCCTCCCAGCTCTAGGGCGTGATTTACCCCATTTTGCACCCACAAACAAGCTGCCAAATGCTGCTATGGTAGCATGCAGCATCTTTACACACACCTTGCACAAGTGAAGATGGGAGAGGAAAGGAGATACAAGCCCAGGCTCCAGCAAGCTCCACTTGCAACCAGAGGAGCCACAAGACACAGGAGGCTGCTGGTCGTCTCTTGGAAAAGCCAAAGCATTTGTTAAAAATGCTCAAAAAAGCTGGTTTTGCAGATTGGAAGGGGCGGATGGCAGAAGTATTTCTGTCATTCTCCACTGTCTTTGCTGAGACCATCTGTAACAGAGGAGTAAAAAAAGAAGGGCACATGAGATGCAGCCCTAGTGCAGCACATTATAATGGTGCATCTCCTGGAGACAGCGTTGCCTTTGGATGAGACGTCTCCCCAAGAACAGTCACTCATGTCTTACTGCAGGTGTCAAATGCCCTGACTATTGTTGTTATTATTAGATATTTGCCAGTTGCCAGCGGTGCACCTGGTGCTCATAATCAACTTAAACAAGCTGCCGATTTTTAACAGTGGGCCGACTGCATTTCCACTTGTGAACATTTGCCTATCTGCTCCAAGGGGAAATGCACAATATAGTTTTGTTTCCTTCCACTAAGACTTTCAGTACCTGTTATTTTTTTAAATGCACAACAGCCCAGCTCCTCACCACAGTAAGCCAGTCTTTTTTATCCATCATCTTTTCGGGATCAGCTCACTAATTCATGTACAGGATAAGACAACTGCCAAATTATTATACTACAAAGACAAGATCTTCAGACACCTGTCATCTTGATGAAAGCAGCACCATCAACTGACCTTTGCCAGTTCAAGGTCGATAATGAGACAAGTCAGGCAGGAAGAGCAGCGTGTGCTGACTCCATTAACGCTGGCTGTGTGCACACTCAGTAGCACGGCGTCTCCTGTCAATTAGTGTGGGTAAACTAGGGACTGCTGATTGCCAGAGACATGGCATAGTGAGCGGCTGCTACCTTTACTTCTACACCCTGCTGCATTTTAATTAGCTCCAGTCCCCTGACTATTTCTTCAGAGCTTCATTACTGCCGTCTTCAAGAAACTTGAGGCAAGCTTTTTACACTGCACATCGCTAATGAGAAGAAATGTGAACATCCTTACCATGGAGTTTTATAATGCTGGACTGTCTGCATGCGCGTGTGAGGGTGCATGTGAAGATTTAAGGGGCTTCTCAGTGTAACGCAGAGTAAACATCACTTGGAGACAGCAAAGAATAGAATGAGTCAGAGCCCACAAGGGGAGGTATTCCCAAAATGACCAAAAACACAGGATGGAAAAATGATGCACAGTCCATGATGCACGCAGGTGAACACGTGTGTGCCTGCCTAAGGTATTGTTTCAGTAATGATTGTTAAAGGCCACCCACATACACTCCAGTTCGATAGCATGAGGTCGTAAGCTTGGAAATAGCAAATTCCCCCAAGGGGCACCAGCTCTGCCTCACACAGCCTATGCAGAAGCCACCCATATGGCAGCCATGAGGGTTTGTGGTCGAAGGACCCAGACTACCTCCCAGTCTTTTCCAAGATTTCACATGGAGCACTCTGGCTTTTCAACAGAAAGCCAGGTGTTGTTAAGTTTGGGGTTTTTTTACTGTATTTTTCACCTTTTTGCAGTCATTTTGATAGTATCAGCCTAGCTGCACTAATTTTCCTTGAGTTTCAATTATATTTGAAGTAAATTATGATAGACAACTGCTGTCTTTACAGCCGAGTGCTGGCCAGAGCAGCTTCCAAATAGCTTCAGGTTAAAATATTTCAGTCTGTACAGCTCTCCCTTTACAATGCACAGATGTGCTTGGTGCAGGTCAGCTCGGTGAGGGATTCATGTTGACGTTTTGAGTCGAAGTCTTGGTCCTGTTCTGTTTTCCCGGCTTCACCAGCTGACAACTCCCTCAGCATATGGGCGATTCTGCTGCTAATACTTGGCTCAGGCGTCTATATATCCCAGTTATAGCTCAATATGAATATTATCCGAGTCCCACTCCCACCCTGTATGACCACCAGTATTCATTCCCTCCTCACAGCAATAGCTTTTTTAATTAACTTCTCTCATACATCACTCATGCCCTTACAGACTCGTAGCTAATGAGCCAGCAAACCTTCGTTAGGATTGTTTTGCTCAGTGAACACTGGCACAAATCTTGTAGATGCAACAAAAAGTTGTGATGAGAGCATACGTGCTGGAGACGTGATGAAGAAGTCGTGGGCTGGTCTGAAGAAATTCTGTTTTCTATGTGGCTTCAGCAGCATTTGGACCAGAGGCCTGCTGGGAAAGGAATTAGGGTTTTTTTTTCTGGCAGTACTTTTATTCTCAGCAACTGTCCAGAAATAAAGGATGGGTCTCCTTCAGCTCAGTGGCTGCCTTTACTGCCTTAGAAGGAAAGTTTTCCTCAGAATGATTTGTCCCTGGGAAATCCCTACAATTAGTGACCCACCTTCATTTGGTATTTATCGCTTTCTCTGCATTAAGCAAACTTAGAAGACTGTGGATTGAAACTGGCTTCAAAATCCTTTCAGTAAAGCTGCTTCTGAACATGCACCAGCAACATCTGCTGTCCTCTAAGCAACTGCCTGTACAATGAACCAGTCCTCCTGGAGGGGATGTTCCCGTGAATATGGAACGGAGGGAGAAAACAAAACCTGGAGAAGCTGGCTGGCCACAGGGCAAAGCTCTTGTCATCCCATAAGGAAGTGGTGCAGGACTGACTGTGCCTCTCTAGTGAGTCTGTGACCTTTGCAAACTTTCTGCCCAACCTCTGGAGCTGTGCAACTTCATTCTGCTGCTCATCGCAGAGTTGTCTTACAATGGCACACTCTGTCCTCAACATATATTTCCATTATCCAAAAAAAAAAACCCAACCCAAAAACAAAACACTGCCTTCCACCCCCACGCCTTACGCCCTTTTTAAATTTCCTTTGAATGACTAAGAAAATAACGTTTCCACTTAGGCATGAAATACATTTTGTGAAAACAAAATGACAACGTCAAAACTGGGTTTGTTTTACTAAAGTGCCCCTACCCGATGGGGTTTTGTTGTCTCTGAAACAAGAGCCTGCTGTCAGCCTCCACACAGCCCTGGGCACTTCCCCAAAGCTAAATGGAAAAAACTAGTCCTTTCCTTCTTAAGGCAAATAGCCATTATCCAGAAAAGCTCGAGCACCCAGCGCTGCTTCTCCTCCTATTCCTCACCCACGAGCGGTCACATTGCTTCAACATGCATGCTGTGCCATCTAACAAATGCTTGTTAGCCACCTGTATGGATATCTTTAAAACAGTAACTTTAAAAAACACCCACCAGCATCCAAACATATGGATATGTGCCTGAGGGCTGAATACATTCTGTGTGTACAGTTATTCTCATGACTGATGTAATCTGATACTCCATCTCTGCTGTTGCAGGGACACCTCCCTGCATCCTCCTACAGGTTCTTACACAATGGTTGAGGATTGGTCAGTGGGTATCAGTAGTAACCGCAATCTAGATTCACTTTATCATCTCAGTCTAGAGCATTATCGTGCAGCCCTGATCAATAAAGATATAGCTGGCACAAAGGAATATTATTTCAAAGGAAACACATGGAAGTCATACTGGTGATGGCAAGAACAGGCATGTACCCGTTGCCACAGGGGAGTGCCGTTTCCCAAACCTCTCAGCGGAGCAGGTGAAGCCACTTTTATCAACTTGGGCTATTCTGTTAGAAATATCTTTTTATTTATTTTTCATAATGTTCCAGCTGTGCATGCCTGCACAGCATGAGGCTGACTTGAGGAGCTTGAAAACATAAGCTTTTAGGCTCAAAACCAGAATGAAACCACCCCAGATCCCACATCTTTTCTCTACAGGTTACAGGACTGCTGCCTAGAAAAGTACTTTTTTTCTATGCTTGATTAAAATTCTTCCATTAAGGTGAACTGGTTTCTTGAGAGAAAATAGTATCAGCAATAAAGCTGAGCCTTTTTCTTCCCCACAATATTGGTATATCTTCAAGGCGAATAAAATAAATAATTCAAACACCAAAATATGTTGCCACAGACTTCACTGAAAGCCAAAAAGTCAAAGTATTTCTGACACATTTTATTGAAAATCAAAATGTTTTGACTGGAAATATTGCCAAAGTGCCTCGAGGGATGTGCTAATTCATTGACTCCCTTTTCCCCAAGAAGCAGGCAAGATTTGCCGTGGCAAGGCAAAGGACCCCCATTTGGCAGCACCTCAGCTCTTCAAGGGAGGACATTTTCTGAAGGCAGATCTGTTGGGAGGAAGCAACGCTGGCTGTAGGAAGCACACAGGTTCCCCAGGTGCATGTACTGAAGTGCAACGGCAACCTTTCAGAGTTCAAATAATTTTCTTCTGGCTCGATTACTTCATCTGATCCTGGGTATTATTCAAAATTCTACTTTTTCTCACAGTTTTTAACAGAAAGATTAGGGGGAAAACCTTTTACATTTGCACAGACTCTGTATTTTTTCCTTTTCCCACACTTCCTCAGACCGTATTTACTGGCAAGACACATAGCGGGCAAAGGACATCCCTTCTCATTCCCCAAGCAAACTGAAGCAATGCACACTATGTATCACAAGGTATTATAATGGCCATGACAGTTACACATGAAAAACTAAGAAGTCAAAGGAAATTTTCCCATAACTCTCTCCTAACTTGTCTGTACCATTTCCAGCCTGCACAACAGTATCTCCTTCCCTGCAGTACCAACAGGCAGGACCCACTGAGCCTGGACCACAGCTCTTCGGGTAGCGGCTATTTTTCCCAAAGAAAGGCATCTTTCAGTTTTTCAAGCTCCACATATAGGTAAAGAACTGTGGATGTCTGTCACACCTCATGACTCATTTTGGGCCTCTGGCACATCCCGACGTCTACTCAGAAATGCCTGTCACTCTGCATCTCCTCTGCTTGGCTGACAGTTTAGAAAGGGGCTGGACTCTAATTAACAGAAGACAGCTCAGCAGCAGCAGCATCCAACCATAGGTATCTACCATGCTTTTAAAGACAGACGTACACAGAAGGTTTCTTTCTTGACCATAATTAAAGACTATCTTCATTCAAAAAATACGTGACAACTGATGTAAAATTTTTCTGTGATATGCAGGTGCCTAAAAAAGCAAAATAGCAGGATTTTTGAAAGCATGTTGCTACCTACTGCCCTTTAGAAATAAGCTGACAAGAAAAGCAGAAGAAAGACAAAGCAACACTGATCAAAATAAAGGAAAAGAAGGATTTAGGGATTTATGTTTGCCCAGTAGTCAGCTACATAAATTGCCTGTGAATAAGGGTTTAAAATGTTTTAAAATGCATTTGAGGCATATCTAGGCATATTCCCTGCTTATTTGCTAGGAATAATATTTGTACCTTTCTATCTGTCCTGTTCTAAATCACCCAAAATAGACTGTAATGTTGCTAGTAAAGCAATATGAATTCAAAAAGAGCAGGAGCGGAAGAAAACAACCCCGGGTAAAGAAATAAGAAATAAAAGACATGGATGGGTTCTGAAGCTGAGAGTAGTTCCTGCAAACAAACAAATCACTAAATGCATGCCAAAGAAGCAGGAGGGAGAAAACATGTGGTGAAGTAACTGTTTTATGTCCATAAGAGATTTTTCTCAAGAATCTCTCAAGTGCCAGTGTTATCTGTCCGCTAGGAGCATAGCATTTAAGAAACATGAACTGTTAGCAAGGTCTCTCCAAACGAAGACCCAAAGAGGAGAGTGACCAAATGGAAACTTGTATGATTTTCTGTTTCTCCAAGGTTTACCAAATTCTCCTGGGGACAGAGCCTGGAAAAAAGCAAACACAGTGCTTTGTCAAAAAAAAAAAAAAAAAACCAACAAAAAAAAAACAGTAGAAGCCAAGAAACTATTGGCCTAAGCTTGAGAGGTTCAGGGCCAGGTTGTGACCATCATTCTGTAGCTCAGTGTCCATGCCAGCTACCCTCCACCCTGACAGCCTGCATGGGTTCACCTCTAGGCTCCCAGCTGCACGCGTGGCTTTTCCTCAGCAGCTCCTTCCCCCTGCGCTGCAAACTAGGCACACCTCACAGGACGAGCCACGGCTGACCAGGCTTTCACAGGCCACGGTGCAAATGGACTGGCACCATCACTGACTGTCAGACTTGCTCCATCTGCCCTCAGCAGCAACAAGGTTGAGAAACAGCCCAGTAACTGCAGAGCTGTAATGTGGCCCTGTGTCAACACAGCATTTCACTTGCCAAAACTTTCAAGGTTTGTCACATTGGAAGAAGCTTCCCCTTAAAGATAAATGCAGTCCTCTGTTAGGTCATTATCTATAGCAAAATGGCTGGACCATGTGAGAAAAACCAAATTTCAGCATGCGTTAAAAATATAAGGGATAGTTTGGGACACTCATTTAATTACATCGGTCACCAAAATGAAAGTAATTTCTGCTAGACTTGTGCTACAAACATCAATTCCTTGCTGTAAGGTTAAAAGCAGCTTCAAATGTTTTGTTCAAGATATGTTTCAGCAAGGTAAAGTTTATTAGATGAAAGGCCAAGTACAGACCACATTCTGTTTTCCCCTGAACTCACATAGATTAATATGAAGCATCTCTACTAGCTTCAATCTCTGCCTGTGCTTCTGTGCTACAGAGAAGGATTTGGCTCTATGGTTATAAAGTTGCTGTGGGAACCAACATGCTAAAGCAACCCTAAGAAATGTATGTGAAAGAGATCTCCTTGGCTTCTCTCTTCCCTAGCTACAAGGTAGTAAAATCCACAGATAGCCTTCTCCCCCCAAAAAAATAAAGAAGAAAAAAACACAAGCAATTGAAGAATAGATAATTCAGTGAGAAATGGGAGGGGAGAGAAGGGGGGAAGAGAGCGGGTGGGCAGGAGAGACCTTGAGACCCTAGAAGTGCTCACTAGGCAAAGTGAGAATGGAATAAGTCTCCATTCTTTTACTCCCCATTAAAATGTGCTTGTTCCCCCCTACTGACCATCTTATTTGACTTTTTCAAATTTTTTTTTATTTATTTTCTGGATGGATTTCTCTGCTAATCACTGGGAAATCAAGAATAAAACTCCACTTGGTCTCCTGGGCCTTGGCAGAATTATTTTGAATTCAGCAGGCAGGGAAGGAGGAGGGAAGGTTTTCATTTTCTATTTGAGTCTTGGATCTTCCTCTAGTATACAGCAACCCTGCATGGTTTCAAACATGCTCATTAGGTGCTGAGCTAAAGGTAGCTATAATTAAATGCAATTTTCCATCTACTGCCAAGGTGCATAGGTTTCCAGGGAGCCAGCTCCTTGTCACCTTTTCTGTGTACTTGTGGCTAAATATGAATATTAATGAACTCTCAGTTCTCTTCACCCTCCCCTTTCCCAATTTATTCATAACTATTCTGTCTTTCTGCAATGAAAGAAAAAAAAAAGCAAAATATAATTAGCTTCTCTATGAGCCCTCAGTCTTCTCTGGCACCAATGACTGAGCCTCCCACTTTGCCAGTGGACAACATACTGATGAAGAAAAGGATCTTTAATAAAGCAGGGGTTTGATTATCTTCAGCAGCTCTGACAAGCTTTAGAGAGCCCTGGAATGAAAGCAAGATTTCCTGCTCATGTTCCTGGCCATGACTTTCAGAGAGGAGGTTCCCCTGCATAGAAACAAACATTTTACTCAACTTGGGTCATAACATATCTTGATTGAAAATCAGCAAACTCTCAGGGGGAGTGAGGACAGAGGATTCTGTCTAAAACCATTGGTGCTAATAAGAATAATGACATTTCCCCTCTGCCAAGCCATCACTTCTCTACAGCTTGCAAATTAGCTTTAAAACTGAAGTGGGAATCCATAATAATCAAGCCATGTCCTTGGTACAGCCTGCCAACACTGCACGCACCAGCATCTCAGGCAAATCCTCCTCTCACCAGTCCCAGGCCAGGCAAAGGCCACACAGGGCACAGTGAGCCGGTCTGCCCCACCACGGGTTGACCCCAGCTCAAAAGACAGAGTTGGGGAGCAGATGTCACCACAGCCTGTCATCTTCCCCTGAGTTAAACCACCTTGGAGAACCAACAGCAGTGCAGCACTTCTCCTCCCACCAAGGAGGGCAGGAGAACCTGCAATAAAAAAGCATTCATAGGATAAGGTGCCCTGCCACCAAATGAGAGAGGACTTCAAGGAGCACCAAGGAGGTAGCCCAAATCATCAGCAATTGCTCTCGCTAGCCTGGCCAGGGGCTGCCACCCCACCAAGAAGGAGACCAGACCTCCCCTTTTCAGCTTTCCTGGGCCATGTCACTGCAGGAACAGGTTAAGGCCCACCAGTTCCTTGGTGCTTGACCCCACTGAGCACCACCTCCACCAGGGCTCAGTGCAGCAAAAGCTTCCATCTCCTGCCCCCCTTTCACCCCCAAAAAAAGATCTGTCACAAGGACTGCTGTGAAGATCCTCATAATGCAACAATTCATCATTCATGCCTGGCCAAATTAAATTGGATCGTTCATATTGCGCACAGGTATGCCGCCAGCTCCCTCCAAACTGGAACACATGTCGCTCCACCTTGCGCTCTAAAACCACACTCTTTTCGCCCCACTTCCAAAAGATACAGGTTTGGACTGAAGAGCATTCCCCGAAATACAAGACAAAAAGCTGATTCCAGCCTTCTCCAAATTATTTTATATTAAAAATTAATTCCCTTCGACTGCGTTCACACCTCTGTGGTGTTTACTGACTGAAAACATGCTGGCAAATGTGTTTACTGAAGAAACATTCCCTGCACCAGCAAATTTTAGGCAAATATTTGTGGTAAGCAGTTTTCAAAACTGCAAACCCAAATATTTATCCCACAAAAAGAATTCTAGAAGTCCACTCAAAGGACAGAAGCATACCATGTAACCTCTGTCTCCAGCCAGCCAGCCGGGAGCTCAGCAGCTCCGCAGACAAAGAATCCTTCAGAGGGATGTCGGGGTCACCTGATAAAATCCTCACTTGCTTACGGGAAGACCAAAACCTGAAGGAGAGAAAGGACAAAAATGTATGAAGCAAGCAACTCATGATGATTATTTTTTTAGTGTCCCCATCACGTCTGCTGAAGGGGGAAGCACGCTTGGGGCCTGACACAGCTTTGCCGACCTTCAGGTGAAATGGGGTCTGTTCCCTTTTGTTTCTTTGGCAAACAAACAGCAGTGGTCCTCACTCCAGACTGAACTTTGCAGGCTATGCCCTTAGAAGCAGGGGCAGTGGGATGGTGGCCACTAGACCTCAATTAGATATGAAAATATCATGTAGGTGGAAAGTCGCACATAGTTGCAGAAATGCCTTATGTCTGCATATACCAGAGGAGAAGAAGGTAGCTTAGGAGGCAAATTTTATACCAGATCTAAGCCAAGCATCTATAATATATGTTTTGTTTGGTATTTACACAGAATCTATCTGAAAACGAAGGTGCCTTTAGTTGCCAAGGGTAGCAGATGTGTTTTCTGCAAATTACTGCCAAAAAGTAAGTTAAGAAAGGGGGAGAAGTGGAGAAGGAGGTTCAGTTCCTTCAGTATGGAGAGCCTGGTGTCCAAATACTCCAAGTGGACCCACTCACAATAAAATTTAAAATATTTAACCCGGACAGCTGAGACTGCAGATCATTGTTTTTAAGCTCACCACCAGCACAATGATCGAATGTCAGCAGCGGAGTTCAGCCTTCCTGGCATGTACCTTTGCCTGTCACCTACAAGCAATACGTGGGAACAGCCAGAAGACCTGCCCTGGGCCAAGCCTGGGAAACTGCAGGAGCAGGATTCATTCAAGGACTTTGCCACTGCCTCCTTCAAATAAACTTGGCGGTTCAGGCTACTGAACAACTTGATCCCGCAGTCCAGTCCTGCCTGACCAGCCCTTTCCAGTGCCCTTACTCATACACTTACCAGAGAGGAGAGGGCTTTGACCAACCCACAGCATGATGCCCTCTGAGCAGTGTGCAGCTCCTTCAAATTCAGTACCTTAATGGGAACCACGGGAGGAAACATGTATTACCATCAGCCCAGGGCAAGGGCCATGCTGTTCTCTTAAAAACAAAGGGTTTTATTTTTCCAGAGTTCTCAGCCTTTCCATCTTTCATGGCCTAAAATTTCATCCTTGAATCACTTCCTTGAAGGCATTTTAAGCAGAACTACACATAAAAACCCAAATGGCCAACAAAAGTTCAATAACACTTTTCCCAATGAGACCTGTGGAAAACTGTATTTTTAACATGCACTTTTAACCTCTTTCAGACTCCCTGTCTCGGTAACTACCACACAGCATATGGCTCTAGCAGTCAGAAAAATTAAACAAGTATCTAAGAAGATAATGAAGCAGTAAAACCCACAATAGATTTTAAACTCTCTGGAAACCTGTGAGTAACGGGAGAAGGTTTAGAACTATGCTTTGTGTAAATAGGAAAACAAACAGAAGACAGTTTTGTTTTAAGGCAGCCAAGAATACGAAGAGACTGTGAAATTGCGGAAGAATTTGTCATATATGTAAGGCAGAGGTGTTGACCATTAAAAATTGGCAGGGCTAATCCCTCCTTGTCAAGGGAGAGGGTGATCAGTACCAGCAGCAAAACACTCCATCAGAGCCTGCTTGGAGAATGAACGCTTTGGCACTGAGAGTTTGCCAAACAAAGAGGATTGACCAGTCTGGACTGGTGTTTGCAGTCCTCCAGCAATGTAGGTGTGTCCTCCAGTGCACCTAATGGGAAGCACCTGAGGCAAAAGTACAATGCTCAGAGCAGAGGCCGCAGATGCAGAGGTCCTAGCAGTTCTCACCATTTCATAAATGTGACACCATAGGTAGCCAGATGAGGAGAAAGGTTTCAAGCCACAGTGTTACTTCCAGTGGCAGGCACAAGCCACAGGACGCAGTATCTCCACAAAGGTCACATTTGTCCAACATTCCCAGGGGGAAGAGGCAGAGTCTGACCCTTGCCTACCACCCCTGGCACAACCTCGGGCAGGAGAGAGCATTGTGAACTCCAGTATGACTCAAAGTGTCAGCCAGAATGCTATTTCATCTGTGGGGACACCCTCTGGACACAGCACAGCAGAGAGCATCTCAGAGTCTCCTTAGAAAACATGTGGCTGTGAATTGCCCTTGTCTTGTTGGCCGTGGGGAGGGAGACACACACATCTTTCTGAAGATTTTGCGGGAACCCATTTGCACCAGATGTTGTGTTGCACAGAAATTCCTGTGACAGGGCACTGGCCATGTTGCTAATTGTTAACTTTGCCAAGATTGAGAAGCCTCAGCACCTGAGGGATCTAAAAGCAACATGAACTTCCCTAGTAAAATGTCATAAAAACTGTATTCAAGCCCCTGATAAAGGCTCCCAACATTGTAAAGCCTTCCACATATTGATAAGCTTAACTATTTGTGAGTCTCTGGAGCCTAATCATAATTAATGTAAATGCCGGTCACCATGGCTGCATCTACGTTACCTGCTGAGATATATATCACAGTCTGGTGGACCTGGTGGATCATGGTGGACACCGCAGCTTTCCCCGGGCCTGCGTTTCCCCTGCGGAGGTTAGTGTGCACTTGGGTTTCAAACTAGGAAAACATGCCCCCAGGCTCAGGAACTAAGAAGTGCTGCTGCAATTCAGTAATGTGCTATATGTAAGGACAAAAAAAACCTCACCAACCACCCTACAAGCCCATGCAGAAAGGTGGAATCTCAAAAGCCCCTACCATTGGAGGCCAGTTAAGACAATAAAAATACGTTTTCTTTACTGCTCCACAAGGGATGAAGACTGTTTAAAAAGGAGTAGCCAATTACAGTAGTAGCAGTAGACAGTACTTTCTGGGATTAAACTGCAAAGCTATATTTGCAGAAAACCTCACATTGGTCTGACTCCGTGAACCACAGAGAATTCCCCTTGGTGTGAGTCCAAGCTTCCACCTTGGCCCCGCCAAAGCTGGTCAAAATGGCTATTCAAGCACAGGCTATTCAAGAAGCTCTTGTTTTTAGAGAAAGAAAAATGACAAGAGAAACATTTATATCAGCACAATCATTTCTTTGTCTCTTTTGCCCTCCTTCTCCCAACCCTGGCTATTAAATAGATCACTCTAGCTGGGAAGTTCTTCATATAAATTCCTTACCTATACACCACTGCTGACTGTTTGATGATGCTGTCAACTTCCCAATGTTCTTTCAGAAAAAATGCTGGTATTTTTTCAGATGACATACTATTTAACAAAAGACAACAAACAACAAACCTCCAACTTCAGAAACTGCAGAAAACCATCATCCTGTGACCAAGAAGCGCAGAATGCCTGAGGCAGAAAAATACTATTTATTCTTGTAATGGATTTTATGAACAAATCAAATGAGGTGAGATGTTTCTGAAAATTTGATCATTCATCACCAAAGCCTTTTCCCATCTTGTACTCATCAGTTCTACTACCTGCTGCTGCTGGAAATATGTCCTGTACATAGAAAGAGATAGAACATACACACACACACACTTACTCATGTGCACACACTCCAGGCAAGCGCCTGGCCTTCTTTGGAGAACACCAAATTTGTAAAGATGCAAGGAACATTTAATCAGTCATTTTTATTTGCTTTTCTTTTAATAAAAACCCACTCCAGCTACGGAATGTGAACTATTGCCTACTTCTTAAATGTTGGACTTAACTATTCTCCCCTCTTCTTTTTCGTCCATCTCGGAAATAGTCTTAATATAGCTGCACAGGATATGCATCTGTATTTTTCAGGTTTGATCTTGTCTGTCAGAGTGGCAATGATTTTAGAGTTTCAGAAATATAAAGAAATCCTAAAGTTTTGAGTAAACTGATAACTTAGACACCTTCAAGTATTTTCTGAGGCTTTGGGAAAGAAGATGCTGTGGTCACAAAAAAAAAGCGGTTTTAATCCTGGCAAAGTTTTGCACGTGTATGGACATGTTTGTATGTGTGTTTTAATGTAACGAAATACCAGAAAGAAGTTTTGGGGTTTGTGGGAATAAATTTTCCGCATTTTTGCTCATTTAAGGGAGGGCGGCCAAAAAAAGTCTATTCACAGAAGCTTGGCAGCAATCCCTCACAGAGACAAATAAGTACATTACAAGATAGCACTGTTCCCTTTCCACTATGTAGCAATGTAGGATTTCTCACTCTGTTCACATTGCAGAAGATTGAATGAAATTTATCAGTGCTCGAAAGGATCATTAAAAAAAAAGAGCAAAACACAATCTTCGCTCTGCAAGTCCTTGAGGTTAGTAACTCCTGATGTGGGGAGGTACTGTGATGGGTTCGAAGAATGGGGGATATATCTGCTGGGGCCATACCATTACAGGCTGGTTTGTCTCTTGCTTGTCAGCAGTGTGGTCAGCCCTGGAGTCACTCCATGGCTTGCCCGTGGGAGCTTGCCCTCAATTTTTGATTCTGGAGGCAGATGGTTTTCTGCTATTTGTGGCTCCTGCAGAAAAAGAAAAAGTGTAGAGCTTCTTTCATTTTCTCATCACCTACCCCAGTGGCTGGTGATCAAACAGGGCAGTGGATAGAAATGGTCTTTGGCTAACTATCATCCATCATTTTCAGGTTGAATGGCACCTCATTCTGAGGAAACAATATTGCAATGAAAAAGAATTTCAAAATAACTTACTTGAAACATCCTGAGACTCCAGCTCCAAAAACTATTGCCCCAAAAAGAAAACTACAGAGATTAATTTCCTATTCTCTTACCCCAACATCCTCTCTTTTTCCTCCTGCTCTGGAAAATGCTTTTTCTGCATCTTTTATTTTTCCTTCCCTCTTACCAGCTGTTTTATCTCGCTGATGCACATGAACTCCTTCTCAACATCATCTTACAAATTTTCTTCTCTGTCTGCCTCACAACAGTGTTAAAAGATACTCTCTCAGATATCAGTCTCCCTGGCAAGATCCTATTCAGCTATCCTGCCCCTCCAGAGGCTCTCTGGACTTTGTGGCATTCAAGGATGCATTGAAACACATTGCATCTTTCTGACCCCCAGGGAAGACCTGCAGTTTCTGAGATAATAAGAAAGCTGAGCTACAAAATCTGGGAGGGAGAGCATCCTAGAGGGACACCAAGGTGGATATATTCAAAATCGTTCTTCATATGTAATAAAATTGGCATCGCTTGAAGTCTTACTAAATCTTCACCATCTTTCTGACCTTAATTTTTATATAATTGAGACATACAAAGATCTAAACTAAGAAAGTATTCATGTTTGACTCCAAAATTGGTCAAATATTTGCAGTAGTATGCCACTGTGAAATAACACAAGTGTGAAAATTTTTTCATTGAATGAAGCAGATTAAAAAAAGAGGAAAGATTAGAACAAACCCTGGGGTGACTGTTACGATTTCCTTTAAAATCGCAAATAAGTTAATGGCAATGGCTATCTTGTTTCTAATGCATTGGGAAATAAAATATACATATATACATATATATATAAAAGACTTATTGCATTAGGGTAGTTTTAAGAAAATGGACCATAACACTTTTCTGGCAAGTGATTTGGCTGTGAAAATACTTCTTTTGCTGCCCTCATACTGCAACAATATCAAGCAGGCTGGTCTGTTCAGAGATAATTGAAGTAGGATTTTTTTTTCCATTTGTTTAAATGGAATTCTAAAGTGGTTTCACAAACACACTCGAATATTACCATACTGAATAAGAGGCAATTTCTAAAACGCATGTTATTTCCTTCCAGTGTTGGTACAAGAGGGAGAGATGGGTTTGAAAAGGCACTATGCATCTCCCCTGTGCCATGCTGAGACGAAGACCTGACCTCACACTTCTATGTTGTGTTCAGAACTTAGACCAAAGGGGCTTTATCTCCTTTTCTCTGTTTGGTTTTGGCTTCATCTGGGTCAGAGTCTGGAAATGGCCATACAGTTTAGAAATTTGCTGATAACCTGTTGAAGCTGATGTAGCTTGGGTAAAGCACTTGTATATCCCTGTATTGTTCAGGAAATGAGCTACTGTTCTGGGAACTAGAAGGAATCTTTTTAGGACTGCCATTTTTTAGCTGAAGTCATGCTGATTGTTGGGTTGAGCTTAAAGAGCCATTGCCTTTGTGGCACATCTCCCTGCAATAGCAGCTATTGCCTTAGAAGAATTTGCTGGCAACAGAGATTACATCTATACTAGTAAAATAAGGATGACCAGGACCATCGTGGGGCAGAGAAGCCAGCTGGCAGAGAATAGCCTGTGTCCATGAGATTGAATTCTCCTACCTTTTCAAAATGCATCCAAACTGCCTCTTCCCACAGGAGCTTCACTAGCAATGCTTGTTTCCAGGTACATACCCCATTATTTAAAGCACTTCTTCCTGTTGGCACCACAGTACCTACCAAAGGACAGGGATGGGCCAGTGACAGGTAGCCTGGCTGATGTGCACCCAGGTGCTCTCAAAGACAGGTCCCTCATGTTGGCTCTCCTAAAGCCACTTAATGGGAGTGCAGGCAGGAAAGGGGCAGGAGCAACATTTCATTGTAGTACAGCTAGGACTAAAGGGAATGTGTGCCTGCAGGCAAAGATTATGAGCCCATCACTCAAATAAAAACAACAGTATTAGATGCAGCATAAATATTCTTACCATTTACCTGCTCAGGGAGAGCTAGGGGAAAAGCAGCACTAGAAAGAAGGCTCCTCAGGACAGTGCAAGAACACTGCATGTACAAGAAAGCTCTGGAAAATCCCAACAGACTCAGGGGTATCCCTATGATTGCAGGATTTATTTTATTTTTAAATCATCACAAAACACAACACCAACAAATTGTACTGCACTTCTGAGATAAATGTTTGTGTCCTGTCCCTGCTGGTTGTCAGTGGCAAAACTCTCACCAGCGTTAATGCAGACATAGTGTTGCACAACCAGTTTATCATCTAACTGTCCCATGCTTTCTGTAGGCATGGCATCATTCCTGCAGGTTTCATCGAAATAAACATGATAGAATCACAGAAGGCAGAGCTGGAAAACACCTTGAGATGTGCCAGAGTAGTACAAGCTGTACCTCAATGCCATTCCTATCGGATGCTTGTCTTCCCTGCTCTGGAAGAGAGCTCACCAAGGGGGATGGCTGCCCAGCTCCACAGATGTTCTTGTCCAGTTCCTCACCATCCTCATGTTTTTTTCTTGCTTTCTCACCCAGGTCCTTCTCTCTGCAGCTGATGACCACTACTTCTTGCTTTGCCTGCCATAGATATAAAGAACAGATGATTCCCTCCTCTTTCCACTTGAAAACTGTTATCTGTCCCGTTTCCCCCCCTTATTTACTCTCCCTCAGAGCAAATAACCCAAATCTTTGCCTTTTTCCTTCTTAGACTATGTGTTTAGGTCACATTTCCTAGATATCTTAATTTTGCTTTACTCCATCCTCTCCAAGTGATCTACGGCTTTCTTGAAGCCCAGCACCTGATACTGGACATGAAATAGCTTTACCAGCAGAAGGATTATTTCATGTCTTTGTTGTTTACACATCTCAGGATGGACTTATTCCTTTTCACAATGGGCTGACATTGGTCACACCTGCTCATCTTGTGAACCAACATAGTTCCAAGATGTTCCCTAGAAGAAACCAACAGTTTCTCATCCTATATTTAACTGATGATTTCTTGCCCACTACCTTGCATGAAGCACTGTGGAATTTCATCCTATTTTTTTTGGAATATCTACAATTTGGTCAGAATCACTTTTAATTCTAACTCTTTCCCCCATTGTGCTTGCAGTCTTTCTAAGACTTCTTTTACGTTCGGACTTCATAGAATCATAGAATGTCCTCAGTCAGAAGGGACCCACAAGGATCATCAAGTCCCACTCCTGTCCCTGCACAGGACAGCCCCAAATTCACACCATGTCTCTGAGGGCGTTGTCCAAGTACTTCTTGAATATCGCCAGGCTTGGTGCCGTGACTGCCTCCCCGGGGAGCCTGTTCCAGTGCCCCACCACCCTCTGGGTCTAGAACCTTTTCCTAATACCCAACCTAAACCTCCTTTGGCACATCTTCCTGCCATTCCCTCGGGTCCTGTCATTGGTTGACAGAGAGAAGAGATCAGCGACTTACTAAGCCTCCCATGATCCAGGTAATTAAAGAGAGCATTGGATAAAACTGCATGGAGAACAGGCACTTGTGCACTATTGACAAGGGGTTATTTTTAAAGAGCTAGCACCTTATCACAACTCCATAATATATATTTTGAAATTCCTGTCCCGCTTTTGACATCAACCACCACTCCTCTGGGCTGTGAGCTTTAAATTCACTCCTACACAAAGGCTGTAATAAGATCCTAGAAAGCATTTTCTAATTAATAACTCTGAACTTCAGCCAGGCATATGAATATGAGATCTTTAAATTATCCTAATTCATATCTGTGTGGATTCATGTTTACTATTAGATATTTTATATCCTTTCCAACTAACAAAAAGGTTTGAAAATCCTATTACTTTTTTCTCATGCTCTGTAGCTCTTTGCTGAAGGTAAGTTTTGCACACATTGTGAATCAGCTGTGTATTTTTTATCTTTTACTTTTTTGACTGGCACGAACCTCCTTTTTTTCCTGAGCTGAATTCCTTGCGATCTGAGTCCCTTTATTTGATGCAGCAGGTCTGTATGTCAAGGGTCTGCAGCATGTTCCTGGGCTGAGCAGGGAGCTGTGACCGGGAAGTCAGAAACTCTTTTGTTTCAGCCCTAGTTTTACCATATAGACAGCTGCATAGATCTAGGCAAATATTTTAGCTCCCTACCTTGTTTTCCTACCAGCCAGTACTAAACCAACACAGCAGACAACCGTTGTCTCCCTTGTTTTCAGTAGAAGTCCAAAATTAATACCCACAGTGAATGGCATCTAGCTAAATGCACTAAACTACGATTATTCTTTCACGTTTTTAGTGATATTTACAAACAACATCTTGGAAATAGGCTACCAGATCTTCAGCTGGTGTAACCATGAGGCTCCACAGATGGCCAGGAGAACAGTTCGTGAAGGCATTATGTTATCGGACTGTATTATGTTATCAGGTTCTCTAAATCCTATTTAACAAGATCTGCTACAAAACCAGTTTCTACACCCTTGAGCTTTACAGCAAAACACCTGCATTTAGACTTCTTTCTTCTGCTGAGGGCAAAAACATTTTAGAAGCTGAATCTCTTAATGTAATTGATGTATCAGGGAAGAGCAGGTGGATTTCTTAAAAAAAAATATTTATAAAAACAAACAAGGGGAAGGGAAGCAAAGGAAGGAAAGCATAGTTTCACTAGAAAGAGCTATTCTGTGTAACAAAATACTAAAGAAACACTCTGAGAAATCAACCACAGGAAGATTAGGAGCTACAAAAACTGGAGATAAAGCAGAATTACAATTAAAAGAAGCAGAGCAGGAATACAATCTAGAAGGTCAATTAATAAAATATGTAGCAAGCACTGAACCAACACCAATAAATACCACTCAGTACGAACCGAATCACAGCCTAATAATCACATTGCATCCACTTCATGGTACTATTTATCACAGCAACAGCAGGAGGCAGTGGCAATACAACTTTCTGCACACTCAGGTGGACTGGACACTCTAAGGGCTCCTGGTGTCATTTCATGCTGCCATGAAGGCAGCACGGCCTCTCCACAGCGGGCAACACTATCCCTCAGTTGACCCTGCCAAAAGGATGTGATAGAAAACCTGGGGTGGGAAATAGGCAGGAAGGTGAGAAGCTGAATATGCAGCCAGTAGTATTTGAGCCCAAATCAGAAGCATTTCATCACAGATTGCAAGGAATAAAACGCACAGACCAGCATGCATGGTCATGGAGGAAAAGCAAAGAGAAGAAAGGTATATGAAGTGTAGAGGAACATACACTATTGAATGGCTCGATACACCAACATCCAAAGGATTGAGAATGGTCTGGAGGAGCAGGGGGGATGTATTTTGCTCTTGGTGCTGTCTCCAACAACTGAGAAGTGACTAAGAAACGCAGCACCACAGATCTACACTCCCCAAAGCAAGATCGGGACAGCAGGAGCAATGCTGAGTACAACACCTGCCAGACCTCCCGTATGGGAGGCAGCCCACTCCCTGCATGGGAGCCTGTGCAAAAGAGAGTGCCCTGGTGCAGTTTCCTCCTGTGCACTGGTGCGCATCCCACTGATCAGCTAAGGAACAGCAAAGGAGACAACCTCAGACCTTACTGCCCTCTGGTTCGATCCCAGGGTTCCCCTGCAGGCTCCATTACCTGACTGATACGCAGGTGGGCAGGGAAATCCTACTGCCCAGCACAATTTGGTCACAGTGCAACCATCCCCAGCTCAACTCTGGAGTAAAAACTCTGCCTTCTCCGTAAAGGAGGATGAACTCACACAGAAAATAAGCAGAGATGGGATTGAGAAGAGTCCATGCCCAATATCAGATAGTGAGATCAAAGTTAGGCCTGGCCCATTTTCATAACATATTATAGAAAAGTCTTGGCCTCCTTCAAATCAGTAAAAAACTCCAAAGGGTTTCAGAAGGGCTGAGACGTCATCCTATGTTTTGATCTAATGTTTATGATGGTTGACTCGTGTCATAGTCTACTCTTTCCCAAATACTTGTGGATCTCCTTCAAGATTTTTATAAGGAAAAATAATCAGTAGTACATATGCTCCAGGAAAATACTGCATTAAGGCCCAAATATGAGAGCACATTTGATATAAGTTACCATACTACTGTGTGTCCCAAAGAGACTCCTGAAAGAAAAGAGACAAAAAAACACAACCCAGCTCTTTTTCAAGTTATCCTTATTCCAGAGAAGTACGGGATGTTTAATACTTTCTTATCTATACAAAGCCACAGAAGAATAATCTCTTCATCCTAAACTCTGCCCTGAGCCAGAGACTCTTTAGGCTACCACCATCACTGCACGCTGGTGCCTGTTGCTAGCAACGGGCACAGGAGCAACAGCGCTGGCACCGTGAGCTGCTACCACCACGACTGCTCGCTCCCATGCCCAAGCGGTGCCCACAGCACAGCCAGGCAGGGCATGAGGGCACCTGGCGTGGACCCAGAGTGACTCTCGCACTCACACACCTGTGGATTCGCTGGAGATGACTGCAGCCCCTCCGTTACCAGGCCTGGCAACACAACACACCACACACAGATGCTATCAAAGCAGTAGCCCTAGGAAAGATTGGGAAGTGATTTCCTTGGTTCTCTCTACACCTTTTGCCCGTCTTTCAGCTGGTCCCTTGCCTGGGAACAAAACGTTTTTAAGGTTTGGGTTCTTTTTTCACTTGTTTTGATTTTACATTTTGGAGCAGATATTCATCCCTGTCTGACAGAAATACCAAATTCACAATTCTGAAAATCCTGCAGGCTAACTTTTTAAAAAGAAAATTAAATACATTTGACAAAGCCACAATAAGATGAACAAGCCTTACATTTCAAAACATTTCATCTCACCAAAATCATCTTTCACAATCTTAACCTGCTTGGAGTATGACCAACCAGCAAAGCAGGCTCACAGCACTTGTGCCCTACTACAGTCCTTCTTCATATCATAACTAAACTTTCAAGAAGTATGCCTACCATATTTTTTTCCACTTTCAGTAGCAATGGTGCTATATAACTTATGGGAGACATTTTGAAATTACCATGTGTTGCTTATACTGGTATTTCACAAGTGTAAGGAAATAAACCTTACCGCATATATTTAGAGAGATGTTTGCAAGATTTTGGAGTCTAATTAATCGGAAGTTCTCCCCAAATGAGAAAATTAAGAAGCCACAGGGAAAATGAGAAGTGGCACAAGAGTGGAATTGTCTCAGGAAATTAATCAAAATGTGCATAACCAATTATTTGACAGATATTATTTCTTCTAATTATAGCCAGATACTACAGCTGACAGAGAAGGTAAAGTGGCTTTTTACATAACAGCAAAGCACAGGACATCTGTCACCAAAATCTATTCTACAGCTAGTTCTCTTACTAAGTCAATTAAGACAGTCTCTGGAAAAAAAAAAAAAAAACAAAAAACACAAAAAAAAACACAGATAAATAACTCTGTACATTTCCTATTCTGTGGCTGTGTAAGCAAACGAAGTCTACAAGCTGTTAAGTCTGGAAAATACTGCCCTGTGTGCTCGATGTCCTGTCCAGATGCAGGAGCTGAGATTGTTATCTTGCTTATGTCTGCAATATGCTTTTGTGCTCAGGTTATCCCATGCTGTTTGAAAATACAAAACAACTTTGTTGAGTTTCTAACGTCCATTGTTTCACCATGCCATGTGCTGTTAATCTTCAGTGCTGAGGATGGCTTTGTTTTGTTTCGGAGTCATTGAACTAAACTCAGCCCATTGGGGTTAATTCATTACAAGCAACCCTGGCAATACTTTTATGCTGCTCTAAATACTGCCAATGCACAGTTCAAACACACTCGTTATCTATGTTCACGCATGCCCACGCACACTTATAGACATGTGTATATAAATATATGGGTACGCACACACATAGAAACAACTCAAATACAGTTCCATCATGTTTTCCTCTAAAAATAATTTTAGCCAGTGGCATTGCAAAATCAGTCTGGCCTATAACCAGGAGCCTGCACCTGCACAGATCCCAGTTGCAGAACCCCTCCTGTAACTGTTGAGCAATTTGCCTGTTAAGCACCACTGGCAAGAGGCTGTCAGATCTTATGCTCAAAAACCACATTTGTTTGGCTCATATGTTACTAAAACACTGTGTTATTCTTCAGACTATCTAGAAAGCTGCCTGTTGCCATATTGGCAAAAGGTTTCGCTCCTGAAATAATTTAAATGCTCCTTTACTTCCAAGGACCACAGCCCAGAACTACCAAATCCTTCCTAAAATGATGTTCCTATCCTACATGTTCTTCCTATTTTTGGAGACATAAGAAGGAGCAGGGCTCATCATTCCCTGCTCCCACTCCTACTCTTCTATAGAGGATCTGGCTCTGAGAAGGGAGACGAGGAACAGTTCAGACTTTTTCCCTTGGACAGAACAATTACTTTCTATTTCTCCTCACTTCATTCTCTTGCCAGACTTTTTAGTTTGTCTTTCACTAATGTTATTCTATCCATCCTGGTCAATGCAGCTGGCATGGGCAACAGCAGTGAAAATACCCTGCAGCCCAGGCTATAATACATGACAGCAACCAGACTAAAGATGACCCACAGCCAGTAGGTCCACACTCTGTTTCCTGTGACTCTCTGAAAACCACATTGCTCTGTCTTCACTGCTACTGCCCTGCTACTTATTGCAGGGGTGCAGGAAAACATACCAAAAACCACAGGCAAAGACATAGTCTGCACAACCACTGTAACATGACTGCAAATAAGGGCTCTCGAGGACATCAGGGAAATGCTGACAGAAGAGGTACAGAGGTGAGAGCTGAGAAGCATTTTCCATTCAGCTGATTCCCTCAGCTTCCAAGAAAGCAGAACTGTTTATTTACAAAAAAATGTACACAAAAGGTGCACCAAAGGTGCCCGACTCAATCACTGGTTATTCCACATAACATTCAAGGCACTAAATTCTGGCTGCCTACTTGGCTCAAAAAGAAGCAACAAAAATTAGTCATGTTCTCCGTTTCCTTGAGTTCCCCTTTCTCAATTCCCTTTCTTTGGTCTTGGCTACAACAGAGAAAGGATAAAAAAAATAAGCAAGTGTGCAGATCTTTGGTGAAAATTTGCCAAGATTTCTGGTGAAAAGTGCAGAATCAATTCTTGTAAAATAGCTACCTAATTCTGCCTAGAAGGAACTCTGCTAACCTGAACCTATTGCCCTCTGTAGTCAGTGGGAGACAATAGGTTGACAGAGTCACTCTCCAGAGATGCCCATCTCAGACACATACCTTGGACAAGATAAAACAAACTTTGGAAATTACTCTCTCTCAAAGTTAACTGTAGGAGGATGATGGAAAACTTCAGTTTATGTGAATTTATAAGGGTGATAATGTGTAAATGACTGGCAGTGAAAGAGCTGAAGCTAGGTGAGAGGGATCCTGCCTTCAATATCTTGTGGCCAACGTAAAGCACACACAGAAAGGCTGGAGTGCTGATTGTTGTAGAAAACGCAGTACCATTTCTGTGCCTTTTACCTTGGTTCTTATTTCCCCTGTAAGTTTGGGATAAGTGAAAATCTGGACTACCAGTCATTTATTTATTGAATTTCTGAAATAAAACAGATTTTGAGGCCATTCTTTGCCTTCCTTTACAATTTCCAAACACACAGAGAGGATGAAAAGCTTTCTAGCCATGCCATTAATCTGCAGGTACTTTAGTAAGGAGATGATGTGCAGATTTAACAAACTACTGAAGATCAGTACTTGAAAAATGAGGACCATTGTTATTCCGTGCCTTGCAGATTATGAACTGATAGCTGTAGTCTCTAGCTTGGTAACTTGGAAATCTCTGCACATTTGGAGGAGCATTCAGTTAAAAAGGAAATGGATTTCTCTGTCTAATTAGTCTAAGTGCTCTCTCCTAGCCTTTGTCCTTGTCTTTCTGGGATCTCATTTACGGTGCTATTTAAAAGGAGACACATCTGTTACAATGAGCTGTCTGTCAACTAAACATCCCATATCAGACACAATTTTCTCTCACCTTTTACTGATACTTTTCAATAACAAGATGATAGATGCAGATTTTAGTCAGCAGGTTTTTTTAAATTGCTGAAAGGAAAGTTTGCCCTCCTCCCTGTCCTCTTCCAGCTTGCAATATAGTCTTCATTTAGAGACACCATGAACACAGAACAGAAAACCTGGGTGAGTTTGGCCTCCAAGTTTGCTTTTCTTTAGATCACTAAAAAATAAAAAATCATCTTGGTCTTTGCATGTTTTAATTGAAAAGACTGTTAATTGCTCAGTAGCAATAGGCATATGCCTCACTGTAAATTTTACATTCACTCCTAGCAGTTGCAGCTGGTGTTGATTTAATGTTACCCTGATAACCCTGCTGGGTGGTTTTTTACTTGATTTACATTCCCTGTGAAGGGTGGAGGTAACATTTCCAAGAGTGTGAAAACAAAGTGACCTTACAGCTAAACTCTCCTTCATACAATCAGCAAAGCACGTGTTTTTTACCATCCAACCTTTAAAAGCAAAATTCCACGGGTCATCCTGAGAAACGTTGCTGCAATTAGTTTTGTTTTCATCTACTGGCCACAAACTTTCAAGGTCAGCTTTGAATGTTTGTTACTTTGATTTTCTCCATCAGTGTTTTTTGCACATGCTTACAGGAAAGTAAATGCCGCCAGGGGAAAGAGACAGACCTTGCGCAGCCAGTTGGCTGCAAGTGTTTCAGAGCCCACCTCTGGATGTGCCACGGGTGCACAAATACACAGCACCACACTAAAGACTGCTGTGACACCTCCAAGCCACTCAGCCACGTTTGCCAGCCCAGCGCTGGGCAGAGAAGTTAACCCGGGTCCTGCAGCCTCACTGCAGCTTAACCTGGGGGAGCACCCATTCTGCTCAGGCAGGAGCTGCCACAGGGACTCCGCTGCAGTTCTCAGGCTGGATGTCCTCTGCAGCAGCTCACTGCGTCACTTTCACGAGACAGCTCTTTTTCAAGGCTTTTCTGTGCATTTAAGCGATGAATTCTTAAAAATTCTTAATAGTTGTTGTGCCTGGTTCATCAGTGACCTGGTTTTAGGAGGCCTTCAGTGGCTCAGTCACAACACAAATAATGATTAATAGTAACAACAAAAACCTTTGACTGAAATGCCTGTGTCTTGTTTGTAATGGATAGCTGGTCAGTATTTTACGCTTTGCAGATTTAGCGCCATACAGGAGAAAGAACAATTTTTTTAAAAAAAATCCATTTTCTATTCAGTGTGTCGTCAGTTACTCGCTACTCTCTTGTACACAAATTCTGCTAGATCTGAAGTCTAATTTTTATTCTAACTTTTTAGTCTCAGTTGAAATAGAAGTATTGCCCTTCCTGCATAATTTGTATACTGAAAGCCAGACTTAACATTCCTTATGAAAACTGTGAGAAAAGCGAGCAGAAGCAGGGCTCAGTCTTTACAAAGACCAAGGTGGGCCTCTGGCTGAATGAAACAGCTGTGATAAAAGGTGGGAGCAACACACAGCATTGATAACTGCTTCTATATGTCGCTCTCCACAGTTTCCATTTTAGACAACAAAATTCCACTGACACAACTGATATTTAACAACTAATGATTCGAAAGGATTGGTCTTTTTGATTGCAGAGGGATTTAAATTAAATTTAGACATATCATCTTAGCATACCACTTAATACCTTTAGCTCTAGTTTGCACTGTGTGGTGGATACGCTAGATGCAGCCTTTATCTGATCTGAGCCATCCATAGAGCAGGCTGTCTTTGCTGCATTTTATCTTCCAACACAGATACCTTCTCTTGGATTGTTTTTTGGCTTTGCCATGTTTAGTGTGAAGCACAGCATACAGCCAGAGGGAACAAAATCTGTGTTTTTAAACCGTGTTCCTTAATGAGCCTGCCCCAAATTAAAACAGACTCCGGTATAACTTCAGAAACCTTCCCACTTCTCAAAGACACACTACATATATCTCAGAAACAAAGTTCATGCCACAGGGCTTTTTTCTTTTTTTTTTTAGCTTAGCTGCCAAATGCTGCATTAACTTACTAGCTGAAATGCTGATTCATCAGACCCTACTCATCAGAAATGCTTGTGTGCTCTCAAATAGAGATTGCTTTCTTTGCTGAGTTTAGATGCCTCTTCTGTGACCAGTTTCAAGATTTACAGCCTCAAAAGATACCTCATCCTTATTTGGTTCTGGATTGCCACCATAGATTCAGACCTATCAGCTACCCTTTCAACACTTGGTGTTGGGGACAGAGGGGCATGATTTTTAAAATGTTATTATTATAATTTTATTATTATAATTTGTTTATTATTGAACTAAATTCTTTGCTCTGTTTTTTTTTTTACAAAAGATCCTAATTTGGAAGCTGGATCACAGGTGTTGCTATCTGTCCATTTTATAGGGAATATTTCTGTTTTCAAGGGGCCCTAGCTCAGCAGGCATACACTCTTTAATTGATACTGAAGTGATTCACAGTGCTATCAGCTCCCTCGATTTTCTGATTTCACTGAAATCACAGGATTTCAGCAGGAAGTTGGAAGTTAAGAAAAGACAAAATTACCACCAGAGCAGAAATACGAGAGAAGGGCAGAGTGATGTAGAAACTGGGGAAACGGTTTGGCTAGTTCAGTAGTGGAAAACTAATTGCTGGGCAAAGGCAGATGATGTGGCTTAGGGTACATCTAGTGGAGGGCAAAATCACCTTGCTCAGTAAATGTAAGAGAGCTGACAGTTCTAATTATTTCTCGCACACTTTTGGTAATGCAGTTCATAGAAAAATGACTAATTCTTATTTGATTCTAACCTCAAAAATGCTACAAAATTTATGACCTGACTTATGAAGCTTAACGGTCTGAGTCTGACTGAATCTTTTTGGGCTACCACTGTTATTGATGAATTCAGAACAAACAGTTTAGATTAAAATCACTGCTAGGCAGACAGCATATTGGGCAAAGAATACGATAAATTCCATAACATAAAAAATAAAAAGCCTTTTGCTTTTTTTTCATCTGATTCACGCAAATCTGAAGAGATTCCAGCAAAATTTCACTTTTGAATTCAAGGATACTTGGTTTTGGCCTGATTTTGTTCAAATTCAGCTCCTGTTGCTATTTACAATGTTATCAAGTGATAGTGTTTTTTAAAACATTGTCATTCCCCTTACACTGGTATTTTATGGGCTGAAGTCCCATGATCCCTCATGCAGCTGTCAAAACCTCCAACTTTCCCAGGACAACTGTTACAGTTTATTTAAGTGCTGTCAGTGCCAAAATCTGGGGCGTTCTGGAAATCTGAGGGTAGCACAAAGTAAACTGAAGCTGAGTGTCAGAAAAAATGAAACAGGGAATATATTGCTCACTGACTGAGTTAAATGAAAATGAATTAGATAATAAAAACCTTCTTTGAAAAGAAGGAGCCGCCACCAGAATTTCTGTTTTTACTGCAAAACTCAGTACTGAAAGGCTGCAGAAAGTAGGCATTACACCCCAGAACTGAGGATTGGCTTCACACCACTGTGTAAATACAGCTTTTGCCATAGGACAGGCATGTTCTTTTACAGCTTAATAAACATGGCAGTCATCCAGTCACATCCCAGGAATGCCAAACCTTTACTTTCCCCACTTAGCCCTCACTGTCAAATACTTCCACTGACTTCTACAGGGCCATTTGCAAGGATGGGAGAGTTACCAATATCCGACCCTAAAGGACCCAGGCAATACAAGCAAAAAATGGGTGGGTCTGAGAAAGATAAGACAAGCAGGACAAAGATCATAAAAAAAGATTACAGATGTCTCTTGCCTTTTCTCCTCGTACGCTCTCAGGTGTCTTGGTTGAGAAGAACCTGGTCCATCCCGGCAGCAGTGGGGGCACTGTGGAGGTCAGGGCTGGAAGGCAGCGGTGGGATCTGCCAGGAGCCAACGTATCATTAGACTTTTCCGATTAATCTTTCTTTGCAGGAGACTTGTTGGCCCACTGGGCTGCGTAGCCTTTCTGATACAAAACATAACATCCAAAGAAAAACATACTGATCTGTCTAAGGTAAATGCAGGGTTACAGATTTAGTTTTCAAAGTTTCCTTTCAATTTATTTTAAAAAAATTAAATTGGTACTACCAAATTTAATGACAAGGCTACCCTGCTGAGTTTGGAGCCCAGAAAGCTATTGTCTCCCTGGTCTATGTATCCTAGACTGTGCTAATGTTTCCTATAATGCAGCTAATAACCAACCATCAGCAATAAATGCCTTGTCATCTCATTGTCGCACACAGCAATAGCTGGAGCAGTGATACTGACAAATGAACCTGCGTAATCACTTTAGATTTCTTTGTTACATTTCACAGTGTGAAGACTGCTTCTGCTCAGCACGTCACAAAAAAACAAACAAGAGCTATAGCTGTCTCTTCCATCAATCTCAGCTTATTTTTGTCAGCCCTCTGCCTGTACAGCCACAACCCCACCACTGCTTGACAGTGGATGGGGGAGCCAATGGTTTGGTGAAGGGGAGATGGATGGTGATCAGAGTGAGACGGATGGACCTCTGCATTCTCCCTTCTCCTTTGTAAACAATTTTTGCCTTGAGACAGCAAGCGGGCAGGGGTAAAGTGAACTTTTTTTGTACCTTCCAAGGCTGCTTCACACAGAAAAGGAGAAAAAAGGAGGGGGGGAGGAGGGGGGGAGGGCTCTCATTAAAATCCAGTCAAGTCTGCCATTTTCCCTTCTACCTTTTCAATCTTTTTATAGTTTCAAATCATTAACTATCAGCATGAAGCTCAAAGGTAGCGCTAGCCATCTATGAAACAGTGACACATTTGACAATAATGCTTTTGAAGAGCTTGTCACATCCTCTTCCCAAATCAGTCTCATTAATGCTCAGACTGTCTCTCTTTTCTCCCTGCTTCTTTTCTCCTGATTTCTCTCTAATTAGCTTGGTTTTTTATGCTCCCTCGTTCCACAGTTTGAGCTTAAAAAAAAAAAAAAAAGAAAAGAAAAAAGAAAGAAAGAAAGGAGGTGGATGTCATTTCCATGAACCCCAAGGCCAAGTTAATCAGCAGAATTAATGACTCTATTACCCATTAGACTTGGGGCTATGGTGCTTATATGGCAGCACCCAGTGTTCTCCAATCCCATGCTTCTTCGCTTTGTTCTGACAAATGTAAACTTTTGCTCTCTCCTGCAAGCACAGTCCCTGATTCAGCCAGCCCACCATGCTTCCCTTCAGCCTGCAGTGGCTGCCGTGACCCAGGAGGGTAGCCTGGGCACACCACTGTCACCCTCCATTAGCTCTGCAACAAGGAAGGTAGCAAAACTTACTACATGAAGCAAAGGAGATGGGCAAAAATGAGGTGGTATTTCTTTTTCTTCTCTCTTTCTCACATCTCTCTGATGCCAAGAGCCCAAGCTGTGTCAGTCCTGCTTGGGGTCCTGACCTAGAAAAGTGGCTGGCAGATCTCGGTGCTTCAAATCCAGCATGAGGCACAAGGCTCTGCAAAACAAGATGCCTACAGGATTTCTCTTGCCTGAGGTCCTTTACCTTCCTCTCTTCCCAACCCACCCATGCAGTGGGCAAAACGTCACCTGCCCTTTGTAGAACAGAAACGGGAGCAGAAAGACAGGCTTTAATGCCAGAAGCAACCAAAGGGAAAGAGCTATTGAGCCCAGACATGAGGTCCTGATGCCCCTGTCGATGGAGGACATGCCCACAAGGTTGGCAGGGAAGGGCTTGCACAGGCTGGGAGTCCCTCTGGACAGGCAGTGAATTCCCTGACAAAGGTTTGCAAGGTTTATTTCGAGAATACTCTCTCAAGCCCTCTCACAGCACAGTGTCCCTGAGCCTTTCTGGCCCAAGCTATCCTTGTCATCCCATGCTGAAGGGGGTCAGTCCTGGTTCCTCCATCACTCGGGGTGGCAGAGCAGAGGCACCCGAGAGCCCTCGGCATGGGCAGCAATGTTGCATTTTGACCCGCTCCTCCCTCACACCAGTCAGTGTGGCACAGCTGCATAGACAAGGGCAGGTTTCAAAGTGGGTCATCAGGGCAGTCTGCTCTCAGTCTGCCTCTCCTTGCTTTTGAGAGAACTTTCACCAGGGGACAAAGCAATAATATTCTTTGCATCGTTGGAGAGAGAATGTGCTCAGGCCCTGAGCTGATGGAGAGTTGCTCTTCTTGTGTCACTGAGATTTGCACGGAAACATTAGATTGTTTTTTCTTCTCTTGTTCCAATTGCTTGATTCACAGTTTTAACAAAATTGTATTGCTACACAGGCAAAATACAGGCAGCCCTGCTCTCCTGCCTACAGCTACCTCTCTTCAGGAAACAGCATGCTTTTGTGATATAAAAAAGGGTATGATAAGAAAGTGCTTTGACTTGAAGAATGAAGAGGCCTTAAATTGGCTTTCTGAAAGTACAGCCTTGTTTTCACACTTGTAACCAAAAAACTGCATGATTCCTAAGAACGATTTGCACTCCTGCTCTAGTCTGCAGCCATGCAGCCTTAAAAATCAGTGGCAGCTCTGCCTTGATCTCACTAGGAGTGACCAACTACTGGCAAGCATCTCATGTTGAAGCAGTGCAACAGGGCAAAATTGATGGGACTCAAACCTCCAAAAAATATTTGTGAGCTTATGAAAACACCTTGATCTTTTTAGCCTGGGTGATCCCTATACTTTAAAGAAAACAGAAAAATGAGCTTTCCTTCACATATTTACTCACAACCTGTTGCACATTGAAGCAGTCTTGCTGATACAAACGCAACCTCTCCGCTGAGGTCAAGACTCCCTCTCCGCAGAAAGGTGTGGGACACAAAGTCCAAGCCCTAAGAGGTACAAGTTATTTGCGCAGAAACTAGCAGGGACATTTTTAACTTTCAGAAATGGAAACAAAAGGCAAAAGACAAGTACTACATGCCAATGTGCCCAAGAGTATCCAGAAAAGACAGATACCATTTTCTTACAGGCACTCCCCATTAACTCCATACACAACTCTTAACTCTCACATGCAGGCGTTGCTATGGCATGGACGCGAATCAAGGTCAGCCAAGACTCAACCCTGCCTTTTATTTCTTTGCAGAGCACAGAACTTAAATAATGGGGACAAAAATTGGAAGAAGCATCAAAGTGGCTGTGCAAGGCTCCCTGCTCCTCCAGGAAGCAAAAAGGCTGGGAGCATGACCCCTTCAAACTCTGCTGCCTGCCACGGACTGGTTCAGTCTCTTACTGGAGTTTTTATGCTATAGTTTCATTACAGTCACCCTGTTTCCAGCTCTGTCCCTGACCATTTCTCTCTTTGGGTACTCAGCAGTGGTGATTTTAGTGGCATGGATGGACTCCTGCACTGCATCATCTTCCCCTCAGGCATGAAGGTTTATGCTGCACCCTGTAGTCCATGCACGCTAAAGAAGCCACTTGCATGAATACTGAACAAACGCCTCACTGACCCCCAGTGTGCCAGTTCCTTTCTATCAGCCAAACAGTCTGTGGATAAACCTTTGAACTGCAGCTGCAGCACTGAAAATGAACTGAATCAGGTGCAATTATACTTCGTGTAGGCAAACAAAATCACCACAAACAGTGCTGTGAGCTTGGTCACTTACTGGTGCAAGTCCTTTCCTCCTCCTCTCATAAACTGGGACTTTGCACATGTGGCCATGCCAGGTTCTGCAATGACAAATTGAAAACATCATTGCAGAAATACACAAGGTGCATCTAGATGTTATGAAACCTCAGTATCAAACCACTCAGCTGCTCTCCTGAAACTCATCACCATGGAATAACGACAAGAAGTGAGCAAGAAAGTTCTCCACATCCCACTGCCTGCAGCTTTTCCCTTCTTTAGGGAGGTATTTCACATGCTTCCCAGATGGCTCTTTTTCTTCTTCCAAATGTGACCCTGCTCAGCAGCCATCCTTGTTTTTGTGCGGCTGCAGCCCTGCCACTGGAGGCTCTGGATATTACCTAAGGAAAGAGGATAATGCAGCTGGACAAGGATGCTATAGGCAAACAGCCGCTCAAGAAGTAAGGCTACTGAGAATGTCGGCTCCTCCACACAAGTTTTAACTGGCTGTTTTGGACACAGGAGTTATCAAATCCTGTAAAAATGCCTTGAATATGAATAAATAAATGATAGAAAACTCCTCCTTTCCTTTTACCTTTCCTGAATATTTGTTGCATCTCCTTAAAGTCATGCAGGTTCTTCCTGAAGGGCCCAATGCTCTGAAGCACATGGGAGATGAGTCTAAAATAGATGAAGAAATCTCAGATCTGGCCTGCTTGGCACTCATCACCCTAGCAGCTCTGCCCCAGCAGCACCGCTGCCCCCATTACCAAAGTATTTCCCAAGCCAGCTGCGGCACTGACAGTGGCAAAACATACCTGCTGTTATACGTGTGCACAGGGTGCCTCTTGGGCTGCAAACCCATCGGAGGTACTTCAGTCCTGGTGTTGTCTTCCAAGGCTCAGTCCCAGCTCCTTCATAGTCAGCATGAAAAACACGACTCTTTGTAGGCTGCTGCACGCAGGCACTATTAAGAATTTTCTTACATGAACTGCATAATGCAACAAAACAGTGGCCTCAAGTTTCCCTGTGAAACAGGGAGAAAAGTTACCTTGGCAGTCACTGGGGGAGAATAATAATCAATGAAAAAAATTAGGATAAAATCCATGAGTAAAAACCGAAAAGCAGACTAGCCAGTGATTAGCATTATCACTTCTCCCACATGGAGACATTATTTTGCCACCATATTTTTCACATTGTTGTTCCAGAATCACTGGACCGATGTGACTGAGCAATCGCTCCCCTCACCCAAAACTAAACTGACCTGAGAGAACATCTTTGATTTTATTGCCTTGCTTTGAATGCCTGTTCAGAATTCAGTGCTTCTTTAGATATAGCTTTAATATGGACTTTTCTAAAGTGCTTTCAGCAGTAAATATAGCAGACCAGGGATAAACTTGGCCCAATGCATTTAACCACGTGAAATAGACCTAAGGCACAGGGGACATCCCTGAGTTCCAACTCATCTGCCCCCCCCACCAAATCCATAATCATAATATTTTTATTTTAGCACTCATACCTGAAGGCCTCTAGGTACTTTAAAAAAATGTATAGAGTAGTAAAAGCAATTTAGTCCCCAATACTTGCATATTTTATTTCATGGTATATTATTATTCCTCTGCACACATATTGCTTTAGTCATCTACATTTTTATACCCTTTCTTTTTACTGTACAACTGAGTTCTTAACTATATTTATGGACTGCTGTATTTTCCCTGTACACCTATGCACCTTATTATTTATGCATAATCTCCCATTTCCCTTTAAGTTAGTGTTTGCAATATACTTTTAAAATCAATAATAAAGCTTAAACTCCAGATTTTGACTTTTTAAACTAAGAAGAGACTGCACGGGGCTAAGCAATATTTGGTTTACACATGATAGTAAAGACAGGATTTGGCCCAAGAATACATCACTCCAGGTAGGGGGGAAACCATTAAGATTCACACCACATCTTGACTCTCTTGCACACAAACAACGAGCAGGAACAGGTATCAGCCAACTCCACACTCCTTGGGAGGAGGATGCATTTTACTTGCGCAGACATCTCATTAACGATCAAAATTCCTCACAGCGGCAGGTTAACCAAGGCCTTAACAGCACACTGCGCCAGTTTCCAAAGTACCTTCCTGGAAGCAAGGATGCCCTTGGCAAGTCCTTCCCAGGACTGCTGCCCCCTTCGACAGCACCAACACGGGTAGGTCTGTGTGCAGCCATTCAATTCAGGAGCGCCATGGCGGTAATTATCTGCTTTCTAATCGACAGTGCTGGATGTTTAAAAACATTGCACTTCTGAGCCTGTTGTTTTTCCCTGTCTTGTTCCCTTGAAGGGCTTTCCCAGAGAGGAACACTGAGTACGGTTAATCTGAATTAGCTGCTAAAATGGATTAGTTAAAAATGCATTAAATCTCTACGTATGTATTCTCCTTCAGAATTAACTTGGTTTTTATGAGACTTATCTTACTTTAGTTTAATTCTGAACAAGAACATCTACACAGGGATTTAATGCAATTTAATCCATCCACTTTAAATTCAGATCATTTCGCTAGTTTGGATTTCTTTCCTTCCACATGCCCATGTAGACTAACCCATGACTAAGGGCTGGCCACCAGAGGGTAGGAATCTGTACAGTGTTGTACCTGTTTTCCTGAAAGACGGTCTCCGCTTCCTATTTTCATGTGCATATATGCGCTCAGAGAGCCTGGTAGAGCATCTGCACACCCTTACAATTCCAAAAGAAGCTTCCTTCTGAAAACAGCCAGTATCCTTTCCATCAGAATCACGCAAAGATGCCTGGTGGTGGCCCTCAGGATGTCCATGTGGTTCTACCAGGGTTGATGCAAGTGCCTCCTCCATGAAAAATTCAGACGTCCAGGTGGAAGGAAGCAGCTCTACCATTTTTTGTAAATTCTCTACTGGGGACACAACATTATTTCTTATAACACCTTCTATTCAGTGAGCTGTTATTACCAACAGGCTATGCCATGGGGTTGTCACTATCTAGTGGCTATTCCAGCAAACCAAAACAAGGTCTCTTCCTGGAGTTACAGGAGACCAGTTAGTCCCACTTGATTGTCTGTTTTTGGTGATGTTGAAATGCAGATCTTTTAAGCTTCTTAAGAGGAACTACCAATTTCTCTAATGTTTCTGTCCCAGAAAGAAGGAGAAAAGAGCTGACAAAACCTTGCTGTCTGTCTTACAGCTTTCCCTCTTTCCCCATATACTCATACCAATACATCTAAGCCTTCTTCCTCTCTGTTAGGTATGTTTCTCCTCAGAAGTCACATTTCTCACTGTTCACCTCCTAAGGGCAGCCAGAATATCACATGAAAGGGAGTTGTCATTTCTTTGCTATTCCTTTGGGGTTCATATCCTAATTTGGAAAGGCCCAGACAAGCCCGTAACTTGCAGGATTTTGCAAGTTTTTCCTGCACACCATCTTTTTCTAAAGACATTTGAAAAAATCCTCAATACCAGCAGACAAAATACACATGACAAAAAGATTTTTTTTTGCTGGGTTTGAGATGGAGGAAAAGAGGCCAGTGAAAGTGAAGAAGATGCTGCATTAGGTTAGAAACAAATGAGGCGTAGATTGTGTCACTGCCTTCTCACAACATAGCCACATTCTCTCAGACTGCATGAAGAGAGGAAAGATGGCATCTTTTACATCGCACGTGTCCAGTCAGTCATCTAAAAAATACTGGTTTATCATGAGCACCTGGACAAATGTCACCGGAACTTTCTGTCAGGTAATTAAGATTCATAAGCAGAAGGGCTCATTCTGGGTTTGATGCCATTCCCAAGCCATGGGATTGATGCCTTTCCCTCCTCTGTGTCTCCATACAGTCAGGCACCGATTTCCCAATGTATTTACAACACTGATCTGTCCCTCTGACTGCATCCATCCTTGTCCCTTTGGCTTCATCATCGTGTTATTATCAAGATTTGTAAACTAGAGGGCATCTTCAATGGATTATCTTTTCTCTGCCTTATGTACAGACCAGTTAAAATTTTTTCCATCACTATATTTTCAGGTTTTCCTTCTTTCCATTCAAATAATCAAAGCACTTTTCTAGGCCTTTGCAAATCTCCTTCTCAAGGCCTACAGACTCACCTCTGCAAAGTGTATCCACCATTTTTGGTAGCATCACCTCCTCTTCTTTCCAAGCACGTTGTAATGCTGGTCTTCACCTTCACCTATGCACTCTATCCTCTTGCTTCATCTCCCACCAGCCATCTCCTCCATGTTGTCACCAACACCAGCTTTGCTGCCTGTGCTTCAGCTTGTGATGATATTTTTAACATGCTTGTTAGTTCAGGCCCTTACAAAAGCCAGCCTCTCTATGCCTGTCCACCAGGTTTACCTACAGGTCCTTCTCATTCTGCTCCTCTCCAAGGGGAGGTTCCATACAACCAATCCCTTAGTGATGGTTGGGGCAGCAGGCAGGCAGCCAGCTGCCACACAATTTATAGCGTTTTCATTGCAAATAGTTTCACAGTTAAAATTATTTTGCTCCTCTTTGCTCTCCTTCCCTTCTCTTAGCCTACACAACTTTATAGATGCATTTTTATAGCACCAACCAAGCACTGCTACTCCCAAGTTCCAGTGGCTCCTACTGAAATGCAGACATTAAACAATAGCATCTTGGGACACTGGAAATACCCAGGATTTTAAGATAGGTATTGCCTTGTCTCACACACACGCACAAACACAAAAACATTAGGTGGTCATGTAGTGTGTAAGTGAGAGGCACTACTGAAGATATAGTTAGCGAATTGCCCTTTTGCTAATATCTTGTTGCAGTAAGAATATCTGTCATTCTCTTAGTGGTTTGCTGCTTGGAGGGTGATTTTAATTAAAATGTAAAATGTCAAACATTAGTAAGAAGGAGGATAACCCTGTGGGGAGTGAGGATGAATCAAATTTATTAGTCACTGAGCAGCAGGCTGGTAGCCCTTCACTTGGAGAAATTTTAAAAAGCAGTTAATGCAAAATACAGAATCAGTCTAATCTTCCCCTATTCTAACTAACCTTCTGAACAACAATATCACAAATTTACACCAATTCTAGAAATTAAAGACAAATGTGCTGCAGAGATCAAAACAGTCTCGTTTTGTGTGTGCAGGACACACAAAAAGTAAGTCATTTATGGACTGTAAATGAAATGTCTCTCTTAGGGGTATTTCTCCTTGTTATCAAGAAACAGCTGTATTTGCACTGCATGCAGTGTGTAACAGCACTGTAAGAGTCACTGGCATTTGGTAGCAAGCATGAAAACCAACCCTTGGGACTATTTTTTAGAGAATTTTTTCCAAGAGCAGAATTTGCAAGGACAGAAGCAGAGAAGGTTAGGATTGCAACACATACAAGCTCCACCTGTCCTCCTACTGGCACAATATTCTCTGCAGTTTTGCTTTATGATGTTGCTGAATCCACTAGATTGTTCTGTCTATCTTCCTTACCATCCACAGACAAATAATATCTTTGTTATTTTGTAATGTTCCCTTTAAAAAAAACCACTTCTGTAATACTTTTTACAACATCAAGCTAACAAACATCTAATTTTTGTTTTCGAGTTTCAAACTTAACAGATTCAAAGGAAGAGTAGAACAACATCCCAGCTGTCCCATAGATATATTGCTTTGCAACTTATTCCCCATACAGGTTACTGAGATGCTTCTGAGGACATTGAGAGCCCTTTACCTTATACATGCAGCTAAATACGAATAGTGACACAGAGCTAACCATGCCTTGCTAAAGAGGGGCTGTGGGTGGGTGTCTCCAGCTGGATTTTCAGCTCCTTTACACGTGGATGGTGGCATTTTCTCTGATCTCCTCTAGACATGGCAGAAACTGCAAATTTTGGTTGATAAACATATCCCTACACACTGTTTAGTCATAGGGCAGGGTACAAGCTCTCCTCCCTGGTCACTCATGGTCCACACACTTGGGCTGTGCCCTCGTGTTGGGCTGGTCCTTAGTTGCACTGCCTTCATGCTAGGGTTAGGCAGCCTTGTGCAAAGCGGCTAAGTGCTGTCCTTGAGAGGGTACCAGCTGCTACAGGCGAAATCAAGACAGCCATCTCAACAGGGAAATGAAATGGGGCATAATTTTTGCACCATCATTTCATAATGCAGTTATTTTTAATTTTTTTAAACTTATGATGGGGTGTAAATCCTGGTAAGGATTTTGAACAGCTTTTAGCTAAGAGTCCTTAAACTGTTTCATTCAACTTGGAATCTAATTCTATATGGCAGAAAAGACAGGCAGCATTTGGGAGGTGGGGGGGAGAAAAAAAAGAATAGAGCAACAATATAGAGCTTACAAATTACAACCAAGTGGAGCTGTCAATAAGATCTTGCTCACCATATTGTCACAGAATTTTCCTTCTGTGTCACGTTGGTCATTACTGTAACACTACATGAGAAATCACTCCATCTGTTAAAAAAGAAAAGAAAAGCAGCTGCTATCCTCCTGCAAAGATGGAATTAACAAACACGCAGTAACTGCATTCCTTTCAACTTTTGCAGTCACAATTTTAGTCCCACTTTATTTGTGCCACACAAGCCACCAAGCAGTTCTACTGCCATAGTAATAAGACCCTCAAAAAGCTCATTAACCAACACAAAAGATGCTACCTATGGAAACTGCAACAAACTGTGACAGTTTATATTCCTGTACTGATGGTTTGGAGGGCTTCAGGGTTTCTCTGGTGGCGGGGAAGGAGATGTTAACATTTCAGGGAGGGGAGCACTAATCCACTCATTGGAGTAGGCTAGGAGAACTCTTCATAGAGATTCACGATTATTTTGCTGACCTAGCTTGGCAGTTGAGCCAGGTGAGTCCCATTACATCCAGCCACAGAAAATAAAAGCATTTGAATGTGTGAAGTAGTGGAGCCTGGAGCAAAAGCAGCAGGCTGCCAGCAGGGGCACTCAGGCTCAGGAGGAAGCCTGGGCTAGGATTTTATGATTTACCATTAACACTGAACACCACATGGAGCACCTGGGAACAGGTTTGCGAAAGATCACAGCTAGGCTGTATGTACCAAGAAAAGGGCTGGGTGGGATCGCACCTATGCACCATACTTTTCTGTACCTAAGTTAGCCTGTAGGTCCTGCAGTTCAGGGGACATTGAGCCAAGCTCAGGGATAGTCCAAATGAAACGCCTAGCAGAGGCCAAATCCTAAAGTAGTCATGTTTCTCCTATGAAGGGAGAGATCACTAAACTCCACTTACCCAAAAGATCCAGTAGCAAAAACAGATACGATAACCAATGTATTTAAATAGCTGTTGAAGAGCCAAGGCTGGTTTGAGTGTGATCAGGCAGGACTGTACTAGAGAGAGCATGTTGCAGTTGGAGCCCGCTGTTATATAATGACCCAGGCAAGCTCCAGCACACCCAGGGGACACCCCTTCTTCTCCATGTTTGTGTGTGCCTCCTTGCCCTCCCCTCCATCCCCTCAGGCTTGGCTCTGGGATCCCACTGATGGCTGTTTTTGTGCTAGCTGGTCCCTGCACCAGCTTGAGCTGTGACCAGCCATGGTCAAGAGCCACAGAGCCACAGGAGGGTGTTTGGATGTGTATCACCATACCCATGTCACCCTTCTTAAGCTCTTCACTAAGCATGTGCTGATGGCCAGGGGTGGGTATAAGAGCATCATTAGAGGCATGATGTTACAGTGAGTATAGCTGTTATCGTGTAAGAGTGGTTTGGGTTTTTTCCACCAGTTCAGACTTTTTTCCTGGCAGGTTGCTTCAACAAGCTTGTAGCCATATCTAGGCTGGAAGAGAAAATACAAGAGACAAATACAGTTCCAGCTGTTTACACAGAACCCCCCTGAACTCAGAGAGGGTTTACTCTGGGAGAATTCCTCATCTGTTTCCTATCCTGTAGGACTCTTCAGTTCACTGGGGGGTGATTTGCAGCTATCTGTGGCAGAAGGAAGATGCCAGTAGGCAGCGTCATTCCAACAATCTGCAAGATGGTACTATCATTTTCTGGAAATAATTAATTTTGTTATAAATGTGTGAGTTGTATCTGTTCATCTGGTCTGTTAATTCATCCAAAGTCTTCACCATCCTAATAGGCTCAATGGCTACTGTAGCTGGTAGGATACCTCAAAATAATCATAAAGGTACTCCATTAACTGAAAGTTATTTACATTACAACAATACAAAGACCCAAGTGAGATCAGAGTTCCATTTTCTACCACAAGGAAGTAATAAAAATCTAGTTCCAAAGAATTCTTATGGAGAAGGCAAGTAATGGGTGGAAGAGAAATAGAGGCAGAGATTTGCAGTGCTGCTGCAGGAGGGAAGCAGAACAAGGAACAGAATTACATGTTTTAAGTCCCACTAATACTTTTATAAACAGGACTTTCATGTTAGTATCAATGTAAGATATTCAAATAAATCGTACCCACTGAAGTACCCACTAAAGCTGGTCAGAAATTTTTCAGAGAGCTTGAATCAAATGTCACCAGAGAAAGAAATAAGATTTTTTTTTTTTTCATAAGAACCCATCAGTTTTTAGATGATCAACAAAAAAGCAAAGCAAACAAACAAGAAAAACCCTTCCTGGGAAAGCTTCCCCCAAACTAGGGCAAATCTTCTGGCCAAGCCTAAGGAAAGACCTAAGGGTCTAAAGCCAACTCTGAGCTGATTCAGAGGACAGACTGGCCCAAGGTCTCCCCCGTTTTGGAGCCCTTCATCATGGTGGGCCAAGTCGTCCTTATTTTCCCTTCACCCTTTTGCAAGTCAGTGCAGCTGGGCTGATGCAGATCAGGTCTCCTGTCCCTGTTCCGAAGAGGACAAGAAGAAACTTTTAACTGGGGCTTCCCCACCAAAAGGGTTCCCCTATAAGGCTTATCTGAAGGGCTCTGGAGTCTCAAAATCAGCAGAGGAGTCAGGTCTCCTGCCTACCTCTGCTACCTACGTGCATGGAGCAGAGCCACTGGCTTAGCACACATCATGGGTTTTAAACACAACAAAATATGCTGTAAGGGCTGGCTGACTTTCCAGCCCTATTGTTTTGACCAGGGACAGGCCACAGGGTTTGGATCTGTGCAGGCATTTTAAATACCACAAAGTTTGTTGTTACCATTTATGTGGCTTTGGTTCAAGGCATCCCCTGTTTTGACAAGAAAGGAAACTCTGTCATTTTGAGGCAACACGACATGAAGGCATTCAGTGCATCTGCCAGCCTGCCATCGTGCAGTTTTTCAGTGTAAAGGGTCAGCAAAACCACGGCACCACACATGAACTTTTACATAGCTGCGTTTATTGTGCGAATGAAAAACTGTTTTACACAGCATGCCTGACCAAGAGCTTGGCACCACTGCAAGAACTAGTCTATGTAGCAAACTGGATTTTATCGCAGGCTGAAAGACTCTTAAAGTCCTTGAATACAGAGAGCTCCATTTAGAAAGAAATTGCAGTGTGTAAATATAATCCACAATCAAGGCTCTCAGAGTCACAAAATAGCATGACTATATCTCTGATTACTAATTTAATCAGGCACCACAAGCACTTAAGTGAAGAACCCCAACCAGACAAAGGGAGCTCCTTACAGCTGTTTTTAGCAGGCTGTATTTTGCAATAGACATGTGAGCACAGATCCCAGTTTGTAAGCGATCCCATTTCTGAGGGGCAACATTTATTACTAAACAAAGTGATGTTGCACTGATGTGAATTACAAGAATCTGCACAGGCCCAATCCTGCACTGGTAAACCATGGACTCACTGTGTTATGACAAAATGCAAGTCTTTGCACCATTCATGCTGACTCCCATTTAGTCAGGATGCATCAGAAGCTAGACCTAGCTTGGATGGTTGAAAAAAAGATACTTTTATTGGAAAGATCCACTGTTATTTCTGACGCATATATAAATAAATAAATACAGTCAAACCAAAACCAGACAGGTGTCTGCTATAGATGCAAGTCTCATCCCGGACTAAGAAGAAGTCCTAAGTAACCTATACTCTGCAAAACATCTGGTGGGAATTTTCTGAGCTGAGAGCTCCCTACAAGCTCCAGAGGCACAAGGGCCAGCACTGTCCAGCCCAGGGCAGCAGCACATCCCACGCAGCAGCTGGGAAGTCCTCCTGATCTCCTTCTCCTCGGGGGTCCTGAGCAGTGTCTAGGGAGAAAGGGGGATCTAATGCCAATTGATTCTTTTTAAATTCCCAAAGAACACACAAGTCTCTCCGGTTACATGTTAGGTGTCTTAAGTGTATCTGTGGATCTGGGTGCCAGAGAATAAAACATAGTACACAGGCAGCCTTGGGTTTTTAGCCCACTTCCCTTTCTCCCCTCTTCACCTTGTTCTGTCCATTTTCACCTAAATCCTTCGGAGCGACTCAGCTACCACCAAGGCACCTTCTTAATGGTACAGTGTCGCAGAAGCCAATTCCATATGGACATCTCAGACATAGCAGGGCAACCAAAAACGTTGCAACCTTTACATACCTATTGATAAGTCCTATGACCAACCCACTGCTGCCTACAGACATGAATTATATACATTAGCTTAATTTTCTCAGAATTTCTCAAAGTGATATAAAAATATCTATATGACACATACCTTCTCCCCGTCTCCCACCTTCCTCCCCACTCAGCCCTAAGGAAGCAACGGGTGAAAAGAAAAAATCACAATGCCACATAGCAAGAAATCTCTGCTTAGTTGGATATATTAATAGCTCAACCCATTTTCTGATGTAATTGCATTAATTGTTCCTGTCCCAACTGGCTTTCCAGGAGAAAAAGGAAGGTTCATTTAAATATTAAACATGGAAAGTGTTGGGGTTTTTGTTACGGCTTTGCGCGCAGATGTGAAGCCAAGTGCTAAATATCAGCACTCTGCCTAGTTGAAGGCTGTTGTGTTAGCAGGAATCCTCACCTATTCGTACAAACTAGCATGTACCAGATGGCTCCATGGGAGTCAGGAGGCTTGAAATGGAGCAATCATTCAGTCTACAGATGGAATATACAGTACGTTCCCAGTTAAGTAAGGGGCTCATTTATTCAGATAGATTCTGCATATATGGAGCATGTCTCAGAGGACAAGACAGTTTCTGTCTCCAGATTTCTAGCAAATTTCTAAGCTAGGTCCATCCTCCATCACGCTCTGCTACCAGAGTCCAGCAAAAATGCCCCCTCACTAATAAGAGAATTTTGCTCAAGCTGTGCTGAAGCACTACACTGAACACAACATTTGCAATTTTTTTTCAATCTTCCCAATCTGTAAAATAAAAAGTGTTCCAATATATTTTTTCTTTTCACTCATCATGCAAACATTTAGACAGAACCTTCTAATTCAGTGCTCCAATCAGAGCAGAACTACATCTTTGTATGCTAGTTATGATTATTTATCACCAGAAAATAAATCAATGACTTAATGCTAATTAAGACCTGCAGCAGCAACACCCACTGTTGCCATGCAGAGTCCCAGAAGAGAGTCAGCCATGCCTGCCTTTGACGTCTGCAGTAAATGAAATGCAGAGGCAAGATGTGTGCCTTAGTGGAAAGAGGCAAGGAGGATCTTGCCTCTTGAACAGATATCCAGAGAAGTCCAAGCTAGAAGTTTCTGACACAGAATTGTTGTTACTTGTATAAGAATGCCAACTAGAATCTGCCCTGAGCAGGATTAGGGACTCAAGCTGTTCAAAGACATTGCAAAGCAACCTTGTTCTCAAGGATAAAGATGAAACAAGCATTCTAGCCTCAGATTTTCAGTGGCCTACTAAAACTTTTCTAGGAAAATAATTGAAGAAAACAATGAAAAGTATTTTCAGATGTCTGGGCAACAGATATCCATTGTTTTATATCGTAAAGCTGATTCTACGGGGAACAAATATGAAAAGATATCTGGGTTTTGGTGTGCTTTAAACAAAATCCATGAAAACAGAACAAAGGCTCATGTTCCACACAGAAGGAGATGCCTCCTCCTCCTATGCAAAGCCTTTCTCCCCATACCAAATCTCAAAGTAGGTCCCGAGAGCTTGGCCAAGACACACCCTAGGTCCACCCCCAGCAAAGTAATTTCCCACCTTGATGCTCCTGGGACACTGAGCTGCTTTGACATGCACAGCCTGCTCTTCTGCTTCCCAGAAACACCAGCACCTCCCTGCACGAACATTTCCAGCAATTTTTGGCAGCCTCCACAGCAGGCAAGAGACGGCTTACAGGCTGGCAGATCACTCAATGCTTCTTCTGCCCTCTCCACAGCCCATGCTGCTGCTGCATACTGGGGGACTGCTCACTTGGTCCTTTATTTTTTACCAATAGGCATAATCTTGGCTCACAGTACCCAACACAGGAGACGTAACATATAATAATGGTATAGTTTACAAATGTGAACATCACAGGGAAAGTATTGATTTATAATAACAAGCTGGAGGAGCAGGAAGAGGGAATTGTTAAGGGACTGTCTTCTATCACTTTCCAAGGATGGGAGGAACTCAATTATACCCAGCAGCCTCACCTAATGTAATTGTATTTGCTGGCTGTTTGCCTTTGAAGTACCTCTCCTGCAGTATGTCTTGGCAGTGTATTCTGCCACATCAAAAAGAGAAAGTTTTACTACCTGTGCTTTTGGAAGGCTCATTAAAAACACACCAAGTAGAGAGATGGAGCAGAAAATTGTTATCAAATCCTTTGGGGCTTTTTTTTTTGTGTTGTTTTTCTTCTCAGATCACACAGAAGCCCATGCACTTTGTGGACTCCGTTACAGAAACGTTGATCGCATGGACTGCTGTTAATTCATCACAGCTTTGCTAGGCTACTTGTCTTCATTTGCCATGAATTCAAACAAATTCTACAGACACACCATATCAAATCTGTTCTCCTGAAAAGACATATTCACTGGTGAAACAAAGAGAAATGTAATGACAATTAATAAACTAACATTTACTGCACTAATTAGCATCTCCTAGAGGGCTTGATTATGTGTTTACACCAGTTAGATACAGCTCAGTATGAGAAAACATCCACTTTTCATACATCAAAAGACATTTCTTTCATATTTCCTCTTCCATTCTTATAGTAGTGAAGTGTGAAGACAAGAGCATGAAGGAAGGTAGAATAATTCATTACCTTGTCTCCTACTGATTTGTACATCCAACATTTCTTCTTTGAATAAACACAAAGTCATAAATTAGCTTGTAGCAAAATAGAATTAATTGAATGTCTTAGTAGGATCATCAAACCAAGGTTTAAAGTCAATTTATCTGCCTGGGATTTTGCTAATGTAGCTTCAGCTCATTAGGGTGAGAGCTGATACTGTGGTTGGGCCACACAGGCTCATGAAAACACAGACCAACCCATGTTTTCCCTATTTAGGGACAACAATCTCTCATATATGTCATGCACAAACACAGACACATGCATACACGTGTACACATATTTACATTCAGAGAGGAAAAAGTGTAAGCCATAAAATAAGTGCTCTCAGGAAAGGGATTTTATATCAGGAGGATAGTACAAGGATTTCAAATGCTTTCTGAAGACATCTAGTCATATGAAGAACTCAGGATGTCCTGAGTTTCCTAGCATCCTTATAGCACCATGTTATTTCCTTAGCTCATGAATGATGCAGAAGCCAGATTAGTAAGTAATGGACACTGAGGGACAGCGTAGTTACATCAGCCCCTTTACCTAAGAGGTAGTATTTTGAGGCTGGAAACAATTAGGACACAGAAGTCAATACTGTGGTTTTGGAGGACGTTCTGGTAACAAATACCGTATTAATCTCTGTGGATACTTCATTACAGCCAGAATGTTTCCTGTCAGGAGGGCTTTTGACAATGAATCCTCCAGCTAAGCAAGGCAGATGGAGTACGGCAGGAGCATGCCATCGGCAACTTCAGCCTGCTCCTATGGGCAGCAGGTTGGTAGGATTTCCTGAGCTGGTGTCACAGAGAAGCAGGACATAACAAGCACCTCAAACACAGACCAGAGCTTGAAGCATATCCTCAGTGTTCTCCACTCCCAGATGTGTCATCTGGCAATGGCAACAGATTTTTATGGGACGGTGAAAAAACCCACCAGGGCTCAAAAGCAGCTCTACCTGGCTAAAGGAAAACTCCAAGCTGACAAAAGACAATGTGCAACCACCGCATGTCATTAGGTAGGAGAAGGATCATGCACATAGTTATTCAAACAACTTAAATCCTGGGGAAGGAAAAGACAATGCTGTGCAGCACTTTAGCACAGCTTCAGGTAAAGTCAGTGATGGCTGCATAGGCTGGTGCCAGCGGCCAAACACAACACCTGGCGTATGAACAAAGTCAGCGCACTGAGGCAAATAGTCAAAAAAATAAATGGCATTTCAAATCTACAAACCTGTGACACACAACTTGCCAGCTGTGAGCATCTCACTTTTGTTACTGCATACCTACCTCATGCTCTTATTCCTGTTCACTACCTGCATTTCAGGAGGACTTCAGTCTCAACCAACTGTGCTGAGAGACACATAAGTGTACGGTGGCAGGAGGCAGTACCTCACAATCTAGTAAAAGGAGGAAAGAAGTTGCAGCAATGATGAGCAATTGAATGATGAAGCCTCTCAGAAAGGGCGATAGGCTGTTCAAGTCACATCTTTAACACATTCTAAACGCAGCAACACATTAGACTGTTTACACACCTAAAGGTACAGGCAGCAGAATGATACAGACAGCAATCTCCAAAAGCACCCATGTTCAGATCCCCCTGAATTGGGCTCTCAGAAGTTTTTGATAATGCCAGTAGGCGCCTTTGAATCGCTTGCTGAACAAGCTTATTTTAAGAACTTCAGGATGAGGTAGACACTCATTACCTTTAATCACAGCCTTAGTCACAGCCTGTAGATAGAGCACGACATCATTTACCAGCAACCCCTGAGGGCTGTTACTAGTGGCCTTATCTTTCTCCAGGAGTAAAGCAGTTGCCCCAGAAGTCTCCCAGCTTGTCACAACTTTCACTCAGCACACTAGCCCTGACCATGGATACAGACCATAAGTCTGGTGGGTCCGCCTCATCATCAATACGGGGACGACTATTGCGGGTGCACCTGCACCGCCAAGCCATGGGATCCTGCTCCTCATGTGGGTAGGAGCAAGTTGTCCCTGGCTTGATCCGAGTCAGGTAAATGCAATGCCTATAGGTGGTTTAAAACACATAATGTAGGCAGCTGGTGCCCAGGTGGCTCTGCTGTATGTGCAGGTCTGACTTTTTCCAGGCTGGCTTGCTAATTCTCAACAGAATTGGATTGGTTGCTACTCTTAGATCACAGGGGACAATCATGGCAGGCATGGCCTTTGTATACCTTGGGCTGGCCAGAGACTGTGACCTCTGCTGCAGTAGGCAGGATTTTGGCCACTTTGAAATCTCTGAAACTTCAGCCCTAAATTTCAGAGATTTCTATGTACAGCAAGCCAGCCATGAAAGCATGCCTGTGCTACGCTGAAGTGCTGTGAGCGCTTGGGCACATAACATGGACACATAAACACGTTTGCTCTCTCTTCTGCCTGGCCACCTATTCATTACCCCACAGCTAGCTCTACTCCCTTCCCAATTTAGTAATCTGTTTGCTAGAGACAGTACATCAGCATCTTAAATGGGATATATCCAGCTGGGAACAGGGAAGGCAAATAGCTGGCAGCACCACTGCCTTCCTGTAATGGTCCCAGCTTGCAGTTGTCTTCTCCCTCGCCAGCCGTCTGTCCTTCTTCTGTGAGCGTGGTTAGTTGCAGACCATCTGATACGAAGAAGATGTCTGGCACCTCATGCTCTAAATAGACTCTCTGATGTATCCCCTTACACTTGCCAAACACCCCAGTGCTAGGCTAGATAAGGGAGAGCCAGGGCTAAAATGTGTATACAACTGTATTACCCAGGACTAATACAAATATTTGGCCATATATTCAACTAGCATTGACCCTAGCACCACTAGCTGTAATGGACCAATGCCATTTCACATCAGTCCTCCTAAACAGGAACAAGCTGTTCACAGCACATTTAACTGTAGATACCAGAGAACTTCTAAAATTCTTTATGAAAGACCTATTTTCCTGGTACCTTAACTGGCCCTTCTTCAGGCAAAATTCCACTCTCATTTTATGGACAGAACTTAGGACTAAGAAGTCTTATAAAGATTAAGCAATAAAGTAAAATCAGGACTGCTCTGAAATCCAGCCCCTAAACTGTATTATTCAGTCTCCAAACTCTCCCAAATTATATAGACTTCTCACATGCATCTGTGTGCCTTCAAAATAATATTTATTTTTGTAGTTTCCCATTTGGTGCGCACAAGTTACTGCTTTCCTCTCCCAGAGAACAGACAGTTGCCTTTCTGCTATGTCGTGCTCTTCTACAGAGAAGGTCCCTCTGGCCCATGGAGTAGGGCAGTGCACAGGCTCTGCATTCTTCTTCAGCAGCTACTTTTTGCAGCTACTTAGAAAAATTAGAAGAATTACAAAACCCTGGGAATGTATCAGCTTGAAGAAAATGAACCTGTTTGTTTTCTGGCAGTAGAAATGACCCTGCTTTAGTTAATAAAAAGATTGTTTATTTTTGGTGAATTTACATTTGTTGGCGGCTTGAATGTCACTCCAGCTCCACTGCTTCCCTGTCCCTCCCTTTCATGTGATCTGAAAGCAACTTTGGTTTGTTTCTCTCACTCACAGCAAAGCAGAGCTGCAATAACAGCAAATGGTCCTTGGAAATCACAGTCACATTAGGCTTCTGTTCAAATAGCTTTTAGGGCTGCAATAATAGGAGGCATTTCTAATAACTGGTGACTCAGTAAGACCCTGCACAGAAGGCCTCCAAATGACAGTACACAATTTAGAATTTAATCTAGAAACAGTGGCGGTGATGAGATTCCAGCTGGGGACCTTCTGGTCTGGAGGCCGGTGCTATACCAGATAGTCTAAAGCAACTACTTTACCCGACCAGAAAGGAGATGAATCCTTTCTCTCCCCCAAACTTCACAACAACTTTCAGGGTAGCATTAGACCCATGAAGCGGAGAGTGCCTTCATTGGCGCCTTGACTCTGGAGACTCACCACCCTGAACGTTAAACTGCTGATATGTGGAGAGCATCCAGTCATGCAGCATTAATATGAAAGTTAAGTTCCTGAACACTGAATTTCAGCACACTTCAGTTCACAGGCCACCCATATTGTGCTTTTGGACTGTCCTTGGTCTGCTATAAATCTAGACTGGATGCTCACCCAGACAGAGCAAAGACAGAGTTCACCCCTCACTCTATCCCTCTCCCAGCACAGTGCTTATGTTAAAAATCACATAATGTTAGCACGACCTACACTTAGCAACACTTCTTACATAAAAAACAGGTTTCTTTTTGAGAGGAGGAAGCCATGACCCCTGTGGCTAAAGTAGTATATTTTATTTCTTAAAACAAAACCTTCAAAACCTTAGTCCTGTCCTCCGTGATGTGCAAAGGGAGTGAAATTCAGAACAGATTTGTCTTTCCAAGAAGGGCCATGGTCCTTGGGTGGCCACTGGAAAACTGAAAGGCGAGAGATAAGCACAGTGCTTGGAAAAGGAGAGGACGTATGAGGATCTCGTGGGTACAAGTGTACCCTCCTATGCTCCTACTTAACACTCCTCTGATGTGCTCTGGTAGCACCAGTTAGAATGGCAGGAAACACTTCATGCACACAACAGGGAAAGGACAACTCCACCCCAGGAAAGCAGGTCGAGAGGAGGAGAGATTGTGCTCAGATGGTTGGGCCCCATTTAGTGCAAAAATCACTATGGACAGTAAACTTCAAAAAAGTCAGGACACCATTTACCGACTGGTGGGCTGTCAGAACAAATACCAATGTCTTGGAATTTATTTATTTTTTACTACCAGTGGTCTTCCAATGGGGTGCAATATTTGCTAACACAGAGTAATTTGAGTTATCCACAGATAGTTTAAAAATACAAAGAGTTCATTGTCCAGATATCTCTATTTAAAATAGATTTGCTTTTGTTCATCAGCGTAATGCACATGGCTGAGAAATGGCACAGTGCCAAAATGAAACTGCTCCTAATTTTCAGAGGAGGCCACCGGCTAATTACACAGACTGCAGGTGTGAAGAGAGAAGCTCAAAGTAATCAATAGTAGTAATTAATCTGCTAGACTGGAGCTAAAGAGCTAACAGCTGGACATCAGAAATGGACACATGCAACAAGATCAGCAATAATTACCTCTTTAAATATTGAATTTCCATAGCAACAATTAAGAATATAAATAAAGGCTTGAAATCAAGGCTCCGAGGCATGATGCTGAATTGCAAACACAACATTCTCCAAATCAACCCTTTTAATAAAACAGTAACAATATGCTTGGGCTGGGTCGACTGGTCTCTGGTGCTAGCAGAAGCTCAGCTTCTGCTGCCTCCAGATTTTTTGGCTCTTCCTTCTTGGCCGCTTCCAAACTCACAGGTTCTGCTGTAACTTCTCTTCATTCCACTAGCCTCTAAAGAGACCTGGTACAACATATGCCCACAACTCACCCCCTCTCTTCTAAGACTCTCCACCTTACAGCTTTGGCTTTTGCACCCTCTGGAGATGGTTTCCCTTCAAAACACTCTACTGAGGCACCATTTGGATCAGACTCCAGTGCCATCTTTGCTGGGCAGCAACAGAGCACTAGCAGATAGTTGCCCTCACCGCAGCCTCTGCCGGGCTGTCGGATCAAGAGCCAGAGCGACATCTCTGCTGGGAGGTTTCTCTGAGCATCCTGCCACTGTGGGAAACGCTACCACCACCTCTCCTTGTGTCTCATGGAATGGACCCACAGTGCACATGGCAGCGTTGCATTCCCCCAGCACCTTTGTGGGTTCAGTAGCACCTGCAGAAATGGATACCCGATTTTCCTCTTGGCTTAATGGCATGGCTTCGTCACAAGAGCACTCTCTGCCATGGAGGCTGGAGATGCCAGGAAGCCTTCACTAATCTCAGGCTGATCTTCTCAATAAATATTACTTTCTGATGTATACTGGCTAAAACCTGCCTTTGCTTCTATCAGGGGAGGTGTCAAGGCCATCTTCTCCCTGCTACAGAAAATTCAGACCAATGGAAGAAGCAAAAAATCTGCTCTTCATTATGTTCTCATGTGTCTGTGGGACCAGGGACGGCTCCGTGGATCCTGACCTCTGCAAGCTGCACTTAACCAGGCAGCAACTGCAGACCACGTTACTGCACAGTTTGGAAGAGTTTTCGCAATTGACGCAGCCAAGGCCAATCTGCCTCCAGCTCCACCCTGCTCATAAGTTTATTGCAGGGATGAGGTAGGTGCCTTCTCCTTCCCAAGCGTTAAACAGGGTCTTTCCAACAAATTTGACAAGCCACATATTAACTCACACCTCAGTAATATCCACTCTTCAACTATGAGCAGAGGCTATATGAAACACCATCAGAAGTATTATCATCTTTGTGCTTTAGCACAAGGCAAACTAAATCACACCAACAGAAATCCAAAGAAAATAGAAATCCTAAATTATATACCTCATTTTGATCCCTTCATTTCCAGAATCAAATCCGGACCTAGACGAAAACATGGGGAACTGTTTTTAGAATATTTATCTTAAGTTTTCTGCATTTTAAGCATTACTGTCTCCAATCATTTAACACCTGAGATTTCCTGCTTTCCAGGATTTCCTTCTTTTTTCCCTTGAAATAGCTAGAAGTAAGGGACCCGTTTCTATAACCTAATACTGGCTTCGGTTAGATAACACAGCAGAATAACAGAAACCCCCCGAACTTCCCATTGGTTTCAGTGAAACTTCATAAAGGTCCACATTAACTGCTATTACAGTAGGATGGGGATCTATATTTTTTGCCTCAGAAGGCAGCAGCATTTTGTAATCACCCTCGTGTATTGATTCCCCCAACCATGCCAGCAATATTTCTGAATCTCCATGGTCTGTAAGAATTTCTACACACTGTATTTCAAACTCTTCTGTAGTATTGATTTGTGAGGTACCTGTCATGGTATTATATTTTACCAGTACAGTGCTTTTGCAGCTTTGGTACCGATTGCATTTTTCTGACCTTCTAACAAGCGTGCAGCAGTTCACCTCTCTGTGAAGAACCATTGCCAGATATTACCAACACATCTAATCCGAGCTTATTTAAAAAAATAATGTGATGCGCTTGACTGAGAGACACGTTTGACTTTATATCAGGTATATACAAACTATTAGCTCAAACCAGTCACTAGCCCAAAACCAGGATGGTGAGGCTCATCTGCTTCTCTCCCACACTTTCCTCCCTGGGAGGAGCAGCTCAGCCCTTCATAGGTGGCACACATGCCACTGCCATTGAGAAGTGTTTGGGAGAGGTAGAAACTGGAAGAAACCTTCTTCACAAGCTCCTCTCTCAGCAGCACCTTCGATCCCATCTGCCCTGGTATCTCAGTGGTCAGGTGCTGAGGACAAACACCCAGGAACCACAGAAGTGCCCAGCCCTGGAGGAAAGGAGCCAGGCCAAGAGCAGAGCAGATGGCCAGCAAATGCAGCTTTCCAACAACAACCAGCTGGAAAAAAGCAGCAGATCCAGTCCTCCAGTGCCTCATTCCTTACGTCTTCTGAAAAGTTATGCATATATGTGGTGTGAAATGCTGCCATTCTGGTTCAGGGACCGAAAGCAAGGAGCCCACAGGGAGGCCAGTGCTGTAGGGCTGAAGAGCAGGCTTTTTTCTTAGCTCCACTACATCTCTCCTGTGAGACTTCAGCTAAATCACTTGCACTCACCTTGCTGCACCCATTCATCACCATGTTGGAAAGACACGTGAAGAAATAATGTCATCTTCTTTCCTGAATCTCCTAGTTGTTTTCACAAGAGGGGATCACTTTCCTAGGGAAGGTTGCCTAGATTAGGCAGAGAAGTCCCATCCACTCCCAAAATGGGCAGGCTATGCATGGTAGGGGCCAGGATCTGTGTTAAGGACACTCTCCATCACCGTACAGCCACAACAACAGTGCTCACTAAGTTAGGCACTTATAATACCCAGCTGTTAGAGGATTCAGAAAACACAGTACTTGACCCTAGACCATCCTCAAAGTCTTATCCTCACTGGCTCTTCATGTGCTACATCGGTAGTCCCCTTCACATGAGGAAACAAAATTGGAAAAAGCCACTGAAACACCTGTCCATCCATCATTCAGGATATATCAGGAATCCCCATCTGTGTCTCAAGGAAACAGGGAGGCAGAGAAAGAGGGATCCTGTCATCTTAAGGTGCAAACAATTAACGGCAGCTATTCACTCTGCCCAACTCTAGGCAGTAAATTTAGGTGCTGACGTTGAAGGAGGTAAGTCATCCTAAGCTGCCCATATATCGAGAGAGGAATGAACCCCTCTGGATTTGTGCTCAGAGGACTATACTAAACTTATGTTTGTCTTCTCCTACCTGGTGCACTAAACACATATTACCCAAGGTTCAGAGATAGATAGGTTTTAAGTAAACATTAACATATGCTTAAAGGTGGTGTTCAACTGTAAGTATTTTGATGGAGCAGCAATTACTAAAATACATTGTGGAAAATAATAGTTTTTAATACTAGTATGACTGGAAAACAAGCTCGGAATGGGAAAGGGATCCTTTAATTTCTTTCCTATGTAACCATTTTTTGGGGAAGAAACTGCAATAAACTATCAGGTCAGTGTCAGTTCATCAGAAAAAATGCCAAGGCTGCCTTTCTCAGGATATTTTGAGCGCATTCACACTGGAAATGCACAAGAATAAGAAGTCTCATGACATTTCTGCCAATTCATGTCTGGATTGCATTATTATTTGAGAAAGAGACCGAGCCCCTCCCAGAACAGGGAGTCATTTCCATGAAGAGTTGTGAGATGGAGCCAAAGCTTAGAGCGCATTGAGGGGGAAGCAAGTGCAATGCAGCCCCACGCTCCAGCTCACCCTGCAGCAAGAGGGGCAGCCCCTCTGGGTCTTGCTGCTGGCAGCTGGGGGAAGAGCTGGAGTCCTCTGCTCTTACCAAAAGTCAGGTGTCTGGTTTCAAGGTTTAAGTAGGAACTTATGAAATTTAACTTTAAAGACACTTCTCTTTTCAAAAAACACTTGCCCTCTCCCAGTTCACATCTCCCTCTGAAGGGCATTCACTAAGGCTCACTGCAGCCTTGGCCCCTGGATAAACAGAAGTTCTCCCATAGGGATAGTGCCAGAAAACAGTCTCTAGAACAGGCTCTACAGGCTCTACAGCCTCTAGATTGCACCTAGGAGGATATCGTCTTTCTTGCCCTTGACCAGAGCAGAAACCTAGAGACATCGACCTTGCTGGGCAAAAAATAACCTCTGCAAATACTTCTTGTGCAATATGAAAGAGTTTGCAAATCCCACAGCCAGTATGAGCTTGCACACCACTCTGCAGAATCAAATTGGCTTGGGTCAGGTACATATTCACCATGTCTAGGGATATATATGTGTGCACATATGTGTATATATGCACTCACATGTACACAGTGAAAAACTTTGTAATTATTGCTTCATGATAAAATAGACTTTCAGAGAAGCATATCTTTTTTAAGAAAGTCAAGCTTGAAGAGCCCACCTCTCCCTGTTTTATCCTGAGCAGATTATGGTTTGCCATTACATAGCTGGCTCATTAATTCATTCTGTGTTTTCTGTACATCTTTTGGCTTTCTCCACCCACAGCATGCAAGATACACACACACAGAGAAATAAGATTTGCACATTTGGTCATGCAATGCAGTTGGTCCTCTGTGGTCAGTGGATCCTGACAAGTGCATCCTTTAGCATCACTCAGGTGGTCCCTGGGCTGGCAGCCAGCCAGTAAATCCCAAATCAGGTTGATGAGCTGCATGTAGCATACTGAGACACTAAGTGTGTGAGGAACCATGGCGTTATATGCCAACAAGCAAGGACCATGCCTGACAGCAGGAGAGACAGAAGTTGGCTGCATTAAAAAAATTCTCACATCTCTTTGCCTAACAAACACCACTTATATGGAATAGTATTGACTAGACAGAAAGTTTTGCCAGGTGCTTTTGAAGGCATCTCCAACCCAAAGAAGCCACTAAAATGACCCTACAAATTGCTAAGTATTCTTTAGGTTTATTGCACTGACGATTTCCCCTGATCATGCTCTAAGCTCAGGCAGACCCTGAGCACCTTTTCCCTCACATTTGTCCTAGCCCTCTGCAGATTTCATTACTTGTGACCAAACACAACAGTTATCGCTAGAATAAATGCCTGCAACAGGACATCCATGGGGTACAGGTACTTGGGTGGAATAAGCACTGAAGTTCATACTCCTGCATGCCATCATAAGCCGCTCACGTAATGAATTTGTGGGAGGATATTCATTTTATCAGACCAGCTAGGCAAAAGAGGAGTAACATTACACAGGCATCTGTCTCCTTGGATGTCTATGCGTTAGAAAAGCACTGTCACATTAGAGAGCTGCTGTTGAGTGAGTGTTAAGGTAAAAACACGTATCAGTGTGACACATCGCAGCCTCTAGATATTGAAGGAGACATTTCAATAAGGTCACATGTCTAGCACCAGCAGACAGGCAACTCCTTGCAACCCTTGGAAATGACTGAGTGCTTAATACAGATAGCCATTTCAGGGAGACTGACATGATATGATTATGCCCTGTATTGAACCACAGCTCCACAGCTAAATATACTACCCAACTGAGGAGGACTGAGAATTGAACTCATTTCTGTTTCCACGTATCTTCAGCTGAAGTTATTGCATAGGAGTAGAGGTGTTTTCACTGAAAAACAGGTAGCTGAGTCTTTTTCAGACTCAATAACTTGTAAAGCACTTGGACTACCATATCTGGAGACTAAAAATACACAAGAGAAGCATAGAAGTCAACTACTGTGACTGTGAAAATATCTGGCCTATATAAACCTAAGTTCTCATTGCGGGTTTCACTGTCTTCCTTCCAAGTGTTATTATGTATTCTCAGACTCAAACTGTAAAATACTCGGAGTGGAACATTTCCTACTTTGGTCTTACAGAGCATCTAGTGCCACGAGGCCCAAGCCCCCATGCTACAAAACCACAAATAATATCTTGAACACTGCTGTTGGGTACATGATTTATTGCTGCTGTTCTTGTTCAGCCAGAGGATACCCAGTCTAAAACACGATGACAACCCTAAAGACTCAAAGCTCTTTATTCTCCACATTCGTAGACTAACCTCCCTGCGCTGCCTTGCACAGCCCCATTCCCACTTAGCAGGATGAGGCACAAGGGCTGAACCTCTCCATTCCACCACACACCTCTAGCGTACCTGTTCATGGCTGCTTTGTCTTCCCACAGGTTAACATCTTCAGTATGCGTACATATGTACAATGCTTTCCATGCCGTTTACACAGGAAATCAAAACTGTTTATTTTTGCAACAGGCAAATTGTGGGCTAATTTATACAGATGTATTTATTCAGTGACTCATTAACAGTAAGTATCAGGAACCTAATTTACTGCAACATCAACCCACAGATTGTGGCAAATTATGTTACATAAAGAAGCAGGACCCTGGTCTGTCAGAACTGACTTTTAAAGGTGAGGTTTATTTTTAGCATCCATTTCACAGCCAGCTTTCTCCAGCAGGGTGGATTCTGTCAGCACTCTCAGCCAAGGCTTACCCACCTATCTTCAAGTCTTTTTTCATTGTTACTAGTATCATTATTTTTTGTTCTAGTGACAATTTTATATATATATATATATGACAAAGCATAAGTGCTCCTGAGGATGAAATAGGAAAGCATGTAGGATCCAAGTGTTTTAAAAAACACCTCAATAAAATGATGTTGGTAATTGATTTCTTCTTCCTCTATCAAACAAAAAAAGAAGTATTGCTGGGGTGGTATAAGGAAAGGAAATATTTAGCTTGACTTAAAACAGCTCTTAAAAGTTAAATTTACTTTGTGTAGTAAACAAATGCAAGCCAATCTTTTCTTCAGCTCCAATTTGAAAAAGTTTGTAGTTAAGGTACTTGTAATGAAAGAATGTAAGAAGTAAGGATCAACACATAGACACCCTCAGAAGGAAACTCTTCTCCTTGCCTGCAACCGTCTAGGGGCGAGGCTATTCACCCTAGAGGAAAAGAACCTTTTTTTCTTACCTCCACCTGATTCAAAGAAATTAAACCATGGTCTCTAACCATCAGGAGAACATTATAACCATCAGGTAGGCTGCAGGGTATTCTGAGAAAGAATTTTTCCTTGAGTGTCTGCTATTGGAGCTGTTCTACTTCTCAATGAATATATATAAATTCATTAAGAGACAGAGAAATAGAGACTAATTAGTACACTTAGCTAGGAAGGCTGGGTACCCAATCCCACTCCCTGCTCTACTGAATATCTCATTATCAGTACAAAGAGGAACCAGGGGCAAAAGACAAGTTATAAACATTCCCCTTTCCAAACCAGAGCATCCTATAGCTTGGCAGGCAGAGAATAGGTCTCACGTGCATGGCCACATCATGGCCGAGTGCCCAGAGAATCAAACTCAGCACTAAAAGCTGAGAGAAACCACACACACAGACCCCCCCCATCTTTACATATTTAAGGAGGAGAAAAGACAGGGAAAGGCAAAAACGTCCCATTCTGATTTCAAGATGCACATTACGAAACTAAAGTCCCTAAAAACAGCAGTGCCTCCCAAAAGCCTCAGGCCACAAGTCCCCTTCCTTACTACTCCAGATTAACACCTGTTAGATTGGTCAGGTGCTCCCAGAGTCTTAAAATATAAACAATATATATGTATTGAGTGCTGGGTTTTTCCTCTCACCACGCCTTTCCCAGACTGACACATGCAAGCTTTAGTATAAGCATTCATTTATTGCTTGCATTTAAATTTATACACAGCCCATAAAAGATTAATACATATCCATGAAGGATACTTTTATATCAGTCAGATCAAACTTAATGAAGCCAATCAAGTAAGTAGGTGGCTGTTCTACACATTTTTATTCTAACATTATCCTATCACATATTATACTACCCTGAAAGTGTTTTAATGTATTTTGTATGTGTTGTGAAATGCTTTTGTGGTCTCTTGCCACTGCACCCTGGTGAAAAACGCCCCCTGGTTAGAAGTGTTTGAATAAATTACTAAATCCAGCACAAAGGAAGAAAGCCAGTACAGAAATTGGGGAGGAGGAGAAATCATGTGTGAGGAGAGAATATATCCTTAGACACAAACTCCCTTGCATAACACTTTGCCCAATAGATCATATTTTTCTTTAGCATTGAGGGAAGAGGCCTTTTGCAGATTAGAACATTTTGAGCATTTGATGGAAGGCAGGGAAAGTTTATAAATAAACAGGACCGCAAAGGAACAATAGGCACTAACATCTGTAGTCACTTGTGAGTTATGTTTCTAAGTGTCAGCCTAAGAATATGAATTATTTCTTTGCAGACCATCCAGTTCATCACCCAGCCCAGGTCAATGAAAGTAAGAGCCCCTGCACTACCTTTATTAGCCTTCAAGACTAACCTTGTATAAGACAATGACATTTTTTTTAGAACAGACCTATTGTATTTCTGAAGAGCTTTAAAATCATGAAAAAAATCATTTCCTCTCACCCTTCCTTTTCTCTCAATTGAAAGTATAAAACAGTGCTCCACCTGCTAACACTCACAGACCAATAACTTAAATTTTTGGCACTTATTTATAGACTCAATAGATCCATCCACACCTGCTTTCCCCTTAATTAGTTGGCTATCCAAAGGCTGCAGACTGGCTGCTGCCAGCTTCCTGTACTAATAGGAAGATCATTTAGGGCTGATGTAAAAGCACAAAATAAATAAATAAAAAGATCTCATGCAGAAATACTAACAAGGAAAACATTAACACAAACGGGAAAAAATTAACGAGAACTGAGAGGGGCATGCATTGTTGAGGAGGGTTGGTTGATTGGTTTTGCTGCATTTTTTAAGTCAAATCTGAGAAACATTGAAGCCTGTAAAGGTCTGTAGGGTGAAAAATGCGTAGCACAGGGCCCTGATTCAGTACCATTACACGAATTTCAAGGAGTTTTGGATCACCACAGAGGAGATGAAATCTTTAGTCTCCTCCCACTACACATCTTATAAAGAGAGCTATTGTGATCGTAGTGGTCAAACTATTATTAGCTTAGCTGTTAGCCAGAGGGAGGAAAATGCTTGAGAGAGGTTTGGTCTCCCTAGTGCCATCAGCAGTGTTGCTACAATAGTAGGCATTTGAAGGCTAAAATGACAGGAACATTGTAAGCACCTAAATGGGCAGGGAATGTTTTTTTCCTAAGAAAGCAGTTGGGTCTTATTTTTCCAGGCTAGTTACAGGTGCAGCATTTACTACATTTATCCAGCATACATCCTTGCAAAAAAATTAGTCTCTCATCCCCAGCCAGATAGGGACCATGTTGAGGCAACACCCTGTTGCATCTTGCACCCAACCCATTTCAAAGGTTGGCATTAGCTTCAAACAAGGGCTGCAAGTTGCACAGAAGATAGTGGTTTTCTTCAGTGCTCTGCTGCTTTTTAATTTTCTGCCTTAACACTTAGGGTACAGAAGCCAGCATAAGGGCATCCTCATCCGTCATATACCCTCTAAACAGAGCCAAACTTAAAAAGTCTGGTCCTACCACACCGGCCAGACCTTTCAAAGTTTTGTTTTTAGGAGAGTAGCTCCAATAAAGCACTCAAGTTCTGCTGTTTCCAAGGCTCAAAGAAAAAATATTGCCTTGTGCTACATGTTAGGACAGGAGGAAAGGAAAACTGTGTAATTAAATACCTAAGGATGAAATAGAACAAGTAGGATGTTAAGAATTAATTACTCATCTGAGGGTTTGCTTTGACCTGCTATTCTGCAGTCACACCTATTTTACTATTATGTTTCAATAACCCATTTTGTTCTGCTCCAAGGCTTAGACCTATGATATTACATTAGAAGAATTTCCCACGTTGTTCTTTTCTGTTTGGGAAGTCATATAATTATAGCGACTGATTTGGAAAGCAATAGTTTGAAAATGTTGCCCGAGGCGTACCAAAGTCCCATGACTTGTTAATAAGTCACTTCTCTCCCAGGGGCTTTTTTTAGCTACCTCTTGAAATAACGTTAGCGCTTCATTACGACATTTTCCTAATATCGTGGGTATGCCAAAAACCAAGGATAAGAGGAGATGTTTGGGTATATCTGTTGTAGGGGAGGGCCAGCTTAGCTCTCATGAAGGCTGAGAAGTCTTTCCTATTAAAAGGTCTAAAATCCCTGCCGACTCAGACTACCTGCAAATTTGCTGTGCCTCAAAAGGGCCTATTTGTCATCCAAAGTCAGAGACTTTTGAGAAAAGGCGACTCAGGATGCCTCTGTGAGACACACAGCCTGGAGCTTAAACATTCCTGGTGCGACCCTACCTGTCAGAGAAGGCTGTGCTGGCATCACTATCAGGACCTCGCTGCAACCCTCACTTGCCTGAAGGCTGCCCAGAACAGCCTCCAAGCAAGGGCGTCATGGGCTCTAGTGCATCCAGAATAGTCTAGACCCCTCTTGGCTGCCAGAGGGGTGTTTAACACATCTTGCACCCATCTGCAAATGCCTCTAGATCACTCCAAGCTTGACCTCCAGCAGGATGCTTGGACCTGGAGCCCTGACTCTTCAACATGTGCTGGGGCAACACAGGCCAGGACTCAGCCCCGGGTCAGCCCCAGGAACACAGCTTAGAGGGGACAATCACAGTGAAGCTTAATGCACAGCTTCGTTGGTATTAATGCTTTAAGGGCATGGGAAATGGACCAGGCCAAAGACACAGGCAAGCTTTACATCTCACCTGAAATGCAGGGAAGGGGGGGAGTAATTGGGACACATACCAGCCAGCTGTCACAAGCTGTTACAGGCAGCACAAAAGAAAGCACTGAAGACTTGGAGAGATAGACTGCAGGTTTGAACCCCCTTCCTCTTCTGCTATCCCACAGGTATTTCAAAATGTGACTATAACTTCCATTCCACAGCAACAAAATTTATTTTGTTATACAAAAAGGTACACAACCTCTTAATCATAAGACACTCTGTTTCCTCTTTAGTGATATATATATCTCAGTAAAAACCTATATGTTAACTTCAACTGCTTAAGCCATCACTATTTTCAACAACCAAAAAACCCGTTTCTATTACTACTGAACAAACTTAGGAAATTCACAGACAAATATATTTGTTATCAGAAAGTTTGGGCTGCCCAGTAAGAGATACTACTCTGGATAAACAATTCTTTGGAAATAAGAAAATTCAGCTGTACAATTGTTCCCTGACCCCAGTTCCTCTATAACACACTTTGTAGATGCACGGAAAGGGAAAGACTGATGACCATCATGGGACAGCACCTGACAATGTTTCCTGCACTGTACCAAACAGAAGCTGCACATACCTACCCCACACCCAGCTACATAGCCTACAACAGTACCTCAGCCCAGCACTAAACCCATAAGTCAATATTCTCTTATGCCTTGCTGCCATTAAATCTCCATTGCTGGATTTTTGTCTCTGCTGCATCTCAGTTGCTTATGTTCAGTTGCTTGCATTCCTAGCACATAGGTGATGTTTCCTTTTATGTATGCATATACACACACAGGTATGTGCATTCAGCCTCTCCTCTCACCCACCCAGAAATTTTTTCCTATTATCCTCCAAGTTCTGCCAAACCTCAGCTAATCCTCCCACCATTCAATACTGCTCCAGCTAATACAGTGGCTGCAGCTGGAGTGGTTGCAGATAATTCCCAGTGAGCACTGCTAGCTCCAGGGGGGCAGAGTTAATGTTTTATTGGCATGTACCTTGATTCTATATTTCCTGGATTTAGATTTTCCACTTGGAAAGGTCTCTGCTACAACTGGGTCATCTTAACTCTGCATTAATAGGGATTTTTTTTTTCCTCATAACCTTCAGAGTTTCTTTGTGGTAAGGTAGCTGTAATTATCTTCAAAGATTTTCCTTCAGAGTTTTTAGCATTTAGTATTGCATATCATCTCTAGAATCAAACTGAGATTTGTAAAGCAAATTACAAATCCCAAACACTGACAACATTCTAAGCTAATGCAGAAACCTATAAATGTAATTTGACAATGAAGACATCTACTTACAAACAAGCTCACTCTGCAGCATCACAGTGAGGAGTCCCCGTACTAGGGTTGGGAGAAGAGGCTCCACAGGTGCTGGGACAACAGGTCAGAGCCAGAACCTCGCTGTTGTTTTCAGGCAAACATACGATTTCTAGGAGGCATACTTTAGTCAGCGCATTGACAGTGCAGCAGGTTTGAAAGTCCTGGTGGGCTTTCAACCATGGCTATCCTTAGTTATGTGGGATGACCATCACCTTCATTTTCTGTCCTCATGGGCAGCCCCACCAATGCAGCCCTGTGGGAGGAATCAGTGACCTCCCCATCAGCTAAGCAGCGCCTTCACCCCGAGCAGCTGGGCAGGGTGGGCATCCCTGGTGCCACACACCTCCCTGGGCCCCAACACAAGGCCATCCAGCACGACTGCCACTAGGGAAGCCAAGCAGAGCCTGCAAGGAGCTGCTTGGCATTGTACAAGCCCTCTCAGACCAGCAGTGCTGGCACTTCATCCTCTCAGCTGAGGGACAAGCCAGGCAAGCATGTGTCACCATCTAGATTAAGCTTCTACGGGGCCTGGTTGACCACCCCCTTCTATCATACATCTACCCAATGAGCCCACAGGGAGGCTTCTTCAACCTTATGCCAAACCAGAGCATTACGACTCCATTCTGGTGGTTTGGCACAATTTCACGATTCTCCCTTGATCCCCCAAGCCTTGTATAAATGTAAATTTCCCGCTGAAACAGAAAAGAGGGTGAATCAGGTCCTGCAGCTTTTCCTTTTCATCATTGCTCAGCTGTAAATCATTATACAGCAGGCAAGGCAAGGGAGCATATGGCCCCATGGTTGCTACAGAGATGAGCGGGCAGTGCCAGATCCCACAGCTGACCCTAAAACAGGTGCCTGCCTTTGTAAAGGGAATATAACACTGTTAGAGGGCTTGAGGAACCATCAGCATCAGTGGATACTAGCAATGCAAAAGGTAGCAAGAACTCCTCCTCCAGCCTCCCTGACCACTCTTTTCCTCATTTTTCTGCGAATTGACCAACTCTCCACCAACATAGCAAAGGCTTCCTCTCATGTACCCTGTATGAGTGTCCTCCCACCCAATGCCTAGAAGAAAGTCTAACCTAACACAGCAGCCACTTGAACCATCCCAGAGCATTTAATCTCAACATATGACAGCCTCACCAGTGCTACTATACATGAAGCACACTCACCCACATGTGAACGATCAGTTGCAGGTGACTGCTTCTGGGATGGCTTAAAAGCAATCCTAGGTTCAAGCCAGCTATAGTATGTATTAAAGCTTGGAGCTGGAGTTTTACTTTATCATCACTTAAGAACATGACAGCCTTCACTAGACTGGAGACTAAATGATGTGGACAGAGTAGTTTATACTGACCTTGATCAGAGGTTGCTCATTCAGCAGTACAGGAGATGTCAAAATTCGGCCAAGCAGCCATTTCTCCAGGATGACCTAGTTGTTTCAAGAGTGACAACCATTGGGTAATATACTACTTTTCCCTCTCTCTATTCCACCCCCCTCCCCTTTCCCAATGTCACTGGGGAAAAAAAAATCCTTTATGTATTAAATAAAACAACTGATAGATTTGACTCACCCTTTTGAATGAACAGGCTTGAGCAAAGGCCATTTCTCAGGAAAATTCTCCCACGGGTTCTATGTCCTACCCTATCCGGCTGCAGTACAACTTGGATTTTAATTCCCCAACTAAAGTGCTTGGTTTCTGCATTCCATACAAAAGTTTTTAAGTAAAGACCTCTTTTTATCTATTCGTACAGCTGTTTCTTACAATTATATTAGCTATCTCTTTATTTTCCTGCATGGAAAAAAACAGTCAAACCAAGCAACTCACCATTATTTCTCTTAAAGTATACATACACTTTTCTATAAAGCTCTGCAAATTCTACAGAGCTTCATCCCCCTTTTCTCTTAATAAGGCTCATTTTAAAGGGCACCAATTTTCCCAAGGAAATGGTGCCTGCTTCTCTTACTGCACCAGAAAACGCATTTCAAACATAAACAAGCTAGCAGCAACCGTATCTTTGTTTGGCAAATGGAGTAGTCTCATCACTTAGTCCTGTTCATAGCAACACACAAAGGAGTACTCCGTAGCCAGGGGTAATAGCTGATCCCATAATCTGGCACTAACACTTAGAAAGATTAATTACCCTATTAAGATCTTAGACACTACTAAGAAAATCTTTGTATAAACCTTTTAACTCACAACAAATGCAGCATATTTGGTGCCATCAGTTTGTTGCACAATAAAGGTTCTCACCCTCCCACACTTGTTCAGTTTTGTCTCTGTCTCCCATAGTATATAAACACACACGCACGTGCTCTCACATACAGCTTTTTTTTTTTTTTTTTTTGCTTTGGCTTGCCCCCCCCCCCCCTTTTCCCAATACAAAGGAATAAAGTACAAGTGTGTTTGGAGCAGATAAAGTAAAAACTCCTTCTGTCCCCAAATTGGCTGCCTCAGAGATTAAGCAGCAAGAGCAGACGCTCACTGATTCAAAGGCTGCTGCTGTGTCAGAAACCAGAGGCACCTAAGCAGATTCGGATTGTAATCCCTACGCAAATTATATATCAAAAAATATGAGGAGGGTTAAATTATTAAAGCGTGTTATCAAAGACACCTTCTAAAGTACATCGTTACTGATTAGCACCATCAGATGCCAATGCAAAATAGCTCGTCACCTTGGCAAGGCCTCCCACTTCCACGCTATCTCACTCTCTCACTCAGTCCTTCTTCACCACGTCATCACCAGCAAGAAAAGCCGCAACAGTGTGAACAGACTTAGATAAAGCAAAAGTGAGTCATCCAGCAATGTTTAAGATCACCATTCTTGCCCCGGCTATCCATAAGGCGATTGCATGTGACTAAAGTCTGCCACAAGAGAGAAACTCGTGCTTGAGGCGCAGCCTGCAGGGAAGCGACCAGGGGCTCTCCCCAGCTAGGAAGCCAGTGGGAGGATGCAGGGAATAATGCTTTACCTGCACACCCTGCTTCCCTTATTTGCATCTGGGGAGCAAGCGCCAGGCTTTTGACTCTGGAAACGCTTGGGCTGCAAGCCAAAGATGCAGCTTAACGTGTCACAGTCCTTTTGTGAGGGAGTGTTTCCAAAAAGAGCACTGTAAAATCTTTGATGCATCTGTCTCACAAAGGAAATGGTGAGAACCCCTCCTACCCTAGATCCTAAATGCAATGGGCATCAGCAGTAACTTCAGATTGCCAACAAACTGCACATACTATGAAGATCACCTCTACTTTGATGCATCCCCTCTGAATGCTTACTATTTTGATTTCAAAATATATCTGAAGAAGCTGACCTTGAGAATATACCAGGAATCCAAAAAAAATAACATTCACATCCTAAAACATAGTTTTCTCATTGCTCATCACAGCTTTTCTTGATAATTGCTGGGCCCAAGTTTTGCTGAGGATGATTTCATCTGTCAGCGGCTGGTGCGGGTGGGTGAGTGGCCATTGTTACTGGTACACAGGGAACATCTGACACCGGGAGTTGTCCAAACAGCTTCTGTTATTCACATCAGACATCAGCCACACAAGTAGCTGCTGCTTTGCAAATCAGTCCCTGATGCCTGAGCGGACTCACTTTTCCAATGCTTTCCCCATGAACACCCTCGGTAGGGTATAACCCAGCCTCACTATGAAACCACGTTGTTCATATAAGCAGTCAATGACCTTAGTTGCACAAGCCTATGCCGAGGATGACCCATTTCTTGCTCCCTGACATCTGGTAGGTTTTGCACGACTTAGTGGCCAGGACAGAGTGCAGTAACTCTAATAATCTTCCACTGCTGCATCCAGGTCCCTTTCAGTGCCTTATGGCCCACGCTGCTCCTGCCGCAGTGATTATGGAGACAGCAGTTGTGCTGTAATTAGGACCCTCCTGGGCCAGCCAATCTGAATTAGCAGCGGAGACCAGCTGCTCCGCTGCCAGCCAGATCTTTCTGGCACACCCTCCTCTCAGGCACTTGTCCCCTCCTGGAACCCGTCCTCTCTTCCTGACCGCCGGCAACGCTTGGGTGGGCTTTCGAAGAGAATTGCCTCCTTTCCACTGCAGCCGGCTGAGGCTTTCCCCAAGGAAGGCTGAGCCAAAAGCACAACCCAACAGCCCCGTGTCCCATCCCACAGGAACCTGCTGCTGCTTCAGCCCTTCTATGTTGTTTTCACTGCTAGCAGCCACATTTTGCACACAGTGGATGTGCACATTTCTTTTAGTATCAAAAGATAAAAAGGGAAGTACGTTCAATATTGCTCCACCCTGCCCTTTCCCCCTCCCAATAACGACCCAGACAGTTACAAGTGTGACCACCTCCAAGCCACACATTAGAAAGTTCTCATTGTGGTTTAATATTTCCATTTTTTCCAGAGTTGGAGTACTGCACCATTCATGCTTTCTTTCATTAAGGAAGAAAAAAAAAAGTGTGGACTTCATTTGCTACTGATAATATATTATAGTCTGTACTTAAATAAATAAAAAGACCACACACACGTATGCCTTCTCACTTTTGATTTATTACTGTTTCTATTTTTCCTCTCTTCAGGCTTGAGCAACAGACAAGCCCTGGTCACATTCATTCTTGGTCGGTGTTACTTACTTTTTTATTATTCTGAATTATTTCCCTGTTGCAATGAATTGTCTTACCTTTTTTCTTTCATTTGAAACATTATAAAAAAATAATCAGTCTACTGTCATCCCTCAAGAGCATCTCCCTCAGGAGCAACAGTCTCCCAAGAAATGATGACACTCTTGCCTGCAGCGCTATACAGCACAGTGCTATGAGCGCAGCCATCATAAGAAAATCTAGAACAGAGAGGTGCCATTGGTTTTCTTACAGAGCCAGTAGCTCATTCTGACATGCCTGCTTTCATCCTTCCACATCTTGTAGGGGAGATGGGTGGTCCCCTCAGCAGACAAAGCTGAAAACACCTGTAGCTAGTTGGTACTGTTCCAGTGAGGAAAGCTGACCCTAACTGGCTTCATAACCCCAGGTCTAGGGGCAGGGTGGCAAAGAGCTACCAGGTTTCATGAAAGAGTTTCTGAAAGCAGGAAAGTTCTCTCCTACTTCCCATGGGAACAGGTTGACTTTACAACTGTGTTCCTATTCCTAGGTTGAAATTGTCATCTTTCTCTTAAATGAATTTCAGAATTACTCTGCTTTCAAACAGGAAAAAAGTGTCTATGGTGCACTGCTTCAAGAATACTCATAAGTTTCTGTCACCATTTGATTTTGTTAAAGTTTTTTTGTCATTAAATTAGCTTTGTAAATATATATGTCAGAGACTGAGAACAGCCTTTCCTTAAGCTGCATTTTTTTGGAATGATTGATTTGTTTAGCCACACTAAACTGGCTACAACACAGATTATGAAGCTAAAAGATATACAAGAGCCAATAGGTATTTTGAAGAAGAATATATTTGGGGAGATAATGCACATACTCCCCCCAGTTCAGAAGGGTGCAAGCACACCGCCATACAGTGTTCAGCATGCGACTTCACCCCGTGGCATGCACTAAGTTCTCTCAGACCTTTGCCCACCAATTTAGTTACCACAGAGGTGGGATGCGGCTTCTTTGCCTCTGCATTGCAATTTCATTTCCCAAAAAAAAATCACCCGAGAGAGCATGGCCAGAACTCGCTGGCGGCCCAGGAGATTCCTGCAGCCTGCCTTGCTCTTGCGGCCCCGCTGCTTTAGCGGGTACCCAGGGCTACGCAGATCTTGCCAAGCACCGCTCCCAGCCCCTGCTCGCAGCTACCGCAGAGGATGCCCGCAAACCCTGGTTTCGTACCGTCGAGGGAAAACAGCCCACCTACCACATCTTCCCCTGTCCCGCATAAAAATACGCTAGAAGAGCCTTTGCTGCTCTGCCTGGAGTGGACGGACGGACGGACGGACGGACAGACGGAGGGGGCGATCGGAGAGGAGCGCAAGGGGGTGGTAATTCCGTGTAGTTTCCCTCCCTCTAGCGATGGAAAACGAGATTGCGGGTCACTGCTCCTGTGCTGGAAAAAGGCAAGAAGAAGCTATAAGGAAATCCCAAGAAGTTCGGCACTTCACATTACACTGGAGGAGCGGGCCGATTTCTCTGACCAGCTCCTGGACCCCAGGGCAGGAGGTGTCTGCCGGGAGAGCACCGCATCCCTAGCCGGGGGCTCAAGAGCCCAGTTGCCCAATCTCCACTTGCAAAAACCCCCTCTGCCAAGAATTAGGGGCAGGATTTTCAGCTTTGACCCAAAAGGCAAATTACCACATTTCCTTACACAGACAAGAACAAAATAGGATGATAAATGTGAACTGCTCTGGCTCTTCCGTTGCATTTTGCCTGGGTTTTATGATTGCGGGGCTCATAAAAGAGCATGTGTGTTTCCAACACCGCTTGGCAAGGCTTTTCAAATATTTACAAAATGTATTTGGTATCCCTTGCTAATAATAGCCCACTAGGTCCCCAGATAGAGCACGAGAGACTGAGGCACTCTTGTTCTGGTTGCTAGTTCGGAGCCTTGCTTCACAATGCTGAAAGACTTCTCAGTTCTTGTAAAAGGGTAAGAGACAGGGAAACAGATTGCAGAGGTTCCCGAGGCTGTTATTTTAGGAAACACTGCTTCAGCGGTGGAGTTACACACTTTCTCCAACCAGAGTTGTGTGAGGTCTCTGGTCCTTACTCACTTCTGTTCAACTTACTTGTTGAAACTGAGAATAAAAACCCATAGAAGCAAACAAGCTCACTGGAAAGCTTTCTTGAGCTTGCTCTTCTGTAGAGAATATTACTAGCTTTGACCACACTACATTTCTGATACCAAATATCAAAACCAGAATTTCAAAACTCCTTGTCCTTGGCAATGAGATATATAATTAAAGCCCACCTATACAATGGGCAAAGCCAGAGCCTCGCCCTTTGCCATATGGTCAATCCTAAACCACCTGGAGCTACTCAGACTGGAGGAAAGCAAATCCACATTTATATCATGCTCTGGGCTGAGAAGAGAGCCAAACAGACCTTGGTGGGAATACTTCCCAGCAGGGACCTATAGGAGAAACCATGTTTCCCACAACCCTCCTTTGGCCTCTATCACAAACACATGGTCCCCAGGGGCCCGAAGTTGCCACTGTGCTATGAAAAGGAAGTTAACAGCATCAACCCTGTATGAAATCTCTGTGGGAACAGGAACAGGGAAGAGGGGTTACTTTATATTGCCCCTTCCTGCAACAGCCCAAACACAGTCCCTGTGTGGGGCTCCCATCCTATTTCATGTTCCCCCCAAAACCACAGCTCTGGCCCCTCTCTGGGGACCACCCAGCACCATGTCTAGGGGTCCAGAGCCAACACCACAGCTAAGATGAAATTCAGGGACAGACCTGTGCAGCTGGATAGGGATGGTTACTTGTGCCTGCACTACACTGATGCCTTTGGTGTACAAGACACACAGGATCAACAAAATCCAAACTCCTGCCCTGTCAGGGGTGGTCAGCCCCATTTTCATTCCTTGTATCCGTCCACTAATGATAGAGAGGGATCAGGCCTTCCTCAGCTGCGGGTGTTGCTTGGTGCAACAGAGTAGTTACAGCCTGAGAATATGATCCAGGTCTTGGCTGTATATTCCCTATCTTTAAGCATCACTCAGGTCCCGCTCAATCTCAGTTTGACTCCAACACACAATTAAATGATGTCCTAAGTGGAAACATTCCCCTGAACTGGATTCAGAAACACAGTTTTCCCAAAATAAATTTTAGGAGCAGCAAACTGAAAAGAGTGGCTGCTGTCAGGTATGGTGCTGAAGGCATCACCACCAAAAACAACCCCTCTGGGGCTGCAGGGTGGCAAGCAGGTTGGTACCAGCTTGAGCAGGTAGGAGGAAGTTTCTCCTTCAATGCTTTTTGATTTTTTGCCTTCTTTTTTTTCCTCTCCCCCCTTCCTCCCCCTTCATGTGGAGGGGGAAGGAAGAGGCAGGAGTCACCAGCTGTATTTTGGTGCCAAAAACATTAACAGCAGTGCTCAGTTGTAGTGAAGGTGCTCTGTGGGGCACATCTGGGGCTCGAGGAAATCTGGAGTGGGGCCAGCCCTAAAGGAGTCACATCTCTCTCCTGTTTTCAAGAGCACCACAGCAGGTACACCAAGGACACAAACATATTTTGCCCAAAAGTCTTACACAGGACAGCAACACAGCCCCAGCAAGGAGATTAGGTGCATGTGGACATACATACGTGCCTTTGCCTCATGACTTTATGCACATTCTTCATACCAGGCTGTAAACTGGTATCCTGAAAGCAAAATGATTCTTCATTACTGAGAGTGCCCCACATAGCACAGGCTTCAGGAACTGAATGGAAACCCTTTGCAATGCATTTGTTGTCCCCTGCGCTGCAGTGCTGTCCTGGGCTGAGCTCAGATTCTTAGTGGGACAGAAGCGTGTCAACTGAAAAGCCTCTGAAGTAAAATACTCAGTAGCCATGGTTTTGCACTCTTCCCTGGTGCACAGCAAGTGGTGCACGTGGAAGAGGGAGGAGGGAGGACAAGTTTAAAAACTCCCCTTAACAGCCAAAAGACATGTTAACATTGGCACCGAAAAGAAGCAAGGATGAGTCCGTCAGTTAAGGGAAGAGACATGTAACTGCAGTGGGATTTCTAGGAATAGCTTAGTTTCTAGTCTCCCTCAAGAATTCATGTGAAAGGCTGGAAACACAGAGAGTAAATCAAGGGACATACAGATGTCCCAAGGATTCACTGAGGGACATGACAAAGCAGTTTTTCCAGGCACAGATCCCTGCAGATGGGTGTTAAGTACGTTCACATTAGTCCAAGGATGTCTCTGCACACTACCTGAATTCAAGGGGATGGGGCAGGGTTGTGCGAGCAGAGGCTGCGCAGGGAGGTCCCAAGGCTCACCCCATCCCCAGTCACCCCTGAGCTTCCCACCCATGCGAGCCAGCACTGACAGCCCCACACGCAGTACCTGGGGTCAGCTCTGACCATCAGTACTGTAGCGCTTTGACTGAGCTGGACTTGGCTGGATTTGATTCACAAGCAACAATCTGCCATAAATCCTGTTCCACCACATCCTACAGTGACGACTACTTACTTTGGGCTTATGGCCACACATCCTGATGGTCTGGTCCCTTTGTTTAATCCTTTTCATCCAGGTGGTCACCCTTACCCTCGTTATAGAACTTGGACTCCCAAAAGCTGCTGCTGGCAGTCTCCACTAGCTGGGAGCATTCAGCCACAAACATCCCATAGGACCCCCAAGACCTATGGTATTAGCAGGAACAAAACAAAATGCTCATGCAGAAGGTGCAAGTCTGAATCCAAATTGCATCTCTCTCTAGACTAACCAGATTTAGTCTCCAAGGACATCACCACGAAACAAACTTGCCTGTGCATCCCAGGCTGGAAGCCTTCCAGGCCATGGCTGTTTAGGTGCTGCACCCACTACCCTTTGGTCCCTCGCTTCTGAGCTGCTGGTAGCCTGTAGCAGTGACGGCCCACATGCTTTTGGGTAGCTCAACCTTCTCCATTTCCAAATCTAAGAAAAATAACATCAGAAGAGTGCAGGAACAGCCTCATGCTCCATTTCAGCTCAGCAATTCTGGAAGCAACAAGCGTATGTGCAAGTGTGAAAGTGAATGCATGGGGAAGATAGCAGCTGCAAAACATACATGAATGCACATGTGGTTTCTATATATTTACTTCACAACTGTCAAAGTATTGGCCAACGACATTATCACAGCAGCATTTGACAAACCAAGAGCTGCTCCTGGTTGTTAGATACAGTAAATTTCTACACAGATACTGTGATTTGTCCTTCAGAAAACTTCACAGCCTTGACATGAATCTCTATGATTTACAGTACCTGCTGCTAGCTGGAGCTCACAGATGGAGCGCCAGTACTCCAGACTGACAATATGCAGCCAGTAACGCTGAGCAGGGATGTGTCACCTCTATAAAGGTTGAAAATAGGACAAAAATATCAGAGAACAGAATAAACTTCTGGGAGAGTCTATTTTAGTCTCTGATCTGAATATTCAGGCTTAATTTGGTATTTTACACCGGGCCAATTAGACACCCACAAAATGACACAAGACTGGTTTGCTGCTGATGAGTGTTCTGGGTTTGTAATTCTTTTGTCAGTACACTTAGTCACTTACTATTTCATAGTCAACTTATGGGTATCTTTCCAGGGGGGTAGGGAGGGAGGGAACATATTATCAGACGTATTAATTGAAACACCATCAAGAAACCATTTTCCCCACTGATATACCCAAAATTGCTTAACTAGGTTACTTGCCATTTCCAAACACCAGAATTTCAAGCTATCTACCAAAATTAAATGGTTACCTTTGTATGCTAGTAAAATGGTGGTAGGAGGGAGGAATAGGAGGAAAACCTGTACAGACACACTTTCCTGGCTTTTAGAAATAAGGACATTTTTGTTGTTGTTATATCAACATCAGAGCATCTAAAAAATTTTAAAAATTAACAAGCTAGTTGTGGGATTAACCAGCTATATTTAGCTGTTCAGCAAGGGCATAGGGTGCTCAGAAAGGAATAGGCAACTAAGTATCAGTAGAAATCTCTGCCATGGCAGTACTCTGAGCCAACGCTTCTCCGCTTGTGGCACAGTCTGGAAGGGACTACATTCCTGTCTGTCACAAGTAGATCACTTAAAAAGTGATAAGAAACATTTCTAAAGGATTGATGAAAAATGTCAAAACATTTTAAGCGTTAAAAGCAACAAAAGATTTAATTCCGAGTTTTCCTCCTCTGCCCAGCCAGAACTGTTGTCATCAAGGATGCCTGAATCTTCTGATAAGAAATCTTTTTGTCTTTCTTTTTTTTCCCTCTACTAAATATAAAAATAAGCCTGCAAGTTTTAAAAATAATCCTCTAAGTTCTAGACCTTTGTCATGTTTAATCAAGGAAACTGAGCTCTCTTAGCAGCCAAAGCAATTTCTAGCAGACTTGCTGACACACATTAGGAGATGCAGACACTATAGACATTAAGAAGTGATGGAAGGTTTTCAGTAGCCTGTCATATGTGCTATAGATGAGGAGAAGGATGCACAAGATGATCCATGCATGTCATGCACATGCCCACTTTACACACTGCAAACCACAGAAGAGGACAGAACAGCCTCCAGTCCCACCTCAGTGTGACCCTAGCCACAGCTTAGTTTTAGCATTAATAACCTGAACTCTGGAGTGGACATCCTCACCTAAGGTGGTTCAGACCGTATAGGGAAGACCATGCCTGCTCAGCACAGCTCTAAGCCTTATTGGCCATGCTTTGCAGAAGGGGAACCATGGAGCTCGGTCTCTCTCACAGCATGCACATGAGAGTGCACTGGCACAGACATGGCAACCATTCATCAGTTCTAGAATCAGAGGGATAATTTAAACACAGAACAAATGGTCAGGATATACAGACTTTTATTCTGCCTTTATCAGAAGATATTTAATACGCAAAACTACCAAGCCTATACCAATACCAGCCTTCACAGCAGCTGACCTCCAGCTTTCTCTCAAATGCTACTTTCCCAAAGGTCAGGGCTTTTTCCAGTTGAGAGCATGAATAAGCCAAGCTTGCCCTGTGGCAAACCCAGTGCTGACTCAGGAAGACTTTGCCAAGCTCTGTCTGAGGAGACAAGAGGTGTTTGTGCAGGTTTGGCTCCTGGGACACTCCAGTCCCACAGCAGTTTGGAGAGGCAGCAAACATAGGTCACCTTTCAGGAGGATAAGGTTCAGGGCATGGTAGGGGTCTCAGCTAGAGAAGGGTCTTGGAAGAGATCTGCATCCTCCAGAGAGCTTAGAGGAACACGATTTTCCTAGGAAAAAGAGATTTTTGGTGACTGTATTTTTTTTCCAAAAAATAAGAACCAAGAGTAAGTTGTGTCATAATTTTCTGTTTTCCTTACATCTTTTATTTCTCATTTCCCCTCAAACACTAATAACTCCCACTGAAAAAAAAGAAAAAAAAAGAAAAAAAGAAAGAAAAAAAGAAAAAAGAAAGAAAAAAGAAAAAAAAGAAAAAAGAAAAAAGAAAAAAAGAAAAAAAGAAAAAAGAAAAAAGAAAAAAGAAAAAAGAAAAAAGAAAAAAAGAAAAAAAGAAAAAAGAAAAAAGAAAAAAAGAAAAAAAGAAAAAAAGAAAAAAGAAAAAAGAAAAAAGAAAAAAGAAAAAAGAAAAAAGAAAAAAGAAAAAAGAAAAAAGAAAAAAGAAAAAAGAAAAAAGAAAAAAGAAAAAAGAAAAAAGAAAAAAAGAAAAAAAGAAAAAAAGAAAAAAAGAAAAAAGAAAAAAGAAAAAAGAAAAAAAGAAAAAAGAAAAAAGAAAAAAGAAAAAAGAAAAAAGAAAAAAGAAAAAAGAAAAAAGAAAAAAGAAAAAAGAAAAAAGAAAAAAGAAAAAAGAAAAAAGAAGAAAAAAGAAAAAGGCAGCCTTGGAGCTAGTATCACATGCTTGGAAGACAGGCAGAAGCTTTTTTCAGGAGACCAACAGATCAGTCAAGCATGGTACCAGTCATTTTTGTGACTCTCATCAGGAGCCTCCTTGCCCTGAAAAGCCTTCATTGTGCTCTCTGCAGGCTGCAGCCAATGCAGACCTCCAGCATCTGATGAACCCAAAAGGATCGGTAGCTGGAGGGGAAAGGGGACAAGAACGATGACCCTCTTAAATAACTTTGGCAAAGTGACTCATCCTTTCACTGACAGCATTAACATCTCTGCTCCTGCCAGCTGGGCAGCTGCTCCAGCCCTCCGAGCAGTGAGGGAATGTTTTGTTCCAGAGATGTGGAAAGGGGGGTGTGGGGCCAGGGCAGAGGAGGGGGAAAACAACCCTTCTGCATGCATGTGTAATTGCCATATGATTTCAGCTATTTTGACCTAATAAGAGTTGCTGCATTAGTCACCAGCCTTGGTATGAACAGATGGATTTGCAAGAATTTAAAACAGAAAGAATAGAGATGAGATATAACACAGACCCCAGGGCAAAAGGGCATCCTGGCTATGGGAGGTGGGGAGGTCCCAAACAGCATGGCCCCACAGTGCCTGGCAGACTCACAGCACCCTGGGCTCACTCTGAGTGATGGCTTTCCACCTCTGTGCACTAAGGTGCCAGGAGACCTCATCCTTCTTCCAAACAACCAGACTTGACTACTCCACTTGTGCTGAAAAAGTTTCTTGTGCAAAAGGAAAAACACAGCTGATGTTGTATACTGGTTTCTTCAAAAACCTCTGTATTTTAGTCATGTTATAGGATTGTAGCTTTCAGCTCTTCATCATAAAGCTACAGTTCAAGTCAGTAAGGTTTGCTTGCGGTACAAACTACCTGGTTTTGCTCAGGGAGCATACTCGGTGCCTGGCTGATCAGAAAAGGCATGGCAAGGCATCAAAACAGCTTTGGTTTCCTACCCTCTGAAGCCTCTAGATTAATCAAACGTGAGCCTCAGGTCCACAGGGTTCAGCCCACCAACACTAGGAAAGGAGATTCAGCGCATCAGGAGCACTGTTCCCACAGCCAATATTTACTTTTCCAAACTGAAGCAGGCAGGCTTTGCCATCATGCATGGAAATGTGGGCAGTTCTCTACTAAAAATATTTCTTAGCTTTCCCCCTTTCCTCCCCCCTTCAGCATGTCCCCTCCAAAGCTGCCTTTCTGCATAGGGCTTTGCTGACTCCACTGACAATGAAGGGAAGATATTACTCCTGTGCACATGCCTGGCTCCAGCAACCCCCACAAAAAAAGTCCTCTCTCCCTGAAAACTCCATCCAAGTCCACAGGAAAACTCCCACTGGCTTCCAATTTGGAGTACCAATTCCCACATTCCTGAAGCCACTAATTTTCCCCACGCTGTTCTTCTATGACCATAGTCACTCTTTCCCTCAGCTTCTTTCATGCAACCAGTGCGAGCAACGCAACATCCCATGTACCTGCACCACAACATTTACCAAAGTATAGATACAGACCTTCCTGCACAGGGTTGAAGGTGGAGCATGACAGCAGGGAAGAAGATTCAGTTAAAGCACAAGAGGCATGCGGACGACAACATCTTCTGTTTGTGGAACACCTCTTCCTAAAAACATGGGAGCTGGGAACACTGACATCAGCCCTGAACAATGATCCTGAACCCCAGTGTGCAGGGAAAGGAAAGGAGGAAGGGAGAAGCTTCTTGCACCAAATTACAGGTCTGACTTCAATGACAGTATCTCCACTCAATGAAAACTTGAAGGACCTGCCCAAGCACGTACATTTTCATTTTGAAATAAAAAGAACAAATTTAGGAACATAAAGGTTTTAAATTGTTGATTGGAAGATTTGCATGTAGGCAGAGTATTGTTTTCTTCTCCTGGCTCCCTGGGTAGCAAAACAGAAAAATTATGTGTAATTAAAATGGAAACAGTATCAATTAGCTGTGATTCTCTGAGCTGTGGAAAGAGGAAACCAATGAGGAAAGACTGTTCTTGTCCTCTAGCAGCCTCTTCACATCAAGATTATTCTGAAGATATCTTAAATCCACTTAAGCATAAACTATGCAAACAAAATTTAAAAGGAATTGATGCGGGTGGAGGGTTATTTACTAGCCAGTGTAATACTCGATCAAACATATCCTGAGGAATTAACTTGATTGCCAGTACTTGAGCTCATTTCATTAACATTATGTCCTTGTCCTCCTTGAGTTATGCCCCTGAAGTTTAAAGTCTGATCTAGATAGGGCCAGACTTACCTTTAACCTCTACAGAAAGTGCCCTTCGTGTCAACACTTGTTGATACTCCTAGAAAAAGGACACACATAAGAACAGCAAGAGTTAACAAGTTACTGTATCCAGTCACACGCAAAATCTAGAGCTTAAAAACAATGAGGTAGACTCCACAAAGACATTGCCTGTAAGTCCCATTTAGCAGAAAACATACTATTTCACAATAACTATCATCATTCTGACATAAAGGAGTGTTTTATTTCTTTTAAAGAAAAAAAAAGCAACCACAAAACATGCTTTTGGTTACGATATAGACTTACTTTCTCCTCTGAGATATTGCCAAGTCAGAAATTGCATCAGTTAAATCTATTAAGTCACTGTAAAAACAGCTTGCTTGTCATTATTTGAGTAGTATGCTGAGTACACAAATCAGCAAGTATTAACAACCCGGTTTTATATGAACGTTTCATATGAGGACAGACTTGGACCTGAACTTGATGTAGACAGATGCTTCCGACAGTTCTCTTTCACAAGAAGAGTTCAGACATGCTCAAAGTGGAGATAATTTAACACTTTGTGGTGCAAATCCTACATCTCAACTCAGCCATTCACTAAAACACCACCAGCATGTCATTCCTCTGTCTTCTTCATGCATATTCTTTGGCTCAGCACCAAAGGGGCTGAAGCAGAAGTACATACAGAACCCAAATAAATAAATAAAAAGTCACAACTGTATTGAGTCACTATTTGGGCACTTTGAATCTTGCAAGAGCCACCAGCATCCAAAGAAAGGAGAGTGACCTGCCCAAGTCATCAGACTGATAACTTCAGGTATAGTTTTCACTCAAAGTTTCAAAATACAAATTATCATAACCATGGACTTTTACAGGTTAGAGCAGAAAGGAACAGTCACCATGCATGGCTGAGAGGAGCCTCTGCTCTGCACCAAGGTTAGCCCAATACCATGTGTCCTGCCCATCCTCTACCACGGTGTGACCCTGCTGGCCTTCCTCCAGGCAGGGAACATGCCACCTTCATACCACCTGCCAGCATCCTTTCAAACTATTTGTTGAGTAGTTATTTGTGAATAATTCTTTTAGTGCTGACACATTTTATAAGTTAGCTGCAGATAATTAACAAATAGGGAAAAAAATACAATTGCGTAGTAGAATAATTCATTGCTAATTATTCTCTCAGGTCTAAGAGGGATGCTGACCTTCTCGATACATTTCTTTTAGTTAAATGAGTACAAACAGATGCTGACCTTCATCAGAACAGCGTTGATATATTTCCTGAGGAAACACAAATGAAAGTGTGAAGATATGACCAAATATATTCCAACCAGTTGCATGTTAGTCATCAAGAGCATTTTCCAAAGTGCTTACTAGGTTTGATGCTTCATTTTTTTTGGGGGGTGGGGGGGTGGGAATGGGGGACAAGGCTGGGTAAAGGGCACATCACACCAACAATTCAAGCACAATTGCCTCAGAGTTGAGCAACTAAAAAACCCAAGGACATAAAACAAGTGGGTGTTTAAGATCATTTCAGCCATTGTTTTGCACATGTTATTTGTCAAGACATATTCCGGACCATCGTTACTCATCATCTGCATCAAGTTTTAAACTAGGGACAGCAAGAACTGGGGGTTTGAAATGTGACACCACACATCACAATTTAATGAGGCCTCTAGGGCTACGTGCAACACAGCCTCATTCCCCTGCATGTACAAACACATTCACACGGTGAATCAGAACCGAGAGCATCTTGCAAAGCACCCCAGGGCTTTATTTAAAGGAAAAAAACTGCAATTTGTCAAAGACACTACAACTCCCTGGAAGGAACAAGATAGGCTTTCCTGAGTATCTGTGCTCATTGAGACTTAGAGATCCTTGTCAGGAGTGGAAAATGGAATCGTTCTGGTTTTTAATCCTGAGCAGCTAGTCATTTTAACAGCGAGGTTTCTACAAAATAATTTTTCTTGACCTGAAAGGGTACACACATACACCCTCCAACAGATGTGAAAAGCAGTTAAGTCAGTATAGATGCTCCATTCAAGGCCTTCACGAACAGAGATGCCAGTGCTACATAAAGACGGGTATTCATAGCATCCTCTTAGCCCAATTTCAGCCATCCGACTTGGACATTATTCACAACTAAACTCAGAAACCCAAGTTTCCTCTGTAGTCCCTGAAGCAAGGAGGCTGACCAAGGGCAGCTCTGACTGCCTGTGCTAGGCTAGACTGGGTGAGGACCACTGCTCCCCATCAAGCACTTTTTGAGACACAAGTTAGCGACCCGTGTGTGACAGACCTCATACAAGTAAACCAGACCAAACGCTTTACGGCAGGTTTCATTTCCCAACTAACAGGGCTGTGATCAAGTGCTTTCGGTAACTTTGAAAACACAACAGAGGATAAAATGACCAAAACATCACGTACCCTTTTACTTCCATACTGAGGTGAAGAAAGAATTGCAATTGCAGTTATAACCTTTAGCCTTTAATTTTTAAGGAGGAACTGATCAAAATCGCTCAGCACAAATCCAAGTCCCAGTTTACTTCTGAGGCTTGCCAAACCTGTACGCTCTACTCTTTTTATCTACTCGTTGGTGCAAACTCAGGGAAACGGCTTCAAAATTCAAAACCTGAAAACACTGAGTAACTTTGTTTCAGCATAAAAGTCATCAATTACAGAAGAGACACTAAGTGTCACCTTTCCATTTTCACAGCCCCATCTCTCTGCAGTCTCTGCATGTATGATACATGCATAACCTATGGGAGCTACCTGTTTTTCCAAGTACAGGCAAACTACTAGCAGTACTTGTAGCACCTTATTACAAAAGATAATACCCAGTTATACATTTTACACAGAATATAAAACATGGAAATCAAGGGCTTTAACATAGGATTCATATTTCATATGTGACACTGGCTTAAGTGCCAATAAGAATAGTGGTCAGATAGACCACTTTATTCTCCCTATACCAGGGTGTTGCATGTCACCCATAACACACTAGTTTTGGACTTTTGAAAGGTTGGTCCAAGAGCAGACCAAAAGCATTGTAGACTGCTGCTGATACATCCCAAAAAAAGAGGCAGAAGGGCTGGTGGCATTATCAGACCCCACAACCCTGTGATACCTGGAAATTCAATAGCTGAGACACAACTGGAAAAGGCAATTCAACATTCGGAAGACTAGAAAAGGCAATCCATGTCCTACACTGCAAAGGCAGGTAAACAAAGCATTAAGGTCTTCACTGCTTGACCCCACACATCATTTTGACTCTGGGCAGTATGCGATCAGTCCCATCTCCAGCGTGTGGATCCCCCATCCAGAGCTCTGCCCCTAAGGACAGCTCTGCTGACCAGGACATTTCACAGAAAAATCAAAAAAAAGAGCTAAATAGGAGGACAAGTCCTGCCAGTTCCCCAAGCAGGGAAAAACCCTTCCTGGCAAGCAGGAGTGAAGCTCAATATCTGTTCCTAAGCCTGTGCCCCAACAGGAATCACAGCAGAGCCATCACATCAAAAGAAACCTTTCTTTCCTAAAGATCGAGAAGGACAGTGGTGAATGAAGGGATCCTTGTATTAAGCAGCGGTCACTGTGTCCGCACACAATCTTATTGTTAAAAAAAGCCAGACTTTTTTTCCTCCTTCTTTTTAAAGCTGCAAGTGAAACTCTTCTCTGCTGAGTTGCTCCTGTGTTTGTACTATTCAAATACCTGGATCACCATCTCTCTTATCAAGATTAAGCTCCCATAACCAGCAGGAATCTGCCATCAGTTCTTCCACAAAAATACTGTTCTGGAAAAGGTGTCTACCTTTTCCAGGTATAGGTGCCTATATACGCAGTGTTCAAATCATCCCTCAATCTGTTTCTGATACGCTGAATCCACTAACCTCTTTATGTCTCACCTTACATGCAGATTTTCTACCCCCCTCAACATTTTGCTGGCCTTTTCTTGGACTTCCTTTGCACATCAGCACTGATTCTACTAATAGTTCAGAGGTGGACTATGGTTCTTTCACCAAGAGCTTGACAGTTATAGGCAGAAGAAGAAAAAAAAAAGGGGGGGGGGGGAATATCAAGAAGATAAGTTAATTTCCACAAAGACATAATATTTATGACTATCTGCCAGTTTTGACAGCAAAGTCCCTCTCACAGCATAGGTACAAATTGTCATCTACTGTTCTCAAATTTTTAGCCAGCACATGTCTGGATTAGCACATCTAGCTGGAATGGGATGCAGAAAGAACTGCAAAGATAAAGAGCAGCCTAGATCACCTTGGGCAGCACAAGTAAGCATAGCACAGCATATTTTGAATGCCAGCCAGTGAGACTACATTGAGTTGAATGACGGGAGGAAAGACTTGCTTGAAAACGTTAAAACAAAATCAGTGTGACTTGTACCTCAGCAAGTAAAGCACTTAAACACCCAAGATGAAGACAGAAAGCAGAGACACACAGAAAAGTCTCCTACTGGAAAAAAACAAACCAAACCAAAACAAAACCAAAACAAACAACCAAAAACCACCACACACAAAACCACCAACGCAGCTCTTCAAAAAACTGTAGCTTCTTTTACTCATAAATTTTAGCAAAATAATGAAAACAGCAATCTACTAGTCCCTTTCACAAGCCTAACAGCAAATAAAAAACTCCTTTAAAAACAAGCACTTCCCTAGAACTTTTCCCAAAACCATTCTGCTTCCCCTAATCACCATGCAGAAAGCCCTCCTATTTCATGCAGCTAGCAGAAATGAAGCTCCCATCACAAATACCTGTCTTGCTCACTACAGACTTTTGTGATCCTAAAATCATTATTTTACTAATAGAAACAGCTGTGGGACTGAGGAAGTGGCAGAATAACATTCTTCCACCCTCTTTTCTCCTTGCTTTCATCTTAACACTAGGAGATGCAAGCACTTGTAATGTTCTTAATTTTTTGAGAATATTCACTTTTATTTTACTTTAAAACCATAATTTCCTTTGTTACCTTTTGGAATATGCTCTGTTGGCATATTCCATATTGTTTACAGAGCCAGCTCAAGAGGCCTTGGGAGAGAAGACTAAATTTCACTTTTACCTCCCTATAAATGTTATCTGTTATCCCTGGGGCAACTAAATCCAACTTTTTCCAATAACAGTGGACAGAACATAGAGGAAATTAGTTTGGAGGAGGCTGGGTGAGGTTTGGGACTGGAGATAAGAAATAAGGTCTGTGTCTGTGGTGGGAGGTACAGGTGGGGAGCTGAGAGTAATAGAAGGCTTTGGGGCTGGAAGGAGATGCAGGGACTACAGGGGTCAGGCTTGACTATGGGAGACAGCCTTTCTGGAAAAGTCTTTTTCTCTCCCCCCAGCCTGCCATTTCTCCAGCCTCTGCAACTACTCTCCTTGCTCCCATCCCTTTTCCTCTTATTGCTCTCCTTGAGAAAAGTCAGGAGAAGCTCAAGGGGAACTTTGAAGTACTGGAGATCAGCATTTGTACATCTTGCTGCCAACGCCCTCACATACGCCCACCTCCTCATGGCAGAGGCCAAGAGCCGGGCAAGCAAAAGGCATGAATGGTTCCCATCTGGCAGGGGCAAGGCAGGCAAGCAGCACTGGAAAGCACTTGCTGTGGACGATGAAGACAACACACACAACCTGGATGCTGCACCTGCAATGCTGAAAGACCTGCCGAGCAAGGGAGAAAGGATAGCAGGTACAGCCGGGCTCGTAGGTGCAGCAGCTCCCCGGCAGTCCTTCAGCAATGCTGGATTCTGCTCTCTCTATTAATAGGGCAGCAGCTTCCTGCTCCTGCAAGAGTCAGAGAGGCTTTGAAGTAAAATCGGCTTTTCCGGAGACTGATCGAAATAGAAATCCAAGCTGCCTAAATCTGCAATGGAAATTTCAATCAACACCAAGTTTTTAAATAAAATTTGGACTCTATTCTGGTTCAGAATGAATTGTTTAAAGAAATCAGATATACAAATAAGTCTTTTGGTCAGCTGTTGCTCTACACTAGCTCCAGTAAAACTTACTGTAAAATGATCATTAACTCTGAGATCCCAAGCCCTTGCTTGTGTCAAGGCACTGCCGAAGATAGCAACAATCAGGATAGCAAACAGCCCAGAGGAACTGAAGACTCACTGGAAAATTTGTACGGTTAGAGACCGTGTTCTCCAGGTCTGGCAACTCCCAACTGGCAAAATTCAGTCTCCCAAAGAGTTAACATTCAATGGGCCAATAAAGCGTGATTGATTCATCGATAACGCAGCACTGCCTTTGGGAGAGGGAAGAAGCCATCTCGAGAGACAAGCAAGGCAATTGTTTGCTTTCTCTGGTGTTCGCAGAGTGCCCTGCGGTAACCCTCGTGCTCTGAAATACTCATATTGGTTATTTCGAAGTTGGGTGCAGAGCTGTGCTTTCCCATGGCTGCCACTAATGACTTGCAGCTGTTGCTAATCTGTGCCTCTGATTTCCTTTGATTACTATGTGTATTGATGCCTGTGGTAAATAGGCATCTGCCAGGTGCCAGCACAATCAGGGGGAAAATATAAAAAGTTCCCTGTTTCAAATTCAATGTGACATTGTGCTTGTCGAGAGGCAGCCGTTTAACTATTTAAGGGGAACGGTTTCCTGGGCTCTTTGCTGGCCTCCTGGCTATGGATGAGTTTGTCATGCGTTTTGGTGACAGCAATCCCCCTGCTCCCTCTCCCAAACCCAGCTGTAGGAAATAGCCACAGGGAGAAGTGGGTGGCTACAGAGACCGTCCCAGCCATATAACAGCCCACGACCTATGAGTTTGGCTTTCCCTGCTTTTTTCTGCTTTCCCTGGAGAGCAAGGGCTCTCTGACTCAACTTGCCCCCCCCCAGGTGCAGCACCCCAGAGCCACATGAGCACCTCTGTGCTCCCATACAAGGGCTCATGCTGGTTGCAGCATGCTGCCCCTTTCTCCTCACCACACTCTGCTCCTGCTTGGTACCATGCTGAAAGGCAAAGGGGCACCTCTGCTTGAGGTCCCAGGGTAAAAAGAGTGGAGCAACAGCTTTCCACCAGCCATTAAGAAAAATATCTGTCTTGCTGGCAGGAAAGGCTAATATTAGATTTTCCAGAAGGAAGCATGAGGGTCTCACAATAAGGGACATCCCTGGAAAAGTTTCCCCAGCAGCCTGCTGTAGCATGACCTGTTACTAGCACTCACATTTTGCCTCAGCCCCAGAGCCCCTCCAGGCAATTTCTCTGGGCATTTCTCATTCCCCCTATGTTACAACAGCCAGCTGAAGATGCCATGCAGCTGCCTCTCACTTCCATCCATCATCCTTCTTCCTGGTAGCAGGTAATTATTTCCAGCTGTTAATTATCCAAGACCATCACACCTGACCCATATTGTTTGCCTTTCATTTGCACCTCATGTGCAGAAAATAAATAAATAAAGCAAAGCCTCAGAAAGGTAGCAGTTATATGCCAGTGCTAGAGAAAGGAGCAACCTGCCCACTCAAAAGCTGCTTTTGTGGTTCATTTCCTCAATGTGTGTGGGTCACTATTCCCTTATATGCCAGGTTGCATTTAGCGGAAAGCAATGAGTTGAAGGCATAGGCCTCCTAGGGCATGCATAGGCATCCACAGCATTGGCTCATTTTTCTTTCCCTGTCTGCTCAGCTTGCTTCCCTGCATGCTGTGAGTTGCCCCAGGCTGAGGGGGGTGGCAAAGCCGTAGAGCACAGCAAAGGGCGCAAGCCCCTTCCTCACAACAGTGCCGGAGGACAATCCCAGATATCCAAATTTTCTGGAGGTAGTACTTTGTTTTAGGCTTATTAGAAGGAAGCAGTCAGCTTAGGAGAGGCCAGTGGTGTTGCACCTGAAAAGCCAGAAGGTACGTGACTGGAAGAGTTACTTTCTCTGGAGCAGAGTCATAGCTGCACACTGACATTTCAGACCTCCTTCCCACTAGAAAAAGAAGGATGAAAATTTAAGTGATGTATCCAAATATGCATGCACAATTTCTATAGCTAGAGCAGTTTACCTTATCTACCAAAGAATTAAGTCATCTGACACATATCATTATCATATCTGATATTATCAGTTAAGTTTTGTGGAAAGTGCTACATCTAACTCCTTATAGATCATTGGAAGAGGAAAGCTGAGCACACCTATGTGCCTAAAAGAAGGCAAATAAGATGCCTTAGAAATCAAAAGGCTCTCTGTTAAAAGGGATAGAGCTGAGCTCTGTTTCAAAGAACCAGGATGATAGAGGGAGTTAGAGAGAAGCTGATCCAGGTGCAGAGGAAAAAGGCCCTTAGTAGGTGTGCCACAGTATGCAGCCCATGGGAGGTGTGTGGAGAAAGCAGGGTTTGAGCTAGGCAGCAAGATACAGGAGATTGGGATTTTAAATAAAGATACAGCCTCATAACTGTTTGATTGCTACCAAGTTCAGGATAACACGATGTTGTATATGGGAGGTACAACCTGATTTAACTTCAGAGACTACCAAGTTCTCTATCAGCCTTTCCTCCTAAGTGGAATAACCTTAAAGACCTCAACTTTTGGCTTTGGTTGTTATGTCACATTTAGCCGATGTAGGAAAAAGCAGACCAGTTCTGGTAATTGCCACTGAGGAGAGAAGGCAGAAAGTTCTGTAATGACTACAACACACATCCCAAGAGCTTTCTTCAGCTTAAAGACTGTGTGACTTTGTGCTTGGGTCAACACCAACCCTTAAGACTTCAGCCAAGGAAGACCTCATGTTCCTCCTCCTCTAACTAACACTGACACTCCAGCCTTCCTCTGGGCTGCAAATCCCTCCACACACCCACCTCAGGGAGGAAAAAATGGGTGTCAGCAAAGAGCAGCACAGTGCAGTTTGAGGCATTTCCCAATTAGCATGTTTCAGCTCACTTCAGAAAGTCACATATCCTTGATCAGATGTGGCTGGGGACTCAAGGAGCAGGAAAGTTTTATGTTTCATCACTTAGACTCCCAGAGGTTTAGCCAAATACTTAGTAAGTTATTTAGAAGGAAAACAAGAAGCCAGTTGGGCTTCTCCTTTGTTTCAGTCCTGCTCTGGGCTCAGGCACCTGAGCTGGCAGCTGCATCTCTCTCTAATGGCACAGGGAAGAAGGGACATTCACGCTTTCATCCCTGCTGGCATATCCTGTTTCTGTAAGCTCGCATCTTGTAACTAGTCTAAGCTAGTCAGCACTGTGTTTTTCAAGGAAAAGAAAAACATCTGAACTTTGGCATCAAAACCCCACTGGAAACCAGCCATTGCCTAGAACGTAACTGAGCCCTTCAGCTCAGCTTTCATTACAGCAAGATTTCCCAGGAGAAAATGCCCAGAGGACTGACAGCAAGAAATTTTCTTAGGATTTACAGTCTCAGAGACCAGGTTTCTGCAGTGCTAAAACACACACATGCACAACCCATCCTGTTCGAAAGCAATTCACAGCCCAAGCCCACTTTTGCTGGGAGCACACTTCTGCTCCCAGCCTGCCCCTAACGGCAGGGGTGGGTGGGGTGCTTGAGGACCAGCTGGATCCCAGAGGCAGCAATAAGGTTCTGCCAGGCATCCCTTTCCACACAGCAGCAGGGAGCACAGAGGGTGGACAGGGCCCAGGCTCCATCCCCAAGCATGGTGCCAATGCTAAGGAGAGGTACCCTGGCACCAGGGAAGGTGTGTAGGGTCACTCCCCACAAAGGAAAAGCAACCAGACCAACATGCAGAGTTTGCTCCCATTTTCCTAAATGGATTTGCATAGTTACACTCTGTCCCCTGAGCATTGTTTCATCCCCCAGGCACGCTGGGCAGCATTGGGTCCCGGTGACAGTAACAGCCCCTTTTATGGCTGCAGGCTCCACAAAATGATCAAGTAGGGTGAGTGCCTAGCAGTGGATGGATGTGCTGCTCAGCTTGCCACTCTAATCTCTTCCCACCATACATAGGAATGGTTATAAAGATAGAAAGAGAGGCTAGAAACTGTTATTGTATCATAGCAGATCTGTGGTGTCCAGGTTTTGTGCAGTTCTATTGTAGTCTCCTGCACTGGGTCTCCATTTTTAAAATCTAAGCTTGGAAAAATAAATTACTCTCGACCGGAACATGAAAAAGAGTTTTCTTTCATACTGGCATCTTAACTTTATCTGATAATGAGAGCCAAGTAATTTCCTTGAGTTTCAGCTGCAGCAAGTAATGAAACAGTAAAATCTTTCTTTGCTGATTAACAGTATTAGTTTCTAGGGACCACAGCTACCACCACTGAAGCAATTATCCAGTCTGGGGGAACATTAGAAATTTGGGAGTAATCCTAATTTCATCTGTGTCCCCTCTGCCTCCTCAGCTTCTGTCTCAACTCAGAATGTTAGGTCAGCAGGCTGCAATAGAACAAAACTTCCCAAATGATTAAGCTGATTTAAACCGGGGGGTGGGGGGTGGGGGATTGGGGGGCGGGGGCAGGAGGAGTTATGGCATTTATGTTCTTGTTTTCTGGGGTTTCAAATCCCAAATCCCTAAAGAACACAATTTCAAGATTTTCTTTATGACCAAGGGAAGAGGCCTACTTACTTTCCCTTGATATTTCTAGCTGTATTGTCTCATCCAAAGTATATGGAAAGTCAATAAGAGCTTTTCTGTTAACGTAATGGGCACTTGAGCTTCTGGTCAAATGCCTAACATCAGTTTCATTCATACAAAAGCATATCTGCCCACAAAGCTATAGCTGCATCCAGGCTTTGTTATGAATTCACATCATTTTTAGTTATGTAAATTCTACATCTTCTCTTACAAGTTTTCAGATATATCAACATGTACTCCAAGCCTCAACACTTGAGTTTCACAGTGAATATCCACCCTCAGAAAGTGGTTCAGCTACTCTGCAGTTTTCTTTTTGCAGCCAGGACACCATAGGCAGTCACCAACAAAAGTGGTCACATTTTGAAAAGATGTAAAAGTGTTGTAACTGAGACCAATTATCACAATAACCCATAGCTGTGTTACAGAAAGAATCATCTAGAGTCTTTGTAGAGAACCTTTTTGGAAAATAGCTAGTGATTTTGGTGCCCAGTTAGATATAAGCATCTGGTTTCCAAAGAATGCTGAATATCTGTTCTCTGGCAATAAGATATCTCTGCAAATTTCAGAGGCTAGGCATAAAAAAAAAAAAAAGAGGCACCCCAAATTTTACCAACCACTTGGCTGCAGCTTGCCATAAACTTTCCTTTTCAGCCTTGAGACAATTGTATAAAATGATGAAGCTGCAGGCAAAACTTACAGGTTTTGTTTTATTTCCAAATGCTGTATCATCCTTGCTGATGCTTGTGGACCTGCCCGACACGGTGCCTGGACAGCCTACAGTAACAGAGCATGATGTTAACTCTGAAGTCTGTGGCAACCACATGCCTGCCTACAACAGAAGTCAGTCTCATACACTCATGCAAAAGCCTACTATTTGGGTATTAATTGAATAAGCTTTCAAAAATAGTTTAAGCAAATTAGTTCCTGACACATTACACATCTTGATCTTTCCATTTGTGGCCTTTCATTCATAAGCGATCATCCACAGAGTGAAAAGAAGCACACTTCACTTTAATTAGGGAGGAGCTAATTATCCTCCATCAATTAGATCCTACAACACTTATCTGTAAACAGTTGCTGGAAAGGTACATAACAGATTAGTGACTGAAGACCTAATTAATAAGGAATAATGAGCTCCTTCCTGAATGAGATAGAGGAAATGTGCTCTCACCCCTTGAAAAAGCCCAGTGATAAAAGCCATAAAGCTGACCACAAATGTGTCAGGAGTCATTTTGTACATTAGAGTTTTCTAATTTTTACATCCAATGTGCAGCATGTGCTTTCCAGACTTTGCCATGCAGCAATGCCACATCACTGTGTGCTGCTGATGTGGGGGTGCCTGCCTGGCACATATGTCAAGGACTGCAAAGCTTCCCCTGGGAGAGGGGTTGGGAAGGCCTTATGGTAAACAGGGACCATGGAAACACAGGGGCTTCAGGCTCTTCTGGGTCTTCTCTGCCACTAGTGCTGCAGATTTCTTCTAGCCCTGTCTCAGGGCACAGAGTCACCAAATGTTCTTTGTTTCATTTTGAAACCTTTCACATTTCATGTATACACAATCCATCAGTGCTGTGTTCCCTTCTTTTCATTTCTCTGGACTTAAAGGACTTTCACCTCTTGGACACTGTTTTCTGAGCCCTGTTTTATTGCCATCTTTTGCCTCTGTCTTTCTTAAAATGTGGTTTCCAGAACTGCACTCCCCTCCACTGAGGACTTCGCACTGCAGAGTGGAAAGGAATACTTTTGTCCCACATCCTACCAGAGTGAGAAGTGTCCTTTTTTTTATTTTTTTTTTTAAATCATAACCATGCTACCAACAGCCTGAGGCCAGAGCAGAGCAAGCTCTATGCTACCTGAGTTCATATCATTATTTTTAGGCATACAATTTGTTCATTCACCAGTGAATTAGTGGTGTAACCAGATATATGGATTGAGGAGAAACATCTTTAGGAGTCTACTAGGAGTCTGGCAATGTGGCAGAGGACATTCCTCTCTGAATAGATACTTACAGACCCAGCAACCAGTCATTTCTTCTGTACCATGCTTTGCTACCTGCTTATAAGAGTCCCCAGAGTCTTACTCAAATCAAGATATGGCACATTCACTGATTTTCCCGTACCCTTCTGGATGACTGTCCCATCAGAGGAGGGAATTGGGCTGGTTCAACATGATTTGCTCATGACAAACCCATGCGGGTTAGCTTTTAATAATATTTTAAACCCTTTTGGTACTTAGAAGACGACGGTTAAATAATTTGTTCGGGTATCTTTCCAAGCCTTGATGCTAGGCAACCTGGCTAAACATTTCCAGGCTCTCTTTTCCCCACCTTTTTAGAGACAGTAATCATCCTGGTTTATCTTCAGACCTCTGAGATCTCTGAAGTTAATTTCTTCTTCACCTTATTCTGCTGATCAGAATATACTCAGCTTCTCTAAATTTTAATTGATCTTGACCAGAGGTTTTCTTCACACAATTGAAGCAAAGAAAATGTTGAAATTTCCAGCCCTTGTGCCTCATCTACTGTTTGTAGTTCTCATTAAAGGTGTATGCTTTCCTCTATTTATAGAAAGGTGGCATCTTAGATTTTTTCTTAATTGGTTTTGCATGTGATTTTTTTTCTGATTGCACCCCAGCATGTTCATGCTGCTTTGTTGCAGTCACTGTCAGTTACAAGTCCCTGTTTCTACCTTCACATAAGTCCCTTTGATTTCTAGGTCTTGGCTCCTGGTGCAGTTGGATGCTGGTCTCCTGCTCAGTTTCCTCTTTATTTCACATCAGGATAGCTTACCATTCTGCTTTTAACAGCAGTTTCAGGAACTGACAGTTCATTTATCTTCAGGACTATCATCCCAGAAGAGACATATTTACCTGGTTCCCAGGCTTGTTGATGTCTGCTTTTTGAAGTTCATTACCCTTTTTCTCCTCCTTTCACTCCTTCCTTTCCTCAAAACAGTGATTCCGTTTCATGGTTGCTTTCACTCAAATTGCCTTCTACTTCTGGTTTATCTCCATCCATTCCTCCCTTCCAGAGTCAAATCTTAAAACAGACACTACTGAGATTTTCAGTACTATAAACCCTGAGCTTGGATTAACAGGGAAGATGAATAGACATGCATGGAAATGATGCTCTGGTGTTTAGGCACCAGCATGTCTCACCAAGATGCCTCTCTTACCCACCATCCAATGGAAGAAACACATCAGGTTATAGTAAAACCAAACCCTGGATTCCTTTAAAAATTCGTAACTCTATCAGTATTTAGTTAAAAATATCAGGAAATACATATTCTACATATGAATAAATTATATCAGTCCACCAAAAATCCTATGAGTGCCCTGCAAAATTTGTTCTAGCCCACATCAAAGAAAAGTCTAACTTTAAAGCCTTTGAAAATGTAGGAAAATTATTCCTGAGGAATCATTGGCTGAGATTACACAGAAGCAAAATGCAACAATAAAAGGAAACAGCTCAGAAGAACTCAAAACCCCAGAAAATGCCCTGTTAGTAGTTGCCTTCTCCTATTAGCTCAGGAATCTCCACAAGTGATCCCAACAGTACAGATGGACAAATACTTTCTAAGAGAGACCCACACAGAGCAGATTTTGCATGGGGTGAGGTGCCAGAAAGCCAAGGCACGATCTGGCTGGGAAGTGAGCAGAAAGGCTACTCCAGCATGTACAGTCATTACACAAATCAACGTCGTTGCTGAAGTGTGTAACTGTGCATGCCCAGGAATAGGCAGAACAGAGGGATGGACGATGATTTTATGCACATAAAAATCCAGATATACTGAAGCTTTAGGGTAGTTTGAGGAAGGAATGTATGACAGAGCACGGATTGTTTTCTGGAAACATTGAAACATTGATCGATTTTAGAAAGCAGCAGAAGAAATGGAAAGAAAATTTGCCGCTTCTGTACATAGTGATCTGTTCCTTCTGTTCAGCATGACTAAAGCCTCAGCTGAAGGACTGTCTCCAGTTTTGGGTATTGCACTTTGAGGAAGATAAGGACTAATAGGCAAGTATTTAGCAGAGAGCCACTGGAACAATCAGAGGTCTTAATGAGATTGCTTATGAGGAAAAAAAAATCAGGTTAAACAATGCCAATTTATTTCACAGAAAGAACCGAGAGAAGCAATGGAAAGAGTTTAAGAATGAAAAGATTTTTGCCCAAGAAAATATCTTTTTCATACTGGAGACAAGGAACAGATGTCTTGCAACACCACATTAGTGAGGAAAAAAAATCAGGTTAAACAACAAAAATAGGATTAGTCTGATTAAATACAGGTGTCTACACTGTAGGCATCTTCAGCTGAAGAAGTCAACATCAGTGAAAGTTAGGGTGAGATTCATTTTGTCCTAAATAGATGACTACAGACAAATTTGGCTCGACTGAACAGAGACTAGATGTTCATTGACCATCAGGGCAGCCAAGACTGCTAGGTCAGAATGAATGAGAAGCTGACAAAGGTGTCTTCCAGCCTTCTAATGAGGGCAGCTAGCACTGGACCAGGCAGCCAAGGCAAAAGTGGTGGGAGCTTCAACCCTTCTACAGGCACATAGACAAACCTGCAGCAGCAAAAGTCTCAGAGAAGCTGGAGAGAAGGTGACCCTGTGAGGTCCTTTCCAGACCTCCTCTCCTATATTGCAACCAATATCCAGGGGTGGTTGCCTAAGGTGAAAGATCTGTATTCTCTCCCCAGTACGTCACAGCTACGCTGCTCCTTTGCAAAGTTGCTCATATTTGTTCATTGTCAGTGACCACTGCAGCAGAATTGCTCTTCCACAGACTCAGACACATGCAAAATATTGGTGGCTTTGCCAAGGATATAGTGACCTATATTTGTTACCTTCAGCCTACCAAGCATCCCCTAACACTGTTGCCAGAAAACAGCAATCCGCTACGCTGGCAGCATATAATCAAGTTGAAACAAGCTTGCGATGAGCATGAGTTGCAGTTAAAGAACCAGGGCAGGTAGCCTGCCATTGCTGGTCACAGATTACAGCAGCAGACAGCAGTACAGCCAAAGAGAGACGGGAGACACCTGCACTAATTTACAGTCCCTTTCAAGCAGTATTTTTTGAATGTAGCGTCAGTCTGAGCGCTCTGAGACAGGCTGTGCCGCATTTGGTCCATGCAGAGAAAGACTGATGGGTTAAAAAAAAGTAGTCTTTCTTCTTGGTCTCTTGAGGAAGCAAAGTGTACATGAAGGTAAAGGAGGATGAAATGCTACATGCTTTAAGTGTGTATGATGCCCTAGCAGGCAGGGAGGCACACTGCACAGCTACAGCCCTGCACCCCTGCTGACTGCTGCTGCAAACAGCCATGGGTAGGTCATGACATTTGCTCTCATCAGCCCTAATGCACACCAAAAAGTGCTGGTGGGAAAACAGCAGGAGGGATGCCCAGAAAAGAGAAAAGGGAAGTCTGCTTCTGCAGAGAAGGCTTCATTCCAGCCAGATACCAGCACTGTGATGATGTCCAGTGCAACAACGTCCAGTGTGACAGGCACAAAACACCTGGGACTTTTTGGACTCACTCAGGTGTGCAAAGATATAACAGGACCCAAAATACTTTTATACCAGAAGTTTCCCATAAGTGTCAAGGCACAGTTGAAGGCAGCATTTATCAAGCATCTTAGTAATGAAGTAAACTTAATTCACTATGAACATTCTTTAGTATTATTTACTAAGAATATGTACAATATTTAGCTATAATGTAAATAAGAAAAATAAGACTTCAGTGAGAATATGTTTTAAAGGGCTGTTATTAACTCTGCAAAGCAAGGAATCTTGGAATACAGATGTTTTAATCAACCAACCCTGAGCTGCCTGCCCAGGTAGATCCCACAGACATTAAATCAAACTCTAAGGAAGACATTCTGAGTAGGACACAGATAACCCTAAATAAACTGATACTCCAAGTCTCTAGTGACTTTGAGCCAAATCCCTGTTGCAGATCAAATCCATGACACTTAGGGTTAGCTCTGCCTACTTTGTGTTTGATCCCTGATGGCACAGCTGAATGGCACGAAGGCCAAAAGAAGAATTGCTGCTCTAGACCCATTCCTGGCACATCCACACACCCAGGCGCTGTGTGATGCCAAGCCTCCACCACAGACCCCCGCTCTGCCACCGCGGCAGCAGAAGAGCCAGAACAGTGCCCATCAGCACACCAGCCATTTACACTAGTACCTCAGCCACTTCTGCAAGCATCCATGGTTTGGGGGAGGTCCAAGAGATGTCCAATCTCTGATTTTATGGGTTATCTGAACAATGTTAAATTAAGAAACATTTTTAATCCACCCATAGTTAAAATCCAGGCTTGTCAAACAATTCCACTGCGCAGGGCCAGCTCCTTTCTCAACTAGGCAGCTTGGTGGTCGTCTGACAGTGCTCAGAAGTGCAGCTCCCTTAGGACGGAAAGCAGAGACTCCAGCTAACACTGCCAAAATAGAATCATAGAATGGTTTAGGTTGGAAGGGACCTTTAGAGGTCACCTAGTCCAACCCCCCTGCAGTGAGCAGGGACATCTTCAACTAGATCAGCTTGCTCAGAGCCCCATCCAACCTGACCGTGAATGTTTCCAGGGATGGGGCCTCCACAACCTCTCTGGGCAACCTGCTCTGGTGTGTAAAAGATTGTAAAAAATTTCTTCCTTCTATCCAATCGAAATCTACCCTCCTTTAGTTTAAAACCATTACCCGTTGTCCTGTCACAACAGGCCTTGCTAAAGAGATTGCCCCCATCCTTCCTGTAGTCCCCCTTTAAGTACTAGAAGGCCACAATAAGGTCTCCCTGCAGCCTTCTCTTCTCCAGGCTGGACAACCCCAACTCTCTCAGCCTGTCCTCGTAGGAGAGGTGCTCCAGCCCTCAGATAGTTTTTGTGGCCCTTCTCTGGACCTGCTCCATGCTCTTCTTGTGCTGAGGGCTCCAGAGCTGGACGCAGCACTGCAGGTGGGGTCCCACAGGAGCAGAGTAGAGGGGCAGAATCATCTCCCCCGACCTGCTGGCCACGCTGCTTTTGATTGTTAGGACTGGTTAGGATTACCAGGAGTTTGTTCGTCTTTACCTGCCACAAAAGCTACTGATGGGAGACAATCCTGATGGCAAACCACCATTGCTTTTTACCTCAAGGGCACCGGAAGGAAAGGGGTATTTCAAGGGCAAAATTATTCTCATTTCTATGAAAATGACTGTGCCTTCAGACCCATAAAGCCTCAGGGAAGATGTTGCAAAGCCTTGACAAAATATTATTGTCCAGACAGAAGCACTGATTTTTAAAATACCTGCAAGGCACCATGATCCAATGAAGAGAGGAAAGCCTGTCCCTTGCTGCCAAGTCAAACAGAAAGCAAATCTGTGCGGATGTGGCTGCCGATGCCTCCGGCTCCTCTTCTGACCCTGGGAATGCTCCTGCAGGAAATAAACTCATCACAAAGTTAAAAACCAGCACGATCACGGCTGTTTTCTTCTTGCATGTATTTACCACTAGAGGTCATCGCGTATCGCCTCCTCTGGAGGAGGTTGCCTTCTGTTAAACCCCAGTTGCTGAACCCGACAAAGAAGTTACACACTTTTAAATCAAACTCTCTGTTTGAGGAGTTCCAGCCCAAATGACTGATAAGAGACAACCAGCAGAAACTAAACCTGCGATTTTTCCTTTCTTAGCATCCAACACTCAGGCTGGGGGCTTTAGGTTTGATACACAAATGCTTCAGCAATCTTGCCTAGGTTTCTTATATCTTCTAGCATCCTTTCAAGACAAAGCCAGGCTATTTTTTTTTTAATCCACCTATTTAATTCAAACAATGTCAGAGAACTATGGTTTACCTGTGTGCTTACACATGTACACCCAAACTCCAAAGGACACACACAGTTTTCTGCCTGCCATACAAGTAAAGCAAGGCATTTTCTCAGATGTTTTTGGTTAGTTTTATATGTAATTTTGAAGTCCTAATTTTGGTCTTGATGCAGCTAGCTGTGAGGTTGATCTGAATGTTTACTATGCACATGGTTCCTAGTGTGAGGAAAGGCTGTGAATAGGATTCTGTACATAAAATGATCATTCTCTTTTTTCCTCTGCCTCAAATGTCACTTCACTGGATTCTGCTTCCAATTTATTTTCTGGGATCATTGAAACCAGTTGGTCATTCTGATGCCCTCAGACAAATTAGGGGGAGCAGAGGGGTAGAGGACAAGAGCTTGTTGAGTATGACCTCTGCTAAGGTCTGCTCCCCAGACCTTATTCCAACAAAAGGTAGAAAATAACACAGAACAGCTCTGGAAATATAAGGCACCTGAATCATTTGCTAGTTGCAAGAAGGATATTGCAAGCATTGGGGTTCGATATCACCACAATTGAAACTTCTGAACTATCATCTAATAAGCCTGGCATGTGTGCTACTGCTCTTGCTATGCCCTAAGCCCAATTACTTATGCCTTTGTTACACCATAATTTTGGGAAAGTCATTGCATCTTGGTTTGGCAGCTCCAAATGATGGAGAATTCACCATGTTCCCCAAGGAAATTGTTCCAAGACTTAAATACACTCCTCGTTACCAATTGTGTCTGGTTTCTAGTCTGGACATGGAGTGTGGGTGTGCAGTGTAGTATTTGGATAACACTCCATAAGAAATAGACTTTTCTACTAATAATTTGCTGTTAATAAACCTGTTGGTTGGTGCTTGCCCAGGGTTTGTTATTTGTGGGCTAAATTTCTCCAGACTATCTCACTGGGACAGGTCAAAGTGTAAAATCCTCCCTGCAGTGACTCTTGGTCTTCAAGTGTGACCAATGATGGCTCCACTGATGCAGATGATACATACGCCTAGCCTACAGCACCCAAAGTTGTACACTGCTCCAGAACTAAAGCCCAGACGTGGTGTGCTCAGATGTTTCACAAAGCTCCACTCCTGATGGAAGCAGCAAAGAAGCAATATGCTGGCTGTCAGGAGCATGCTGGGCCCAGCAGCAGCTCCTCTGCCCCCATGCTGCACCCTCCACAGACACCCCCCACAGCCCCAAGGTCAAAAGTTTGCAGGAACATCTGCCATGCTTCCTACTGGGGACAAATCAGGGCAAAAACAGGGGTTCAAACCTAGATGTGCTTTATTAGTTATGTAGTACCATGGTATGTGCCAGGGAAGGAAAAGGTCAACTTGTGTGCATGCAACAGGGGTGCAAGTGCCACACGTCTCCCCATGCAGCAGGGTGGGAAAGCCATTCACCTTGTGGAAGGGAGCTTGCCAACATTGACAGCTCTGCTTTTTGCATGCCTTTCACCATTCAAGAGTCATCTGCACACCTCCAGGAGCTTTTTGACTTTGCCTCTGTCCGATTTTGTACCTCCCCAGTGTTCAAAGCATGCAGCAAACCTATCACAGCAAAGACAGATTCACCTTCAGAGGGGGAATAGTGTTACACCACCATCTCCTCTTGAGGCTGTCTGACCCACGAGCAGCCCCAACTCACCACTCCCCTAGGTCACATGCACTCACCTTCATGTGTCCAAACAAACCTCCAGTCTCCAATAAAGGGGACCATCATCTCCAACTCCCTTGTAATAGTTTTTAAAACATTATAGATGGATAAACAGACACCACCTTTAAGACCATTGCACATTTGTTCTTTTCAACAAGAGATCATTAACCTTGTTTTAAAAATACACAGGTTGGAAGGCAGTGGTTTGAGCATTGTATTACTGTTTGGCTACATGCACTGCCCTTGGTGCCAGCAGTTTACATCCTATCAAGGATTTAAGCTCTTCTGGGATTATGGCAAGGTTTTCATGATGGCTGAAAGCAAGGGTCACTCCAAGTAATTACTGTGGCTGCCCCCAAGGACACAAGCAGCAGAAATGATTTATAACCATTGGCACCACAGCTCCCTGAGGTGCCAGGGAACAAGACAGACTGAAGCGATGGTAATGGGATACCTGCAGTATTTCTAGGCGTCCTGCTCTCAGCAGCTAAAGCCCTCATAGCAGGGCTCTCTAGGAAGCTTCAAGCCAAGAGGAAGGCACAGAGAAAGAAAAAATAAAGTAATTTTGCAATACTCCATTTCCATCACTGCTGTGGCAAGCCACTTTTTGGATGTGGAAGGTAGAAGTCTGCTAGGTGGTAACAGGATGCAAAGGGTATTCTTGCCAAGGGTATTTAGAGACTCAGGAGGCAGGCTTGCATACCTGTAATGTATTTGCACTGGGATGAACAGGCCACAGCAGCAGCACACAAAGAGGCTCCAGTAAAATTTCCAAAAATGTTTCCAGCATTAAAATATTCTCTTCATCATGTTATTATTTCAGAAGTAGTAAATGAACCCCCAAGTTTTAGGGTGAAATCTTGGCCTAAGCAAAATCCATAGGAGCTTTTCCCTTTGGTTTCTCTAGGACACCCTCATATTTTCACATGGAAGCTCAGGAAGAACCCGGTTTTAAAAGTTAATTTTAACTACAATACTATTAATTTCCTAGAGCTGGGAGGGTCAAGAAATCTGATGACAATAAACCACCTCAAACAATCAATCAATGCCCTATCTGTCTGCCTTGTTAGGTCTTCCCTACACCTCTCCGTATTAAAAAATAATCTTATGGATCATGGTACATCATCATTAGGTGAGCCTTAAGCACTTGAAAGTTCCAAAATAAAGGTCTTTTTCCATTTTTAATGGGATCGCTCCAGTTTACTCGAAGTTTTTATCCAGGCTTCTCACTGTGTCTGTGCAGACATTACAAGGGCACCATTAAGAGGAAACCAGCAAACAAAGGCAAAGCAAACCCCACTCAGACCTGGAGCAGCCATGCCACAGAAGGGGAAAAAAGGCAGCTCTAGTTTTGTCTCTACCTGACTTAGTCAGTGACAAATATGTTTCATGACTAATTATCCACTGAAATCTGTCTTAGAGTGCCAAAGCTTTCCACGGTTGTTTTGCAGGAGAGACGGAAAACAGAAAGACCACAATATTTCAGGATTATTTCCCCGCCTTTTAACTTTGGAAGTTCAGCGGCTCCGTTTGCAGCCCGACACTACGACCAGGCATTTTTTGACATTTTTCGTTACTCCTGAAAGTCACTAGATGGCAGCAAGAAGCTACACTTGGCAGCCTGTTGGGCCGCTTCCCATCTGGGGTTCTCAGTTTCCCCCAGCCCGCGGGCAGCCTCAGCCCCTGGAGGCTGAGAGCCAACTTTACCCTGGGGTATTAATCCCTTTTGCTGGGGAGACCAGGCCCTTGGGGTACAGCTTGCTGCCCACCACAGTCCAGCAGCCTTACAAACACAATAGCATCCTTCATGCACAGTGAGATCAAATAGATTGAGCCCAAAACCTTACAAGTTTCACAGGGCAGGCAAGTGTTGCCTCTCCAATTAGTTGAAGGGCTGTTTCCATTTCCAAATTACTCTTTCTGCCCTTCTTATCCCCTCTGCCCACATCACTTCTTGCTTTCCCAACAGTAAATATTGTGCATCCAAGTGGTGGAGAGGGATCTGCTGGAAGAGCCTTCAGCCACCTGTATCTCCAGCCCATCCCACATCAGGACCTCCAGTAGGAAATACCTCCTCAGAGCATCCTTCCGCTGCCTGTCCCTGGTTTCTTTAGTAGATGCTTTCTCAAGCCGCATGTAGAGACAGCACAGGTCATATATAGTATAAGTCAGAAGAGTGCTCTGTGCTTTCTGCAAACCTTCCCCAACCCAGACCCTTTCCAAGGCCCTTCAGCCTCCCCTCAGCCATAAGACACTTTCTCCATTGCTTTCCCTCCAACAGGGCTGTCTTCTCCCAATGATAATTTTGGTAAGCCTTTCAGAGTTTTTTCCCCACACACTCACTTCTCCTTCAGCTCGAAAGGCCTCTATTTCTTTCACCAGCCTCTTTTACTTTATTTTCTGTTAGAGTCACCTCTTTCTCTTTATAGGCCTCTACTGATTTGCATGACAGAATTGCCTTCTTCTTCCACAGCTCATCCCTTCATCCTGACATACCTACAGAGATGCCCTCCTCACCTGCCTGATGGGGTGGAAGGCCAGAGGAGAGAACAAAACTGGAATAACCTATTGATTTTGTTTCGCTCTGTTTTCAGTATTTGCTTACAGGCCACAGACACCTCTTGTCACCTGCCTGGCCATGCATTATGTATCATTTCCCCACACAATATCCCATAACAGCTCTTCTCAAAAGGCAGGAGGGTCACCACAGCACAGCAAGCCTTCCCATACATTCCACCTTCGCCAACATGGTGGGTGCCTCCTATCCAGGCATGGAAATAGCAACGAGGAGTAGGCTGTTTAAAATTTATGACAATGGACTCAAAATCTCCTGTGGCACAAGAATTAGGAGCAGTGAAGCTGCTCACAGGTTTGCTTTCCCCAGCTTTATTTCCCACATACAGGCACCCAGCCGTGCAGCCTCTCAAACCATTAGCAAGCCCCTTGGAGCAATGAAAACCACTGGTTACTTTTAGAGATTATTTTAAGGGCCTCCAAGTGCTGCCAAAGAGAAGCTGAGGAGGTTGTACTGGGGTACAGCATCATCTGTCATGCTCCATTTTTAAGCTTGTCCTTTGGGTAAAGGTGACAGGACAGGATTGAGGTGAATCCTCAGTCTACAGCAGCACAGTGCTTATGTTCATGCAACAATATAAAACATATATCCCCTGTATTCGCTTCTGCAAGATCCCTGCCTCTTCCTGAGGGGCCCCAAACCTGCTAGCACCAACCTTGAACATCCCCCTGTACTCAGCCACAGAAAGTAAACAGAAACACAGGAATCAGTTATTCCCCCAGTCTCATATCCATAATACCCACCTTGCAAATCCCTTACCAGCAGTAGGAGATATGACGAACATCTCTTACCTGAAAAAGGATAAGATCTGATGGACAGCAAAAACTCAAGTTCCAATTCCCCTTTGACACCACTGTCTCTAGCATCTTGTGCACCTAACCCACCTTTTATGTCCTCAACACCCAACTCCTGACACTTATGCTAAAGGAGCCCACATCTGAGGAAACCCTGCATCTCATCTCCCCCCACAGCCTGCTTTGCCACAAGTGCCTGGTGCAGGAACCAGCGTCCACACCAGCATCCTTCTGCAGCCAGGACACACCTGTGCAGGGCTGGGGTGTTAGTGGGGAGGGTCAGCATCTCTGAGCTAGAGTCCCAATCCCATGGCAGGTGGTGAGCACGTGAGAGCTGTCAGTGCTGCCAACAGGCTGAAATATTCAGAGGTGATTTTGCCAGACCTGTACTTTGTACCTTAAAGCTCCACAGGCTTGGCCAGCTAACTCAGCTTCCCACCTCCCGTCTTTGCTAATGCTAATGCTGCCCAGATCCCTTTCTTCACTGCACTGGATTTCTAAGAACTTGCAAGGAAAACAGTAAAGTGAAAAAAGGGAGTTCTTTCATACTGTCTACATGTACTTCTCCACCTCCTCGTTAAGGTTGCTTTCCCTCCCTCTGGTAAAGCTGCTCCTTCAAAACATGTTCTAGGGCCTTTGATGGCTCACCCAGCCACAGCTGGTCTGCTGCTGTGCCCCTCACTTTGGTATATTCACATGATGCTGTTGAGACAGAGCCCCATTTCCCTCATGGGCTGTGATTTCACCCATCTGATCTCTTCCTAGCATTGAGACCAATCTGCTGCAGCACAACTCCACTGATACTTGCACCATGTTTGCTAGCAGTAACCAGCCTTCAGCCACATCGAGCTTTCCTATCTGATCCAACGGCAGCCCCAGGGAGCCCTCATGGGCAGCAGAAGGGAGACACTGGCATTTCCAGACCTTTTGGAGCCCACGCCAAGAATAAAATTAAGCTTTTAGCAGGAAAAGTGTAACTCCATTTTTCTGGTGCCTATGCAGAGGTAAATAGGTATTAGTTTTCTAAAAGGTGAAGTACTGGCTACCTTCATCAGCGCCATTTAGCAGCTGCTGGGAAGGTCAGTCCCCAGCCCTCACCACGGTGGCTGCTCCTCCAGTTACAGAGCACTCATGCAGATTTGGCTTTAAAATGGTGCTTGTCCAGAAGCTCCGGGATAGTTTTCTGCTCTGCCCTGCCAGGAAGACAGCTGCCTGGCAGAGGGGCAAGATCATCAGCAATTCCCCTTACCCCTACCCCTTGCCTTGGGTCACGCCTGTAGAAAGGGGAAAACAGCAAAGAAAAGTCCCCAGAGAGCCCTTAAGTAAAAAAGGGAAAGCCAGGTTATTTCCAAACTTGTAAATGCTCTGTTCCTGCTAGTAATAGTGAAAATTCCCATACAGAGAAATGCCTGAAATATTTCATAGACATCCTTTAACTTCAGCAAAGAGGAATGAACTGTTTTGCTCCCACAGAGCCTCACACACCACAGCTGAAGTGCATAGCAATCCACAGCAAAACCCTTATCTCAGTTAATGTGAAGGTGCATCACCCCAGCAACTTAAACCATGTTTGGACACGTCAGACATTATGGCATTTGGAGAATGCAACCTACTTCCACCAGCTGGATTTGCTCCTATCTCCAGAGAATCGCCCACTGCAGCGCAGCCAGGGACAGGAGCAGAAGTTGCACTCAGCTATGCTGCAAATCAGCATTTAACCTTCCCATCACTGGAAAGGGGACCTTGCTACCACTGAATCCGTGTAGGGCCAAGCTTCTTGAGTTTATGCCATTTCTATTCCCACCCTTGCTAAAGACCAGGGAACAGAGAATTGGACGCTGTCTGGCAGCTCAGATGGCCCCATCTCCTCCTGACCTTCTCTTCCTAGGCATGGGAAGTGGGCGCTTGGCGAGCCAGAGGCCATGGGCTGCCCCATTATCTAGGCAGGAAGCCTACACATAGGCATGCTTCCAGTCTCTTTGCAACCCATGTAAGACCCCTGTACTCACTGTGGACATGGCCCAGATGTGCCTAAGTGCATGACCATGGTGGGACTGCACCTCTGAGAAAGGGTGTCCTGCTTTCTGGAGCAGGGATGTGGCTCTGTCCAGTGACTCAGCTTCACGCTTCCTTGAGGCCCCATGAGAGGTGTTTAGGAAGCAGGGGAGGAGAATGGGGAGGGACAAGGACATTCACATAGCTTCCCATGATTCTGCAAGGATTCACAACAAAGATGCTCAAGCCAGGTGCCTAGAAGTCTTATGTGGCTGAAGGTGTCCAGTGACCAGGACTCCCCTCTGCTGGGTCAACTCAAGAAAGCTGTACCCACCTGAAGCCTCAAGACAGGCTCTAAAAATTTCCCTGAAGAGGTTGGAGAAGGGGAAAAAGATTAGACACTGATGCCCAAGATGTCAACACAGGGCTCTGGCCCACCCCTGTGCTAGATTCACAAAACAAAAGGCAAAGGCCCACCCTTGGAGAGGGAGACATCCCATGACATCAGGGCAGAAGGGGCCACACATGCCACCATAGGGATACCTGTACCAATCTTGTGCCCTGTGGAGCCTAACCAACACCCAGCTCAGCAACACCTGTAGTTCTCCATGGGGTAATACATGCCATAGTGTCTATCATCTGCCAATCACTGAGCTACCACTTTGAGACACCCACCTCTCAGACACTCAACACCCACCTCCAAAGTCCAGAATCACCTCCAATTCCTCCAGGAGCAGAAAAAAAGTCTGTCAGTGTGCCCACACCAACTATTTCCCAGCAGAAACTGGGCAACATTCAAGGAAAAACAGCTAAATCACTTTGTGAAATCTGCTTGCCACAATCCTGCACTGTTTTTTTGCCTTTGAGTCAGACCATTATAACCTGCTTTTTATTTCTTGGGCCCTATCTTGTCTGTCTACCCGTGTCATCCCTTCTTTAGAAGCCGCTTCCATGCCATGATGTAGGCAGGAGTTTCAGAGCAAGGAGAACAGCCAGCAATCAATACCTTTGACACTGCAGCATTTCTGGCAGCTCCATCACTTCCCAAGAGCAGAGATGATGTAACATGACTTGTGATAACCACAATGGCAGGTATGACTGAGTAGGAGATGCGTTAGAAGTACAAGACAAACCTCTGATGCTCATCACTGTTTCTTCCTTGCTCACCCTTTTCCCTTCCTGTACTTTCTCCACTGCACAAAGCTCTAGTGAGCAGTTGCTGATCCTGCCGCTGCTCCTCTCTCACACAGACACTCCATGATCCTCAGGGGTGCAAGCAAGGTGGTAGGTTGTATCTCACCTCAGGGGTATCTGCATTTGACCCTCAGTATTACCAGCCAATACCAGAGATGCATCAAATGGCACCCATGGATTTACTGTGGGCACCACAACAGTAAGTGGCGGAATTCAACATCTGATGCAGTATTTGGTTTTCCTTTTCCCTCTTTCCCAGCTTGGTCTTGCACATCTTTCCCCCACTGCTTTCCCAAAGCACACGATACAAGTGAAACACAAAGAATACAGCACGAAACAGGGGAAATGGTTTCTGGTTAAACCCTGTTTAAAAATAAATGGTATCTTTCCTTTTAGTACATTAGCATCCTTTCTTTTTAAATCTGGGGAGGGAACTATAATATATATGCTGCTTAATGCAGTCCCCAGGATATAAAGGAGTCTCTCCTCCATGTCCTGCCAGGCCATGGGGACACTGCAGCCTAGCAGCAGCTCCAGCTGGTCCACATTAGTGCCAGCTTTACAGGAACTTTTGGATGTGCAAAATCCAGTAACAAGAGGCAGAGGACACAACTTCAGCCAAAGCCATTCGGTCATTTCAAAGAACGAGTCGGGGGTGGGTGGAAAACACAATTTGCAAAAAACAAAATAAACTTCATCCTCCCCCAGCAAAGCAACATCGTTTGTAGTCCCAGGCCCTTACTGCCCCCAGGCTATTCCAGGCCTTAGATGGCTGCCGCCTATTGTAGCCTCACATATGTTGAGGTGCAATTATTTCTGGGAAGAAACCAGTCACCTCAGGTGTTCCAAGAACATAATGTGCATATAAATAAATAGCTAGATAATGACAATTATATAAAATGATACTCTGTGATTGTATAACAATAACTTGTAAATAATGGTGTTTATAATAGCACCTCCATTGCTGAGGCCATAAGTAGTCCTGTTTGCCACTGGTGCTAATCCTTTCCATGTGACCTCATGACAGTTACAGACAGACTGACACAAAACCCCATGTCTGAGAGCAACTTGCCTTCCCAGAGGAGTGGACGGGGGGAGAGTCACAGAATACTTTGCTGCTACCATGCAAATCAGTGCAGGGGCAGGGAGAGGTGAGCCATAGACATACCTCCCTACCAGGGCATGTAGCTGTGTGTCTGTGCCAGGAGCGGCGACACACATCTTCCTATAGGGCACCATCACAGCCTGTGCTGGGGAAGCCACAGGGGACACTTACTGCTGTACTACCTCCCCAGCCTGCACAGCCTCCAGGATCTGCTGGAGTTACTCAGGAGTGAAACAAAACAGTCCTTCATTATCTCTTGTTTACATAGCAAAGCCACTATTAGCCTTCCCTTGATTTTTAACTGGAAGGCTGGATCTGGCCATGTGTCAGTAGCATCCAAAAATGCAGCAGCACAGGACCAGGAGACACAAGGTGCTTGGGAAGGGAGAGGGGGACCAGCCCCCACCCCCTCAGGCAGCACCAGCAATGGGCAAGGCTGCTGGAGGGAAGCAGGCGTGCAACCCAGCAGCTTCTGTGCTGCCACATTACAGGGCTTTTCTCCTGCAGAGTTACTGTCCCACAGAAGTTTACACACGGTCACAAACTTGGCACAGACCAGACTGGCTGCTGTGGGACACACACAAACATGTAACACTGAGCACAACCACAGACCCAGGCCTGAAGCTGTCCAAACCCAAGCTGCAGCTGGGAAGAGTGACCAGAATGCTCAGAGGGATTATGAGCCACCAGAAGTTTAGAATTAGGATTTTGCTTTTAATTAACTAAAACACATGCTCAATTCTTGCTAAGTCACCCCCTGTTGTTTACATACATGCTCTCTTCTTTGAATTATTTTTATTGATCCCATATGCTTCAGCTCTGGCAGCTGAACTGAGCCATCTTATTAAAATTAACATAAAAATAACAGTCTTACACATTGCACCCATGAATATTTTTCTTACACATATATTCGCCTTTCCCTGCTTTGAATGCATTTTTCTTTCTTCCCTTCTCTGCAGTCATGTTTGTGTTTTCTCTGCAACATTCATCTCTATGGTTTCCAGGGGACTTTGGAAGGGCTCAGAGAAAGAGCCTTGCCCCACCAGGAGCTGCTGGGAAGCAGTTCTGAACAGAGCCCTGGAAGGCAGGAGAGATGCTGGGGTAGCAGCAGCCAGGCCTCCCCTTGGCCCCCAGACTTCCCTCCTCTTCTAGTCCCCACATAGACACACTCTTTGTGAATTATCTTCCACATGCCCTGTTCACATCCCCAGCCAGAGCCCAGGACATTGGGAAAAAACACCACAACCATGCTCATGCCCCTTGTGTTCAAGCATCTTCCCAAGCACCTCTGCAGCCTCAGACCCTTCCCTGCCTCTCTGCCTTCAGAGGGTCACCTCTCCCAGCCAACCCCAGCCCAACGTGCCCAGGGGAACAAGACATGGCCCAGGAGCAGTGCAGCTGGTGCCAACAGTGCCCCATCACAGGAAGGCAGGTGCCAGCAGCAAGGAGCTCCTTGCACCCTGCAAGAGGAAAAGCATCAATGCAGGAGCATCAGCACATGCATCCAACATGAGTGTCAGGGTCTGGGTCACCTGCTAAGCCTCTTCCCCGGTGGGTAGGGAGCCAGTCCTCAGTTCCTCTCTAAACTGGACTCATTTTAAGCACACTGCTAGTTTTGCTGGCTCACATAGATAGGAAAAGGTCTTTGCTGGAAGAAAGTGCTCTCACATGGAAGGGAGAAGTGAAAGGAGCAAATTCATAACAAAATTCTCCTTTTATCTCACCATGGGAGGCCCCTGTCTGAGCTCTGTACAAGTGATGAGTGGGTCTCAGCTGAGCTCCTGTGCAGCAGCACACAAGACTACTTCGCAGGCCCTGCAAAGGAGGCACATTTACTACCTTGCACAGTGCTCAGGCAAAGCAGTCTTCTGAAGCAGCTGTACCAGCTGGGCCAGATGCCAAATTCAAATAATCCTGAAGTGCTGCAAACATGAATCTCTTCCCTCAGCTGGCACTTTGCCAGTCCCCATCATGCCAGACCTCAGCGCTTCCCTGCCCTTGACCAGCCTCCGCACAGTGTTAGAGGACACAGCCACACACACATAGCTCAGGGATGGCTTGAAAGGCAGGTGGAGGCGCACACTTCTCTATCTCCACAGGATTAACATGCTGAACCATAACATCAGACTTCATTTTTGTGGCTGGCATAAGTGTTTCTGATCTGCAAACTGAGCAGGTTGTTCCCAGCAGGCACAAAAAAGAGCACCCCGGCCACTCCTGCCAGGGGAGCACAACAGAAAATCTGCTCCCCAAAGCAGAGATTAGGTTTTAACACCAACATGGAAGCACAATAACAACAGACAAGGTAAAACAGTAGGAGAAAAGCCTGGATAAGGGTAAGTGCCGGGGTCACTAGAGCTTAGACGCCAGCTAGAGACTCTCTACTTCGAAGCATCTTGAACTGAAGACTGGAGCCCCTGGCATCTCAGCTGTCCTTGCCAGGCCAGCTCAGCACCACTGCCACGCACTCACACCTGAACAGCCCAGATGCTGCATGGGCACTTCTGTCTGTAACATTATAAATGTCTCTGACATTTGTTTGGAGAGAACAGGCAGAAGGACAACCGATCAGGATCAAAGTCTGTATGAGGGACCTGTCATCAATGAAGTTACTGACCCACTTCAGTCCAAAAAAGGATGATTTATGGGATATCGCTTATCTTCATAAACATAAGTAGTAAGATGGTCATATTTACCAGATGAACTTTAATCAGGACACCTTTAGCTAACTAGTGAGCATCTTTTCCTCCAAAAGCTACATGCTATAACAGACTGAAGCTCCAGATTAGAGAAGACACACATATAGGAAACATTATACAGTTGCTGGGAGAGAAAGGAGAAAGTTTTTCTACAGCTACCCCAAGCCTCCACCCTGCCTACCAGGGTCCTCCCAGACCAGACCACATACTTGGGAGATGTAGGGTGATATGAAGAGGCAGGAGAGATCAAACAACCCACCACTCCCAAGAGCTCTCTGCTGGTTTCTGGGCCACCACAGCTATATCTGTCCCAGCTGCATGGGACTCAGGAATGGCTGAAGCCTAGAGCATCCCAACTGCCACTTTTAAACCATTGCCCCTGAGGAGTCACAGACTAATGATTGTACCAAAACTTGCAGGTGACAGAGTCTGGAGGCCCCAGGGCGTCTCACATTTTAGTTGTTTATATTCATAGTCTAAGTAAAGCTAGTAGTTTCCTTTCCATTCTGATTACATTTTAAAAATGTCACTACCCCACTGTACTGCCACTAGCACTATGACACGACATACTTCAGCATACTTTGGTAGAAAACACACTGCAAGGCTTCTCCAGCTGAAAGACCATCAGGAATAACACCCTTCCAGGCAACAACTAAACACACAAAGTATTAGGTCAACAAAACTGAACAATATACCAGAAAAACAGATGAATTCCCCTCTCCCTGCAGTGCTGAGACCAGAGTGAGAGTTTAGTCAAACCTGAGCCCACTCCAAGGGAGCAGGTATCAATATAGGTCTTCCCATCACCTTTCCCATTGTGTATCTCACTGTCCCCTCTGCCTGAAGCTCCCAGGGACACCGGGGGAAAAACTCTCCATGGGAATGGATACAATTAGACCCCGATCTCAGTCCCAACCAAACAAGGAGATGGTCAGACACACTCACATGGGGAAATCCAACAGTTCCCAAGTTCCCCACTACCTGTGGTGTCCAGGACGAGCAGCTGCTGGAGATAACGAGAGCCTGGTCCTTCTCACAACAGGCAGCAGCATAAACTGCTACAAGCATGTATACTCACCTGGGCTTAAATTCAATTTGTTAGCCAAGACCCAGAAAAACTCAATTACTTACTAGTAGGCCAGTCCTCGAGGCTTTCTCAAAGTCTGACATTTTGACAGTAGCATGGATCTCAAGAAGGCAAGACTGCCAAATTACCAACTGGGCCTGCTAATGGATTGTGCTAATAAAAGGTCAGCATTGGGAAGGATTTTTCATTGCCTTACTACATGGTACTACTATGGAAAAAAGACCAGGGGTCGCTTGCTCAGAGGCCCCATTCTAACCCTGCTGGGAAAACTTTCTGCAGCCTCAGTTTGAGAAGTCAGAGATCCTGCATTTTTACCTTTTTGCATAAAACATGGGGACATCTTTGAGCAGCTGTGGATGATGGTTTGCTGCTCGCAAGCTCTCCCACCAAGCAGCTATTCCAGCATCTTCACTGAATTTTAAAGGGCACCTATTTCTAGGAGCACCACTTGCTAGCCCTGCTAAAGCTCAGGTTAGGGAAAGGAATGGCAAGTAAGAAATTACTTTTTTTGTTAAATATCACAGTAGAGATTTGCAGCCTTGAGTTTGCCTGTTGGACACCTGTGAGGTTCCATGTGGCAGTGGCTGGAGATGTCTCTCACTGCATAGGTGTTAAGCTGGGTTCTGGGCTGAGAAGGTCAGCCCGAGGAGTGCCATGCAAGAAATAAGCCATAGTACCAAATAGAGAGTGTTTGCTCTGAAAAGAATTATTTTGTATGTGGTTTGGGGATTTTTTTGGTTTATTTTTTAAATACAGATCTGGAAAGCTCTGTAGAAACACAAGGCTTTTTGCTATCATTTTCAGTGACTTCTGGTTTCCAAAAAGTGTTTTCAGACTGGAAGGGCTGTAGAACTTGAAACGGAAAGGAGCCACCCCACAGGCACCAGTCTCAAAGGCCACTGGAAAATGTACTTGCAAGGGCAATCCTTCTCCAAGGCCATCCATGCCTACAGAGGAGGAAACATCCCCAGGAGTCACAAGCCCTGTGGAGAAGCATGACAGAACGATTATAGGGTGGGCAGCATCACCCACAGGGTCACCCCGGAGCAAAAATGTCGACCTGCTTGCTGAGAGACCAAAGGAGGTGTTTTACGAGGGTGACGTGGGTGGTGTTTGTCAAACTAGAAGGATGGATCAGGCTGAGGGTAGTGTTTAAGGCAGCACTCGCCCCCGTGCAGAAGGGGGGTGTGGGCATGGCGGGGTGGATGGCTGTTATTCACTTAGAGTTTAAGAAGGTAAATGGTAATTTTTTGTAACCTCCAAAACATGAGGAGTTTAAAATCCAAGGATTTCGTTACAAATAACCGTGAAATGAAAGGCTATTGAAGAAAGCTAGTCTGTGTGACAAGTACAGGAACTGGGAGAAGAATTGCACATTGAAGCTGGGATCAAATCAAATTTGAAGAAATTGACTTTTTCTTTCTCCCCCCAAAACAGGTCAGAAGACCTTTGGGTTGGCAGGAGTAGTGGCGAGTGCCAGTTCTCCACACACATCAAAAGAGTGAACTGAAAGTGATAATTAGTTCCCATTTCTGCTGAAGAGCAAGTGTGCGTGGAAGCAGAGGTGACCATACAGGAGTCACTGAGCCTCTGGACTTTCTGCTCTGCTGAAAATTGCTCAGACTCATCTGATCTGGAATTTTAAAATTGGGAAGAAATTCAGAAATGTCAAATTTTTCTTGGAAAAGTTTTGGGTTTTTTTTCCAAAGTTGCCAGGTGAAGAGCTGGCAGTTCACTTGTCTACCAGGTGGGGAGCTGGGCACTTTGCCCACCACCGGCAGCTGGTAGGCTGGCAGGGCACCAGGCATGTTGGCTGCCAGCAGCTGGTGTCCATCATGATTTTGACAGAATTGACACACACCTGCTGCAAAGCTGCTTCGTCAGTAATCAGCAAGATCCTCTGAAGGAAAAGTGTTGTGCTGTGAACATTTGGTCTGCTGCAATACGTCACCTATGTTACTGTGTGGACAGATGTGTTGCCACTGCTTTGTTGCACACTCAGTGAACAAGACCAGAGCCTTAGCCACAAAAAAGTAAATAAATAAAATGACTGTGTTTAAGTGGAATAACATCAGTGCTGAATTTGCTCTGAGCAAACTGGTGGGGAAAAAAACTGTACAGGCATGACCGAAACTTTGAGCAGTATGTGATGATGATGATGATGATGATGTTGCAAAGGCAACATTGAGGTGAAAGCAGCCTTCTAGCCATTCTCCTCCACCCTCAAAACGTGTTCTCAGAGGCAAAACTCTCAAGACCTTTCAGACATTCTACTGAGGTAAAAGGCCTCACAGAGAGCATGCTGGGTTTTCAAGGATGTGTCACCCAGGTGGAAAACCCTACCTTCAAATGCTGAGTACTTGTAGTTAAGCTGGAAATGTTTAATAGTAAACATCACATTAATATGTGATGCTCAAAACACAGCTGTGATTGTCTCTCATAAGCACTGCAGGATGTGGGTGTGTGAGAAAACGAAGCAGCATGTATATCTGAAATTACATGGCAGGGTGTAGCGTTTTATCTGTGCTTTAGAAACTCAGAGCAGGAGGCCTAACCCTGCTGCAAGGACAGGTAGGGTTGAGGGAGCAAGGGAAGAGAAAGGATGCCCTGAGCAACAGACTTTTCTTTATGCAGCCTCGCGCGCCTCCCCCACCCACAGCCTGAGATAGCTCCGGCTCCTCTGGGTTGCTCCTGGTACTCCCCAGCTGGTGGTCTCCACCAGGCTTTGCGAGGGGGCAGATTTATGGTAAACCTGCAGCCCACCTACAGAGAGGAAACACCACCACTGCTGTGGCATCTACACGCCACTGCAGCAGCGCAGGAGCTAACCCAGAGCCTGCCCCACCCTCTTCAAAAGGATTTTAACGTAATTATTTTTGCAAAAGTAAATAAAAGTCAAGATTCTGATCCCATCTTTTCTATCCTCTTTTATCCTCAAAATTCCCATTAAGCACCCCAGATGTGTTCAAATTCTTCCCATGAATTTTCTATGTTCATCTTTTTAAAGGCAGTTAAATACAACAAAATGAGACGATGTTTTACACTAATTTTTTAATGTTGCACATACGGCACTTTATAACATTAGAAGAAAAAACCCCAAAGTAAATCTTAAAGACAGAAAATAAATATATTTTTATGAATATATGCAGAGAGAGTGCAAAAAATTGCATCTGTAAAACGTTTAAATGCTGAATCATACAACAAAAAATTTACAAAAGCACTTATTTCTTTATACATATCAGCTTTCCTCTTATAAACATAAAAATATTTTAACAAATCTTACAAAGATCAAACTCTTTTGCCCTTCACCAGGAGAAAAGTGGTGAAGAAAGCGTATTACCTGGAGGAAAAGAAAAAAAACCCAGATAAACAAAATGTTAGCCTAAACAGGTACCGGGGAAACAACACCTAGACACTGAGCAGGAATCTACCCCTGTGTGCTGCAGCGCAGGAGACAAGTCCCGTCCCTCCCCCGCAGAAGAAGAAGAGCTGCCCCTGTGGAGAGGAATGCAATTCCTCCTGCCAAGACGAAACTGCTCCTTGCTGTGCCACTCGCCCCGCACAGCAATGAAGTGCCCTCTCTCCTGCTCCTCTCAAGCCAAGGCTTTATTTCAAACAAATGCATCTGAAAGCAGCATCAGTCCATCCAGGAGAACTTAAACTGAGAAGAGCTGGGAGCGCTGCGAATAGCCTGGCTAAACCCAGTGCCTCTGTTTGCAACGCGCAGAGCCAAGTACCTGCCTCAGACCGGGCAGGATGGGGGTCCACAACTGCTGCCAGCCCACATCAGCACTCAGAAACACACCCTGCTGTCAGACTCGAACACTTCGAATCACACTTGTATTTAAAATACACAGGGTTTTTTTCAGAAATAAGCAATGCTCAGGCAGTTAAACGGTTCCCACAAGGTTACCCTTGGCGCCTGTGACGCTAATGTCAGTGTAGTATATAGCAGTTCTGCTTTTCTTCATTCACAAGACTTGCTTACTAGGCAAAGTGAATGCTTCGACTAGCTGAGCTCCAAATAACTCATCTGAACTGAGGTCTCTCTGAAACTGAAACAGGCCAGTAGCAGAGACTGAAAAACAAAACAGAAATTCGCTGTGGAATTTGGGGAGTTCAGGGGTGGGTGGGTGGCTATGGAAAGGGCCAGCTTGAGATCCAGCCCCTATGAAACTCTGGGATATGCTTGTGCATGGTGAGACAGCCCGGCATCACGGCGACAGTGCAGCACTGGCCCAGCACCATACAGCTCACCGCACTCATGAAGCCGCCTGGGTGAGTCCCTTGTGCACCACATCCACTGCATGGGCCCCAGCAAACCATAAAGCTCAGGCACCTTCCTGAATTTTAAGCAACTCACTGCACATGTGCTGCAGCACCACACATTCAACTTGTCTGAAATCTCCCGGCACGTGGCCCCCGAAGCTGCTGCTTCTGTTTGGACATGCAGAAGGCACAAGCAAATGTCTGAAGTCCTTAATTTTCAGCCAAGAAAAGACAAAGCCTCTTTGGCAGAAGGGGAAAGAAGGAGGCTCTCTAAATGTTCTCTAAAAATCTGGTGGACCTTGTCAACCAGTATCATCTCGTATAGCCCAAACTGTGATGGTCAATAAAATTCCTTGTTAGGAAACCACCTCTCCTAACAATAGAAATTTGCTTGATTCAAAGAACTAACTTGTGGGATCATAACAAAACCTCTGATATAACTAAAAAATTACAGTAAATATTTACTGTGGACTGCACCAAATCATAGGAATTTACCTTGCCAGGAACACCATGACCTTCTCCACAGGAAGCAGAAAGGCTTCACGTATGAATGCAACAAAAATAAATCTATCATATGATAAAAGGCAATTATATGTAAAAATTAATATTTTATAATTACTAATTATAAATTATATATGAATTGTATAAATTATAATCATAAAATCACATTGGTTCTGATTAACTTGAGTGCAGTGACACACGACAGACCTTTGGGCTTCCTGTTCAGCAAGACCATTGAGCTCTCACTTCGTTACTTTACTAACTAGAGGACAGATAAAAATTAAACTCAAGTTTTCCAGAACCTTAGCAGTAAGTTCAGCTTCCAGCAGACCACAGAAGAGTCAACTCTCGCTGCTCCAGGAGAGGTAAATTTTCACATCTTTATTACCAGCCATGTAAATCTGGGTCTGATCCTACACGCTCATGTGTGAGAGATGTCTTACAACTTTTATAACTAGCACACTCTGTTCAACCGTTTTAGTGTGTTTTTAAAATTATCTTTCTGTATAAGCACAACCTAGAAAGCCTCCAAGGGATTTGTATCCCTAAAATATGAAACCATACACGAGTAGCTTTTTTGATTTATATAATAAAAATATGTATATAGGATGTAGATTTTTTCCCCGGCACATTTCCAGAAAAGTCTGCTCGACAATAGAAGCATCTCTCCCATGAATCTGAAAAGCTGTAGGGCTCCTTCACCTATGAGCTCTAACAAAGCAGTCCTTATTTAGGCCTTCCAAGACAACTTCTTAATTCTGAATGAGTTTTTCTAAACCAGCCAAGCCTGGAATTTCTATCTTTGGTCATTTATCTCAGCATCAGATTTCTTACTAATACCTGGGAGAAAATCGTGGGAAGGTTTTTATCCTCGTACAAAGAATTGTACTAATTTCACACTAAGAATCTTTGGCCTGAGATAGAGGATGAAAAATAGGATCATAAAAGGAACTTGTCTGAGAAAGATGAGAGTGACTGGGTGAAGGAGATTACAGTGCAAAACGATTTCAAACTTTTAAAGCGGCAGGCACTACAGCACAACCACCCACTGTGGTACTGGAGAACAGAGCAGCCAAAAGCTGATTTCATTGTCCCATTGTGGAAATGCAGTTGATTTCTGTCTACTTGTATAGCTGCAAACAAATATGAAGGTAATATCCAGTTTTTCTTAGTTCACTCAAGTAAAAATGACATACATTATAAACTTATCTTCGGACTTTATACTATGTTACAGGACAGACAACAGTATGTAGCATTTAGCATCATTAAAGCACTGTAGCAACATTAATCACTGTTACCCCTCATGTCCTTTTTTGAGGTAAGCAAACCCATGCACCATTAATAAATCAGCAAATACTGAACAGCACCATTGACCACCTCCCATAGTCCTAGAATAAATACTGCAGGGAAGTACTTATGCTATGGCATGACAAATATTTTCTTTTTATTAACAAGTGGTTTTGGGAGCAGGCATCATCATCCTCATTTTAACACAAGGACATGAGATGCTGAGTGGGATCCTCAGCTATATTTGACACAGATTCAGAGACTGCCATGAAATTACAAGGAGATATGGGGCCATGGACATGTGTGGCCGGCTGCAGTAAAAATCCAGATTTATAGCACTGCAGTCTAATTTTAGGATCTAATCTTTAATCATTGAGAGCCCAATCTTCAGAAGGACTGAATGCCCCATGTTCAGAGGGAATAGTGTAGTTGCCACTTTTGTTCTCCAAGGGAGACGTCCGTGGACACTATCAATGTAACGCTACCAGCCTACAAACCCCAAGGTCTCTTTCAGTGGTTAAAGGCCCCAGGGCAAATTGGCAATGGAGCCAGGGTGGGTGGTGTGTCGTAGACTCCAGCTCCTGCATAGTGCCCTGCCCTGCCACAGCCCTGAGCTCTCCCCTGGGTGCTACCCACGCACCAGATGACCTGCCACAGGAGAAAGAAGAGAGTTGATAAGAGCAGTGAAGCGTCGTACTAACATGCACCACATCACACAGATGGGGTTCAAGAGGGTAGGTTTACAGATACATTGATTTAGAAGAGTCACAAGTAGTCAAAGTCCTGTTTTTGTTTCTTTCTCCCTAATTTCTCTTAGTATTATTTGTCATGCTTGCAATAAATCCCTTATAAAGTGACTTTAATTTTTCTTATACAGTTTAAAAAAAAAAACAAACCCCAAACCAAAAACCAATACTGTAAAAAGGTTCTTGCTAAAATGTTTCTCTGAAAACTCTGTGAGCACAAACAGTTGGTGCTAAATAGCTGCCTTCTGGAAAAGAAAGTCAACAGGGCCCTACTGCTCCCACCACTTCAGCACAGGCACAGCTTTACTTGGCAGAGTTAGTGTGTCCTCCTGTGCTGGCCTGTTCAGGGTCCACTTAATGCATGTGCTCAGGTAGCCCAATGCAATGAAAATGCCAGGATACATGGTGCACTGGGCACCACCTTTTAAAGAAAACAATCTTTGTAAGACTTCTATTTTAAGCTCTAAAGTATTTCTAGAGCTCCTTTCTTCGTCAATTTGTTGCATCTACACAGCCAAAGGAAGGTGTGCCTGTAGCTCATGCTCTCTTTATCCAGATTTTATGTAAAGACCCCCAGCTAAAGCCTGGACCACTGCTACTAATCAGCGTACACGCTCCTTAGATGTCTGGACTGGCATTCTGGCTGTCAGGTTGTGCTAACATCTGCATACTGAATTTCTACCACTTTTGGTACCCCCACCAGGCACCTAAACTGGCACCAGCAGTAAAATGTGCACATGGAAAAGGCACGCTTTCCTTCTGCTCTGTGGGTATTAGTCTCAGAAAGAAGTTACTCTGCACTCAAACTGAGGAGTTAAAAATAAGCTGAAGAGTGCTGTTTTCCCTGACTTTACAGCCGTGCATATATACAATGCTTTCATAAAATATTACCCTTCAAATCATTTAAACAAGTTCCCAATCTACAGAGAGATCTGCATTAACTTTAGACAACATTTAAAGAACTGAAAAAGGTCAAATTTGTATTAAATACAAATGGTGACCTTGTATCCATTAGTGCATTCTGGGCAAGATGACTGCCTTCAGTTGCATTTCTTTACAGGGTAAAGAACTTGGCAGTTTCATTAACAAGCACTATTAATGAAAAAACTATGAGACACCTTCATTCCGTTAGGCATTTTAGCAAAAACAGGCCAAGGGAACAAGGAAGAGGACAAAGAAAGAAACTGGTCTAGCAGAAGGTGCATTGGACATAGGTAAGACCACGAAACATGAAAACTCCACAAATTTTAACATGCAAAGGATATTGGTACATTGCAATGCTGGTTATGGTTAAAGAGACTGTATAGCTCCTATATCTTTGTCCTTGAGGCTTTGTTAAGTAAGACTCTCAACTGCAAGTTCATAAATAAAACTGAAATGACAGTAGTGCCATAAAAACATAGGTAGAAAAATAGTGCAAAGCCAAGGGCTGGACACCTTAATCTGTCACAAGTACCCCAAAGCACTACCATTACCACTTTTAAAGAAAACACATACAGAAAACATTCTCTATTATAAATGGCAGTTGCCTGCATTGCACTGTGTATTTAGAATGTACTGACTACCTTTCTGCTTCCATTCGAAGCTGTGGATGGAGAATAAATACAGCTTTTCACATTGGCGAGTACTGCCTGCCCTCTAGTCATGACTGGTAGCAGTCAGACAGTATTTATAAAAGAAATCAATTAAAAAGTAGAACAGACAATATCATTTAAGGCTTTTGTCCCTGCTAGTCTGCTCAACAGACTATACTTTCTTAAAGTAAGAACATCTACCACTTCTGTTACAGTAACCAGAGAGCGAAGTTAAACAAAAAAAGGTCACATTTACAGCTGCCAAGAAGGCAAAGTTCCTGAGGCTCAGCCAAATGCAACAGCAAAGACGCTCCTCACAGAACTCTTTGGGTGCCTCGCACTGTGTGCATGGAGGAGGGCAGACCGGTGGAGGTGAGCCCGACACGATGCCCAGGCTGAGCATCTCATTTAAACCTTGCAGCCCTTACCGAAAGGGGACTGGAATGACAACGGAATCTATAGTGCAAACTCATATCAATTCCCACAGATAAAATGCACAGACGGGGGTCCAGACCAAAAGCCACCACCAGCCAGGGTTGTGAGGAGCACCAGCCATTAAGGAAACAAACTCCAGAGAGCAGAGTCTGATGTCAGCTGCTCCTGAGCAAGCCTGGGGTAACTCCAGCTCTTCAGTGAGGTTTCAGTGAACTTATACAGGTGTAACTGATACCAGGGTCTGAATCAGTGTGGTGGTGAGGCACCGAATGAAAACGAAGGGTTCATTAAATGACAGCCTTTCAGATTCGGAGTAACTAAAAATTATCGGTAACAGGGTTTGTTAACCTTGAGTGGGACAGAAGAAATACCCACCAATGGATGGAGCTTACATTTACACAGCATTTCTCCAGTATTCACTTCAGCAGGTCCATAAGGTTTTAAAGTAGGATTTGGCTCAGCCTGGTCTGAGTAACTTTTTAACAGGGTTCTTGCTGCTACCCCATGTAAACTGTTGAAAAAAATATGACTGCCTAGAAAATAAATTGTGCATATGTACTCTGTGTATCCATGCCGGTGTGGCCACTCTATATACACACAACCAAGATCCCAATACTGCACACAAACAGGAACTGTATCATGGCCTTTCTTAAAACATTAACTTCAGGGTTAGTTTTCTATACCCATGTTACTGACAAAAGGCATGCCCAATGGCAGGGAAATATGCACACTCCTTGTATTTTAAGGTAGATATGTCATGTTTGATCTGAAAAAATAACAGCTTTCACAGGGTAGTCCAGTCTTTCAAGAGAGAGCCCTCTCTTAGAAATAATTTTGTTGGGTTTACTTCTATAATTGAGATCAATAGTATAAATCAAATTGATTTTAATGCTGAAAGAAACGCCATGGTAGCCAGTTGACAGGACACTGTCAAAGATATTTTCTTAACAGTTTGATACCTTTAACAGGATGCAAGCTAGCAGGCAGAACTTCATTAGGCTTTTCCTTCTCCCACTTTTAAAGAATACCAAAAATTTTCTGAGAAATCTGAGCATCACCAAGAACAAACAGAAAACATGACGTTAACAACTGGGTCTGCAAAGGCAGAGTAATACTGCAGGATCAAGTCACGTGCAGCTGACGGAAGATGGTAAAGTTCTAGCAGTCTCAAAAGGTGGCTCATATTTAAGGGTATGAACTACTGAATGGTGCCCTGCTTTCCTTTTAGAAAGTGAAAATCTATACCATACGTACTGCACAATTATCTAAACTTTCCCCACACTGGGGCTTGTTAGTGATAGAGTAGCCTGTAAAGAATAGGCACTTATCCCAAGAACTGGCAAAAAAGGGGAGTATTATTTGGTAGGTATGGCACCAAAATACAACCATTGTGCTTTCTCACATACATATGCTGTACAGATGGAGCCTCAAACAGACACAGAGTTTTAGGTTGTTAGCGGGCTGTGTTTTTTCTTTTTGCTTCGGCAAGATTTGCAAATGCAGCAGATGATGCATGGAGATGCCACGAGCAGCAAGGGAGAGGTCACCAATGCTATGATACCTAGTCCGATGAGGATCCCCACAACCTAAAAGACATGGTGGGGAAAAATATGTATTTAGCTAATGTGGAAAATAAAATACACATGTGCATGCATAAGCACAGCACAGATCACAAAAAATAGACGAAAACATGAAAATAATCATCTTGGTCCTCTACTGAAGGGTAAAATCTGTTTGTTTCATGCATGCATGAGAGCTCTGCTCAGCTGACTAGGAACACACCTGTGTTCTGTTCCACATCACCGAAGCCCGCGAGTGGCCCAGCTTGTTTCTGCAAGGGCCTCTGTCGTAATGTCTTAAGAAGATATCGTTCTGAAAAACAAAAGGCAAAAATGTAAGAGCAGGTTACAGTACTGTGGGGAGAGGTTCAAGACTGGACTGGAAATACAACTTCCCTGACACTGCTTTAAAATTACCAGCTGCCAGTAGACAAGTTCACCTGTTTTCCAAATAATTATCTAGAGAAACTGCTTTCAGTTTCAAAAAGTGTGGTGTGTTTGGAACCTGAGCTATTGTATAGTGTCTTTCCCCACACACTTTTAAAAACCATAAGCATATGCATTGCACCTGCTGCAGAAGTTCCTAGTCTGTAATTTAGTGATGACAGAGGGGCCTATAAACAGCAGATATTACTGAAAGCTAGCAATCTGAGGGATTATCTTCCTAAGGTACTTCTACTTTCTGTTCTCCTGCTGTCTCTGCACTTCAGAGTAATTTTCTTCCTGCACTTAACAGGAATATTTAAAAAGTAGGAAATCCCTGTTTCTTTTCTCTTTTCCTAGTAATACTTACTAAATTTTCAATGGTTTTCTTCAGAAGGTGACTAATGCCCTGCATTACCCTGCCCTAGAGGACTGCGCTGTAACCTGACGCTGCTTCCTCTTTCATTTTTCAGCCCTACTATTTGGCTCTGCAGGTATGACCTTCATCTACACCTGGAGCTACTGTAACCCTACACATTTAGAAAAACTGTATTTGAATCACACATCCACAGTTTCTTTTTTTCTTTCTTCTTTGAAACTTTGAAGTGACAAAAACTTAGTAAGGGCATGTCTGAAGAGTGTGAGAATCTGACAGTCTTCCAGTTCAGCACGGTGTTAAGCAATCATTGTGTACTGTACGTACTCTGAGGCAAGCTGTAAGAGTCATGTTGAAAAAACACACTCACGCTCACGCACACAGAAATGGGACATAACAATAAGCGAAACCTGTTTAGCATGCTGAGAAAAGGAGCAATGAAGAAAGAGGAAGTCTCATTGTTTGCTGGCTGTGGAGTACAAAAAAGAAGAAAAGCCATTCAGCATCTAACATTTTCTTTCAAGTGCTGGTAAAGTCCTTTTCACACTCCTACAGTTGTTACTGATGACTGTGCCAAAAAGAGAAGCTGTCACATACATGAGCACATTATTTCCTGTACTCTTAATCCTGCTAGGAAGCTTGAAGTCCATACGAGTAGAGACTAGTTGCTATCACCTGAGAAATAACTAACAACCTGCACTTCATAACCCAGCATTTCTATCCTCAAGCCTACTAATCAATCATCCTCTTCAGCAAACACGGCACTAGAGATGGACTAGTAAAGGAGACCTAGTCCATATGAGCTCTTAATGCACCCGCCCGTGAAGCAACCTCTTCACCCAGTACCATACCATTTTTTGGACGTGCTGTGACCCTTGCAGTTGGAGCAGGTGGAAGACACTTTCTTCCTGGCTCTCAACCACACTATTTTTACTGCACTGGAAGAGGGAATCAGAGAAAGGCTGCACTGGAATGGACCTCCAGAAAGTAACCAGTCTGTGCATTTTCCTCAAAGAAATAGCATGGGACCCACAGACATGGCTATAATCCTTTATAGAAGAAGAATAAATAAAAGCACTGGATGAATGAGAGAAAGAAATGAAGTTAGAAGCTGAATTGAGCCAAGACATACACTAGGGTATCAACTAGTTAGTGGAGAGCTTGTACAGGCCCTCAGACCAATCCCAACCCCGTTACCCTTTATCTAGCTGTTTTTTTCTGCAGCACTCACATCCAAGTTCTGTAGACAGTACCAGCAAAACGTGTGCTTGCAGTTCTTGCACATCATCTGAGCACAGCCCTCGTTTCGCTCAATATAGATCTGACAAACTGGGCACTGCTTAATTGGTGCTTCTGTCTCCGTTCCAATAAGTGATCTAGAAGAGAAGGGGAATATGTAAGTGAAATGTGAATGTAATTACTGTCAATATTCAGCTCCACTGCCTAATGTGTACTGTGGTTATTTTCCAGAGCGTTTAATGTTGTGTCTTAATGCACTCAATGTGTGAAGCTTTTATTCAGTACAACACACTGAAGTATACTTACTACTTCGTGTAAGATTATTTATATCATGTAAAAGTGAAACTCCATGCCCTTGGTCTTTTATGCTACATAAAACCAGCACTCACTATACCCATAAACGTATCACCTATCGTATTAAATTAAGCACTTTGTAAGACAGCTTGCACAATTAATCTAACATGACTGGATTATGCAATTTATAGCACTGTCCCTGCCTGAGCAAAATAGCCTTGAACTCCACTAAAGCCAAAGATCAAACCTGGAGAAGAAACATTATGGTGAGAACTCTTTGGCAACATCTATTTGATGAAGCCTCTAGCAAGCAGAATGCTTAAATTTTAAGTAAGTCTTTCATTTCTTGCAAGAAAAATGATAGAAAACTTTGAACACACATGACTGAATGTAATCTGATTCTGAAAACAGACATTACATAATATAAACACAAAAGTGTTTTCTTTTTGTAGATTAATGCCTTATGTAACCTTATCTGTACGTCATTTACACCAATGCAAAACGAACATAGATCAGATTTCCCACACCAAATGGGACATTTTACACCCACTCTGCGTAAGAGTTACGATTTGTGTAGGCAGAGATTCTATAAATATTAAGCAGGGGTGATTTTTAATCACAGTATAAGAAAAATTTGGATCTTGGAATATTAGCGTATCGGATTTTTTTGTACGGGCTCAAGTCATAATTCTAGCATGTAAACAAAGCCTTCAGGCAGATTCAAAGCCCTGGAGGGCTTCGCCTTTCAGAAGTGTCAGTGGCAACCCAAACTTGGCAAGTACCCAAATAATATGAAGTCTTAAAAAGTAAAATGTATCATTTAAAATAATAATCAGATTGGAATTAGATTTAGGAAACACCAGGAGAGATGGACAGTCTCAGAGATGTACCTAAGGAGCTAGAAGGAAGCCTTTCCATGAAACTGATGCGAGGCACAGAGCTAGCCCTCTGGGCCAAAAAGAATCAAAAGACCACATGGTGTCCATGGGTTCCCCTCTTACCCCTGCTCAGTTAGCACTGGTGTAGTTTGGTTTCCCTGGCACAGGCTCTGCGGGTGCCACACCTCCTTGCAAGAGGAGCAGAACGTCAGACGGCAAGCTGGGCACTCCACCGGCACTGGCGCTCCCGACTGGCTCTGTGCAATATGACACACCGTTTGGCAGTCGGCTGCAGGGCACCATGTCCTCTGGGGGTCCAAGTGGACTTCTGAAATGTAACAGAGAAATAAAACTGTTTATACATTCCCCTTCTCATTCCAGTAGCGTGTGTCTAGGTACGCAAGACCCAGTTCTGTGTGTGGGTGGGGAATTTGCAGCCCTCCACGCCCATGCCCATGGGCGTTCGAGCCTGCTATTCTTCTTCAGGCAGGTCTGCAGTTTTGCTCTGCTAAGGCAGCTGCACTAGCAGCATCTCAAGACTGGGGACATATTCTTTGTCTTTATAAGGAGGTACAAAAGGCAAATGTAACTGCTGCATGCTGAGGAGCACGTCTTTTGTGACATTAGGCTATTCCATGTCTTTCACGTGTCCAAGCCACATAGTATCTTTCATGTAAGCAGCAGAAGGGCTGTCATTAAATTAACGTCAAGTCACTTACCGTGCCTTATTTTGTCCCCTCTATCTACAAACTCCAATTAATATTCACTTTATTATATGATCACTATTTGTAAGGTATCAGATTACAATAGTTAAGGCAAGATTCAGGGTGGAGACACTGAGTTACAGAAATGGCAGTAGATGATGGATGTTGATTCCTCCTCTCACTCCCCAACCTTTCTTCAGTGAATTTCAGCTTGCAACAGAAACCCAGCTGGAACACGTTCACTGATAGGGGTGTCCATTTTGTGTGCACTTTATATTGCTCAAGTCCACAAGGTGCAGCCAAACACTCCCACCCTGAAGAGCCTCCCTGGAAAAGGGCTGTCATGCCTACAGGAGCTACCTGCATCTCCTCCTCCCCTGGGAGCTCTCTGGGACCACCACTGAAAATAAACAGATGGAGGGGATGTCTCAGGAACAGCTGGAAATGCCTGACTTTGAGGTGTCAAAAGCTATTACAAAGTTTTCCTGTACGTCTAGGTAAAATATTGTCCTACTTGGAACAAAAGGCTGCACAAGGGCCCCAGACATATGTTCTCTGGCAAGTTTTCCTGAAATACTTGAAGGCACTTCCTCCTATGCACACCCAACTGCCTGCACCGCTCATCTGCAGGAGATTGCTGGTAGCCCACAGTGAAGGGGGCTGGTGGACAGATATCTAGCAGATGTTTCAGTCAACATGAAAACGTGATATCAATTCAGTGTCCAGATATCCAGAAATTAGAAACTGTACAACAAGAAACGTGTTTGAAAGAGTAAAATTTGCCCCCCCAAGCTCTCAAGCATTTAGACACACATGCATGAACACCTGGGGAGAAGGACACCACGCGAACTTCATAACCTAACGTGCACTAGAAACTCAGTTCTTTTCCAGTATGCCAAACCTATCTGTTCACCTTGAATACTTCCAGTTTCTTTAAAGCCATCCCTCTCTCCCTCCCGTGTGTCCAGGACTCTTACAGTGAGGAGCCACATAAGGATGATAATCCTCTCTACTGGCTGCAGGACACACAGGTACACAATGCTCTGACTACTCGTAATTTTAAAGTCTCTGTCAGAGTGGTCTGACAGATGTGGAGAATTTCTACATCTACATTTCCACATGACAGCAAAGGCTGTCATCTATAATTTAGGCAGTGCCAGCAAAACACCTGTCCCATCTACCTCCAGCCACTCAATGAATCTAGTTGCCTTCTTTCCTCTTATTTTCTTGCATGTGCTTCCTTTGTCCCCCAAAACAAACATACATTTTGCTTTCTACTGAATGAAAGTCAGAACAAAATAGTTTGCAGCTTCATCTGTGGGGAGGAAAGAGACACATGGATGGGCAGTACAAGCCATTTTACATTTTTCTATAGTGTCCTGACTGAGAAATCATTATTTCTGTAGCTTCCTTTGGTGTCTCTTAAAAGAAACTCTGGACTGGGTAAGACCATGGCCTAGTACTGGCCATTGCATTTAAGTCTTCACGCAGTAGGTTCTGTATGCTTTCTGTTGCTGAACAGCAGGTAAAATGAGATAAAGTGCAGTTCCTGCAGACACCTGCTTAACATACTCAAATTTGGAAACCTAAATTCTCTTGTTCTGTTTTTGGATGGAAGACAGGATGTCTGGTTTTGACATCACTGGGAGGAGGGGAGTTGGGTTGTAAATCTTACTGATTTTTACAAATTTGTTGCAGCAAGATGTAATGCATGAGATGAAACTCCCCCCTCTCCCACTTCCTCCATTTTACAAAGAACCTACAGATGGTGTTTTGCAATCCGTGCTGTCTCATACTGTATGGTTTACCATAGAGTACAAGCGAAACCAGAAAAAACTAAAAAGGAGCAGCCAAAAAAAAGGAAAAAGGCTATCTCATACTGCTCTGACGAGCAGCTCCATCCTTTGGTTAGGCCATTTCTCCCCCGAGCCTTTCTCCTGCTTCCCCACAGCCAGTTCAGCCACACTTGCTCCACTCTCAAGAGGAAAGCCTTCCCAAACAGTGCCAGTACCGGGCAAGGATCTGGTCAGTTTTCATAAAACATGCAAGCAAGCAGGTGAGATGTGGGAGACAGACAGGGGAAATGCAGCACCATGAAGAAAGGAGAATTTCTGGCTCTGGAGAGGTACTCACTGAAAGGATGAGCCTATGGCTTTCACAGAAATTGAGGAACACCTCCTTTTAAAATAGGCTACTTTTCAGTCGGGCATAAAATTGAGGTTCTCACCATGTACCATTTGGCCTATTGGGCAATAACCACAGAAGCAGGAATATAAGGCATATGTCCTAACCATACCCTATTCCTGTTTTGTTACTTCTGATGACCACATCAACCCCATCCCAAACAGGCATAGAACAATTCCTGTCCCTTCTTTTAAAATATGCTGCACGGAAGCTCTGTGGCTAGGTCCTGACTGGATGCAGAGAAGTTACAGACATGTAAGAAAACTTGGTTTTAAGCCTGAAAACATTTGCATTCTAAGAACACAAAAAACACGAGAGGTTAGAATATTTTCAGTGCATTTCATATTAAACCACACAAGTGTCTACAGATATACAATTGTATCCCCAGGGAAGTGGTTGACTCAGCCATGTCAGACACCTTCAAGAGTTGGCTGGACAGGGAGCTGGGCCATCTTGTTTAGACTCTGCTCTTCCTAGAAAGGTTGGACTAGATGATCCCTGAGGTCCCTTCCAACCTGTGATTCTGTGATACTTCTCACTACGTTTTCACCCAATATTATTTGTCCATGTTTTTTAAAAAAACAACAAAGAAATGGAGAGAAAAACTATTTTACTAAAATAGCTAGCACAGATGGGGGTATGGATGTATAAGTCTTTCTTCAGGTCTTCAAAATTTTCCTCAAAATTCATCTCGCGATGGAAGATGTCTGGAAGAGTGAGAAGCATTGGCTTTACCAACCACTTGAAGACTGTTAAGCAAAGACTACAGAGCAAATGCAAGTCTTTGGACTTACTCAAGGAGCTGGTTATTTATTTCCGGCATTGCTAGTAAAGCAAAGGGGGTGCTGAAGCTAAGAGCCCATATCTCAACAGAATAAAGCTGAGAGAAGAAGGGTGTAAATACAGGAAACTGAAGGTTTTGAATAAGGAGCTTTGTTGATCAGAGCAAAAGTCATGAAGGACACCTTAGTACCTGCCTAGTTTAAGAATCAGAATTTGGCTTATTGCATTTGCAGGCATGGAAAAGAAGATAGTACAGCAAGGTCTGGAAAACTCATTGCTTTCCATTTATTCCCCTTACCACACTGCCTCCTTCTCCCCAGCAACAAAAAAAAAACCCTAGCAAGCCTGAGTTAGCTCTTCCCCAGCGACTGGTCTGAAGAAAAAAACCTGAAAACTAAGAAGAAAAGGGAGCTCAAAACATTTAGCATATAAAGGTTTTCTTAATTTTTAAATGAACCCTAAAAGGCTGATGAAAGCAATGCTACTATTATGCCGTATTTCAGTTCTTCAAGTTGTTCTCTGTCATTAAGTAAACCAAATTAATTCATGGCCATATACTTGGCTCAGCTTCTGGCTGATATCATCCCTGCCCACTGGAATGCATCCTGACTGGAGCTCACGTGTTTGTAGGGAAAGGCCGATAGTATAACACAAAGATCGATGAACTGCTTTTGCTGCTAGGTCAAGGAGCCATGGCTGAGTTTGGCTTAGGGCTGGTGTGAGAATGGATCATGAGGCACACATGGTTGTGGTTGGCGAGAGCCCATGGGTGAGGGCAGAGTTAGGCAGTGGTGGCCTGGGCTTTGCATAGCACTAGGTTTGAAAAAGGCTAAGTTGCACTATGGCTGACACAGACACATGGCCCATATCAGATCTCAACTGCTGGGAGAGCCTGGGCAGATTCCAAGTCAGAATTCAGCCCCAGCAGGTGCCGTCAGGAAGGGTTATTGCTATTTTCAGAAAAAGACCTTCAGGACGACATTGGCATTGGTTGGGGCAGGCATTGTCAGTCTGGGTCAGGTCTGAGAACAGAGTTTCAGGCCAGCAAAAGCATTAGCCAGATCCAGCTGATGAGTCCAAAAAGGTTAGCCTTGAGGGCAGCGTTAAACCCAGGATAGGCAAAAGGTCTTGGCTGGGGCTGGGATTAGTGGTCATGTCCAGGTCAGAGCTTGAGTTAACAGGAAATGTTGTTCCCAGGCATCAGTAAGCTGGATTTATTGCTGGGGCCAATAGGCAAGGCAAAAATGCTAGGGTTTAGGCCAGCCACGTGGATGCCAGTTTTACTCATCATACAGGAAAAAGGTCAGATCTTACAAACATCATGAAGAGAGGCAGTGGAGGTGGAGGAGGATCTGTCAGACTTAGGCAAGAAAGAAAAGGGAAGGAGGATTTATAAAATAGACAATTTTCAGGCTTCCGTCTGTGGGAGGCAGTTAAAAAAAAAAAGTGATGTAACAGAGAGTTGGACAAAAGATCATGAGTTCAGCTTTGGCTAGTTATAGAGGAGGAGATACCAGGAAATCATTAGTTTCACTGTCTTCAGTTAAAAAAAGGTTTTACATGAAACAGGTTAATGTATTGCAATAATGTCCCTCTTTTGTAACCCTTTAATATGGTGATATCATGAGCTCTGATTTCCACTGTCTAGGGCCGTAGACAAACCACTGCTTGGCTTATGAACTGGACAGACCTCCTCAGGAATTAAGGGTAAATCAGAAGGTTGTAAAACAGGGGAGAGAAATAAAAAATGAATGCAGGGTTTGGGATTTTTTTTTCTCTTTTGCCGTGAATGCCTGCAAATCATAGCTACAATCTGCATCTGCTCATGAACACTGGGGCATACTTGGGTATACCCATTTTGCAGCTTTTGTACTTCATAGTCATTTACTGTGACTCATGCCAGATGAGATTCTGTAAAAACCCATATATTCTTCTACCTGACCATCTTTTCAAGTGCATTACTGTGCCTAACTTTTATGAACCTCTGCATTTTCGTTCGCATTCCCAATCCATCTGCATCTAAGCATGCATGCAAAGCAAGAACACAAATACAGTCACAGAATCACAGGTTAGAAGGGACCTCAAGGAACATCTAGTCCAACCTTTCTAGGAAAAGTGCAGTCTAGACAAGATGGCCCAGAACCCTGTCCAGCCAAATCTTGAAAGTGTCCAATGTGGTGAGTCAACCACTTCCTTGGGGAGATTATTCCAATGGTTGACTGTCCTCACTGTGAAAAATTTTCCTCTTGTGTCCAATCAGAATCTCCCCAAGAGCAACTTGTGTCCATTCCCCCTTGTCCTCTCCATGTGACTCCATGTAAAAAGGGAGTCTCCATCTTCTTTGTAGCTGCCCCTTAAGTACTGGTATATAGTGATGAGATCCCCTCTAAGCCTCCTTTTCTCAAGGCTGAACAATCCCAGTTCTCTCAGCCTATCCTCATTTGGCAGCTTCCCAGTCCTTTGATCATCTTGGTGGCCCTTCTCTGGACTCCTTCCAGCCTGTCCCCATCTTGTTTTATAGTGGGGACCAGAACTGTACACAGTACTCCAGGTGTGGCCTGACAAGCGCTGAGTAGAGTGGGATAATGACTGCTTTATCACTGCTGGTGATGCCCTTTTGGATGCAACGCAGCATCCTGTTGGCCTTCTTGGCCGCAGCAGCACGCTGTTCGTTCATGTTGAGCTTTCTGTCCACCAGGACCCCCAGGTCCCTTTCCACAGACCTGGTCTCCAGCCAGGTGGATCCCAGTCTGTGCTGCGCTCCCGGATTATGTTTTCCCAGGTGCAAGACCTTACACTTTTCCTTGTTGAACTTCATAAGGTTCTTGTTGGCCCACTCTTCCAGCTTATCCAGATCTTCCTGCAGAGCAGCTCTCCCTTCTGGAGTGTCTATTTCCCCACTCAATTTGGGGTTGTCTGCAAACTTGATCAGGCTACACTTGATCCCGTTATCCAGATCACTTATAAAGATGTTGAATAATATTGGGCCCAATATCAATCCCTGGGGGACCCCATTTGTGACAGGTTGCCAGTTTGAAAAAGAGCTATTTACCACCACCCTTTGGGTGTGGCCTGTCAGCCAATTCCCCACCCACTGCACAAACCACTTCTCTAGGCCATAACGCATTAATTTCTCCACAAGGAGGCCATGGGGGACCGTATCAAAGGCCTTGGAGAAGTCCAGGTAGACAATGTCCAGTGCCCGCCCCATGTCAACCAGGCAAGTCACTTTGTTGTAGAAAGCCACCAGATTTGTCAAGCACAATCTGCCCTTAGTGAAGCCATGCTGGCTTTTCCCAATCACGTGCTTCATTTGACTTGAGATGGCCCCCAAGAGGATTCATTCCATAACTTTCCCAGGGATTGAAGTAAGGCTGATGGGCCTATAGTTACCCGGATCCTCCCTTGAGCCTTTCTTGTAGATACAGGTAGCATTTGCCTTTCTCCAGTCCTCTGGGACATCCCCCGTTCTCCACGACTTCTCAAAAATTATGGAGAGTGGACTTGCAATGGTGTCAGCCAGCTCTCTCAACAACCTCAGGTGGATGGCATCAGGCCCATCAATTCATAGGGGTCAAGGTCCTGTAATAATTCATGTACTAACTCTTCCTTCACTGATGGTGGGTCTGTGTTTGGATCAACTGGGAATTTCGTTCCCAAAGACTGGGACCTAACAGTGTTGGTAAAGACAGAGGTGAAGAAAGTGTTGAGGACCTCTGCCTTTTCAGCATCATTGGTGACTGACTCTCCTAGTCTGCTTAACAGTGGGCCTAGGTTTTCCTTCTTTTTCTGCTTGTGGTTGACATACCTGAAGAAACCTTTCTTGATATTTTTGACATCTACAGCCAGTTTCAATTCAAGCTGGGCTTTTGCTTTTCTAACTGCATCTCTGCACGCTCTGGCAATGCCCTTGTAGCTCTCGACGGATAATCCTGCACTTCTCCATCTCTGGTATGCTTCTCTTTTGGATTTGAGTAGACCCAGGAGTTTGTGGTTGAGTCAAGGGGGCCTCTTGCTCTGCTTACTTCCCTTTCCTTTACAGTGGATAAACTGGTTTGTGCTTCCAAGAGAGAGCTCTTGGAGAACTCCCAACACTCCTTTATCTATCCCAACTAGCTCCTTTATCTTCCAAGGAAGCGTCCCATGGGATCCCTCCCAGCTGAACCCTGAGTGCACTGAAGTTTGCTTTTCTAAGGACAGTCTTTCAAGGACAGTTTGAAAGCAGGCAGAGTTAGGACAGATCAGTCCCAGATACACTACCCTGCAAGCTACCATGGAGTGATGGCTTCAAAAACGCTGCAACTTCCAGCTGAGACTTCCAAGTTGGTGTCAGTCTTTAAAACCAGCAAGGGACCTCATCTTTCTGACTAGCAAGTTTCTTGTTCAGCCTTGGCAAGGAACCATCTCCTGAAGGCTGACCTCTGGCATAGGAAAGCTTTGCCCCAGTAAGTCCTTCAGTTTCAAACTTCTTTACTAATAGGCCTTAATCAGTAATGATGGGTCCAATTATCCCTCAGGAAAAACTAAAATCTATTAGATGAACACACATGAGGCGTCTACATAATAAAAACTCTCTTGCAGGGACGTTTGCAAAAGCCCCCATCACACTGCAGGGTCTGTCCCCCTGCAGAAGTTCTGAAAATCCCTATGGATATATGAAAGGACTGTGTGCACCCTGCACCAGCCTCTAGCACCTTGTCTAGTTCCACAAGTACAACCACCATCTTAAGGACCCAGGATGAGCATGCTACAGGAAGAATAATGGACCCTCAGGCACACAATGTGAGAGTGTTGCCCACAAGCTTGAGTAAAAGCATGGTATTTCAGTAAGATTCTATTCTGTTCATTCTGCTCCACTGAAATAATTTCAAATTTGTCCGTGGAGCACAGTCAGACTTGGTGACTGCTCTTAAACTGTTTCAGAACAAAGACATCTTCTCTGTCTCTTCCTTAACTCACCCAACAGGCTTTGACTTTGCAGTATGTAATACTGCTTCTCCACTGACACTTTAAAAAAGGAAGGTAACAGAAACCGAAATGTTCCCACCTCGTTCAAACTTCAGCCTCTTGTATAACTGAAACTGGTCAACAGACACCAAACAGGCAATCTGAAATGAGAAACAAACACACCAAAAAAGCGTTAGAAACATAGACTTTAAAAAAATTAATAAGCACCCTGTTCTATATGTCTGCTCCCCTAAGCTGGGTCTCAAACCCACATTTATTCCTGCTTGCTTTCACCACCGCATTCCTCCATATCTTGACTTCCTTCTCCAAAACGTAAAGTAGTTCTTGACTTCTTCTCTTTCAGCCACTCAGCCTAGTAGTTCAGACCACGTCTTTCTTACCATGCATAGGAAAGCCTTCTCTGTGGATTCTGCATTTACTTGAGGCTTCTCACTTTTATTTCATGTTGGTTTCACGTAATGAAGGGTGACAGCTTGCCAGCCACGGAGACTGCAGCATGTTGCTCATGCACAAGAATACAGCTCAAATGAACATTTCCTCATTTGTGTCTCCCAGTCTTAATGGCAGGGGTCACTTAGTTCTCAGGAACTTAAAAGCTAGCCTGGCTTCCATTTTTATTCACTTCATGGGCTTTGGGCTGAGACAGTTAATGCCACTGCTGTTGCAATTTGCCTTAGACATGCATCAGCCCACTGGGAAATGGATTTAAGTTAACGAATGTCGTTGGCATAGACGAACAGGCTTTGCTGATATATTTCACACATCACCATAATTAAACCAGCAGCCTAAAAGGCTAAATGCTCAAATCTCCAATTAACAGTCTACAGTAAGAAAACCAAGTACCCTATTTAAAACTAATAAGCAAACCTGCATACAGGGTAAGGAGGGGTTCAAAAGAAACTTCACAGACACTTCTGGAGCCACATGTTTGTTGGACTCTGAATCTGAGACATCTTTATTTGATCCATTTGTAATATTGTACCAGTACTGAAAAAATATTTCTCTTTTACTGGAAAAAAACTTAAACTAATACTAATGTAAGACCTGATCATTTGAAGCACTGGGAGACAGTGTAGAACTGACAGCTTTAAAGTGAAGGGCTCTCAACCCTCACATCCAGTGTCTCACCACAGTCCTTCAGATTACTGTAAAAGGCAAAATTTTGCCCTCAGTGAAGTGGACATTGGCCCTTGCCACCCTTTGGGGTTGTGTGACACAGCACTTGTGAGAAGAAATACAAAGACAAAAAAATACATTCAATATCATGCTGTGAATACATTTGCTTTCATAGATAGAAAAAAGAAAACAATATATCCATTTGTATATTACAAAATATGAAATTGCTTTAGTAAGATCTCAAATAAATTGGAATTAAAATTGCATTTTGAAGCAGATGTTTGGATCATTTGTGTGACCTAAACCAATGTCATACAAAAAATAATCCAACTGTAATTGAGATATAAGTGTTCAAAGATGCTTAAAAGACTTAGAGTTGAAGAAATCAATGGATTTCATATCAAAATGGGACACACCAACAAACCTTTCCAAAGCATATTCTTAGTCTAGTAAGTTAGCCCTGGCTCAAAGTACCGTCCTCATTCAGTTTCTGAATTCAGGGTGTAAACTATTTATAAGATAAAAGTATTTGCAGGGCTAAAAATATTACATTAATATGACTGCAAGATGCAGAGAGCTCCCTGGGAAACTCTTCACCTGTTCATCAGAAGTCTGCTGAAACACTCTTGGAAAACAAATAACAACTTAAATGGGGAAAAAAAAGACTGAAGTTCAGCAGCTTCAGCAAAGAATGAAGCCAACCAACAAAGCTATATAAAACACACAAGACACATCATTTCAGTATTGCCCACTCCTCCCCAGGGCAGCTTCAAATCTAAATAGAGTTTGGAAAACAAAAAGAGTCATCTGCTTTTCTCTAGCTGGGTGAGCATTGGCAACTACTTTAAATTTTCCCTTCATTACAACTAAATTAAAACAGCGAGTCTCAATGCTGTAAGAGCCACTTGAGTGAATTGTTTAGTTGTCTGGGGTCCTTCTGTGCTTGCTCTTGCTTTTAACAAACCGTTTTTCAAGAGCAGTTCTATTCAGTCCAGAATTTCCCATGTATTAAAAACCAGCCTTTTTGATTACAGTGGGAGCAGAGTTTGGAGTTTTACTGCAGATTTCAGTAGGAAGCAGAGTCAGTGCTGAAAGGTTCCCTTTCTCCTATTGAAAACCTGACCTTACCATGGCAGCCTTCCCCACTGGTTTAACCCAGCCACATCATCTTCCTACGCAGCCTCTTCACAGCTCAGCTCCCCCCTCCCTGCACGCTGCTCCAGGGTCCAACATATGCAGCCCATCATCTCTGCCACTGGATTCCCCCAGGCTTTGAAAGACCCGCTCCCAGTAGTGCCCAAATGGAGGTCAACCTGAGAGGTGCTGAGCTGAAGCCCCTCACAGATTTAGTATCTTTAGGCAAGAGGAAAGGAATGCACAATCTGCTGCTGCCTGAATTCAGTGCCACAGCAAAGCTGTACGTGCAAACTCAATTGAAAAAAAATTTATCGGGTCCCCCAAAAAATAGCAAGTCCTTTCCTCAGTGAACTTTTAATCTCATTTACACTTAATTAAGAAGGAGAGCCATAGGCATGCTAAAGGTATTAGCTGTTTATCTCCTCTATTTGCCTTCAGAGTCTAAATGTTCATTTTCGTACACTTCTCCATCCCCACCCGGGAGTCCATTCCAAACACCTCTCCAGCAGAACTGCAGTCACTCCTGGGCTGGACAGAGGATGGAGATCTGGGGAGGAAGCAAAGCAGCAACCCAGTGGATGGCAATGGGCCAAAAGAGAAAAACTATGAGCACGTCAGGAAGCAGACATTTCTTATTCTAGGCTATGAAATTATTCAATGCAGCAAGAAATGGTACGGGACAAGTTTGGGGGCTTTTTTTTTTTTAATATTGGGTTATGGTTACCAAAAAAAGCCTACAAAGAAAACGGGATGCAAGGACTCTCCTCGTCTGAAAAGATGTTGATATGAGACTTATCAGATAGTTGGGAATTGAAATAAGTTTTCTGGTTTTCTATACCCTGTAAAGCAACACCTGCAGTTAAAATAATCTTGCTATGGAGCACAAGAACATGTAAGAGCTCTTGCTAAGAACAACTTTCACCTGAAGTAAAAATATCCATGGAAAAAAAGCAAAATTCTGAAGGCCCACTACCACAAAAGGCTCCAGCTGGACACTTACCACGTCCAAAAAGATTGCCTGACGTGGTACGATAACCAGGGGTGCTGTTACTGTGTGAGACAAAAGAGCAAAGGAAGGAAAATGAAAGAGTATTAAATAATTGGGTTCAGTTTACACAGGGGCAGACTGTTCCTTGTAACCTGGGCAGTGCAGTAACCAGGAGCCAAGGAAGAACAACTCCCCTGTTTTTAAATGCTGGCTACCATAGTGGAAAGGGAAAATCACTACTCCACCTATTCTCAGGCTTTCAAGGGAGATGCAAGGAGGCATCAAGAAAACTGAATAGATCTTATTTCCTTTCACACCCATATGAATCAAACCTCAGTAATGCTGAGGGAGGAAAGTTCACCAGGACAAGTGCTTCTCCCTTTCTTGCTTTAGCAGATACACAGCAAGGGCAGATCCTGCAGCCGCAACTGCTACTTGTAAAGGGTTGTATTGCCCACCTCTGCAAAAGTCCCATTCACAAAGGCACTGTCTAGTTTTGCATGGAGTGCAAAAGAGTTTTATCTTGGGCTCTGTTTTGCTTTTGAAAGGGGCACGGGGGCTCAATCTCTCCGTTGTTAGAAATTACACCCACACCTTTCTTCATCAGCTACCATGCTCACTAGAGTCATAATGAAATACTAAATTATTCATTTTTTCCATTAAAAGCTCTTCTCTTATTTAGTGACAAATAAAAACAAAATTAAGACTCTCATTTTCTCCCCTTGGATTTGTTTAAAAATGAGTAAATAAGAAGAACAAAAATTTTAATTTTTAAAAAGATAGTTTGGCCTGCAACATTTTCTTACCTTCCTCCTAATTTTACCATTTCAATAGCTCCTAGAAAAATGTAAACCGATCTGCAATTTAAAAATAAAACTGGTATTTTAAATTGACTCCCAATAGGATTTTCGCTCAGCTATGTATGGAATATAACGGAACTAAGGATTCTAAGATCTGGGTCAACGTCCCATTTCAGCACCACTTCACAAAGCACTGACAACCCTCTGTCAGGTTAGCACTGGTGTAGATCATGGATTTACACAGACGGGGGGACAATAAGTAGAATCTGCACTGTGTGCAAGGGGGTAAGTCTCCTTGTTGAACTTAAGAGGCAAAAGGAGAGGCCAAATCAGTATCACCTTTACTGCCTGCTGCACAGTTTTAATCCAAATCAGATTACGTACAAATGGATCATTGGCATCAACGTTACAAGCTTCAAAACAATACAGGAATCAGAAATAGCAAATAGATATTATCCAAGTGGGTACTGCATTAGAAATCTCTGTATGCGGTTGAGACTTAACCCGATTCATAGCTTACACTGGTGATTGGATTTGCACCAAGTAAAACCATTTCAAACCATAATAAATTACCCCTCATTTAGATTAGGGACATTAACCGGTCCAATTAAATCAATGGAGCAAATTCCCAAGAGGGACAAGGATATTCTAGACAGAAGTCGTCTGTATGGGTAAAGAGAAAACCATTAACATAAGATGTTCCTTCTATCTTCTGCTTCCAGGAACAAATCCAAATCATCTTTGTTTATTGTACTATTAGAGCTTGAAAGGACAAACATCTTGTTTAACAAGATTGCTTTTAAACTTACTTTTTTTTTTTTTTGTGCAACCAGCTATTTGACACAGAGTCTGTAGCCAAAACTATTGCCTTCCCACCACTAACACCCATTTGTTTCTACTTAAAGCCCTCTATACTACAAGCAGCTGCTATCTTGATGTAACAGGTCAAGATATGACCTAAGATTGCACTTTATTTCAAGCTCTTCAGTGGAACAATTCCTTCGGTTTGAAGGCACTATTTGTCAAAGAAAAAAAAAACTGCTGGGCAACATACCAGTTTCAACTAGATTTTTCTAGAGTAAAAATAAAACCAACCAAACACAGGGGTTTCAGAAAACTTATTTTCAAAGTACTGAAAAACACTATTTTCTAGTTCGAATGACTTTTCATTTTAAGTTTTTTAATAATAAAAACCTGGAACATTTTCTTCAGAGGTCCAGTGAGACACAGTGTTGTAGCTCACCAAAAGTAAAGCCTTAACTCCCAACATCTATATTTTATGAATAAGCAGTTTACTCCCCAAACACTGATGAAATATTCAACCATTTCAGAGAGACACTTTCCTACTATTCACACTTGCTCACTTCTTCATGAGACATACAATAAGAAATTCTACTCCCTGTTTAAAATGTTAACCAGAGTTTTTGCCCCCCTCCGCTCCCCAAAAGCAACAAAAGAAGGATGTGTCTCAGAATTGAGGCAAAAGCTGTGAAAAGGCGCTCATAATTTAATGCCAAACATGATAAACTCTAAAGAATTTTACCAAGAAGACAAAACAGACTTAAGTCACAATAAAGACAAATAGGTCACTGGAAAACACTGAAGCACTGTAACACATCTTGAATAAGGACCTTGAGAGAGGAAAGTAGAGGAACTTTCATAGCTATCGTGTTAAAAATTGCTTATAAGCTTTGTTATTAATTGTTGCGTTTCCTTACTGAAGAAAGCTCAACCCAAAATGCACTGAAGTCAGTGGAAAGGCTTTCCTTCACTTCTAATTATGCCTAAGTTCACCTTATCTCCCTTGTGTGGGCTAGGGCAAAAGGCATTTAGAAAGTAAACAAAACAACCACATTAGGTAACATAATTAGACACAATTTAGCCCAAAGTATGGGAACCAATTTAGCACCAAGTCCATGACAAAGACAGTTTGAACTGCTATTTTTTCTCCAAACTGTAACAGTACCTGGTAAACATCAGTCACAGCAGAGTCTGGAACGGACATGACATGAAAAATACACTTTTCAAAACCCTGATGCTAACACAGGGGAGGAAAAAAAGACCAATATGGTTTTTTCTCCCAGTACAGGCAACACATCATTCCTCACAGCACTGTCCCAGTGAGGAACCTTTTCCTGCCAAAAGTCAGAGACCAAACATCCAGACCCTCCAGAGGTGAGGAGGCTCATACTTTCACACCAGGAGTTTCAGAGTGTGCCATGAATAAACCGTAATTCTAAATAGTACTACCATGCCAAGCAATAGCCATATTTAAGCACATTCTCTACCATCTGAATAAGGTTCTGTTTTTTAAATAGCAGCTTTTAAAGGCCACATTTTCACATGAATGGCCTTTATAGAGAAGAAAAAAGAATACAGAGTGCTCATATATAATCTGTAGTTTACATTCTAATTTTTCATATATTAATGGAGACATTCTATTCCTTCCATTGTTCCTGAGGTTTCAGGGGGTTTTCTTCCTTAAAGAAATAGGTACTTGGTAAAATACATAAGCACTTCATTTTAACCAGGTTGGGGCCCTGTTTGCTTTTCAAGCGGAAGGACGGTGTTTCAAGCACATCGCCAAAAGGGAGCATCAGAACATTCATTCCTCCACGGGACACTAATGCACATTTGGGCTGTTTAGTCATTCTGCCTTCAGCCCCAAAAGCACCCAAGGATTAAGCTAATGGTCCATTAATACATGCCCTGGAGTGTCCTCCTGCTTTACTAAGGAAAAATATATCTCTATAATTTCTATAGCTTCATAAACCTAGCTTAACAGAGCAGTATTCTTCCTACCATTTGTGAATTTTCTTTAAAAAAGACACATTTTCAATAAAGGCTAGTTGCTTCCAATCAGGTGCGATGGGTGGGAAGGACATTGCTACACCCTCTCTGTATCTATGCAGAAGACAGGAGGAAGGGAAACAGCTGGCTACTTTCCACAATAGCCAGATTCAGGCAAAGAAAAGCTCCGCCATATGCCTGCGCACCATAATAAACATAGCTGTGACTCCCAGGCCTTGATTCAGCTAAGCACAGCATTTCAAATGCACACTGGAGAGGAGATCCTGAATTTTTCTGGAGAAAAAGGCATTTTTGGTATTGGGAACTGCATTGGCACTGATTGCATCTGAATAGGATTACATACTTCTACCACAGTTATGTCACCTCTATACATAGGGCTCAATGGAACGCAGAAGATAAGCTGCTTTTCTTCAGTTCAGGGATGGAGATCTGATTGTCCTTGATTTTGTCCCTGCAAACAAATGCAGAGAGAATGCACAAAACCAGCCAAGATCACTTAGCCAACTTTTCTTCCTGGTTTGTTTTTTTCCTGCTTGTGTTCTCAGGCCCAGGAGGGGCCTACGTGGCTCACAAAGCAAGCAAGTAAGCAGGCAATAACTGCGTGGCAACATCAAATTTGCCCAGTTTTCCATGGCCTTCTAGATGCACAGAATAGATGGCATGTATGAGGGTTCCAGCCATGCTGCCAACAGCTCCTCCCCGTGTTATGGGTTTGGTGCTAAGCCCAATTCAGAAACTTTACACCAGCCCTAAGTCAGGCAGAAGGCTGCTTGAGCACTGCCGGGAGACCATCAGGCAGCCTGGTAGGGACCATCTACAGCCCCCTTGAAGCCCATTGTCCCAAACAGTACAAGAAGGTCCGAGGAGCACATTTTCCCTCCATTTTCTCCAACTCCAACTTTCAAACTGAACCTTCCAGTAACTCTGGGAGATTGTGCACATGCTGGATGCGCAAACAGCTCTGCCTAAACCTCATTTAGCTTCTGAGCACTCAATCTCTCCCATCTCTGCCTTGGGAATAAAGACACTTCTCTTATCTCTTAAGACCTACTTCCACCTGTGCTGTGCAGATACCTTTCTTTCCATATAACTATCCAGAGTCTTGCATGTTTATACTGGGCTGCAAATGGGTTGTTGCAGCCCAATATAAACATGCATGAAGAAATTCTGGCCTTGCATACCATCAGTTTGAGTTCTTGCTCGAGTTAAGAGAGGCCCAAGAATTTCAGTGTTTGCAGTCAAATCAAATCAAGTCAAATCAAATCTGATTTAACTGACAGTACTAATGGAGGGTCAGCAATTCTGGTATACAGGGTATTCTGGTTAAGTCACCTGCATGGGTAATTCAGAGGTTGTCCGGATGCCAAGTAAGCCTTTCCTCAAGGCACAGAGGGAGGCAAAAAGGAGCAAAACTCTTGAAAAACATCTGTTTGTTTCTAGTTCCTCTTGTCAGTCAGGCTTCTTGCCAAAAGCTCATTAAAGGTAATCAAAGGGAGGAAAAAGTGTATGATTATATTTATTATGTAGGTAAAGTCTGGGGTACTTAAGTTTAAAAAAGAGAGAGTTAGAAAAAAGTGTAGATACCTCTGCTTCTTGTAGGGTCCCATGGTTCAAGCATACCATGTCTGGACACGTGATAGGAGAACCACAACCTTCTTGAATTGCCAGCTGCATGTACTGCTTTAGGCACTAGAAACAAGTAAAGAAAAGGAAAAAAAAGTTATAGCTCACATGTTGGTAACACACATGCTAGAGATGCTGCACAGCTACCACCTCTGCTGCCTTAATTGGCTGTGCTGAAGCTCTTGCACACAGAAAACATCAATTATTGTAAGCGTGAATGCTACAAGTCATTACATTGGAAAGAATGCAACAAAGAACAATTAATGATGCATGACTTCATCTGCTGAGCAGTGCCTTTACCAAAGTCAGCAAGTCAGACCTTTGAGTGCTAACAACCCCTATGCTCTGCTAAACTGGGATTGGAGGATTATTGGGGGGGGGGGGGGGGGGAGTATATTTCATCTTCATTAAACAGGCTTCACTCTTCTGTCTTTCTTCCTGTGTTCTTACCTCAGACTCTCAGCTAGCAGTCTCCATTGTAGAAGACCTCATTTACAAAAAAAAGAGACTACTGTCCTCAACTGCATAAAAGGGGAAGGGGGTTTACAACCTGGTTAGGAGGTTATAATCTGCCCTAGACGTGCGGCTCTCAGTTCCCTCCTGCCCCCAACTCCCACACAGATCAGGTAATTTCCATAGTCTACCATGATTTATCATCAGCCTCTAGTCTATTCAGCAGGAGTTCAAAGTCCATTTCCAGCACAGAGGCCACCTTATGAATGTTTCTGAATTGTTTCATTACACAAAAATGGCAGGCCTCCTCCCTTCAAGGAAAAAAAGCCCTCTGTTCTCCCCACATTTTATTTGGCATGCCAGTTTCAAATATATTCAGCTTCCCTTTCTACCACATATTATAGAGTCTTCAGTATAATCATGGTATAAAACTGATGCAATGGACCAAAGAACAGCACTTGAATCATATCTCCAAACTGCACAGATAAGTGAGTTCATTTCTAAATCAAAAAAACCCCAACCAGGTCTCCTCAAAATAATGACAAAGCATACAGTAAATTGCAAATTGCTGTTAATAAAATAACAAAACATGGATTTCCAGCAGATTTTGGTATCAGCTTGCATAGTTAATTATAAATGAAAACCAACTTATTTTACAAGCAGCAGGAATAATGCAGATTTGTTCCCTACAGATTTGTATTTCATGCCCACATGATAAACCTCTCCTCCTTCTCCTCCTCAGTACTGCTGGCTTCTTCTCTTATTGCCCCGTCAGGTTTCAAGAAATATGTCAGAGTGTAAGGTCTTTGAGACCTCTGTCTCTCTGCCAACTTTTGCAACAGGCACTGAGTTTGAAAGCTACCAGGTGGGTTATGGGGAAATCACAGCCTTTCAGAGCATGAGCTCTGGTAAAACCCCAGGACTCTTCATAAACTGTTTTACCAGTATTTACAGGCATTTAACATTCAAGCTTGCATTAGTTTCAACTGTTCTGAGAAGGCCTTGCATGTCGTGCTCTGATTAAAGACATTTCCTCATTTGTATTTTTACTGGAAAACTGGTACCCTCTTAAATGTCAGGACTTTTACAAATGGAAATGAGGTTTCCTTATCATTCTGTCTGTGTCTCTACTGAAATGTCTACATGTTTTTGTTAATGCTGATGAACTATGCAGAGATACTAGTTCAAGCAAGTAGAATCAGCTTAACTTAGTGGCATTTTAAATAAGCTTACTTTTGATTTGTAAATATTTAAAGCATATTCATTTAGAAGAATGTAGGGGTATAACCTAAATGGTAAGCTTTAAATATCTAGCTCATTAAGTACTAATGGATTCAGATCCAGCACGCACCTCTATAAGAAAGCAGCAGAGCAGGCTGTAAGGAATTGATGGTGCAAGTAGTATGTGGGAGGTGAGGGAGATACTCACAGGTGAAGAGCAAAAAAGAAATCATGTCAGTAGCTGAAGGCAGTATTAGCTCCCTAGGGAATATCAGTCCAAATTTAAGCAGGAGCTATTATTTTATTATTCAAACAGCAGTGTCAGTGCCCTGTCCCACCTCCTCGCCCACGTCTCCCAAAGGCATCTAGGCACAGTGCTTGTAAAAAGTCAGTTTAACCACCAGATCAAATCACCCCACCAGCACGCATAGCTCCTCCATGGAGCAGTGAGCAGAAACACATACATAACCACGGTGGTGCCTCAGAGCAGGTACCCTAGAGACACCAGAGCCAACAGGGCCCTGCCCATATCTGCTGCCACCACGGTCTGGGTAGTGGCAGCAGGTGGCACAGGGAAATCCAAAAAAAGTGTCCCAAGAGCCCAGGGTGGCTCCCAGTGCCATTACTGACACAGATGGAGACTGTGGGTGACCTGCTTCTGCAGCCCCACATTCATTAAGCACCTGGCATTGCCCACGTGCTTCCGACGGTATCAGAGGAGAAATGGGGTATCAAGTGCTCACTCCCTGCACAAATTCACTCCCTGGTTTGTGCCCACACCCAGGCTCCACCATGACTGATGCAAACAGGAAAATTCTGCCCTCCAACTCCCTTCCCAAAAGCCGGCATGCACTGCAGTGTGTTGGGTGCACTTCTTAGGTAGGTGGGTGATGCTCCAGCAGAGCCTGCTTATATCTCACTCCCTCTCCTCATCAGAGACCTGAGTCTCAGGGCAACATTTGGGGAAGGGGGAATGTTTCCCTCCTACCAAAGCATTTAGTTTGCCTTAATTCCTCAGCAAGCATGGGAGAGCAACCTTTTGCTTTCACTAAGATCCTGGCTTCTGTCTCCTCTGTGGTACTGCCTGATATTCAGTAATTTGTTTTGACAGCATGGTACAGCAGATTTGTATTCTGAGGGCAGCTCAGGTCAGCTGGTTACAGAGGGAGGACAAAGCCTGAGAAGTTACTGCAGGCCTAGCAGCAGCCCAGAGGCTTGTTCTTAATTTAGACTTCCAGGACAGAAGCTCAGAGCACTGACAATTACCCTTCCGTGCAAGGATGAGCATGAAGCTCTTAAGGAGCTTCGATCCACAGTATGGATTTTACAATCAGTTTTGATATGCAGTATCTAAATCATTAGGAGTACTATGCCAGAAGCACAGAGATTTCTGAGGATTGCTAATGCATCTGGATTCTCTTCCGCTTCTAGCTCACTGTTTGGTGGTAGGTGAGGATAGGTGAGGAACCAGAGCCTTCTGTGATACTTTCAGAGGGTGCTGTGCTTTCAGAGGGTGGCTTGGAGAGATCTTATAATAGGCCAGTGCAGTGCCATGGATCTTCAAATGTTTCACAAAAATCCTCCCTGTTAAATAGTTTTTATAGATATTAAATCTTTTGCCTTGATTTTCTGTGCTTGGGTAAGGTGCTGTGGGTGCAGTTCAAGAAGCTGATGGAAGGACTTAAAGGTGCTGGGAAACTCAAAGGAAACATTTAACATTTACCACTGAAGGATTAAGCTTTTTACATAAGCCTGTACATGAATGAAGATGTGAACTTCTTGTTCTCTCTTTCACAAGTTAGCAGCAAAGAAGAGACCGTGGAAAATCACTAAAAATTTAAAATAGGCCTCCACTTTAATAGTAACACTGTTTTTAGAGGGGTTTTACTATTATTTACAGTTCAGCTACTAATTTAGCTACTTACTTGAAAAGTGGCAAACAAAAGTATCTGAAAAGATATACAAGGAAATGGGATGAAAAGAGGATTCAATGTCTATATAATGAATCATAACTGACCTTCTCAGCAGTATGTCCTCCCACACTATGGAGAATACATTATACAGATATAAAATGGTAAGACTTTTCATGCATTTTTTTCTACAGAAATCAGCAGTATCTCAGTTAGGAAAACTGCACACACTACATATGCTACCTAATTGCCCTACAAAGTGAATGTAAGATCAAGATACTCAGCCTTTTGTGGTATTACAATTGCTTGAAAGGATCTTAATCCTGACATCCAAGAAATCACCAGGCCTCCACACCCTTGGGCTACAGTCCCCCACTAATTTCCCACAGTGTGGTGACTTACAAGCATGGAGAGCAGTCAGTGGCTGAAGAGGCTGTACCACAGGACCTGTGGCTTCCAATGACAGTCACACCATCATCTTACTCTCCATGGCCAGAGCAAGTCACCAGCAGTGACCTTCCTACCAGCACAGCAAGGTTTCCGTGAATGCAGAATAGCTGGGGCAACAGACTAAAAAACTACAGAGATCTTCCTGAACAGGTTTGAATCCTGCTGACTACAGATGAAATTGAAGGTTTGGCTCCATTACGTTCACCCCTCAAATAAACAGTACGCACCAACTCAATGAATTTTAACTTCCATACCTGCATGTGTACCCTAAGCAGTTACGTTCAGTTTACTCAGATTTTCCCCACTGAGTAACTATACTATCTACATATCTGTGTTCTGGGATACATCACAAAATCCTGATGCAATCAAGCAAGAGGGATCAATTCAAATGTGATAATGTAATTTCACCAGTAAAACTCAGTACACCTAACAGAAGGTTTTGGTGCTGATCAGACTTTGCCAAGCATGTTTTGTTCCCTCTGAACTACTGTCAACTTCAGTGGCAAGAGTACTACAAGTCATCTTTTCTCTGCCTGAGATTCATAAGGTATAACGAGACCTTTTTCAAACAATTTGCTGTTTAAGCATTTTGGGGCAAGAATTCTTTTTCCTTTTCTGCTGCTTTTGTCTTTCAGGCCACCACCTTCTTCCATTTAATAAAATAAGGTCAATATCCATTTACATACTTCACAAAATGCTACTCATTATTATCTAGTAAGTTAAGGCCTGTAAAATACCTGGATCAAATTATCATAGTACATGCAATGTATATGCATTTATTTTTATCTTGCAGGACTTGCAAGGAAGATTACAATTTAGATAAATATTTACATATGCCCCAAGTACACATTCCTCCCCTGGGTCTAAGGCTTTGTTGAAAGTGTATGTTGTAACATGAGGGAAGAATATTTTTAAAAACACTGAAAAGCCCAATCCAGCAATGCACAAACTAATAGCATTAAAATTCCTTCTTCAGTAATAAACACTTCAGAAGTGTTTTCTATGGTCAGCTGTGAGCCCCAGTAATAGAAATTCTATTCAGGCTATTCATGGGTTCTTTGTTTCAACACTTCTACATGCTGCTCTAACTTCAACTTTTGTTTTCCCCAAAGCATACTGTATGGGGGGGATTTTTAATATACTGACCAATAACATTTTAAAAATGTCTGTTTGGCAATGTATTTTATCTGCAAAGGGACCATAACAGTTCTGCATGTAACATAAGAATGAGTTCAAAGTATAATTTCAGTATTATGTTACTAGGTAATGATGTGAAAAGGCATTATATCCCTCTCACTGTGAAATCCTATGTTTCTGTTCAAAGCCATTTTCAGATAATCTCTGTACCAGAGACAAAAGATGGATCATTCCTACATATTGCTTTTTCAAGTACCTTGACATATTCCATTACCTTGTTCATCTCTCATCTGCATGCAGCTCTTCAGCCTCATTGGTTTGGATGCAAAAGCATAAAAGGAAATAACATGTATGACGTGACAAAATTGAACAGGTAGTTTTATTAAGAAAGATGGAGGGATGGCTAGGAAGAAGAAAGAAACCGAAAGGGCTGGCCTGTTTTCCTGTCAAATGCTATAGATATTGCTGCTAACCCCTGTGCAGCACTTGATACAGAAAAAGTAAGGGTATTTGTCTTTAACTGAATTGCGGAAAGGGAAAAAACCAGATCTATAGTATTTCTTAACCACTACTAGGGCATGATCTACATTAAATATGAAAATGCAAGAAATCATTGAAGGCGCCCTGCCAAAAGAAGGTCTTTCCTATTAATGTATAACTTGAAGGCAATTTCAATTTCAGAAAAATTAAGAAAACCCCAGGTTTCCATCTTAAAATCCACAAGACTGATTTAAAATGTTAAATCTCTCTTCCAGATTTGTCCTCAAAACTGTATTGGTTTAGGTTTGGGGTTTTTTTAGCCTTAGCCTTTTTGCAAACCCAAAATTTTTTGGGGGTGGGACAGAAAAAGACTGCAAATGGAAAGAAAACATAACTTTTCAGTTGGCATTCCAGGGTGTCTTATGATTGAGAATAGATCAACTGAGAATCATTTAGTTTTTGTTTCAGTTCTGGGCAGTGTTTATGTACCTTTTATTGAATAAGACACCACTTTCATTTCTTTCTAATCATTTACAAGTGTTACCTGATCTTCAGAACATACACAAGACAAAGTAGTCTTGTAGTGACGCAGTTTTATATGGAATATGTAGTATTATTGACTTTGGTGAGACAGTTCATGTCAGAACTCTAAATTTAACCACCTGATCCACTCAGCAGTTAATTTTGTACTCAGTTAAATAAATTGCCCCCAAAATCAAAATGCAAAACAGTACTCGTAGCATTTACGACAGATCTACATAATGTTTAGAAATATGTTCATCATTATCATGACATCTGCACTTCTGCATATTCAATCTCAAAAATGGACCAGTCGCTTTCAATGTGTGGTAATTGAACTTCCAGAATCTCTCAAGTATTCCTCAACAGGTAAAACTAAATTAATCAAGTCTATTGGCAATTAGCTTGGAGGCATCTGCACATCAGTTGGAAAAATATGTGAGGTTTTTCCAGTTAAAGAAAGTTTTTTAAAAGTACACCACAGAAAAAGCCATTTATGAATTTGTTAGAGATACACTTAGATAGGTGTGGTTGAAGTGAAAAACAAAAGTCCAATAAAACATGCATTTGTATTGCCCAATCTATATTTTAACTACTAAGGACTAGACACAGTGATAAATGAAGTAGCTTTCAAATGGATAGGAGATCAGGCCACAATGCAGCCTTACTGAGAAAGATGCTTGAAAGAAAGTGAAAAAATTCCCCTTTAGGCTCAAATGACATATGGTCATCTTGTGGCTTCCCCTCAGAAGGGGAAGACTAACATCACTGACAAGTGTTCTATTTTGTCATGACCAAGTGAAAACACCAAGCAAACATGGCAAAGGACCAGAATATAATGGCCACCCACTGCTCCACAAGCCATTTTCAGGGGATCCTTCAAGTATATCTGAGAAATATATTGTCATCAGCTTTGTCTCAGAAGATCTACCAGCAACGGTACTAGATTCTGCCTAGATAAACAGCCTAAAACCAATTTACACGTGGCCCATCACATCCTGGCAGCCTTTCATAAAAGTCAGCATAGGTTCCTGGGAATCGTTGCCATGAAGGGGTGCCACTAAACAGAAAAGGGCCAGAGAACAGGACCAGAGACACTCACCCCTCCCAAAATGAAACCAGCTGCGAATACCGTTTCTCTTGCAAACAAATCTATGCCAGGCCAAACCTGGCCTTACCAACAGCTAGAAAACAGGCATGACCATGAGGCTTATGTCACAGGCTGGCTCAGTTACTGTGGCACTCGGAGGCACTGACAACTCACTTGACATCTGTTTCTTCATTTGTTAAATGGAGATAGCACAACTTCAGCGGTGTGGTGCTGTCATTAAACGTGTTAGTTCCCTCTTTCTCACCTGCCTTCCCTGGGCCACCACCCAGATGCTGCCACCTCTATTGACTTCAGAAACACATAACACCGTGTTCTTGAATAGTGGCATCCATCTAAAAGCAATGGGTACATTTGTGCTTTTTTGGTATCCTTACTAACTCTGCCTTTGGTGTGACTCTGCACAGAAATGCATGCAAGAAGTCCTTAAACCATCTAAATTACTATAAAAGTGCTATGTGTTCAGTGCCAATATTAGCAGGTGTGGGAATTTTCTTTTTTATAACTTTAAAACAAAACTATTCTGAAACATTTCAAATGTCAAGCTGGGAAAAAAGAATTCAAAATGTCAAAACTTGACAGCTTGCTACCTGTGGGTGGAAGCCGAAAGCAACCTGAGGTGAGCTTTATATAAAGTGGGACATTGTAGCATAAGGTCTATTTAGGAAGACAAGAAGGTAGTGTTCTGGTGCAGCCGTGAGCACATGCAGGTATCTCCTAGGGATGGTGGAAAGAGGAGGAAGAAGAGGGGACCAAACCCCTTCTTGAAAATTAGCACAAAGAAACAGAAGAGATACTAAAACCCAGTGTTGGCTAGATGAAGGCAAATCCCAATTTTCCCGTACTCATAAGCTTTACTAAGTAGCCTTTCACTGGAATATTCATGTACGTTTGCTCCATTTAGCAGGCATCCCACACTCTGTCATTTGCCTCCTTGTCTTTGATCTACGCGGCCTCTGCTCTCAGGCTTTTCTGCCTATGCTTTTTTCTGATGATGCTGATCCTTCACATCAGTTTGCCTCCAGTTCTCCAGTGCTCCCCTGCACAAGCAATCTGAGGCTTCACAGCACTAAGGACAAAATGTCAGTATTTAGCCACTTGAAGGAGGCAGGGCAATGCACAGCTGCTCTTAAAAGGATTAGGGAAACCAGAGGGGCCTTAGAGTGTCCTGCTGGTGAAGTGCAACAGAGAAACTCCTATTTCTAGACGGGACTCCTCTTCCCCTCTAACAAAAGTAGCTGGCAGCAGCATGCAAGCCCCTCTCACAGAGGCTGCAGCCTCCCAAGGCCCTGACTTGCCAGGCAGGCAGCTGCCCAGGGCGCCAGGCTGCCAACAGCAGCAAAAGAGCCTTTTTCACCCATGTCTACCCCTGGTCTTACTGTCACACACAGCTACAGCAGAAAATCTTGTTCTCCCAAATGCCTTTGGATCACCTTCTACTTGTAGAATAGCCAAGACAGCACAGAAACTACCTGTTCTTCTAATCAACATTGCACACTGACTTCTCCTTTTAAGGTTGCATGAAGTTTAATCTCATTTAGACTGCATTGTGTGTGCCAAAATAACAAACAGGTGGATCATCGTGATATTTGTTTTGCACATTTTGTAACTCAGTTACCTCACACACTTCTCAGAAGTACAAGACCCAACAAAGTTTGCTTGGAAATAAAGAAGGGTGAATCATGCTAGTTCTGTGTAAACATGTGCTGACAACACAGAAGCAAATATCTGAAAGTGTCTTCTGTTTTCAGAGTTTGTTGCATGTTGTCTTAGGCATCTCAAACCCTCTTCCAGTAAATAACACACAAGATGGATATAAGCTGCTACTTGATGTAAATAGCAGCAATTCCATTTATTGCTCACCTGGCTCTTGTCAGGACTCTGAAATGCTTAGGAGGAAGGGGGGGGAAAGGAAAGACAAAACTGAACGGAATTGGCATGCAGGGAAGAAGCTGACACCAGCTTTCTTACTGACCCCCCAAAACCATGTCTTCTGTAACAGCATTGCACTTGTTCCCTTCTGTCATCACCGTCACCAGGGCAGTCTTACTACGCTTGGTAAAACCTCACCTCCGTGTCTGCTTACAGGCTACAGACTCACACCGAGTCTTGCATAGGGCCCTTAGTATTTCCAGTATTATTGATAGTCCTGCACTCCTCACTACTGCTTCCAAAGGGTAATTTATGCTGTGCCAGCTCTCAGGGCATTTTCAGCAAGAGGAAATGAGGAGCATGGGATCACACACTCATCGTCTCTCCCACTTGTTTTTCCAGTTTCAGCCAGGTTTTGAGAAGACAGCAGTCTCCAAGATCTATAATTTCCAGCCAGTCTACTGAGTGCCAAAGCCTGGCAACACCCAGTGCCCCCTCCAAAGGCAAAGCAGGGAAGTCGGCCTGTCCATTTCTGACACTACCTTGACTGAGCACTCCTGGGTCTTGCCTGAGTGAGGCACTGCTGGAGCTATCTGGGAGAGGAAGGAGAAGAGCAAAGGATACAAACATGTAGGAAAATTGACTAGAAATAAGTGTAATATTAAAAATATAATTTTGTAAGTGTATCAATATAATTAATATTAGTTTGCTTTGGACCCAGATATAAAAGCACTAAAATAATGTATTTTTTAACACTCTGATAGTGTAACCAGACACAGTTTATAATTATTTTACATACATATGTGACCACCACAGGGGCAAAAACCTGTGTAGCTGCACATGGGTACATCCAGGGAAGAAAAAGTTGCAAGACAAGGTAAGCACGAGGGACTGCAGATAGGAAGGACATCCCACCAAATATACAAGGATGACTGGCAAGACAAAAAACAACATAAGCAATACCAGCAACAGATGAGACTCCCTCACCTTTCAGGAATGGGGCACGCAGCATAAAACCATGCAGTTTAAGCAATACATATATTGCTGAATATATATATAAAAGAGTGAGCATCACAGTATGGCACTCCGCAGAGGTTTTATAGGTGTAGGAAATTACCTGAATAATATAAAGTGCAGTCCTCTAAAACTTTTGCAGGTAAAATATACCCCACATCCCCACCCAACTCTCTTCAGAGATCAGTCTTTCATTTGAAACTAATATAATCCAAACATTTTATTGTGTCCAAACACAATGAAACCAAGTCATCAGGTACACTATAGCTGTTTCCATATTCTTGGGATGTGTAAATGTGTGCTTCACCTCACATTTCAGTGGAATCTTACACCAAGTGCAACAAAGGTTGAGAAACAAAAGGTTGATGCCTCTTCAGACCTGATTGGGCTACCAAGTAAGATGGCAAGTGTGTTCAGCAAGCCATCTGCTTTTTCTTCTCTGAACGGAGACAGAAAAATGTTTATAGCTATTTAAAAAACTCCTGTCTTATGAGCAACATTTCACCAAAATGCAAACACACACCTTCTTAACCACAGTTTAGTTACTTTGGCTAGAATACAGCTTTTATGAGGTATAATATTTATTATAGGAGCTTGTAAGCTGAAAAAATAGCTGTACATGACTCTAACTGATTTAAATTCCTTGGCTTTACAGGCTACAAGTGCAAAGGAGATACAAATTCGCCCCTATTTAGATGCCTAAATGAGTAACAACTTCCAATTATTTCCACAGCCAAAAATGATTTAGTGAAAACCAATCATGATTACAGTTAGGAAAAAAAAAAGACCTCACATGTAATAGAACAAAAAGATTAATAAAACTAATGATTTCCCTTTAGTAGAGCAGAACCTATTATGTCCATGTCAAGCCTTTTTCTATTTCAAATTTAATACTACTCTTGGATCTATATAATTAACCTTAGTGATAGAAAATATGAATAAGCTGAAAACATTGCTAGCTGAAAAGCTGATATGGGCTCAGTCCCACAGCTTACAGTTGACAACCTTACCCCAATATCTGTCTTCAGACAATACCTTCAATATAGTATCAGTGTGAAGGTACCTAGAAGCCCTGGCACGGGTGGGAGGAAATTTAGGGCACTGCATTCCAGTGCAGCTACCACAGGCTGTGCCCCAAGCAATTCCCCACGCAAGGCCTGGCACCAAGGCACTCCATGGCAAGCTGCTTCTGATACTGCTCTTTGGAGGCTGCCCAAAGGTGCAATTCATATGGCCTCCCAGTAACCACTCTGGATTCAAGACAGAAAGCCATACAGGCAGATTAAAAGTTTCCAGAGCCCCCTTTGTTATAGGATGCAAGATCTAGGTGTGTCTGTTGCATCAGCCGAGACATGGCCATCAGGATGATGTTCAGGCACAGGCAACAAACAACAGCCAGGCAAAGGGTAGACATGCAGCATAAGCACAGTCGAGACATATTACACCCACTGAAATAAATAGAGCATGTCTAAAGGCTTCTCCCAGCTGCATTCAGCACTCACTCATGGCTGGCTTTTGGTTTAGACAAAGTCAGTGAAGTTTGCAAAGATGCCAAACAACTGTGACTGTACTTCCCACTTCACTGTCGTGGCACCGAGTGGATGCTCCTCCAGGAGCATTACTGGCCAGGTAAGGGGTGTATGTATGGGGTGGCAGCTCTGGCACCAACAGGGCACAGGTGGGGATAGCAACACCCCCAGCCATCACCAACCTCTCCCTTTAGCCAGTGCTCTGGCAGAATGGAGAGCCCAGCTCTGCCTGGCACAGTCCTCAGCAATCCTCCCTTCCCCAGGGGTGAAAGGGTTACTACTCTGCCCAGCTAACTCTGAGGTTAATGTGCCATTAATAATCCTAAATCAGAGTCACTGAATTCTTGGAGTGGACCACTGTAAGTGTATCAATTTCTCCAATTTTTTTTTAATTTAAAGCAATATCTTCATGCCTACCTGTTAGGCATGCCCTCTTAAAACTTTTGTTACAAACTAAAATACGGAAATGTTTTGTGGAAGTCGGTATGGAAAACAAAATTCATGAAGGTCAGGCTGAAAATGCATGCCAATCAAAATTGCCCTAGTTTCTTGAACATGCAGCTAGATTCTTAACCAATTTAAGCTACCCTGAATCCAGAGTAAGTGAAGATACTCTCACTCAAGCTGGCTTCACAAATATTGGATTTCTTCCATGAGTTCAAACAATCAAGGTCAGAACTTAAATGTCCTTGCTTAATGCTTATCCACAATTTGTTGTTAAAAAATAAAACCAAGTACATTTATTCTGGAGTTTAAAAAAAAAACAACCCAACGTCCCTCCAGTGGCTTCTGACCTGTTTCCAAAATCCATTAGTCAGATACATCAAAGTCACTATCGCCAGAGAAACTGGGTCCATTTTCCCATGTTGATAAAGAGACCAGAAGAGTATGAATAACTGTAGGGCTTTTATCAGCTCACTCAACCTCTGCCTTTACCACTTTCACCAGCTTTATTTGATCTCAATCTGCAGGACAGAAAGTCCTCCCTGACAACTACAGGCAATGCATGACCTGGGCAACATCTCTGCAGCATAGACTGCAGATGCAAAGGTTCAATAGGCCAAGGTTCATTTTTGTTTAGGTCTTCTGATTGGCCTTAAAATTACATACAAGACTTAAAAGGTCTCAGAGTACTCAGAAAATGATAATGGGGAAACAAAATCTCACCTTTATCCTACAATGTTTCAAGATCTTGCTTCAGAAAAAATAAATACTGAGATTGCATATAGACTGTGTATGTTCTCTGACAGTCTCAAAATGCATCTTTTTTCCCATTTACTACTGGGATTTAGTATTATTTTTATGTTAGAATCACGAATTATCAAAAGCAGAATGACAGAGAAATCTTTTAAATAAGGCAAGATGGACTAACCCAAATGCTCTTTAGGAAAGCATTCCCTATCAGCACAGATAACACACACTTCTTGTACAGGACAAGCAACCCCATATCACAGTTCAACCTCCCATTATCCTGCTCCTGTAACATAAAGGCACTGCTAGATCTTACCGATGTACAAAAGATGCAGCTGCATTCCTGAAGAGTGGTCATCTTATCCAAGGAATATTCACAGAGACATAGCTTGCAAGTGAGCAGGGGCTCCAGAGCTAACTCTCCAACTTCTGATTCGTCAGCTGTCATGGTGTAAGGACAAGTCTTCCCAGCAGATCCCATCCACTTATTAATGGTCCACTCAGCCTGAAAAGACAAATTAACAGCTGAAACATCCCACAAGCCATGTAGTAACTTCTCATTGACCTGAGAATTTACAGCTCAGATCCGTAAGAGCACCTGCTCACCCAAATGTACTACTTTGGCATCTTGCTGCCAGTCTCACACTTTGGTCCATTCAAAATTTACCGAGAAGGTGCCTGAGAGCCCACCTCCCCAAAAGGCCTGAACTGGGCTGGATTCTCAGAGAATATTCACCTTGCTGGCACAAAGCACCTTAGTCAGGCCACTTATCAAATTAAAAATTAAAAAACAAACAAACAAACAAAAAAACCCCACACACCAACACTCACACAGGTGAGACGTTACCTATGTTATATTCAACAATATAGTGGTCAGAGCCCTCACCAATGTCCTCAGAGCAGGGATCTGACTTGGGACAATAAATTCTTAATTAAAAAAATAAGCTGCGTTCATATGTACATATATATATATATATCATTCTGCCATTTCAAATGAATTTCGGTCATACCCCTCCCATCCCTATGAATCTTTCAGTCTTCGTTGCACCTGCACAGTTTCAATGGATGTCTCTACTCCAACTTTCCTTTCCAGCTGGTGGTTCAGGAGCTCTCCTTGGCAGTGGAAGGCAACAGCAAGCACAGATTCCTACTTCCTAGGCAAGTATTTCAAGCTTTTAGCCTGAATCTAAGTAGTGAGTACCAAGAACTCCACCTTCTCCGTGAGCTGTCACTGAGATAGCAACCTGGCAGTCCAACACAAGAGGGCTTGCAAAGGCATCTAAACCCAGGGAAGGGTTTCAGATTGCATGTCCTACTTCATATAGGGCTGGAGTTTAAATCCAAGCAAGTAAGAGTATTTCATGTGCTGTCCTCTTTTCTGCTTTCCCTTATCTATGACGGACAGCTGCCTGCTCAGGTCTGTAGCTTTCGTGCATCCTGATCCCAGGCATCCAGCTCTTCCACCCATTTTATAGGGCTTTTAGGCATCTAACCGAGGTTTGTGAACCATGAACTAAGTGCAGTAGCACTCTGACATAGAGAAGCTCAGAATAGCTGTTTTCCACCACACATTATGTCACAGCAGTGCTTGGGGAAAAAATTTCTACCCTTCAGGAAGGAACAAATGAAAACGTCATGCTGACATGCAATGTTTTCTGACCTAAGCATTTGAAAACATTGCACCATAACCATAAAAAATTTCAAGACCCTCATTCTCACACAGCAACACTGAAAGAGAAATTAGAGAGAATATCCTCATACTTAAGCTGAAACAACGGAAAGCAAATTTGCAGGTTTTATTGACCTCAAAATAGACAGTGGGGTTCAGTGCAGCATTTAAGGCACAGGAAAATCTATTCCCATCCCCAAGAAACTTGGCTCGACTTCCACAGTTCTGCTTCTGCTTACACTTAGTTGACGGCAAGACGACCTTCATACACATTTCCTACAAGCAGAGACCTGGTGGCCGGCTGCACACAGCTGCTTGCAGCAGTGCCAAGTGAAGAGTGCAGCTCGACTAAATTTAAAAAGCTGTACCACGAATGGAGGTTGCATGAACACGAAAACAACAGAGGATCAAGACCCGTCCGTGTGCCTGTCAGATGTGACATCTCATGAGGCAAACAGGAGACTCGAACCCTTTGGTCCACTTCTGCTTGCCTCCCCCACTGTCCTGAGCACCCTCATGGCAGGGCTGTCAGGTCACATTTGGCAGCATGTTGCTGCTGCTGTTTTGCAGCTCCCAGAGCAGCCAGGCCAGCTGCAGCCAGCCAGTGTGTATGCGACGTGCTGGCTTGCAGTACCTGCTGAGCTCCTCCCCAGAGGAAGAAATGATGGTGCTCATGGAGCTTGAGGGGTCAGCGCACATGAAATCGCACTCCACAGCTCTTGCCTCACAACCTGATACACAGCTGAGCCCCATCCCCAGGCGTACCCTGTGAGCCTCATGCCCTGTGTTCCCATGGGTCTGCAGAAAGAGACTTTCTCTTCAAAACCCATGAAACCACAACAAATCTGGGTGGGAGCACACTTACTTCTTAATTTTTACACTGTGCAGTTTCCTAGCCTAGCCTGACAGAGAAGCCAGAAGATGAGTCCTTTGGGATGTCTTTCCTGTAAGCACCCAGCTTTAGAGGCATAAGAGTCGTAGCAAAGATTCTGGCAAATGAATTCCTGGCCATGAATCCAAAGCAAACTCTCCCTTTAAATGCTGTGCCTGCACTACTCTTGGCACAGTCCCCGCCCGCTACCATGAAGCCCCCCACAATTTGCTCCATACGGCTGCAGAGCTGGAGCTCCAGCACGGCCAGACACTCTGGAAGGAAGCCTCCCGCTGAGTCAGGGACTGCAAAACTCTTCTGTAATTACTGCAACAGGGAGGGGGGGAACAGTGAGTCACTGGAAACACTACAGCAGATCAAGAACTACCTGTTATTTAAAACTATGTGCTAGACATTATCTCAATATTTAGGAGAACTGTAACACGTTTACTCAGGTACACTTTTCAACAGCAGCTGCATCTGTACAGGTAAGCTACTCACCCGCACACTGCATGCATCTGACATTTCTTCATTTACATGGTAAAAGGTAACAACATTAAAAGGAGAGATGTACAAAACAATGGGTAGGAATATTTCAGGATGCGGGAATGGATATAAAATGGATACAGCTGTTTCCAAAGTCAATGTTCTTTTTGTAACCAAAAGGGTTATGACCCTGCATGCTTTTAGTAAGGCAACAGTTGAAAGATTCAGGTGTATGACTGAGGTTTAGGGCTAGGGGCTAATTTTAGATGGCCTAAATCTGGTGGACCAGAGGATCCAGCCCACACACAGCCCAGGCTGGCTCACCTCACCACAGCCTCATTAACCCCAGCAGGATTCAGCAAACGAAGCAAACAGGATCGGAGCCACAGAGACAGCTGCGCAGCCTGCCTACACAGCCCCTGGGGGAGGCACCGTGGCTACCAGCAACAGCATTCCCTCCATGCTCCCTAAGAGGCCAGCTTGTCCATAAGCAGTCCTCCCAGTCAGCCTGGCACAGGCAAAGCCATCCTGTTAGTACCTGAAAACCTGCCCGTCAAAGACAGAGTGGATGCATGGCATACCCAGCCTGCTCCTTTTCCCAGAGCAACTCAACCAGCTGGTCTCTGCTTCTGCCCACCAGAGTTGTGACTTCTGCTACTGCTGCCAAGGGAAGCGTGCAGGGAGAAGAGTTAATGGTTACAGAAAAGGGTAGGCCCATCCAGTGGCAACTTGGCTTCGAAGAGAAATCAGGCCTGGGGAGGAGGTTCATTCCCATGATCAGATCAGATGGTGGAAACGATAAGGGAAGAAAGACATGTGTCTTCCTACTGTTGTCACTCTCTACTCCTTCTCCTATTCTTTCCCAGCATTTCAAGATGTATTGTCCTCCCCCATGCTCTCAAGCCATCTCCCTAACCTGACTATCCTGGAATAACTGATTTTTCCATACGCTGCAGAGAAGCCATCAAGTTCCACCTCAGTTGCTCCAAATTTTTATGGCTTTCACTTTGCTAGGCTTAGTCTCACAGGCTGTCATTAGTTAATTATACATCCATTACCCCTCTTTACAGTGGCTTAAAATTCCTACTGTAATTACAAGTGAGTTGCCAACAGTTTAAGTTGAAAATAAAACACCTAGGATGTATGGGTCATGCAGGGGAAGAGGGAGTCACTGAAGAATGATTTGGGGACAAAAAGGAAAAGACCATTCCATAATCTTTGGTTACTGCACAGTATTTGGTTAAATTATTCCATAATATGTGGTTATATTAATAAAAGTGACCTGAAATAAAGGTAAATGGAAAGTCTCTGAAAAAAAGTGGACCCACATATAAATAAAATTCATTTCTAAGCACTTAGATCTTTCCTTTCATGCTCACAAACACAGATGACCCATTTAGGATAGAATCCCAAATAAAGCAAATGTGTCACTGAAACCGAAGTATGGCACCTAACTCCTCACAAAAACCTCCACAGAACAGCATCATGGGCTCCATGAGGTGTGTTTATCCTTATTTGACAACATCTCAGGGATGCTCTAACTTGGAGGAACATACCAGGCTAAATTCCGCAGCAGCGTAAATCAGTGGCAAGGAAGTGTCAAACTGGCTCCAGTGTGTTTAAACACTCATGAACCGTAAAGGCCAAAGATACAAGTTTTTTTATGTACTTCTGTCAGCCACATACATGCACACACACACACACAGAGATCACACTCCTTTTACATTGCACAGAATTTCCAGGAAATGGGAGGTATTTCCTCAAATTGTATGCTGCCGAGCTTATAAGAAAGAAGAATTGTTGGGAAGGCTCATCCTTCCCTGGCTCTGACACTAAGAGTGTTGATGCCATAGGATAAGGCATGACCAGAAAGTCTGAATGAATGAGAGTGATCTATATGGGGTCAGTCCTAGAAGGGTGTAAACTGCTCGGTCACCAGGACCACAGTTCGCTGAGCGCTCAGATCTGCCTGTGGATGATTTTGCTTTGTCTCTGGGAGGTGACAAAGCTTTGTGCTTTCACGTGTCACTGAAATGTCTCAACACTATCCATAAGCAAGGAAACTTTAGAGTGTGCTTAAATCAGAAAGAAGAAGAGCTCAGAGGGGTGGGAAGGATAAGTACAAGCAGAAACACTAACATGAAAGCAGTAGAGGTTTTGAGAGAAATACGAAAAACACAACAGAAGCACTGAAGGAAGGAGTACAGAACTTGTCTGCCTTTGGGGCCTCCTGACACCACGGTGTCTGGCTTTGAAAATTACTTCCTAACAGCAAATATCTGCTGTGCCTGCTTCTAGACAGCTACCCATTGCTAGCCTTGATATTAATGTCCTGAAGTGGAAACTATTAAGTCCTTGAAGCGCAAGTGAGAGAGCAGCTGGGTGGGTGTCTGGTAGCCTCCCAAGGTCAAACCACCAGAGCTCCATAAAGGTGTAAAGAATTGATGCAACCTAGGGCTGAAACTTTCCCCATGCATTGTAAGGTAACATCCTTGTTACAATCATACAAAGGCTCATTTGAGTTTGCCCAGGTGCCTCAAACCAAGATTACCATGCTCAAAGAACAAAAGTTACTCTGTATATGTGATAGAGCAAACGAGCCAGGCGGTCTCCTGAGCTGCAACATCAGAAGGACATTGTCTGTGTGCCTCCAATCAAGGCACTGTACTTAGCTTAAAAAAAATATGTGTCTGAATGTGACTTTCACCACTTAGAAACATCACATAAAATCATGAAAGCCTTCTGCACTGAAGCTGGAGGAGAATGAATGGATTATATTCAGCACCATAAGTCATCCTTTCATTTTTCACAGGCTGCATCCAATAGCAACAACAGAGTTCTCGGAGAAGCTACTTCTAGCCTTGTGTTTACAAACAATTCTGCATAAGTTAGTAGAGCTGTATCTTTTAGCTGAATTTGGAGTTTAAAGGAAGTCAAGAAATGTACAAGCATGACACACGTTGCTCAAGGAAACATTAATGGAATAAAAAGGATCCTTAATGTGTCTTCCCCTGTGGGCGGGTGTGTGCCTGAGCCCACCCCTTGGGGCAGGGTGAGCCCGGACAGTCCCCTGTAAGTGCAGCATCCCGCCAGGCATGCCAGAAACCAGCACCCAGGCATGGGCTTGCATATACATGGTGGGATTGCAAAGAGGTTAGGGTTAGGTTTAAGGTCATGTGTGAGTCTAACACATAATATAGCACTTCCCCATGTTACAAAAACCATTTCAATATCAAAATGAAACTAGTCACAGCACCTGTGCTAAGCTCCTATTTAGCTTACCAGGGATTCACTGAACTTTCTTGAAGAAACATTTGCAAGAACTGCAATTGTTTCTCATGCCCTAGAGATTTTTTTAAGTACTCCACCCATTATGAAATTACTTCAATGCCATATAAAAACCTGTTTTGACATCTCAGTCAAACAACTCTGACATCTGAGTCAACAGCTCAGGATTCTGTTGCTTCCTGTGAGTAAGGTTCCCCCCTTTAAAAATAAAATAGAAGAACTACCTGAAAAATACAAGTGTTCAAAACCAATGCAAAAAAACAGGCCCTCAGAGAAAAAGAATAATTAAAGACAGATTTTTTAAAAAGTGACAGAGTGGCATTAAGATAACGGGGTCAGATCATAGAAGATATAAACTGAGCTATGAAATTAGGACATGTGAAGACAGCTGTCAGAAACCCACATTTCTATCAACTTCAGCAAAACCCCATCACTACCAGTTTTGGTTACAAGCCCTTAGCTGCCCCAACTCTCTCAACATAATGTTATTCAAAATTCACTTCTAAGGCAGCTTTTCTAAACTCAACAGCTCTGCACAAAGAATTAGTCTGAATCAAGCAGACTAGCACTTCTGTTGCCTAATAGACTGACCACTAAACCACAATGCATTAATTTCTCCTTCTTTTGATATGCACTGCCTACACAGAGCTACCTATCTAGTCCATACAGCATCACTTATCAAGCAGTGATTCAGTAAGGCTGTAAAACATATGATTAAAGCTCCAATTCAGGAAAGCCTTCATCTTCAAGAAGGACATTTAATCAGATGCTTAAGTGCTCCTGTGTATCAAAGCCTGAATATTTTGCTTTATTTCAGTGAGATTATTAACAAGTCAAACAAGTACTTAGATTTTCTGAAATCGTGGTGTCAAAAAAAAAAAAAAGCAACCAGACCCACAAACAGAAGGTCTAATTTTAAATATATTTTAATATATTCAGAATTACTGTATTACATCTGCGCCTTAATACAGCAAGCAAGCCAATGACTTGATTACATGCATGTACAAGGAAAACCCATTTCTGGATTACCATAATATGCTACCAAGCCAAAGTATTAGAAAGAATAAAAGTATTTCAAAATCTGTTCTCTCTGAGCAGGGCTTAAGAAAAGTCAGATGTATAATATTACATGACAGCTTTCTGCACTGTAAAATTTTCATTTTAAGAAAACTTGTTTAAAGAACAAGCAGCCTAAGTAAATGTGCTGTCTGGTACGTGAGAACACACAAAAGGCAACTCCTTTCACTTGTTTTCATTGGAATGTCTGGAAAAAAAAGAGCCCTTGAGCTGCTGTTCAAGAAGCACTGGCTGTGTCGAGTATTTTCATATCATGCTAGCAACCAAGAAAGAAATATCAAATACTTTGAAAGGAATGTAGTGAGTAGGAAGCCTCTTGCACAAAAAAAGAAATGTAAGGGACAGACTGCACTAATTAAGAATATCATCCAGCTTCCTGCCAGGCATTTTTATACCAGCACTTTAGGATGCCTAAAACACACATTGAACAGCTTCCCAAATCTCACATGCGCCCAATAATTTCAACTCATTCTAATAAATCAAAACATTATTAAGGCACAAGTAATTCAGTCTCCACAAACCTTCAAGAGTACACTTGTCAGGTAACATCAGTACTGTGATACTGTGAGGTACCAATAACTTTGAGATTTTAGAACACCAGTTCTTCAGAGCAACTTCTAGCAACCCTACATCAATATGTCCTTGAGGGTTTTTTTTGCAAGACCACGGATATTAACTGAATATAACAAACCACTTTTTTTTTCCCCAAAACAGATGTGACTCTCTGCAATTGTGGGAATCCGTTATGTGCTTCCTTGCAATACTGCTTTAGAATAAGCAAGGGGGGAAAAATTGGGCTCTTCCCGCTTCCATTCCTAAAAAGCTGGGGAGTCCAAGAAAAGGGAATCTAATAGCTAATGGTGAAATACCTGCTGCTACTCCCAGCTGACAGGCAGCTAGGAAAAGCACTTTCTCATCACTTAAAGATAAAAACATAAAGACTGAAAAAGAAATAATGCAGCCTGTTACTAAGCTGAAATGCATAAGCAAAACATGGTCTTCGTCTCTTGTCAATACTGACAGGTGCCACACAATGGCAATATTCATTGAATCCACGAGGATGGGAGTATGCCCTTCTGCGTGGAATGAGGTCAGACCATCGTATTGCAGAAGCCACCACCTTCACCCAGTTCTGCAGGAACTGTGCTTGAACTAGGATGTATCATTTTCAGGATACAGCTCTGTCAACACAAGCAGGTTGGAACCCCATAGCTCCCTGCACGAGACCTACTGGACACGAGTCATGGGCAGGCCTTTGGGCATCAAGTTTGGGACCACCCAGATATCAAACTTACTGTGCCTGAGCAGCATGATGATATCTGCCACAGGCAGCAGGCTATGGTGACACACCTGGTCCCGCAGATGGTCAGTAGCAGGATTCCCCTAAAGTTTTACATTCACCCTGGCAGTCACACAGCTAAAGAACGTGGATCAGCACAAAATGCAGTGAAATGGGCAAACTGCAGCCAGGCAACAGAACTTCTGTATTTTGGCATCAATCATTTCCAAATATTCCAAAACACATTGAAACAACAAAATTGTACCAAGTGGAATTGCAAGTACTGGTTAAAAAGGTAAGATTAGACTCTCAGGCTTATCTAAATAACACCCCCTATTCTTAATGATACTATGCAACATCTGTTAATGCTAAATTACAAGGAATTTCCACCCAAACCAGTTTGGTGCACTTTACATTTGACTTCCTGTTGACAAGAGGTAATATACCACTATTAAATAAAAACACACTCTTCATGACATTAATGACAAAAGCAAATGATAGGTCTTCCTTTCTGACCACGTGAAGGTTTTTGGTAACTGTAGCATTTACTAAGTAAAAAGGAATTGAGCTTTTGGGAGGTCAAACGGGTTGATAACTTGGCTAGCTGTCTCAGCTGAAACAGGAATAGGAAGTCAGATGTAACAATTTGCCTTTGACACAGGAAAAAATGTTTATTTTTGTTAATCGGATAACAAAAACCTTGGGATATGTTAACTCCTTGAGCTGGAATATTTACAGTTTAGATAGGGCGTGTTCAGACAATATTTGTGACATTGGCCTGTTCTAACATCAAGGATTTTTAGAATATATTTGTAAACATGAATTGTTAAAGTGAAAGCAATGGAATGTTATTTAACAGAGGGACCAAATTTATCTGTTTGTTCATAGTATGTATATTTAGGCATTTATTTTTAGAAGGGACAATCTGATAAACGTTTTTTCCAGTGCTTGCAATAAGATGATACCTTTAACATCTCTGTCATTTCGTTTTGTCAGGCCAAGAAAACTGCAAACTTGCAAAATTATGGTCCTAGAGTCGTTGTTCACTGCAAGCGTCAAAAAGCATTTCCACACAATTCTAGATTTACATCAACAGGAACAAAAGAACAAGTTCATTTTCCTTTTATAACAATTTTTGTGTGACTGCTCAGTAAATAAAACTAATAAGGATGATGTTTTAATTTGCCCCTATCTAATCTTACAGTCAAATATGCTGCCTATTATTACAGAAGAAACACACTGTTCAAGGTAACCAAGATAAAACAGGTAAAACATTGAAAAATGCCCTTGATCCCAATACGTCCCAATGACTTAGAAAACTGGGGGGACACATACCCAGCGGTAACTTTCAAGTCTTAGCTACAATGACATTGAGTGAATCAAAGACTGGGAGTGAAAACTGAGGATTAGACCTAGGGGAAGTCAATACCACTAACATAAGCATTTTCCATTAAGAAAACAACATGAATAACTACTGACTATACTGGAGTTTGACAAGAAACAATACAGTCATTAAGAAGCAATAGCAGAGGTTTGGACCCTGACATGAGCAGGTTGTTTTGAAACTAAACACATGCATTTACTGAAGTAACTACTACTGCTTCTCACGACTGGTTATTAAACTAATCAGAGTGTATCCCTAAACCACTCCTCTGCCAGTTCCTCAGTGAGCCCGACCAAAGTCAGCTGCAAATGAAGATGAGGAAAGGGCAGACCAAGTCCCAGCTCTGGCCGGATCTGCAGAAGTAAAAGAGAGAAGTAAACTCCAGTAACAATCCCCTAACTGAACTTCTCTCTGCTTGTCTTCTCAATATCCATATTTGCTCTCCCTCTTTTCCAGCCCACACATGGGAAGAGCAATGAGCCCTGCATGCTGGAAGACAGCTCCTGGGAGGAGTTCTGCTGCAGGCCATTCCTTCCACATTGCCTGCTGCCCCAGAGTGAAGGAGCCCCATGGTGCCCGCCCCATCAATCAGGATGTGAATATGGTGCATCTCTAACCTGATCGGCTTCGCATACCCACTACAGAACAGACGTTGCAAACTATGCTGGAATAACAATAATAGCTTCAACTACGTTTAGTCTTAAGCTCTTGAATAACTTTAACAGCTATATATTTTTAAAACACCTATATATTCCCACTTTTATAAATAAACATTTTTAACAGAGCATTATTTATTTTACTCTGCATCTTATTAACTATGTAAGACAAATATGACATTTTCTTAAATTTGAGTCAAAAATCTTGGCTGATGACACTTTCTATCATACAGTGCAATATTGTCTCATTGCTGCCCTGCCCTCTCCCACCTGACTTTCTGCATCTACCTTCTGTCTCTGTGTTTCAGGCTCTGAGCGCTCCCAAGAAGGTTTTTGCCTGTACAGTATCAAGCAGAGGGAACAGTTAGTTTCTCAGGGGTTCTGTGCAACTCCTTAGAAATCCAAATGGTACTACAAGACATATAATAAAGCAGAAGTGTACACCTAATGCAGTTAGAGGTTTCCGTTCATCATTCCCTCACTCCAATTCGAAATGTCAACTTTCATTACAGAAATAATTTCAAAGGAGAACAGCAACCTGTAAACATACAAGATTTCAGCCCCAAAAGCCTTAGTGTCTGTTAACAACTGGCTAGTTTCTACCTGATCTTAGCCATGAAGTCAAAGCCCTGCCAGTGGGAGTGCTTCGAATGGCTCCAATGGACCTGCTTATGTGTGCAAAGATAAGCAGCTAGGGGCAGTTGAAAGAAGCTGCCCCACTTTCCAAACACTCAGAAAAATTAGTATCTAGAACACAGAACTGAAGGAACTCAGAGACTTACCGTACTACAGGGTGACAATGTTACAGTAACCTTTCTAAAGATGTCCTTCTGCTAGCTGGTCTTTTAGTTATGACCATGACAACTAATGCTCCCCAAATAAACATTCTGTCCTCATTGCTAAGTAATTAGGAAAAGAAGCTACAGTAAGAATTCTCAACTCCTTCTCTGCTCCTCTCCTTGCAACTGCACGTTTCCTTCATTTGTTGGCCCATCCTCCCAAAACGTAGGAAGCTAAGTCAACAAGGGGTTTGAAACTGGTCAAGCCATGTACACTGCTTGGGTATTTCCAATAAAAACATTGACCAATCCAAAAAACACATGTCCTTAAAGTAGTGTCAGCTAAATTACGTATATGTATATGTGGCTTTTACTCCACTCCAGGCAAAGTACATGATTGCCTTTCCCACAAATCATCCCTGGAGAGTATGATGGAGATTCCCCACCACTGAACTCATCAGTGCAGCTGTGAAGAGATCAGGAGGGTGTAAGATCGCATCGTCTCCATAGTGCAAAACTTCAGCAAGCAAGTTATTGCTGGCCCCGTGGATGTTGTCTTAGCCCTACAATGGGGGAAGTGGGGAAGCCCATTGGGAAGGGTTCCATGATCAGTGGTTAGCTGAAGGTCCACTGCTGTGAAAAAGCTTCAGGTGAGTGCAATGGTGAATAGCCCACAGGATCAGTTACTTTTCCCTACTGACTACAACTTTGTAACCTTAATTTTTTTGGAGGGTGGAAGACCAGCTTGTTTTCCTTCACCCATCAGAACGCTTCCAAAATTCAGCACAGGCAGAACTCATGAACTTTCGCATCTACTGCTCAGACGTAAGCAGGGTCAGCCTGCAAATCACAGCTTCTACTTAATCCTGGAATTTTCTTTGCGTACGAATAATTAGCCTATATACTAGCTGTCATGAAACATGTTTTTTCTTCTATGTATATAGGGGTTTAGAGCATGCAATTTTGAATGATTTGCACCTATATACACATGAGCAAGGAATTCACCCCTAAGCCACAGCAACATATAGTACATAAAAGCATAACTAGAGGTAGCCTTGAAGGACTTGTTTCAGTCCCTGAACACAGAAATACAGCTCTCTTGTTGCAATGGTTTTTCCTTTTTGCCAACATATAGAGCACATAAACGTTTTCAGATCTGCACATTTACCCTCTGGCAGTCTGAAAATACAATAGTTTGTATAACCAAACATGAATATCAAAGCATCTGTCAGACACTCAGACAGCATCCACTCTTTGAGTAATGACTCACATCTTATAGTCTCCCTCCTCTCCTCATTATTACAACAAAATGAAAAGCAGAAAAGCTTGCAACAGACACAAATACTGATATTCTCAATTAAAGGGGAGAAACATGAACATGACAGTAAAATGGTATTTTTTCCCTTCTAGTAAAAATTAATTCTGTACTCTGTCTCCAAATCAGCAGCTCTCGTCTCTCCTTCAGACAAAAAGCATGTAGAACAACTCCCCATGACGGTTGTGCCTACAACAAGCTCTAGCACACAGGAAGAAGTTCCATGCAGGGGATGACTTCTAGCATGCATGAACTCACACTAACAAGCTGGGCTTTTCCAGAGTAACATGCTGGCTATAGTTTTCATGAACAGCATGTCTTGACTTCACCGCCTTCACCGATAGCAGCTCCAGACCAACACCAAAAAATATACCTTGTCAAGTCCCAGTTCTGGTAGTCCCACTCTGACTCACCCAATTGCCCTTATTTACGGTCTTTGAAGTGTGTCAGGCAGGTACAGAATTAGGTTTTATATAAGCATAATTTAAACAAACGGTCCCTTAACTACAACATGTCTGGGACTGCCCTACTTCAGAGAGGTTAACCATTTAGTAGCAGGAGACAGAGTCACATGTCCCACATCGCTGCACCTGGTGCTGGCTGGCTTTGGGACTCTAGAGATACTGACTTACGTGGAAAGAAAAGGCACAAGGATCCTAGTAGGTCCCATAGTCAAGTAGTCCAAACAAGTCAAAACTGTACTTGCAGGCACCAAGGAAATTCAAAGAATCCGGTAAACTGATGGCATTTCTAACTACAGATTATGGATTTTCCCTTGGAGGCTGAGCAGATTCCCCTAGAAATACAGTAAGAAACCACACAGCTCTTGGGCAACCCACAACATTTTTTCTTTATTATAATACAATAAGAGGAACCAGAAATGGGGAATGCGTGTCATTGTGCACAAGTATCAACACATACAAAGAGATCTAGGAAACTGCATCAATAAAATGTTTTTTATATAGTTACATTTTTTTATTTGAAAGTGTGTTTGCAATGCAGTTAAACTAGTCATGCTCTCAAGCCTAGAAATTTCTGCTTGGCACCTCTGCTCCTCCCTGGAAGACTCGGATTTGGAAAAGTCCCACTTCAGCAGGATGAGGTCCTTTGTAATCTGAGATACTATCTTTTTTTTTTTTTTTTTTGAGTGCTTTCGTATCTCCTAGCAATGATCTACTTTATGAATATAATGCCCACTCAGTTCCCACTGAACCGAAACCATTTACAAGAGACACAGAGAAAGATTACTGAACACTATTTTCTTACTGATCAGCACAAAGTTATTTGGCACAAGCATCTCCGTAAATATTTGTCCAAGACTGGGTAAATTTGCAGTGTACGATGGCCCTCAGACCTGTACTTCTCTCTGTCAAGTGAGAAGGCTCATAGCCTAGCACTGGAGCTCAGCTGTGCTTCAGCAGAAATACAAAACGCTAGAGGCTGAACTTAGTATCATTGCTGTCTTTCCCTTTGGATCTGTTCTTTTTCGTTTTGTTCAATCTTCCCCTTCACAAACAAAAAGAAGATTAATTTTGAGGTGGAATGAATGTAAGGTTATTCCTGGCTGTTGGGCAACGAAGAGAATTTGTGAAGCACATTACGCAGGCTGGGCTCTGGCATGGGGAAGCCGGAGGGAGAGGAGGGAACTGTACCCACCTCCCAGAGAATATGCAGAGGACGAAGACAGATCCAGAACCATTTTCAGCCTCATGAAGCTGAAGGCAACGTCTGCTTTGGTATATGTAAGGACGCCTGGTGGACTCCATTCACAGCGACACTGGCAGCCTGCCACAGTATTTTGTTCACATGTGCTTGTGACACCCATGGGCCCACAGCTGTAATTATGGTCTCAGATGTCACATTACTACTAGCCCAGGAGATATTTATGGATCTGATACGTACACTGTACAGGCATTGTGTAGTTTCAGACACATTCAAGAAAACTCCCCACTCAAGAAGAGGGACAGCAAGCCATTTTTTGAGCTACACATCAAAACATACTCCACTGGATCTCACCACTAGAAGTCAATGAAAGGTCTGGACAGGGTGGATTGCCAAGCACAGGGCTTAGACTCATACCACAGATATTATCAGAGGCATACTAATGAACTGGGAGCCTGGTTAAGCATTAGCACTGCTTGTTTTCCTGTGAAGTGACTTGCTGCTTTTCAGAATGCATTTTAAACTTAAGATGATAATAAGGACAAGTACATACTTTCCTCCTGCAACAGAAGGGAAAGGCCAGATAACCATTTCCACATTTTTTATTTATTTCTACAAAGCTTATGAAGCATTCAGAGAATATAGTGTAATCCATGAGCCAAGCTAGAGAGAAACAACTCCATATTGTTTGTTATTTATTTTATTATCTTTTGCTCCAAAGTATACCACCACACAAATAAAATCACCAAAATGTCACCATCTGTGGGAAAGAAGACCATGACTATTGGTGAGGAACATGCATGGGGAACTGAAACTATACCAGGTTGCCAAATGCTATTCATACACAAAGTGTAAGGAGGTTTCTGTGTCCTTGTACAAGCAGACAGCACTTTGTGTTAAATAACCCCATCGGACAGCAAGACACATGGGAGAAAAGGAGTCTGATTCTCATCATACTGGCTTAGCTCCAGAATAGATCCAGTTCATTTTGAAGGAATACCTCTGACTTTACCACAGCTTTAGACACTCAGCAAACACACTCCTCTCAATCCATATCCTAAAGCATTACTTTTGAGAGCATAAGTGCAGCCATCCCCTTATCAATGTGCTGTAGTTTTTCCAACGTAGCTTACGTTCACTGAGGGAAGGGTTTCAGCCAGTTTCATACTATGACAACCACCCATACACCCACTCACATTCAGGCACAGACAAGTCCTAAACAGGACAAGAATCGGGTCAATATATTTGCTTTGGAAAATATTTAAGGACAGGATTTTGAAACTTCGTTTTCCAGAAATGTTGGTATCCCAAACCCAGCGCTTGCTCTTAACTAAGACCGCTTGCCTTTCAGGCTGAGTGTAGACCCACATACCATGTTGCTGTGCCTGCTCGCAGTCAGTTGTAAAGCTGCATGGGGGCATTTCAGCCACAGCCTGTATCTCTGCTAAAACTTACTTCTTAAAAGCATTCAGCGTCTATTTACCAAAAGGATGGGAAGTCACCCTGCAATGCTTCTTTAACTATAGTCATCCTAAATATTTTACTACTTACAGTGCTCTCTGAAGGAGCACACTTGATATTGATGTATACAGTAAGGAAGCAGAGAGCCTTAGTATTACAGAAAAAACAGAGCTTTATAACAAGCCAGACTGAAACATGTCCATTACCGAAGCAGCTTTGTACTGAGAAAGCCTTATGCTGAGAAAGAGAAAGCAGTGCATATATACCAGTGAAGGCAATTCTCTGTTCTTAGTGTAAAAAAATGAAAAATGCAGACTAGAAAACAAATGTATTGTATATTTAGTATGTGCTTATGTAAACCACATAACCCTAAACCCTGAACAGATTAGAAATGTAAATTAACGCTTATACAGAGCAGCATATTTTTCCTTCACAATACCAGCTGTACAAGACTGTGGCAGAAGAAATGCCTTTAAACCAGGAGGAAATCCCTGCATTTTAAACTCAAGCTCCCTCCAGCTTAATCAGATGTGTTTTCAGTATGAACAGAGTTCTTGTATTTAAACTAAAACAGATATATGACTGACAGTATGCCATCTTAGCAACTGCTTTCCACACAGGTATGTCCTAATACTGCAGCATTTTCAAACACTTCACACAGATATTTCTTTAAAAGTTACACTGACAAAAGTAATTTCACCCTTTTGGGAAGTACTTGATGTCTGTTTCATTTTCTGTGCCTTTAATAGTCGGGACTCCTTTTTGCCTCAGCTATAAGCACCACACAGTTTGATTTTAACCAAACCACAAATAATATTTATCTTAGCTCTTTAATCATTCTAGTTCTTAACATTTTTTTTTTAACTAAGCCTTTTTACTTTCTTCTATTAGAAGCAAATGCTGGCTTTCTGTTGTTTTCAGGGTATCCTTTGCTTTTATGGAAAAAAATAGGCAGAAAGCTGTATTCCAACATACCTTGAAAGAAGAGTAGCATTCACTGCCAGCTGTGTGACTTTTCAGTAGCTGCACTCAGACTCCAGCGTTCCCCAAAAACACGATGTCACAAACCCCTGAAGCTCACAACCAGGAGCAGAGGCAGATTGCTCTCGCACACCCTTCCTCTTCTCTGGGTATCTGACAGCTGTACACTTTTTAGGACTGCCGCAGGACTTGTCTCCCAGCCCCTTTGCCACTCTGATAAATCATCCCCTCCCTGCTATTAAGAGCATGCTGCCATTATATCTTAAAAGCACGTCACAGCTTGTATGCAGTAGCTGTGGGAAAGCTGCATTTATTTATACAGGAAGCTTGAGTACAGCACTTCCTACTTCCCATCTGAGTCTCAATTCAACTGCAGGTGATTACTTAAACCCTGTCAGCTTCCAGCCAATGCATATCCTATGTTCTTATGTGGATATATGTGCTGCTTTTAATTATAACTCCCATCTGAGCCCTGACAAGATAAAACGGAAAGGCATTAGATGAGACACTCATAAAAAACCTCCCAGTTGCCATTTAACCTGTTTTAGGGTAGCAGCTTGTATAGCAGCTGCCGTACCAGCAGATGATGCCTGAAACATTGCTGGCTTCTGCTTATCTCCACACATGAAAAATGCCATCTAAAAGCAAAGTGATTTCTTCATGTTGGAGTGGAAGGGAGCAAAACTCTAAACTCACAAGTAAAATATCAGTGTAATTTCAATTCTGAGTGCTTAATAATGATTGTGCTTAGCTTATTCTGTCAATACTAAATTTTGATTCTTTAAACCTGGGCTTGTGTGCAAGAGAGGTTGGTGATTCCACAGTTCTGTACTCCACAGGCACAGACGTTATTCACACCAGCCAAGCAGGAGGAGAAGGTATTACTGCGCTGCATGACACCAAACCCTAAAGAACTTTTCCTGCTGTAGGAAATGTACCACACCCACAGATAAGAAGTACAGATACATCGGAGTGCAGCGGGTGCAGAAAAACAGAGAGGAACAAGTATAGATGCTGACCTATAATTTCCTTTTTATGATGAAATAGGTTTACTTTGCACTCCGTGCAACTATTGCTGGCATTTTGCCTTCAGGAATTTGTTGTATAGGCATTTCTTCTGGGGTCTACAGAAACTCACAGCTGACTCTCTAGTTATATTCAGACAATTATACTGCATCAGATTAATTTAAGGAAAAGGCAGTAAGCTCGTGCAACTTTAAGTCAGCCTCCTTGCGCCTATGCATTACAGATTTGCTTGAATTATCGTGACATACTCTTTTTTCCCCATGGAGTAAGTACAAACTTTATCAATCTATTTGACATTGGGTGTTACTTATAATTTTATGTCTGGAAAAAATGTAGTCATTTCAACATGTGGAATCATGTTGATCCCTATAGTATTCATCAATAGGGTTACAGTAGGGTTAGGCAACCTAGAGCCATGACATAGATATTGCCACTTGAGCTAGTAGCGCATTTCCTAGCAGTAGCAGACTTTTATACAGAACAATGACCAATCCTAGGCAGTACTCAAGAAACACCTGGGGCTCAGAGCTATTTTTTAGGTTGCAGAGCCGTAGTGAAAATGTGGAATTCTGTGTCAAACTTCACAATTAGAAAAGGAGTTTCCTTCAGTAGTTAGGTTTTTATCCATCTTCTGTTCCAGTATGAAATAGCTTAAGCTTCTATCACTATCTTTTCACTACCTTCCCTCTCTTCTCCCTCCCTCTGTTCCAGCTCCTATATTTTCTTCCTGCAACCGCTACCTTTGCTACTCTGCCTCCATCACACAGGTACTTGCTAGGCCACAGATGAAGCGCAGCAAGAAAACCTTCCTGCTCTTAGCTCCTGTGCTCAGCACCACAGCACTTGAACAGCAAAAGGACAATTATCTCAAGGAGGAGAGTGGTGAGAGAGGGAGGATGAAGGAAGTCAAGATACTCATGCAGGTGTAGGGAAAATGGCACAGAGTAGTTCCAGAAGTAGAGCAGGGGAGCAGCCAGTAGCAAAAGCAGTAAAAGCATCTCGTTTGGTACTTACTCCTTGCTGGCACAACAAAACAAAACCAAACTTCACTGCAGTAGCCTCCACTAGTCAAGAGAAACACTGCAAATAAAGGCTAATGATCTTTCCTTCAGACGAATGATGAGGCCAGCTTGTATCTGGGATGGGGGGCGGGGGAGGCTGTTCTTTTGAATTGAGAAAACTAGATTAGTCCATTAAAATACAGAAGAATTCTGGAAACCTCAGCTGCAAACATCACTTGATATTTTTATCCTGTTTCCTACTATGTATCTCTATGCATGAAAGTTATAATGTGACTGCACAAGCATGCAAAACTGCTTGCAGCAAAATTAATTCCCTTAAACATCATAAAATTGTTGAGAAACATCATGAATGCTTCTCAAGACATTTAATTTTCTGGAAAATCTAAGATGCGCTCATTCCAAGCACTCCACTTCTAGATTATTTGATAATAATAATAATTATTTGACCTAAACAGTGGCCCCTGAATTTACATGCAGGACAATCACTTACTGAGGCTCTGTGGATGGCTGGGTACTCCCCTGCTTCCGTCTTCACTTCTGTGTTCACCCCTATTTCTGTGCTTATCCTGACCTCCGCAGCAAAGAGAAGCTGAAGGTGATGTGGCACTGTGCAAGAGTTCAGGCTATAAGGACTTGAGATGATCAATACTGATGATTCTTTCCACTGTCATCACCAAAAGGCAGGAGCTAGACTGTTATGAGCTCTTCTGTCAAAATGATTTCTCTTCCAGCTATACCTCAACCCCAGGTACTTCAGAGTTTCACAGAAGCACATCTTCTTGGCAAGCTAATTTTTTGAAGTGCTGTGAATCATGCTAAAATTGCTACCCAGCTCAAATCCCTGAATCTCTTCGCTCAGATTGATTGATTTCCTTTTTCAGCCAAAAAAATAAAAAATACAAGTTCAGAATGTCATGCAATGCCAGTCAAGTCACTAGCTAAGCCCTCCTCCTTTGTTTTCTTCTTCAGTAACAATGATATAAAGCAGAAAACTGAGAGGGTCCAATTAATATTTGGACACTTAACTGACACCTTTATAACTCCAGGACTGGGGGAATGACTGAGCCTCTGAGATGATCCATGCCAAAACATGATATCACAGTGAATTTTTAGTCACATTACTAGCCAGAAGTAACTCAAAAAGGTTGGCATAGTTAATAACTAATATTGCTGTGTCATTCTTGCAGCAACTCAAAATACTTACAAAATGACTAAGCCACTCTGGCATTAACTAAAATTACTAATTAGTTTATGAGGTAAGCAGGTAAAAAAGCAACAGCATGACCACTGAAGAGACCTCTCACATCCCACAAACAGAATACCATTAACAGCAAGTGAAAACACTGAGTTAGTGTACAACTAACAGTTTCATTATAATTTTACATAAAGAACTAGGATTAGCGTGTGAGGAAAAAAAAATTTTAGTTGTTATTAGTTTTCAACTAATAAAAAACAAATATCCTGAAAAATAATGGCTATCCATAGGTGTAAAATAAAAACAGGTTTTGTAACAAGTTTTCTAAAACCAGAGCCTAAGAAAAATGCATCTTTGTCCACTTCATTTACTGTATATGCAAATTACCCATTTGCCCATGCAAAAAAAAAAGTACTTGTATATGCAAGAGAGAGAGTTTCACAAGAAAAATAGATACTAATGTGTAACATAACCAATGCTGAAAATGAAACTGGAAGGGTTTTGGCACAGTGAGTATACATATATTATCTGAAGTTGCAAGTATGACACCCCTGATATCATGGGCTAAGAATAGTTTTCTTCAGTGGAAACTATTTTAAAAGGGGGATTCCACAATCAAAACTCATTTGTGCTACCTTCATAAATCTAATAATTTAAAAAAAGAATGTCTATTCAATATATGTATTTATATAATCACACAAACAATGCTAGAAATCAGATGTCAGTGCAAAAAATACAGATGAAGAAACATTTTGCATGCAGACGAGCTTTACTCAGAATAGCTACCAGAAAATCAGGATCACATCTTTCCCTGTTTAAATACCCTATTGTTCTACAATCCTGACTTGGTATGCAAGTCACTCGCTGACAAACCAGGCCTGAAATCTTCATTATTCCCTTTAGCTAAATAAGATACACTAAAACTTTATTATAACGTGTTTTGTATTGGAGCGAAATAAATCAAGATAAATTATTCTGAAAGAATAGTAGGTACAAATCTAAAGAGCTTTTTATGTTACAGTAAAAAAAGTGAGTGGGACGGCACACTGTCTACTGAACATTTATAATCATTATTATCTCAAAACATGTGGATTTATCTCACACACAAAGAAAATTTCTAGGTGACTTACACTCATCCTGCTCTATGAATAAGGCAAAATGCAATATTCATTAAAATTTGTTGGCACAGCAGACCATCTCCAAATAACACACAATCACATGGCTTCCATAAAACTCTGCATTTCTTCTCTACAGGTATTTTTTTCTGTGTTTATACTTTGAAGTACTTCCTGACATACTGGAAAGGAGGTTTTGGTATTTGATCCATGCAGAACAGTGCTAGTGGAAAGAAACATACAGCCTCACCAGAAAACAGTGAGAAGATAGTCTGCTACCCCAGTGGGACAGTTGTGTTTGGGGTGCTTAGAAACCTTGACTTAAAAATCAAAGCCAATGGCTTTGATAGCACATTACTGGAGTTCCAATGCAATTTGTTTTCCTGGGACTTGCAGGCACTAAGGGAAAGTATATTTGCCCCCATAGGAAATCCTGTCGGGGGCAGAGCTCTATTGGCAATGCCACCAGGAGCCAGCTTTTTGCTACCAGCAATTGAACAGCTCTGCAACTCTACATAAATTTTTAACTTCTGCTAACTCCTGTCTGTTCAGTGAGTGCATGAAGAACCAGCTTGTGAAAAGAAAACAAGCTGAGTTGTTATGAGTCTGCCATAAATGAGATGCTGGTGAATTGCCACTGAACAGCAAACATCCAGCCATGGGGCACCCAGCACAATGTCCTCAGCCTAAGGCCCATCCTCGGCCACCTCTTTGCACTCAGATGCAGGGAAGAGACTGGTTACTGTCACCCTTCCCCTTGACCTTCTCCTATGACATGAGGCATGCCAGTCATCAGTTTGCAAAGCAATTGCATCCCTCCACAAACACACAGTGACCGCAGACACAAACCCTCCGGATGGCAAGAAGAACTGTCACTTTAGTCGCATGGCAGCGGAACATGCAGGACACCTCTCAGGCTCAGAGGAGACCCTGTGCAAGTCCGTCCAGTTCCCCAGCTGGACAGCACATGTAGCTTCCCCCAAAGCAGCACCACCTCATGACTGCCGGGAAAAAGTAAAATAAAACTGAAGAGCGTGCCTTGCCCTCACATTCATGTAACACATACAAATGTGGAGTCGCTCGGTTCATCTGAGGATCAGGTAACAGGTGAGAATTTCTAGCTGCGAAAAGAGTGATTTGTAAAGTAGCATCAAGGGGACCATATTAAATACACATGACAGAGGAGACACTAAAGTTGTCCTCTTCTGCTCTCTCTTAAAGTAAGCACACATTTTTAACAAGAGTATATAAAGATCACATGGGAAAAACTTAAGGCTTGGTTAAATGAATTTATTTTCTATTAACTGTGTTCACAGCTAGCTTCAGAGAACGGCACAGACTTTCAATTATGCACAGATATTGGTTTTTTTTCCTTTTGACTGTGTGCCCAAAGTGACACAATCTGTTGACTTTTAACCAAGTGTTTCAGTAATGTACCTAGAATTGCAGTGATACCAGACATCGGAATCACCATCAGTTTAAAAACTGAGAGGGCAAAACCATCCTGGCAGCCAATGAAGGAAGCTTCCTCTGTAACAGAGGAGGTCACCAACCTGTCCTCGTCATGAGAAAAAAATGTGCACACAGTTTTCACTTCTCCATTTCTACTGCTTCTTCTGTCCTGCCTCAAGTTCTTAACTGCCCTTTTTTTTGAAATCTTAAGAGCCAGCTTTATTCCTTCCAACCCCAAGGCGACTTCCTAGGTAATGGCTTCGCCTTAGCCTGGTGAGGCTCTATATACAGGCTTAAAAGACAGCTACAGTCAGGGGCCTTAATAATACCTTTCAGCCTAGGCCTAGTTGTTTTAACTGTACCTTCTGGAGTCAGGGATGGGCAGGTCAGAGATGAGATAGAGCTGAGGCACCTAATTCTATAAAATATAAAAGCCAACGATGGGACTTCCACAGACACCTGACAGGCAGGACCAAGGTATAGAGCTAAAGTATTCGTATCTTTTCTTTAATATTTAGGAATGATACAGGCTCACCCTTTGATTAATTTAGGGTGGGAAATGGTGTCCAAGTTGAGAGGGGTTACTCCAATGGACTGGTTATGCAGGGAAACGCTGGAATTGAAACACACCGATGTGGGAAAACCAAGAACTTGTCCCTCTCTCCCAGCATCCCACTCCTTATTCGACTTCCAGGGAGTGTTCCCCACACCTTTCCCCTCATCTTTATAGTTTCCTTTCTCTATCCTAGTTTACATCTCACCCACTTATGGCAAGACCAGATGTGAAAAGGTTTGTCCAGATCCACTTTTCTCCCTATGGAATTTAATCAGGTGGTTAGATAATCTCAACTAATAGAGTTTTTAAGGATTTCAGCCTTTCAGTGCGCCACAGTAGGGCTTTTTGAGTGAGCCTATCTTCTCCCTGCTGTTTTAGGCTGGCCACCTTTGCAATGGCAGCATCCAACAAGGACGCAATGCTACTTCCCAGATGAGAGGCAGAAACATCTTAAAACACATGCAACTGTTTGCTGGCAGCCATCTTATCATGTCACAGCTGTAGTAACAAAATCCAGGATTGCTCTATGTTCGGGTCCCTTGTTAGGAGAGTGATAAAACTTTTCTCCCCTCCTCGGCTCAGAGAAGAGAAGACAGAAATTACAACAATCTCCTTGAAAGGACATCTTTAACACGCACCACCTAGCAAGCAGTTGTTAAATTAAACAATCCCAATATTAGCATAGTGGGAATTCAAAAACAAGAAGATTGTTTACTTGCTGCAAGTGATATAAGGATTTATTCAGGTGCACTGAAATAATTTAGGGGGTTTAACTTCCTGTTGTTTATTTTTGTGTCTGTTACATTCAAGTGCCAGGTAAGTTTATTAAAATATGTACTTTTCACCTAGCAATTTTTTTAAAGTCTCTTGTAAAACTAGGTATACCCCTAGGTATATCTCTAGGAAAATAAATGTGAGTTTTACGAAACTGAACAAGGGCAGAAGGGCAAGAATCATACCAAAACCTTTGCTTTTCCAAACACTGCTAAAATCCAAGCAAACAGTGTTTTCTGCTTTGCCACTGTCTGTGGTTATTAAAGATATGATAAGAGAACTCATCTTTCTGTTAAGCATGACTTCATCTGTGAAAATCCACTGGCTCCACTTAACTCCCCTATACTTGTCAGGAAGAAATGTAAACAGATTCAGGTATATCCTCCACCATTTTGTTTTATACATACATATGTATTACCTGGGATATGACAAAACAAACTAGTCAGGGGCAAAATTTATCAGTAAATTTGTTCCCACATAGAATGACTTTGCATTGTATGATATAAACAAAGCTTTGAAGTGTGAACTCTGAATCTGTAAAGATTCCATGAGCTCTCTCTTTCTGTGACCAGGGTATATGAATTCTGGGTGAAAAAAACATGCTTAGTGAACTTTGCCTATGACTGAATAACTAAATTTCTCCTTACATTATCCTTAGGATAATTGTCTACATGATTGCAATTTACAAATGCGGGGAAAAGGCAATTTCCCAAGTCACAGGGAGTGAAAATGCTGCAATGTGGAAGAAGAAAAAGAGCCTTTAGACAAGAGTAGAAACAACTGGCGTACTTGCATGGAAAAAGTCCTGACACCTCTCTCACTTCCCATGTGACCAAAGTTAGGTCATCTCCCACCTGGAGGAGGCAGATGAGAAGAAATTTCCAGGATCTTGAAGTCTGCCAAGGAGGTATGAGAGAACACGAAGTTTACGGAGGAACAGGGGCCAAAGGCAGGGAAACCATTTGACTCTCTTGAATATGAAATTAACAACATGAAGAGACTGAGCGTAACACACTACTGTCTCTCTCCCTGCTTTTGGTTCATGCATAGAGTACATTTGCTATACTGAAAAAAAAGCCAGTGAAAGGAAGGAAAAATCATACACACAGAATATTTCTAACATTGCATGAAAAACTTACCAAAAAAATGAAAATCTATTTCAGTTTTGCTAATTTGTTTTTTTTTCCTTTCTAAGACCAGCTCTTAAAATAACCTTTTAGCTTTGTATAACTTCATAGCTTTTTGAGCAACATAGCCAAAAAGACAACAAACAGCATTTCCCAGCAGCCTCTCAGAGAGAAAACTCAGTGGCGGAATGCAGACATGTAGCATCTCCAGCATCCCTGCTGGTGATCACAGATGTCTTGCCAGTCTCTGGGTGTCCCAGGGAGCAAGCTGCTGCAGGCTGCAGCTGTGAAAGCGCCAGGAAGCACCTTTCTGGGCTGATGAAACTGGAGCAAATACACTGGTTCCTACTGAGCAAACCTCAGAGAAATTATCCAGCACAACTTGGTAAGAACCAAGAAGTTCCACATGAGATCCGTTTGAAATACAGTGATGACCAGAATATGCCACAGAAACAGGGTTCACAATAATGGCTTCTTGTCTTTGGGTTAAAAAAAAAAAAAGATCAGATAATGTTGTGATATGTAGCACCCAAACTTTGTACGTGGAAACAGAATTTGGAGAAGAGAAGATAACTTCCATCATGATTTTATTCCTGATCATATTAGTTTAAGGATCTGGAGAGTTTCCGGCAGTTCTGTTTAGCTGGTTTTTTAGGAATAGTTGTTTCTCTCCCCCCAAGCAAAATGACAGGAAGCATGAATCAAGACTGTTTAAAAACTAAAATAACAACTTCCTTTGTCCTTATTGATAACATTTTTGTTTTTGTGACCTGAGTGGATATTCCTGTGTGTGTTGAGTGTGGGAAATCTTTTTCCAGTAACTCACTATTTTGATGTGATATTTTACATAAAGCCAACAGTTGGTCTTTTGTGTCATTTCTTCTGTTGTCAATGGGATTAGGAGGGAGAGGAGGGAACTGAAAACATGTAGGAAGAATAAGTAAAATTAATGTTTTACACGAAATTAGATGAATGTTTGCTGCAGTTAATTTCCACTAAACACAGGAAAGTATGGCATGAATGGAGATAGTGATGGTGAAGGAAAAATTCCAAGAATCAGCTTTAGCTCTTTGATTGTCTGACCAGGAAACACAGAAATTACTTTAGCTTCCTTCAACTGGCAATGAGTGCACAATAAATCTTTTGTCTTTTAGTGATAACCCAAATGTGCAATGCTCCACGTACTACGACGTTTTGAGTTTGGATACTATTATGGGCCAAGAGGCCCATCCATCATTCTGTCCAGACCACCCAAAGTGTGTTACTGGCATTGTATCAAGGTTTAAGATTCCCTCACATTAGACTGTCCCCAAACTGACGACCAAGATCTTTGCTGTCTCTATACCATCAATTGCCAAACAATTTTATTTTTTCAATTGAAAATTCTATGGGAAAATTACAAAATGTTGATGAATTTAAAATAACGAAGGGTTTGATTGTTGTACAAGTGTTTCTAGGCATGTTGCTAAAAAAAAAGTCAGTAAGAAAATTACTTTCCTCATTCAGAAGGTATTGTAAACCATGGTTTTCCTCAGGATGGAAGGTTTATTAATAAGTTAGATTTTATGCTCCAAACTTGTACGTGAAGAAATGGGTGAGCAGCAAAGCTAGCGAAGCCTGGTTTCTAAGGATTTATGTGCCTTAACATTGCTAAAACAATAACCCCCAGCTCCCTGATATTGCTTACGATGTGCCCCTGGATCAAGGGCAATGCAAGTTATGACTTGCACTGACCCACATACATGCCAATTAGTAAGCCTCGTGCTGGTTTTCTGATGGATGTTACCAGAAATTGTACAACAGTAGAGCGCTGCCTCCCTTTTTACGTCAATGGCTCAAAAAGTTGTCAGTGTACCAGCAGACAAATAGTGTAATCCACATGAGCTCTATTTCCCTAATAAATTCGGTTAAGCAGAAGACTTAACTCAGCTCAAACCATTAAGGATTAGACTGATCATTTCACAAAATTGTAGCAAAAGTCAGTGCACTCCACCAGGTACTCATCAGACTTGTGACTAAGTAAAACATTTATGTTTTCTGATTACCTTTCTGTTTCATTATACAGGGCAAGAAGCAAAGTAGAAAAGCTTTAATTTGACATTCTGGTTTTGACCAAGGGGAGCCAGCTTCAGGACTTCTGTAATAGGCTTTCCACGTCCTTAACAAAAAATACCTGCAGCGCAGATACAAGATTTAGATTTTTTTTTTCTAGGCTTTGCCACAAATATCCTCTGACCTTGGAAAAGTGCACTAATTTTATCATCTGTAACACCACAAAAAATGCCCTTACTTGTGCCACAGCTGTCTTGCATACTTTGTTACAGACTGTAAAGTGTCTTGCATTTCCAGGCTAGGTGGATTTAATCGCAAAGCAGAGAAACAAATGTTCAACAGGGAAACCTGAAGTGAATTAATAGCATTAAAATTTAGTCACCACAAAAAAAAAAGTTTTCTAGTGAACATCACTGATCTGATACACTGGATTATGTTTGTTTGGAAGGTAATACAAATCATCGTTCAAACAATGCAAAGTGTCTACATGTGGTGTGTTTCAACCAATCTTGCCTTAGCTAAGGCAGAATAGATAAATGCCATACACACTCTAACTGCTGGAATACTAGATACTAATACAAAATGAATACTAAATGCCTGCAGAGGAGCCATGGGATCGCGAGGGGCCACTGATACCTCTCTTTTCTGAATCTTTCCCCAAGTTCTTCCTTCCAACTTCCCACCGTCTTCCCTTTGACTCTTCAATGTATGCCGTATATGTCTTGTTATCTCAGCCACACAAAGACTTTGGCAGGCAGTTCCTAAAACCTCCTGACTGGTCACCCCTATGCTACCTGTCTACTCTAAAAGTCTAAATCTTTTCACCTTTTCTTCAGAATAGTTATTTCACTCAGTCAACAAAATCCCAAATGTGAATCCCACTGTGAATATGGCAGTAGTTTACAACTTTTTCTATCTGTAGAGATAAATAACATGCTCCAGTGTGTTTGATCTTGGTTTTGCCTTAAAGGCGTTCTTTGTGAAATGCATTGAACCAACAGTTTTTATGTTAGTATATACATCTGAGTTCCTGTTTTACTGGAAACATAACATGCATGACCATGATATTTTTATGCTTGTCATCAACATGTGCATAGGATTATGACAAGGTAAGTATCTTTAGGTTGACAACTATTTGATAATTTCTAATTGCTAATATTTCTACTGTGAAAATGCAAGTAATTTTAAGAGGCCACATTTTGTGAGACTGAGCTAAATTAAATAAATAGCCCAGTATCATTACATTTTATCTTATGGATTTTCTGCACCCTGCTTCAGACTGTGCTCCCCCTGCAAGGCATCACCCAAACATGCAGGAAACTGCACTGGCAAAAAGAGATCATTGCCTGAGTTGCAATGAGAGGAAACAAGGAAGAGCTGTGGAACAACAACAAAAGTAAGGAAGAAAAGTGTGACTGGAAGAAGACACAAGCTACCTTTGTACACAAATGATTCAGAACATTTGTCATTTCTTCTTCAGGCTCCTTTCCTCCTCATCAAGAAAATAAATAACTGCAATTCTTGACAAACACTAACTAGTCATCACTGTTGGCTAGCCACAGGTAGAAGTCATAGAGGAAGTGAAGAAGCTGAAGGAAGAGAAGATGTTTCCCTTATGAATAATAAGGCAAGGTGCTTTTTTACAGAAGGGGCCACATAAAAGATCACAGCAACATGAGCAAGGCTGACATCGTTGGCAGATGACAAGGGAGAAGCAATGAGCTGTGGAGGACCTTGAAAAGTAGTGAGAAGAAGCAGCAATCGTCCCTGCTGGAGGACTATGGGAGAGAGGGCACTTGGCATGAGCTACAAGCCAGTGCAGGAACTGAATGGCCACAGCTGAACAGCCGCAGCACCACCACTAACCACCAAAACCACACATTTCCTTTTGGTCTTTCCAGAATTGCTCATTTTGTCACTTAAAAAAATTTTTTTTCAAACAGATTGTATAAACTGGGCAGAACACTTTTCTGGACCCAAGAGCCACATGAAACACTTTAGCCTTAGTTGATCTCAAACGTTTTTCAGTCACCTTATTTTATCACAAAGCTGACAGCTCCTGCATGGCATTAACAGAAACATAATTACTGGGAGGGTTTTTTACGCCCTTTTCACTGTTTCTCAGTTCAGCTACCAACCTTTACCCATTTGCCCTTTACCCCTCAAAAATCCTCCCTGTTTCAGACAGGTCGGTGAAGAACCTGTTTTAGTAATCAGTAGGGTGCTCTGATTGCTTAATCATGACAGAGATATTGCCAACACCTCCCTGTGGAGGTGTTTCTGGCAGGGTTTGTATTTTGCTATGTAGCTTTCCTCCACAACGTGAGCCACTTTAATAAAAGAAGCCATTTTGCTGACACTCAGAACTGAGAGGAACTTTCCCTAGCATTTGTAATCAGAGCTTCAGCAACTGATTGTCCTGAAAAATGATATGAAGAAACTATTCTAGGAGGGATTAGCTCTTGGTTAGGACCTAGAAACAAAGCAGAAACCAAGTAGTGCTCCACAGACCATTCTGGAAGAACAGCTCTATGGGGGTCAGCTTCCTGAAACATGGGCATAGAAGGACCAGGCTCCAGAAAGCTTCTGTCTGTCTGTCAGTCGCTGGGGTTGGCAGAGGCCAGGCAGGCGGGTAACCGATCCCCTGACTCAGTCCCCTTGCAGAGTCACAGAAAGCTACATCTTTCCTCAGATACAAAGTCCCAAACCCTGCTAACACAATCAGCAAGAGAACAACTACCTCAGCCTTTGGCCAGACACATTTCTCCTTTTCAAAGGCCATCTGAGCCATTTAACCGTCATGAATGCTACCTGTATCAAGCCTGCCTTCAGTCAAGTGGCAGATTCTCAGTACTACCTGGCAGAGCAACTGAAACCTAATGTGTGCAGAAGAGTATTCCACTCTCCCGAAGACCAGATCTCCTCTTGAGCATTGTCTTGCCATGTTTTTAGACTCTGGGAATGCATTTTGCATTTGAGAAGTGTCACAGACTCCAGAGCTCCTCCTCCACTTCCACCTCCTCTTTCCAAGTGAGAACAATTTATCTTTTTCCCAGCCAGCCACAACTGAACTCTTTCTTTTTTTCCTTTTTCGTTTTTTTTCTCCAGTCCCTTCCCACCATACTTACATCCACTAAAAGAATACCAGATCGGTCCATTTGTGCTCCCTGCAGCTCTTCAGCCTTTTCTGGGCTGTGCTACATTTGTAGACTTCCTCTCAGGAAAACTGTTCCATGTTGGATGAAACTACAGTAAAACTAGCAACAGCTGGCAGCAGGGTCTAGCCTGAAAGCCAAAAAGCTCACACAGCATATTATCAACATTTGGAGTGTTAGACAACCTTTAGTTAAGTACATATGCTATGTACTGTGATCATACAATTGCATTTGTCTTAATATCATGTGCAAAAAAAATCTGACAGCTGCTAATGAACTTTTCAGCTTATGTAAAGGCAGAATCATTAATGCACGCTAGCACTGTGTGGGAATTTCCAATAGGCTTTCCAAGGGGAAAAAAAAAGTGATAAAGAGCCCTCTGCTCCTTTACCCCATCTCCTTCAAAAGGCTGCTCAGCAAAGTGCTCAATGAACATGCTACAGTCACCTGAAAACCAGCTCTGACCAGTTATTCAGTGGCTCTCCAAGAACAAACTAAATATAACACTTTAAAACACTGTTCATACTTAATATTTACCATAACTTAAAAGGGGAATAGTCAATAAAATATGACGTACCTAGTCAAAGCTACCACAGTAAAGAACCAGAAAAACTATTAAAGAGAGAGTGCAAATGAAGAGCTGTTGTGATAACTGGACAGTGTCTGGCATCAGGAGACTGAAGAAAAAACACAGTGCTGTGTAAAAAGGGTATAATGTCTGAAAAGATGTGCAATTAGGACCAGCTATAACAGGGTTTAACACGTTCTCTCTTCAGACACCTCCAAAGAGGTTCATGAGGATCTCTGTTAACTGAAATCAGATAGACACTGCTGGAGGAAGAAGTTACTGGTGTTCCCAACTGCCCACTTGCAGCATAAATACCTTTGCGATGCAGAGCACCAAACAGCACACCAAACTACAGTTTGCCTTTTTTTTTTTTTTGCCAGAGTGATTATAGCTTGCTCACTAAGCCTCATTCACTCCTCCTGCCTTCCTTTTATTTTGCTTCCTCTCTTCCCCTGTATTACAACGTGCAGTACGATGTTGTTAAACAACTACATTTGTGAATGTTAGAGAAAAGAATCCTTCTGAATTCATTCGGTGGGAACCAGCAGAGGAGTTGCATACAAGGACCATCCCCTCTGAAACTGTTGCTCTTCACAGGTGCATACCAGGGTTGATTTTGAAATTCCCTTTTGGTGCAACTACATACCAGTCTTGATTTTAAAGTTCCCTTTCAGTAAAACTACTGCCTGTGCTTTCTTTTAAACTAGTGTGAAGAAATATGAACACAGAAATCTGTATTTTTATATCAATATTCTAGAGGCAGAGGCATATAAAAAGGAACCTAGCTTTGCCCTCATGATTTATACTGTAAATAGAAAGCTTTAACTAAGTTACAGTAATATTATTCAGCTGAATTTAGTTTGTTGTATAGCAAACATATGCGAGCTATAAATCTCAAGAAACAAAAAAAAATGTATTTAGCTGTAGGTGCTTTCACATTACCAGTGGGCTTAGGTACACTTTCAACATTTTGTCTATTCAATGCTAATGCCATTGGATTAGGCAGATTAGATATTCCTACCAGTGAAGCACCCCAATAAATTACAAGCTTTTTATTCACAGCAGGCCCTCAGTAATTCCATTTTATGTGGAAATGAAAATGTATCTTTGGAACAAAACAAAGCACTCGGTCATCAAGCCATTCACTGGAAGTTTTGTTAGTATCTTAAGAATACAACCATATGCAGAAGCTTGCCTACCATTCTGTAAGTCACCCTGGGAGCAGCAGGACTAACAAAGCCTGGTTTCCTATGGAATTACATCCTACATTTAGCACACATGGTGTAACAGAGTCCTTGAGTCCTCCAGTGCAACACAGCTACTATTCTGCTGTATCCTCCCAAGCTCCCTTATGGCAGTCATTACTCGCACAGTACCTGAAATTTTCCATCACACACAGCTCTCTCTTTCCAAGTGTCCTTCCCACAGCCTTCCTCCACCACTTCCTCTCCACATCTTCCCCCTGCCTACAGTCACCACCATCATCCTCCCTCTTCCACCCAGCTCCTGCCAGCCTAGTGCTCTGACTGCACTGACAGCTGACCAGAGGCAGCTGAACAAAATGAATTAGACCCGACCTCTGCCTCCCCCAGTCTGGCAGAAACCACCTTAAGCTGGGCAGTGAGACCCAACATCGTTAGAGGGAAGATGGATGGACAAAGGAATAGATAGGGTGGCTGCACACACTGTGTTTTCTTCAGAAGCTAAAAATCTAGTCTCTTCCAAAGGCTATTGGGATGCTGCTTGGCATTCCTTTTCAGGAGACACATCAGCATGGCAGAGTTATCAGAGAATTCATCTTTCAAAAACGTCCTGGTATAATTATTTTTCATTGTGCAACTTCTGCTTTTGGAAGCTTATTTGCAGCATTAACTCAAAAACAGAGAAAATAGCCAGTGTGTTGCTGAGTTTTAATGTATTTTATTGAAGGCTTTAAGAAGCCATCGAACAATATTAGTGCTGCTGCCTCAGACTGAGGTCCTCAGCCCTACCTTCCACCTACAGAAAGGCCTCATCATGACAGAAGAGGATGCACTATGCAATTCCTCAAAAAAAAGATGGGCTTGTGGGAAGTCTTTCAGTTTCCTCTAGCTGTGAGAGATCAGGGTGGTATCAGCAAGAGATTTAACATGGTTTTGGCTGCTGTGTTATGAGAGAGGTCTCAATAGCAGTCAAACAGGTTTTGCGTTTGATTTTTAAACAGTGTCATGGAGCCTAAAGCAAAATTTACTTGTGGAGGAAACACACAAATCTGAAAAAGTAGGGACTCTCAGCAAAACCAACATGGATAGCTGGGGGCAAGCCTACAGGATCCAGCCTGTCTTTGGGAGTCTTTGGACAGGCTGTCCCTTGAAAATTAAATAAAATGCAGGAGCAGAAAAATAGGGACACAATCGTGGATATACTGGGTTTAGACAGCATGCCTGTATGCTTTGCATTGGACTAAAGCTTATTTTTTATCACCACCCACATAAAATTTCCCACTTCTAGCTTAACTACTCAGCTGAAAACTGGGAGCCATCAACTTTAGATAAGGGACAGAGAGAATCATATCTGTCTACCTATAATTAATAGAAAAGTATTTATCTGTGATTATAGTGGGCAATACTCACTTTCTTAGATTATCAATAAACTGCTTTTCTATGAAAAGGGATTAGCACTATTACTGCTGCTTACATGACTTAGTAGATATCTGTGGATTTCATAAACTTAATCAAAACCACAGAACCACAGACCTCTCTAGCATTTCCACTCCTGTTGGTATATAGCAAAGTAATGGGACCTGGTTTTGGGCCATTACCACCAGTTTCTACTGGCAGAAGTCAGGGCCTAACATGAACATGCCACCTGCACAGTGCTTTCTTCCCTTCCTTTTCTTTCTACCCCTCTTTACAACCCAGGAACTCGTTATCTTTCCCTCTAGAAAAAGCCATGCCTTTGAAGGACAATATTAATAAAACTTGTTCTAAATAAAAAGAGGCATTAAGGCAAATAATACTATACATCAAAGAGGATACCCCACATTTGTTAAGACCCCCAATTGAACTTCTTTCATCAGAAGGACAGAGCTCTGTATGTGCTTTTAATTTTTGGTTTGTTGTTGATGAATAAGCTTGGCATAATTTTTTTTAATTTACAAAATGTCAAAATGATATGGTTAATTATTTTTTCAAAATGTTTTTAACAGAAATGTTGTTGAATGTTCCTTGTCTAGAAACAGTTTTTGTTTCAGAATTTATGTAATGCAGAACAAAAATACTCTCCTTCAAAGAGTCCCATATAAATCTTAATCATAACTAACTGTAGTAGTTTATAATTTATCCTCAGACAAGTTAACATTTTAGAATTACTTGACATAAACATAAGCTTTTATCATCTAATAACGGGAAATACACTAATCTTTCCTGACTCTATTTAGCATAATTTAGCTTCCTCCTGAAATGCTGCAATTCTCAGCAATTGTGCAAATCTTGCTCTGAGACCTAGAATTGCAAAACCTAAAAGTATTAAAATACAATATTTCAAGTAAGAAGAATATAAATTAATTCACAGTAGAAAGAACTTAGTTAACAAATTAGCTCCAGCTTTCCAAAATCACAATATTTTTTATTCTGTTTTGTATTCAAACAAAGAACTAACCACAACAAAGAAGACTGAAATAATTTTATATTATATTTTTTTCAGTGAGCATTCAGTTTGTTCAGCTTAGTGCCAACACAGGCTCTCCTTAAATCCCAGGCTGCATTCATGGGATAAATTGCTGATTTTATCAAAGGAACCTTCTCCTTGCTGACATATTTGATACCTGGCTGGCATTTTCACTAGCCAAGTGTGTTTTGCAAGCTTTATGAACTGTGCTGCATCCTATGCTATTTTGGTTCTATGATAGCTAGAAGTAGCAGCTGAGATCCAAGCCTGTCATTTTCTAATCTAAGTCACCACATGCATCGTGCTTCACCAGTGATGAAAAGTAGAAATATAGCAGCCGGACGTGTCTTAGCCTGAACAGCATCTTTGGCCGTATAGTGTCCAGAAGATACTTTAGTGAAGCCTAATATCCATAGCTCTAATTCATTTGTGTGCAGCAAACTGAACTACATATATACACTCAATGCAGGCAGTCCATTTATCCCCAAAGAAAACTGAAATTACTTTGATTCAGGTAATTGTCAGGTATAACATCAGCAGTGTTTAGGGAAAGACAGCCATGCTATCCTCCATGGAATCGCTTCAAGGCTCCTCAGCAAGACAGGCAAAACTAAATGTTACTGCCCTGAGGATGAGAAGAAATCAAGTAATTTTGTCCTCATCCCTGGGCCAGCCATATGCAACATGCATATGGGAACAGCAGCAGAGCAGGAGTATAGATGGGGTGGAGGTGCTAGGAGGGGTGCTATGGTAGGTGGTGAAGTTATTGGACTGCAGGGGAGTAAGGGTGAGGACCCAGAAGAGGTCTAGAGGTATTCCCAAATATGCCTAGGAAGTGAGTGCCAGCAAGGAGTTACAGGGTTCCAAATAGGGGAGAAGGTTTAGCAGCCATCAGGCACAATTTGGGCCCAGAGCAGGTTTTCTTTTCCTCCTTCCCCTCTAACCTCCCACCCTCCTCCTCTCAGTCTGACCTTGGTACAGCAGACCCCTCTGCTTATTACTTTTCAAATCTGTATCCTCTTTCCCCACCTCTCTCCCTGGCAGGCAAAGCATCCTAATTCCCCCCCATATCACACTTAGATACCTTTCTCCATACACTCCCTCTCCCCCACTTCCCTCAGGAGCTTCTGGCATGTAAGAACAATAATATGAGCTTGATGGGACTTGGAGGAGAGAGAATTACAAAATGGACCAACAACATTCTTTCCCTGCTCTCTGTGCAGGCTGTTCTGGTCAGTTAACACTTCACTCACCATCAGCCAGAATTTTCCCTGACCTGTTCAATTCTTCCTTGTAAATTCATAGCCTCCATTTGGATAATGGATAGTTTGAATCACCAAGTCCCAGGAATCTGAAAGAAAAGCCAAACGAAAATACCCCTCTCTGATCTTGAAACAGTTCAAAAAGATCTCCTACTCTTGTGCCCACTACACTGTTACATTACTTTACTTCCAAAAATTCCACTTGGAGGCTGAATGTTTTGTACAGAACAACCACACCAAGGACTAAAAACAAGTTGTGTATACCTGTGACTGGAAACAGTACAGCAGGGCCAGGAAAATCCAAGAAAATGGGGAGTGTTTGACAGCCAAAGAGTCTCTCAAGTAAAATTACTCTGCTGCTGCCAATATTATTTAAAAAAACAGAAAAATCTCTACTGGTTTCTAGGACATTGGTCCTGCGAACCAATTACCTCTCAACCTACCTTTCAAATCTCATTTACTTCTTCAATGATTGACTTGCCATCGGGAAAAATATGCCCTTCGTTTTTCTAAACAACCAACCTACGCATTGCTCTTTATAAACTCTTCTCAAAACGAGCGTGTTCATTTGTGTGTATGTAAAAGCTTTAAATTTCAAAGCACAGTTGTATTAATTTTGGTGCATAATTTCAGGCTTCCCTCTGACAATATAAAATTATGCTGCCTAGAGTGATGTAAATTGGGTACCATAATAACTAATTCAATTTGTAATGTCTCTCCCTTTCTCTAGCATCAATTATCTTCTACAAGACCCAGTGTCATTGAAAAACACTAGAACAAATTATGCACAAGAACCACTTTACAAGGAAAAATCAAGAGGATGTATGAAAAAATAGATCTGATTACAAAGACTGTGTAAACTGAGACAATGAGATCACTGTTCCCCCTACAGCTTATGGTAGTGCTATTTTACGTTTTTTCCCATCAACATACAGCAGGTTTTTCAGCTCCCCCACCCCAGCAGTGGTATCAGTTAACACTGGAATAAACACACTGGCTCCAAATTTCAGTCAGTATAAGATGACAAAGCCTTTCCAGGCTGCACTAGAAATTCACACCAGCTAAGAATCATTCTTGACATCCACGAAATGTATGCTTGACCCTTTCCTGAAAAGCAAGTATGAAGTGATTGAAAAACACTTCCAAACAAGCACAGCAACATTTTACACTCCCCTCTGCAAACAGCGATCATGTATAGTACAATGCAATGCAGATTTGAGCTTCATAATACAAAGGCTACTATAAATTAACTACCATGTAAGGAAAGAAACTTAAAGGTGGACAGACAAGCAGAATGAAATAGAAACCACGTAGTTATCTTAAAATAAACCACTTGGAACAGGAACATGAAAAAAATCTTGACTGATAATCAAAAAAATGTATAAAAATTTAAACCAGTTAGATGACTACACATAAAGGCCCCACTTCTCAAAAACTCAAATATTGCTACAAAATAACAGGCCATAATTCCTTTTCAAAAACACTGATTTTTTTTTTTTTCTTGAAAAGGAAAGCCTTACACTATTGTAATGAAAACAGTGTTCTTGACTATTTAATTCAAGGTAACAAAATGCCTCAGACTAGTCCTCAGTTATAAACATGACACTATTATTTTGCTTAGTCTAAAGGGCCCTCTAGTGTTCACCTGCCACAGGCATCATAAATTATTTCAAATGACTGAGGAACTTCCTTGCAAATGTCTACCTGTTAACTCTACCAAACACTAGGAGAAAGAAAGCAAATTTTATGCACTGGGTGATACATCTGCATGAAGAAAATACTTTAAATTCCATAATTAAAACTGTTTATCAGCAGAATATTTCTGTATTACTTTCTGTATGATTTTAAAGGTTTAATAACATTTCAGCCAACCGTTAACAACATTAATTGATATATACCTATTTATATACAGAAAAAGAGCCTCTAGCCTTCAAAATGAACTAGCTGTCTTGTTCAGTTACTACTACTGAAAGTCAGTGACTAATGGGTAATGCTGCAAGTGTCTCCAAAGAAGTATTTTTTCTATAGGGGTTCTGTTCAGTTCAGTTCTTGAAAGACTGCCCCGTTCCAGTTTAAGCAACGAATAGCAAAAATCTTCATACCACGTTGTGGAAAAAAGGCGGTATCAGCTTAAGATTTCCTACTCATTCACATGCCCCACTCCCTCAGCTGGGCCAACAAAAATTGCCTCTGGAGATAAGCTATGAACCACAACGCAACACACCCCAGCGCTACCACAGGCTGCAGAAAAGGCATACAGAGAGACTATGCCTTTTGGTTCCCTATCCACTAGCTGAGAAAAGATTTTAAGCCATTCCTCCATTGAAAAGAGCTGCAAGAGAGACAGATGTGTGCAATCCACAAATTAGCACAAAATAGTCTTATATTTTGTCCACAGGGAGTCTACTGATAGACACACACCATGTGTACCTGTGGAGTGACATATATTCTGGACACAGAGAAGAACAAGTCTCAGATATACACCCCATCAGAGCAGTGCCTTAAGTTGGGTGATAATAACTGGCATCATCTATCCTTGTTACATCTCCATGCCAAAGACACATTTCCTGAAGTATGGTGTTACTGGTCATTCAGACACCCTAAATTATATTAAACCTCCCACCTGAGCTCTTTTCCCCATGATAAGTCTCCCTCTGGTGGGTACTCTGTCTTAGTTAAACGCCTGGATCCTCTTGCTCTCACCTGCTGCCACAAACACTGTCCATGGGGACAATGACATCAGGGAATTTTCCTGCTGAAAATTAACCACCTGACAGATCAGGCCCATAGCCTGTCTTATCACGTGGCCACACAAGGGCCAGTGCTGGCACTAAGCAGAAGCCAGAACTCATGGGTAAGGAGAAAGGGCATAACCATCTCATTTGATGGCACACTGCCCCACAGGCTCCACCACCAGTGTCCTGATATCTGATCATGGCTCCTCTCCTTGCCTTGCACCAATTGTAGGTGATACACAAGTCCCTGCTGCCAATCTTCATAACTGGCACTTCCAGGTCCTCATTTATCTCTGGACAGCTAGAAACATCTTAAAATACAACTGAAAGGCTATCCATGATCCACCTCTGTCTCTACCCTAGTGATATCTACCCTTCAGGCCACAAAATAGCACTTAGCTTTACACGTTGTACAGCTCCACCAAGAGAGGGAATGCCTCATTCTCACCTTTCAAATCAGCTTTAAAATCAAGCTTGAGATGTAATTCAGCTGACTTGCAGTGAATACAGGTCAATGAACTCCTAAATGGAGTAACTTCGAGCTCTCTCACAGCCTCTCCATTCTTTATTTTTGCTTTATTTTTCCCACCTTTTTCTTTAATGGTCAAGCTTCTACTTCTACTCAAGACTGGGCCTGTAGAGGTTTTGGCTTTGGAAACAGCTCAAGAGAGCTCTAGGAAAGGACTTTTTCCAAAAATACACATCAGCTGTATACAGTGGTCACCTTGGCCATCCCAGGACTTCCTGGACCAAACTAGCATCAACTATTTGGAAGGTTCAGACCAATGAGGAAAACCCAAGTATTTCTGTTGCAAGGAGGGGACCTTCTGGGATGGCACAGGTAGGAGCTTGCAGACTATTAATAGTGACTCTTTTAGACATGGCCTGATTGTCTCCTTAAGGAGGGTAGGCCAGAGTACAAAGGAAGTAAAGAAAGGATAGGACCAGACCAGCTGCTTGCAAACCCAATAGTCATAGATACCTCTTTCCTGTCTCTTTAACTCCTTCTCCCTCCCAGCCATGAAACACCCATCCCAAGGTGCTAAGTGTGGAAGAGTTTATGAAGGTGGACCTTCAGGGTACCTGGTACCCCATACAAGCAGCAGGAGCTAGGCAGGCTTGTACTCAATCTTTTTTTGTGACATTCACCCAGAAGCAGCAGCATTTCACCTGAGGGCACTAAGTTGAGGAGGTAAACCAGTTCTTCAGAAGCACTCAACCCTTACAGGTTTTTTGAGTGGACTGATGGGCCAGGGTAAAATCTTATTTAAGAACAAACTCAGTTCTCAGAAAATCTTGACCTGAAGCTTTTAGCTTTCTGAACAAGTCCTACCCCTTAAGGTCTACACTTACTTTCCTCTCTGGAATGGCCTTGCATCTTGTGATGGAAGACTGCATGCAGGCCTTGTCTGAGCTAAAGGAAGGTACAGTGCCAATCTGAACATGAAACAGTCACAACCCTTCAGAGACATAGTCTCCATGTTGCAAATGTAAGACAACCGCCCCTTCATTGCCTTTGCATGGATTAAGAATCCTTCCTGTAAATGGGCTCCCAAGAATTAGACAATGAAGGGTGAGAACAGATTTCCATAGATAAAGCAGTGTAATTTGATCCACTCTGTGATCTCCAACACCTTGAGTCCATGTTCCTAAAAATGTTTATCACTAAGTACTTGTTATGGCATCTTCCAGCCCCCAGTAACAAGCACTATGGATTTCCCAGTGAAGGGTGGTTGCCAGCTATCGGAGAGTGATTACCATACCCTTTTTTAAGGAGAAACTGGTTCTTTTCCAAGCAGCTGTAATATCAGAATGAAGTTAGTACAACATTGTAACTAACTTCTCACCCTCATGTCAGCAAGCTACTGTTGGTTATGCCTTAGAAACTCTGTTTTGTTGACTGGAGTCATGATCCAGACCTGAAAGAAAAATATATTCTCTGCACTTAGCATTTAAGAAACTACTTGTGTACTTACAAACACATGCCAGCGAGGAGTTCTTTACATCGTCTGACCAGTATAATGTGAAATTCCATGCCCAGACTCTTCAAGTACCTTTCAAAACAAAACAACCAAAAAAACAAACCAAAACAACAACAAAAAAAACACCCAAAGCCCCACCCCTCCAAAAAAATCCCCAGATGAAACCCTCCCTCACACACACAGAGGCATAGTTTATCTGAAGAGCTATCTTGTGTTTACAGCACAGACTGAGCCTTTGGCCTTGGCAAAGGGTTGGATGTAACACCGCCACTACTGGAGACACGGAACTTTCTCATGAGGTTACGAGTTTACTTCAGCTCTTACAGTTCTCCTAAACACACTATGCATTCAAAATTGTCCAAGACATGGTACCTCTAAAACCTATGCCAGGAGTATGGAATGTATGTGCCTGGAGAATAACGCAACAGCAAAGACAAAATTTCTGTGTATGGACCGAATGGTTACATTGGTACTTCCACATCAGTTTAATTAGCTCCGATGCAGCTCTTCAAGGTGAAGTTAACCAAGATTCTCAACCATTTTTTCCTGTAGGATAATTGTTCTCAGCAAGAGAGGCAATTCTTTGCCTACACCAAAAGCTTTTTCTTTAGGGATATAATGCAATAAATACCAAAGAAAGTATTTTGACATTTTATTCCTGCTTCTTTCATAACCCATAGTAGCTTTTTATATCCACTGCATGGTTGCAATTGAAAAAGAACAAGAAATGCAACCCTGCCTTGAAATAAAAGCAAATATATTAAATACTTGTATAAATAATATTGTTTCTATAACTTCTTGATTTTTAAAAAGCCTGTGTAAAAGTTTTGAGAATGAAGTTTGGTAGCAAAGATCCCCTCTGACAAGGCTGATATTCATCCTCAAGGTGTGCAAGACCGTCATTCCAGAGTCCCTTTAGATTTGCTGTCATCTAATGATACATTATGTACAATTAGAAACAATGCTAAAACAATGGGATTAGGAAGCATAACACCAGCCTTCATCTGAACTCTGTTAAGCAGGTTAGACATACAAAAAGCCATTTAGTAACTACTTGCCCACTCTTCCATTAGGAATAACATAGAATATGTGACAGTCTTCACTCCCACTTTTATTTACAGGATTCTTACTTCAGGGATTTGAAAAGATATTTTTGTTTTGCAGTTACTGTTACAAAAAACATGAATTATTTTAAATATAGAATGAAAATGTCAATTCACTGACCTCAGTTATAAAGCGTTTGTACAAAAGCTTTAGAACTGTTTGTAGCTTCCTAGCATTAGCACAAGTTTGTTATCGAAATGTAAATGAAATTTATTTTTTCATCAGTATCAATAAAATTATCATGGGATAATAAGCAAAAGGAAAAAACATAAAATCCTGTAGTGATTTTAAGTCTATGAAATGACTCTATTGAGGTCATTAACCACAAGTTCAAAGCACATATGATTTTATGAAGAACAACAGTACCAAAGAAGAAAACCTTGTTTTCCCAAAGGAAATTCACTGCTACTTTACTATTATTATATTTTTCAATGTAAATTAGTTACATTCTCAGGATCCGGTTATGATTTCCCTCTCCCTGTAACCTCTATTAGAAAATGAAAAAGCAGCGTGAAAGAAACCAGACTGACACAAGAACGAATTAATTATGATGCTCTGACACAGGGTATTGGATTCTTTTATTATATTAACTATAATATAGATTAATTTTATAGAACCCTACTGGTCCTACTTCATAGAGAATATAGATGCCAGAAGAATATTTTGTTAAAACAAGCAATAATTTCCAAGGTCAGGAATGAACTGAGCGTGCCATTATTTGACAGCAACATTTTCAAATACTTCCAACGACTTGAAGTCACATTTGATTGCTGCTATCAAGTCAATTGTCACAAACAGTTTTCATTTTCACCCTGACATAGCCCAACACTATCAACTAAACTATCCTCCAATAAAGACACAATATTTTATACCCAATTCATCCAATTCTTTCCTCGCTCCTTAAAAAAAAGATCAAGGTAAGGAAAAATACATGCACTACAGATCCCTGTTGGGAGGTGACTCTGCAGAGGGCATCTCAGGCAAGTGAGCATATTTTCCTCGTTTGAAAAGTAAAAACCATAGTATGAACAGGCATCTTCTGCAAATGCTTTAAAGAGAACTGTAATTCTGTAGCTAAAAAGGTTACAAGTACTTCTGCCTTTATCTTTTAAAAGTACATTGAACGGAAATGATTTCCAAGATGTAACTTCATATTTTCTGTTTCATGTACCAATCTTTGATTACTAACCTTTTTTTTTTTTCCACTTCCCAAGAGAGATTTCAGAAAACAACACATTTTCCTTCTGCAATCGAAAAGGTTTATAGATCTCATAAGATTTTACACTGATTTCTTCAAAAGTCCCTAAACCTTACATGCCAAAGAGGAGGAGATTTAAATACTTGCCCAAGATTCTTTCAACCCATTTCAGGTGAAATGAGTCAGGTATTAAAAATTGTATGACTGTTTCACATAAAGTCAAGCCTTGTTATAAGAGCAGGTGTGAACTGAACTCCCGGTTGAAGTTGAAGATACTTCAAATTCTGTGCAACCCAGATCAAAGCACAGATTTGCTGCACAATGGCAGCACATACTACTGGCATCAGTCCTGCCTGGCAAAAACAGTTTGTAGCTCTGGTGCACAACGTTCACTTCTGGTTATGGAGGCTTTAAAATAGCGACCACTAATCCTTCACAGTCCTGACACAGGAAACTGGCGAGATGATACGGAATTAGAGTGGTGTAAGTGACATTAAAATTCAACACTTCAGAGAAGATAACAACAGTAAATCACCAGAAAACTGGCAGCCAAAGTCTCGGACCTCCAGAGGCAGATGGAGTTCCCACCTCTAAGCAGTGGCTGCTTTCCTGGTCCAGCGGTGGTGTTCTGAGCACACATCCAGGGGCTGCCTGCAGCTGTTCACAGACTCCAGACAAGTGCAGTTTTAATTCCTTGCATTTAGAGCATTGTCCCTCATGGCAATATATGACATGATCGGCAATATTTGGCACAGAAATCTCTAATCTTTAAATAATATTATTAATCCGGATTTTATTTAGTTATTAATCAGTCCTGCAGCTGTACTTGCCTTTCCTACAAAAATGCACTCTAACCTTTATGTGCATGCCTTCAAAGCACACATCTACCAACACTGACATAATAAAGAAGAAAAAAATGTGCTAGAAGTCAAAGCTCCATACATTAAAACCAACAAGTTTTCTCTTTTAAAATTAACATAAATAGGAGAGCAATAGGATTTGGGAACTTTCAATAGTGTTCTTTAAAGCACTCACAATATGCATTTAACCATGTGTTCAAAGTTTTTAATTAAAAAGTAGGGAAAAAAAAACAACTGCTCTGGGAAGTTCTCCCAGCTCCACTGTGCTTCACGGTGTACTTTAAGGTCTCTGGCTAACATGGCATGGACTTTTCTTTCCTTCTAGCCATTCTTTTTTTCACTGTACCCTGGCTGAGACCCTTCAGCTTCTGAGAGAAACAATACAGTTGCTCATTTCACCTCCAGTATGACAGAAATACCGTACTAGAAAGTGGTAGGAAATAAAGGATATTGGCTCTTTCTATACTGATACTAGTATATTGTACAAGTAGCAGTCCTAAACTCAAAATAATGTTTGTGAACAAACAATTCACTGTTTTCTCAAAAGACTTTCCCTAGTTGTTAATGTTATCAGGTTGTCTGAAAACATCATCAGGTTGTCTGAGTTGAGCTTGACCTAACAGCTTCATATCCCAAGCTCTTCTGTCAGAGGGCCAAGGGGAAAGTATGGATAATGAACTGGCAAATGATGGATGACTGCTCAGTGGCACTCACCCCGATAGACACAGAAAGGCAGCAGCCCAGTAAATCCACAGACACCAATATTCTGAATGAGAGGGGCCCTCAGGGCCATTAGTTCCCTCCTGCCATCCCATGGGTGTCACCATATGCATGCTCTCAGTCACTTTATACATTGCACCAGCCCAGCATCTCCCTGCAACATAGGCTTTAATTCACGCCTGTACACCCTCATGCACTAGCAGGATCTCCTGAGCTGATGGAAGACAAGAGGGCCAGCACACCTCCCTTAATTCCTAGGCAGCAACTCAGGACAAAGTAGCACCTGCATGTGTCTTCTGAGGACAGAGAAGCAGGATACAAACCAAACGAGCGGGCTAGGAGGTAATGAGCATGTAATCAGTGCTGAAGGGCACACTGCACAGTCTACAACTTTTTTTAATGCCTGCCTTTTACAGCCTTTGCAAATTAACACACTCTGCAGGCTGGTGGGAATCTGAGTCATCTATGACACAAAATAAATGTATTCAAATGTCAAAACAACTAAGTATGAGTTCCAATTTTTAAGAAACATTTTTAATAGCAAAATAAAAGAAATCACAATTCTAATATGTCCATTTTGACTATGTCAAGATCCAATGTTTTATTCAATAAATAAAATTAAGAACTATTATTCATACCGTTTTACATTTGGTTTTAAACCCACAAAGTCAGCTAATCTTTGTGGATACTGCAAAATCCCATTAAGATTGACTTTATAGACAATAAAAAAAGAAACATTTTGTAACAGAGCTAAAAACCAGAAGTATTCAAAATAATTAAAAGATTCAAACACAGTATTGTTTTGTTAAAATAGTTCTAAATCTTATTACATTTTCCTGTCATGTCAAGGAAAACTTGTTGATCCAAATGCAAGTAGTTAGAACTGTGGGGAGAGAAAGAAAGGTACCACTGAACTGAAACTTAACTCATACTGTGTTTTGTTATTTTAAATATTTAGATGTAAAGTAACAGAACGTCTCCAGCATCTTCCAACCTGGTGCAACTGCAGGCTTCCTCTGAAAGAGGAGCTCCTGCTTGCCTCCTCCCCCTCAGCCTTCTCCACCAGACCTAGTAACTGTGCCACCACAAAGTAAGACAGTCCAGCAAGCTCATCTGGCAGAAAACTTAGTCTTCTGCCAGACTCCAAAAAAGAACAGTTCTCCACCAGGCCAGTCAGAGGAAGTGTGTGAATAGGTACAGAAATGCAATAGAAATCCACTTTTTTCTGCAGGAGCTGCAGTTGTACCAGACAGCATCACATCCAGCCACATGCTCAGGGCACAGTTCTAAGCTAAAACTAAAGCTAATTTTATGTTGCCCCCCCAAAAAGAGACGGTCCTAACTTCTCACTTGTGCCAGACTAGCACTGGTGTAGGCAGATGACCTGCAAGGGCTGGGAGCTGATCAGCACTTTAACCCTACAACAACAAAAAACCCCGATGCCTTTCCAGCTGGATCATGTCCATAATCCAGCTAGTCATCCCATTAATGAATGCTAGCAGTAGCATAAAAGAAGGCAGCGACGTGTGGTGGGTGGGCAGGGGGAGGACAGGGACACCCATTCCAGCAAAGGCACAGACTTACAGATTTCAATGCAAAATAGAGGACAGCAGTGATTCCTCCAAGGGCCCAGGCTCCACCTCGTGAGGCAAACAGCCACTGGCGGGCACATTCACTCTCTGCAAACCTTAACCAGTGCCCCACTGTGAGGGAAGAACACCCAGGCAGACGTGAAACTTTCCTATGTTTTAGTGGGGCTTACTGTTTCCACATCCTTCTACTCCATGGAGACCATTTCATACTATTATTTTTCTTCTGACAGTTACAGAATAATCTAGCTGAATGGTCTCACTAAGGAAGTAGCACTTTTGCAGTAAAGAATTAGGAGTTCTCTTCCTAGTCTGTTACTATTTACTGAAAAAAACAAATCATTTTACTTTAGCTGGGTTTTTTTTTCTTCCCATTGTCATCTTACCGTACATCTGGAAATCTCTTTGCCATATGAATGTACAGTAACTATACATGCAACATGTGCCTCTTCACCTCTCTCCTCATCAGCTATAACTAAATATCAGTTAATTAATTTTTTTAATAATCTATACATTTGCATTTTTAAATATCCTGAAACACTTGAGCTTTCTTAGACTTTTTCAAATGTATGTGAAAATGCCAACTAGCATAAACAAATCCATACAGCTTACATATTATACAGTATTTGGCAGAATAAAATGCAACACAGAAAGGCAAAATGGGCCAGTTCTCAGCTCCGCAGAGACAGAATGCAAGTAGGGGAAAAAATGCATTTAAAAAAAAAGAGTTTTAAAAGTCCTGATATAATGTAATGATGAAACATTTCATTTACATGAGCAAAAGACAGAATATGAATGACTACAAGACTACGAACAATACTTACACTAGCCTTGACAGAGGGAGCTCAGGGCACAAAACCAGGTATCCTCAGAAGAAATTAGAAACCAACACCTAGGAACACTTCCAAAAAAACCTCCTTCCAACTGCTCTGAACTGTTTGAATTCATTTTCAAGACTGTTTTTGTGAGGTCAGGAGCAGAGCCCATGCCAAAGAATGTGATTGGTTTCGTTAGTCAAAAGGGAGTATTTAGTTTGGGAAGCATCAGGAATGTTTATGGGGGCATATTTTTGGGCTTTTTGCAGGTTACTACCAGTAAAATTCCAGATTATTGGGACTAAATTACAGGAGCAGAAAGTGATGTGTAACTCCTTAAAGGTTATAAAGGAATTTAATATGCATTACTACACACTAAGTTTGAAAAGTAGACCCTGTTCCTAGCCAGAGCCACATAAATGAGAAAGATTCTGCATGTTCATCCAAATCAGTCTGTATGGAATTTAATCATAAACCCAGAGAAGGACAAGCGCCTTATCCCACCATTAACTGCATTCAAAGTTTCCTCTTGCAATCCTTTCTGCAGGATGGTCTCACTGCATGAGTATCTTTGGCACCAGTGACATCCACAACATGAGAAGCAGACTTTTGTACTGCTGGAAGAGTGTGGAAAGATATTCGAGGATATGTGGCCTTGTGTGAAAGAAAAAGGACTCTTACAGCTTACCTACACAAAGAAACTACTCTGTATTAATTAAGGGTATTAATTTACAGTGCAAATTCAAATGCTCAATAATTCCTTCCACATGCAATGAACTGAATGCTCCAGGAAAATGAACTACTTCACATGCAACAAGAATATTTAATAATACCCAAAACAGGAGCTAGTGTGGAGCAACAGGTGTTGTGTACATCCTGCCTTACTCCACAGCAACTTCTTTTGGAAGACACACCTTTAGTATCAGGAAAATAGAAACTAAAAAAAAAATCTAAACAGTTTAACTTAAAACCTTCATTTTTTGCAGATTTCCAGGAGAGACCACACTCCACTTCACAGTTTGTAGACAGAAAGCTCATTTACACAGAGACGCTTATGCTACTGATGCAAGTCCTGCTGAATCCTGCAACTGAAGATGTTAGGGAACACTGAAGATGTTACGCCCTTTCGCTGCCTGCCTCACTTTCTGCCAAAGACGCCCATTGCTGCAGCAGAGGAAGCAATCTGTCCGTCGCTCATGATGCCCCAGTTCAGAGCCCACTGTATTCGCTTTCTCTGAACCTAAGTTTGCTCTACACACCATTTGCGCACTGCCTGGGCTGCACAGCAAGCATACATTCTGCCACTCCTTCTCCAGCAGCCTAAGGAGAGAAGCAGAACAGAGAACTAGACATCGTAACTTCATCATTCACCCTACCAAAACCTAGCAGGGTTTAGTAGCCAGAACATTCAGGAAGACTAACTCTAATAAGCTTTATAATAACTAACTCTATATAACTAACTGTAATAAGCTAATAAGACTAATAAGCTTTTAAAATGTATTAGTTAAACCACAAATAGAGTTTAAAAGTGACTGCAAAATGTTTCATTCACTTTAGAAGTCAGCTAAACAAACAAAAGCCACTTCCAAATAAACGTATCCATATCAGATTTGAATGTGATTTAATTAATTTGCATTTAAAGTTAGCTTAAATTAATATTCCACAATGTCCATGCAGTTAATTTGGAATATTTTTCCTGAATGTTCCTATGTATGCAAGCCCAGAGACTGCTACTTATTTTTTCTGAGGCACAAAATACAGTGAAGACAGAGGGCTGTGTTTAGCACTGGGGAGGAAGGTAGCTGTGAAGAACTATGAAGTGAAAGCATTTCAAGCAAGTATTTTTGTAAGGCACTCACAAAAATGGCTCTGTTGCTTAGCTCATTTTTCAACTGAATTACTTAACCAGATGGAAAGCCAAGATATGTGACCTTCTGTGCCAAGTAAGGTCACATATCTTTTTTTTTAATAGAGTTTAAAAGTAGAAACTACTCTGAAAAGACAAGCAAAACTTTTGGTGAAAACTCAAGGTGAACACATTTTCTAAAGGATAATTGCATAGGCAATTACACACGCAAAACAAATGTAATGTAACAGCACTCAGATTTCTGAGACAAAAATGTACATTATACCACCCCTGTATTATTGATCTTTCTGATGCACACTGCAGGCCAAATTCTTCCTTGCACGCCAGAAAAAAAAAATTACATACCTACACATTTTAAAGGAGAAACAGCCATGACATAACTAAATTCCTACTCTGATGAGAGCCATGGCATTTGTTTTTAATAAGTCTTAACTTCTATAGGTAATGCCAGATCCTGCTTTACTTTTCAGTATCTGTATTACTTTCCCAGCAAAGCCCAGAGCAGATTACAGAGAGGCTTAAAGTTACAAACTGAACTGATGTTTACATGTCAGAAGTGACACACAGAAACTCTCTGCAATTGAATCACTCAACCTGCATACTCCCCCAGCTGGCTTCAATAGTGGGATACAGCAGGTCACAATTTACTCTGGGCAAAAAGACTTTTCTCAGAGTAGCTTCATTCAGGACTCCTTTAAAAGAGTGGAAGGACTTCAGCAGGCTTTAAGAATTGACAGATCTTGTACCCAATTTTAATAAAAATTAAGTAAATTTTTAATGTTTAGGACATGCTTACTTTTCAAGACCAAAATAGGAAGTCTTACAGAGCAAGCAGATCTAATAATATTACATATTATGATTTTCTATACAGCTTTAAAACCTCTTACAGAGATATCAGCTATGTTACATTACTGAAGTCCACCATCCTGCACACAACCGTAGAAAGCTTTAGGTATGGGAATATTCCATCTTTATTCGGGTAGGCAAATCAGGGAGCCACTCTCATAGGTATTTATAGCATTGGGATTTCAGGACCTATTTCTGCGAGATGAGAGGCAGCAACTTCTTCCAACTTACCAGAGTGCTCCAGTTACAGAGCTCATGTGTGATCAAGGATCTTGTAATCGCTGCTGCAGTCCACCACCAAAAAGTCTCATTCTCTTCAATTACAAACGCTGCTTTACACAGTGGGTACAACTGTCTCCCTTAAGACCTAACTAAGCATCCTAGGAAGCCTTATCCCCACCAAAAGTAGCGGCAAGTGTAATATCTGTGTTAATTCATGCTAATTTACAGCAGTTTAAAAGCACAGAAGTACAAAGCCTCACCACATGGTAGCAACCAAGGTACAACTCTTTCAAAAAACAAACAGCATAAGGCAACTAAGAGTAAACTAGAAAAAGACACCAGATTTTAAAAATATTTGTTCAATCTTGTATTTATAAAGTAATTAAACACTCAATGAGAAACAGCCAGGCTAAAACAGGCAAATTGTATGGTTGTACTTATGTAACAGCAGCCTCTCTCCCCAGCTATGGTTCAAATGGGAAAAGTACTTTTCTTTTTTCCTTCCTTAAATCAAAACCAGGCAAAGGATTTTCCCATAAACTTTCCAGGAAAGTCAAACTCTGTACTAAAACCAAACATAAAAATTTCATCAGGAAAGGAGAATATTGCATTAAATTATGAGTATGCAAAGACAACATTCAGACACAAGATGATGGTGAAAATTCTTATGAAACTTTCAATTTATTAGGCTATTACAGACTACCATGTATTATAACAAGACCATAACAATTTTCTTCAAAAAACCTCAACTGAATTTAAGACACAGGCATTATATTGTGTGCTCTCTGCTTCTGTCTGATTTTCATATATTAATCTTCAGTGTCAGGAACAAATGCTTAAAAAGCATGAGAATGTATTCTATTCCACAAAGACACTTTTGTCCACACAACTATGCCTGTTTTGTTCCAAAAAGCAGTAGATACTTTCATGGAACCACAGGATTTTGCCAAGTTTGACAGTTAACCTTTTTGCCAAAATTAGAGTTCCAGTTTATTTGTAAAATAATTACTTGGAGAAGCTAGGGTATCTATTTTGAAATTTCATCTGCTATATCGCCTTCTTGTAAGCTGAAGAAGTCAACAACCAGTTGTTCTGTAACCAGAAAAGAGTTTTAAGCATCTCATGAAATTATTTTTATTTTTATAGATGGAAAGAGTATCATCTGAAACACTCCAGAAACTTTTGCATAATATAAATAAACCCAAGATCTATTTTACCAATTCTTAAATCCTTTACATTTATTGGGAGTAATACACCTCTCTGTGTATACTGGATCATTAATAAGATTTGAGTGAGACAATTGTTCAACATAGGCCTAAAAAAGCATCATCTTAACCCACACATTGAAAAAGTAACAGTTTTAAAGTTAATTTTGCATTTCAAGGTCTTCCTTAAAATCTGCTTACAATGTACTTAAAGTGTGGAGTTGAGGATGCAGGAGACATCAGACCTGTGGATGCTTTATTCTCACTAACACCCCTTTTCCCTGACAATAGGGCATCTACAGTGAAGGTTGTCGGGTTGTATTTTGCTGAAATCCTAAAAAGCACAAACACTAAGTTCTAAAGTCACTCTCAGAAACTGAATAATTGTCATATTTTTAATGCCAGCAAAATATGCATAATAAAATGCATACACATTCACAAACATAGAATAGAATATTTGGAAGTGAAAAGTCATCAGTGAGATAGCTTATACTGGATATATGCTTGTACAGCGTATGGTTTTCTGTCCTACAGCTGTCTGCCACAGATCACAAACTGGTGTTTCACCTTAACATGCCAAGCTGTAAAGCATAGCGAGGCTGCTGCTCCACAGACAGCAAAACCACTGAAGGAGACAGAATGGGTATCATAACCACTTCCAGATAAGTCATCCCTGTTAGCAATTGAACATCCTGTGGGACTGTACAGTTTGATTAGTTTACTCTGCTCTTTGCTACTGACATTTAGTAAAGATGATGTAAATTTCCATTTTTTCCACTGTCCAGGCAGTATGGATGGGAACCAGCAGACTTGTAGCCTATTTCCAGTTCTGTTATTAAATGATTTTCATACTACGTTATTCCTCATTTTACTAAGTCATAAAATAAAAATGAAAAAATTTAAAATAAAAAAACAAACAAACAAACAAACAACAACAACTGATTTTACCTGAGCAGCCAGTCCAAATTTGGCGTCTTGAAGGTTGTTTCACTTGGAGAGACTAATTGGTGTGTATATATGTGTATATATATGGATGCATATGGGACAGAAGAAGATGGGATAGAGGAAAAAGTGAGACAAAGAAAAAACGCATTTCCAACTAGTTTATGAGTTCTTCTGTCACTCAGCATCTACACTGTTATATATGTAATTGAGGGATGAATATTAACTAGCTAGCCTGTGAATTTTCTGTAAAAGCTCAACCAACTACCACAGATGCATGTGGGTAGTGATGTGATGTTATTCCTGGAAAGCCTATTTGTAATGTCCACATTTCAGCAGTGGTATCACTCATCCTCAGCTATTGAGTACTCAAATTCTGCCTCCTGTGACATCCTTGGAATAATTTTGACTTATACCGGGATTGCTGTAACCAAAGTATTTTACAGAGCAATCTGATTTTTACAATTAAATCAAGTAAAATAGTGTCTTGATACTGTCTGCAAAAATAAATCGCATAACTAAAGTACCGATCTCTATATAAGTGGATACTCTCGCGTTTGGGTATTTTGACCAGGAAGGTTTCACCCAACTTTATAGGAATTACTTTATAGTAATTCTATATACAATTCCACTAAATATCTTAAGAACTTATATAGCTTCCATTCACTAGGCATCATGCAGTGTTTCATTTTTTTTTGAGCTAGCTTCAGAATATTCCTCTAATTTTTTTCTCCATATTATACCCAAAAAACCCAGTTACAGAAAACTTAACTCATTTGTCTTTGATGACATCAGAAGCAAGTATTAGATTCTTAGACACTGGACCAGAAACTTGTCTTCTAGTTCCATACTTAAAATGTCTTTCCACTTTTTCAAAGATGAAAATTGAAGCAATATTTGGTAAAACACACTTAAACCTTGAGCAAATGTTTTCTAAAATCCATCCACACATGTAAATACTTCCTACTAGCAAGAATTCAGAATCAGATTCTGTTATGGTCATGAAAAAAGAGACTATAACATGAAAAAGCCTGTTTAAAGGAGCAATAAAATTTACAACTACAAGCTCCTCTTCTGCAAAGGAAACTAAAAAAAGGTTGAGCAGCTGTTCAAGATCGGTGAGTTTAAATCACTATCTTCCTCCACAAAGAATGGCTGAAGTCCTAGGAGTAAAATTCAGGAGAATTCAAATTCTGTAGAACTGACTGCAGGCTTCCCAGTAAATATCCAGCCATCTTCGCTTTTGCATTGAGTACCTCTAATCACTCCTATGCCAGCATCTTCATTCATTTATACCATATTAAAGTAATTAATGCCCTTGGATGTCACTCCTGCTTGTTGTGAGCAAAATCTTCCTCATGTTAAGACATCAGGTAGACTTTTCTCTTACCTATTATAGTTCCTGCAAGCCAGATTGCACTATCTGGTAATTAACAAGGTGCAGTCTTTATTTTAACCTCTTGTAAGGAAGAAATTTTTATGACCATGTCCTCAGCTGCTAGTCAGGAATGATTAGTTTTACAGCTTTCAAGCCTCTCCACATCATTTGAATGCACAATACAATGGCACATTACAAAATGATGGGCTGCTTCAGCCAGCTACATCCACTGGAATTAGTGGTGAGTGATTCAGTCCTCTCAGTCTAAAGGTACTCTACCTTTTACTCTTATTCTTAATCATTATTGCATATGGATACCTCTTGGTATTATGTAATGCATGCATGTCAGTGCAAATCTATCGTGCTCCAAACTTTAAAAGAGTGAATTGAAATTTACTTGGAAAAATTATTAATTACAAAGAAACACAGTGAAGAAATGTCATGACAGAATTCACGATTACAGACTTTAGACCTTTGTATACCATTTAGATTAGGCTGCAGCTCAGCAGACTTGAGAGTATTTACCTTACCTTTCCCCTCATATGACAAACAGTTCTTTCAGTCTCACTTTCAAAACTGGGCCTTAAACCATATGTTTTCTCCAAAATAAGGATGCTGCTGTCAAAAGTGACACTCCAAACAAGCATTATCAAATTTGCTTCCACTTAGAAGTCATGTGACAATATTTAAGTAAGTTTTTCCCAATCCATTTCTAGTCACTCAGACATCAAATTTCTGTATAATAGAAAAGATGGGGCATTTTCCCTTTACAGACTTTAATAATTTAAAATATCTCTTCCTAGTTTTTTACACTGCAGGCAAACTTTACCTAAATGCCCACTAAAGATACATTAACTGAGAACAGGATCAAACCAAGACCATGACTTATGAAACAATAATCATCTGTCCCATGATAAACCCCTGCAGCTCTCTATAGGCCTCCTGTAACTTTCCTTGGGGTCCTAGACCATGGTGGAGCCCACCTTACCCTAAGGGGAAGCTAGATGCAGAAATCTGTGAAACCTCTGAGGTCCAGACACCAGAGAGGAAAATACGAGCTATTTAAGTTGTCTCTATTTCAGAATGTCACTAATAGAATTCTTTGGTGCTTTTTTTTAACTTTAAAAGTCCTTCTCATCCTGACTTTGCAAGGCTATTTATGTGTGTACACATAAAATAGTTTCCCTAAAGCTTTTAGTTCTGTCATACTAGAATTTCCAGTAAAAAGGTCATCAGAACTGAATGCTTATAGCTTTTAGCCACACAAAACAGCACTGTAGTTTCTTGCCTTTACTAAAAACACGTGTTAGATCTATATTTCCAATTCTACAAGTCCTATTAAAAAAAGACAATCAGTTAAATTGTGCATTGTCCAATTTACATACAAATCCTGTATTAAAAGCCTGGCTTGAGCTGACAAAATTCACAAAATACGACAGAAACTATTGAACAAATTCAGTATCCAGTTACAGTCAGGTAAATCTAGAGCAACAGCTCTGAAACAAATAGAGTTACCACAGTTAAAGTCTGAAGTAATTGGGAACAGAACTTGGCCACCTGGCATTTACTCACTTCACTAAACTTAAAGCCCTGGAAGGGTCAAACAATGAATAACTACATAATTTGTGAGAAGAAACATCTAGAAACCCAGGACACAGAGGTGAAATGAGGATAAATGCTTTGCTTCCACGCTGAACTTTGTGAATTTTTCTTAGTCTAAGCCAGGCCACGGATATTGCTTTAATATGCCATGAATATTTTCAGTGTGAAACCCCATTCATTTAAAAATGAGACATGATTCATACAGAATTCACATGGCAAGCCCTGGAATTTTAAAGTACCTTGATTACAAGAGACAGATGTATAAAACTTTAAACAACTTTAGCTGGGATTTCTTTTTCTCTATAATAAATGTAACTGTTTCAACTATGGACTGTGGCTACTTGGAGACTTTGATATTTGTTTCTATATCTAGTTTATGTATTTCAGATTAAATACTAAGGGCTCAAACGTGCAAAGCGAGAAGGCTGTTCACAGTAGTAGACTCTTCAAGGCTTAGAAGCTTTTGTAGGGTTGCACTTCACACATGGCAAAGCATACCTGGAGAGAAGGTATGTGGAAAATGACTTAAAATACCTGTTGAAAGAGTACATGCTTAAATAAATGTTATCTGAAAAAATTAAAACCTTGATCAGGCTTCAGAATAATAGTTTTATGTATGTAAAATTAAACCCCCAGTAAATGACATCGCCACGTTATTTAGCCCTGGAACGAACGGGCATTCATTCACAAGCTCCCGGAACCGAGAGAAATCGCACGAAAATCCCAAAGCTGAGAGAAGTTCTCCCCTTTTGCAGAAGACAACGCAATTAACACCCGCGCCAGCAGTTCCCCCGAGAGCACGGGGGCGGAGAAGCCCGCCTTGCCCGGCCTCAGGCCGGCAGGGAGGGAAGCGGGGTCACCCACCTCCCTCCCTCCCTCGCTCGCTTTTGCAGGTGCCGGTCGGTTCCCTACCTTCGCCCCTGGCCGCCCGCGACGCGTCAAGCCCGGCGGCGGCTTCCCCCTGGATGCGGCGCGGGTGGGACAGCGGGGGCGGCGACTGGCGGGAAGGCGGCCGGCCGGTCAGGCAGTCAGTCAGGGGAGCCACTGCCAAGCCCCTGCTCCGCGCTCCCGTCCTCCTTCCCCTGCCGTCCTCCTTCCCCCGCCGCCCTTCTTCGCCGCCTCACGCATCTGCCTCCCGGCCGGCCAGCCAGCGGGACGATGGGGCCGCTGCCCCCCGCACGGCCGCCCCGCCGCCACCGGAGAGCGGAGGAAGCGGCGGCCCCGGGCAGAGCCGGGGGCGGGCGGCGGGCGGACGGACGGACTCCAGCCGCCCCCCCCCCCGCACAAAGGGCAAATTGATTTGCCGCTTCCCGAGCGCGGCGGCGAAGGGCTGGGTGCTGGGGGAGTCCCGCAGCTCCCGGGAGGCTGCGGGGAGGGCGGGGCAGGATCTCGCCCTGGAAAGAAAAGCCTCTTGCTTTCTGGAAAATGTCAAATTATATCATATCATGTCGACACATTCTTACCAAGATCGCCTTAAATTATTAGAAAGCAGCAAAATGTTAATTTTCCTCGGGTTTTTGGCTGTTTGGCTGGTTTGGGTTTGGTTTTTTTTTTAAAACACAGGTTGCCACTAACTACACACACTGCACGTGGAAAACCACCAGGTTCACTTCGTAGCCCAATCTGATGATGAGCACAGCACTAGCTTGTCACAGTGCAAAGTAGTAATACCCCTGGAAATGCTTTCCATTTACAATGAGTTTAAAAATGTCTAATTACCAGCTGTACCAAAACCTATAGACCTGCCAAGCAGAAATTTACAGACTCAAAAGTGTAAATGAATTGACAGAGTTTCTTGTTCTAAGGTGTTACATAACCTTTGCATAGGCGACTGGCACGTACACACACCATTCATGGCAAAACCCTCTCAAAAGTAGCAGGAGGCCAGTAACTGAGCAGGCGCTCGCCACAGGACAGCTTCTGTCCTTGCAGCACTTAACTAGGGAGAGCGTCCCACCAGCTGCGGGCGTCCCAACAGCCCAACCCTGTTCCAGGTTCTGGAACAGAGAGCGGTGTTGTTGAGCTTGATATTAAAGCCCCTTTACCTTGCCTCCGTGTCAGCTGAGGGATGCAGGAGCGTTCATGGGGCTATTGCCTGCAAAAGCTACACGTCAGCTGTTTGGAACTCCCAGACTGTACCTGTAGATATAAATACTAGATCTAGTACTAGATCTAAATACTTCACAGAACATGTAACAGCTGTGCATGCTTTGACCGAACATACAGTCATAGATGTTATTAAACAGCCACAAAGAAGTAATCTTCAAACCCTGCAGAGTAAGATTTACCTCCATGGTAACTGGAAGTTTAACAGAAATCCCAACACAGATCTCAGTCTGACAGAGTACCTTGTTGTCATTCACACACAGGTGGAAAATGTGACTTTATGTACTATTTTGATTCATTGTCTGTCTCTGATGTTTCTTACCACAATTTTTTTTTAATCTTGCATAGACATACTCTGAAATGTGGCCCATACAGAGGTTTCTAAAACAGAGTGAAACTGCTTAGATCGATTCATATCAATTACTCATTTAATGTTTGCAAGAATTTTTATTTACAAGGACAACTCTAATCATCTTAAGGGTAAGAAACAGATGATAGGTGTGGATGATGCAACAGTCTGCTAATCCTGAAACACTTACATGGGGAATGAAGAGGGGAACGCAGGATGTCAGAAGTGAGGAGGACACCCTTAGGAAGCACTTTGCAAATCTGGTATTCTTAGCAGTCAAATGTAAAATATCTTGCACAAATACCCAGTGAACACTTGGAGGTATTCAGCATATGTTACTAATCACACCATAACTACATAACTGCTTAAATACTTTTCAGGCTTCTCTTGTCTTGTACGTTGTGTTAATTAGCTCAAATATCAGTTCATATTTAGATCCCTGCTTTCATTAGCAATTATATAACCCTTAGGTTCAAAAGCCGTATAATGCTTCTAAAGTTAATGAAGATGTACTTGGCATTTACACAGGACTTTTCTCAGCATTTCACAGACAAGCCACTTTGACATTTCCAGGAAATAGGTAGTCACATGACTGTTATGGAGAAACTGAAGCATTTACCTATATTTATATGATTCGTACAAGAACTGTAAAGCAACAGTACCTACATTATTAAAAAGTAGCATCCCATAATTTGTTGCTGTGCTATTTTACTCCATGGATAAAATTCCCAGTGAGAGTTGCTGAGTACTTACTCTGATGCAGGGCACTTTCTCTGCAATCTACAGATGACCTTTTCTGTAATTTTGCCCACAGCAGACCTGCTAGTTTCTGCATTGATGGCAGGACACTGCAGTAACCGGTCACTTTGGAAACAAAATAAACACAGTCCTGGGGGACTTTGTATACTCTATGAAGCATACACTTCTGTTCCCAAAAGCTTCTCAAACCCTGCCGTCTGCTCTATACCAAAAGACAACCAATATTGCTTGCTAATACAAGCTGCTCTGAACTAACTGAAAAGAGCTGTTTATGTGAATTAACAGAGGCTGGTAACCGTGTTTAAAATTGCACCGCCTGGTACACTCCAGCGTACAGTACAAGCTTGTAATGTAATGCCAGCTGCTTCTTTTTACAGCACCTTCAAAACATTTTCAGCATTTAATTCTATTCAGTTACTACGTCTAAGAAACATATGCTTTGATATTGAAAAGTGAGCCCGAGGCACCTCCAGGATAACTGTTTTATGGAACTGGTGTTTGCAGATCACAGAATCACAGACTGGTAGGGCTTGGAAGGGACCTCTGGAGGTCATCTTGTCCAACCCCCCTGCTTGAGCAGGGACACCCAGAGCAGGGGCACAGGAACGCATCCAGGCGGGTTTTGAATGTCTCCAGGGAAGGAGACTCCACAGCCTCTCTGGGCAGCCTGTGCCACTGCTCTGGCACCCGCACAGGAAAGAAGTTTTTTCTCATGTTTAGGTAGAACTTCCTGTGTTCTGACTTGCGCCCATTGCCCCTTGTCCTGTCCTTGGGCACCACTGAAAAGAGTCCAGTCCCGTCCTCTTGACACCCTCCCTTCAGATATTTATAGGTATTGATGAGATCCCCCTCAGTCTTCTCTTCTCCAGGCTGAACAAACCCAGGTCTCTCAGTCTTTCCTCATAAGGGAGATGCTCCAGCCCACTGATCATCTTGGGAGCTCTTCGCTGCACTTGCTCAAGCAGTGTCCTGTCCTTAAACTAGGGGACCCAAAACTGGACGCAGTACTCCAGATGTGGCCTCACTAGGGCAGATTAGAGGGGGAGAATAACCTCCATCGACCTGCTGGCCACATACCTTTTAATGCACTCCAGGATAGAGTTGGCCTTCTTGACTGCAAGGATACATTACTGGCTCAGGGTGAGCTTGCTGTCCAGCACTCCCAGGTCCTTCTCAACAGAGCTGCTTCCCAGTAGGTCAGCTCTCAACCTGTACTGGTGCATGGGGTTGTTCCTCCCCAGGCGCAGCACCTTACACTTGCTTTCATTTGAGCTAGCCATCTGTCATGGTTTTAGCTGGGACAGAGTTAAATTTCTTCACTGTAGCTGGCATAATGCTGTGCTTTGGGCTTAGTATGAAAACAATGTTGATAACACACTGATGTTTTAGTTGTTGCTGAGTAGTGCTTATACTAGTCAAGTACTTTTCTAGCTTCCCATGCTCTGCCAGGTGCACAAGAAGCCGGGAGGGGAGGGGGCACAGCTCAGAGAGCGGATTCAAACTGGCCAAAGGGATATTCCACATCATGTAACGTCATGCCCAGTATGTTAACTGGGAGGAGCTGGCTGAGGGAGGGAGGCAGCAATCGCGCTCGGGGACTGGCAGCAACGGTTGGTGGGTGGGGGAGTAAGCGCGTGGCTGAATGGTGTTTAGTTGCCAACTGGGGCTGAATCACGACACCATTTTAACATTGAGACTATGGCAGTAGAAGAGCAGCCTCCCCATGATGGGATAAGAAGAGCAGGCTACAGTAAGCAGCTTGTAAGTAAGCTGTACAGTAAGCAGTAAGAACCTCTTACAATCACTTATCCCTTTCCAATTCAGCCTTCTTCCAGAACCAAGGTTTTTAAGTTGCATTTAGTAGTTTTCACTACACTGTGTAAACACCTTAGGTAACACTAACATTTCGTACCAATATAATTACCTCATACAGGTCTTTCAACTCAGCTGAAACTGTGTCATTAACTTCATCAGGTTAGATGGAGAAAAGGCAGCAACACAGAAGTGTCAATACAGTGAATCATCCCAAAGCAGTGTATTGAGAATGAGCATTCTTATGGTAAAAATGAGAATATAAACCAGCTTTGGTCCCTTTTCTTGAATTTAGCAATTTCCCTTTAACACATATCTGAAATTTTCTCAGATTTGCCCTCTCCTTGTCCCAAATTCTAGCTTTGCAGATTTTTTTCTAAAAGTCTTTTAATCCATAGTGTCTTGATCTTGTCTGGGAGGTGCAATAACCAATTATTAAACTGTTAACAGCTTACTGAAACTACTCCATAAACTTATAAATCAAAAAGATACTATGAAGGGCAGAGAAAGTTTCAAAAAATACGATCAAGAAAAGTTAGTTGTCATAGCTGTTGAAGTTCAGCCAGAAGAAACCTGTGACAAAATACAATTTACCTGCACTGAGCATATCAGTTTCTAAAATACTGGATTCAGCCTGTGTTTAAGGGTCTGCCTGCTACTAAAGTGGTATGTCTTCACTGAAAGGATCGATGAAGCCATTATCTCCTATTTCTCCTCAAGATGCAGCTCTAATGTGATATGTGTAGGACATTATCATAGGTAGTTTAATTGGGTACATCATCTCCATTGGGTAAACACATCCCTTTTCACAAAATGATGGTCTAATTTATCATTGCAACCTGAAGCACAGCCTTTGGATGTCTTCTGTCATGATTCTGAACTAATCCAAACCTATTCATCTTATAGGAAGTAGTCTGTTGTCTACAAACATCTGTGTTGTGCCATTTGTGTAGCCCATGGCTTAATGAGATATATTTGTCTCCTTATTGTGTGTTGACTTCAGGCTCATCTAATTATGTATTGTTGGTAAATAATTTACATTTTCCCTTTTTAAGACCACCGCCATCTGTGATTGCAGTGGCTCTAAAAACTTTTTAAAAAAGAACCTGCATCGCTGTTGCCTAAATTGGGGGGTGATACATTCTCCAGACTTCCCTATGTACACAGTGTACAAACTGTAGTATTTCCCTAGTATTCTCCTATTCTGGATTCTATTATTTTTTGTTAATATTACATATATTTCCTAGTTTTATTACCAATTCTACATGACTATGCTTTACGCGCACCTGAGATTAACAATTCACTTTGGCGTGACATTTTTCTCATTTCCTCTCTCTTCTTACCTTTTTACCTGGTCTCTCCCAAATTGGGAGCCACCTACCTACAGCCACTCATGCTACCCAAAAAGCTGTAGTCAGTACAACACAGCTTCAAGATGGTCATTGGCACTGGCTAGTTCGGGCTACTTCCTTCTCCAACATCTCCTCCCAAGTATCAAGTGACAGAATGAGAGGAAATGGCCTCAAGCGGTGTCAGAGGCGGTTTAGATTGGATGTTAGGAAAAAAATTCTTTACTGAAAGAGTGGTCAAGCATTGGAACAGGCTGCCCAGGGCAGTGGTAGAGTCACCATCTCTGGAGGCGTTCAAAAAGTGTGTAGACGTGGCACTTCGGGACATGGTTTAGGAGGCATGGGGGTGTTGGTTTGATCGTTGCACTTGATGACCCTAAAGGTCTTTTCCAACCTTAACGACTCTGATTCTGATTCTATGATTCTATGACAGCTGAGCTGCGGTCCCTGTCTGGGGCGCTCACCGCCTCCCTACGGCCAGGCCTGACGTCATCGCCGACGGGCGGCACGTTACGCACACCCCGCCGCAACGGCCCGTCCGTGCGCGCGCAGCCTCCCCTCCCCTGCGGCCGCCTCCCCGCGCCGGCCGGGCCGCGGGCGCTGATTGGACGGCACCTTCCCGCTTCCTTCTCCCCGCCCGAGAACCCGCCATTTTGAAAACCTTGTTGATTCCGGGAGAGAGAGAGCGCCAGTGACCGACCGACCGACCGCGAGACGCGGAGCGGGCGTGTGTGTCCGTGTGTCGTGTCCGTGCCGTGTCTAGCTTGCTGCGCGCCGGGGTGACCGGCCCCGCCCCCTTCTCCGGTAACTGTCGCCTCCAGCTGCCGGTACTGCCGCAGCCGCGCCCGAGGAAGGAGCCAGAAGCCGGGGCTGGAGCTGAGGTGGGTCTTGCCGCCATGGCTGTGACGGCGCCCGAGAGTTCGGCGCTCCCGCCGGGCTGTCCCCGTGAGGGGGGTGACATGGGGAAATAAAGCGAGGCCGCAGGGGTCCTGCCCCGCCGGGGGGACGCCGTGTGCGGGGACCACTTGTCACCGGCCCTCGCAGGCCCCCGCGGGTTGGCGGGCTGAGGGGTGTTTTGCGCCCGTCGTGTTTCTTGGTCGCTCCGCCCTGCCCTGCGGCCGGGCGGCGGGAGCGGGGTGGAACTGCCCGGCTGCCTGCTGGCTCAGGGAGCGGGGTGGAGCCCGGCGCTGCCCCTGCCGCCCTTCTCCTTGGCCGCCGGCTCCTCCCGGCGCTGCCCATCGCCATCGCTTTCCCCGGCCTCCGGCTAGAAAGTCGGGAAGGGGACAGGTGGCGAGTCCTTGCCTGAAAAGTCCTGGACGAGGGTGGGAGGTGCCGTTGTGCACGAGAAGCCTTCCTGGGGCGGCTTGCGAGATACCTTCTGCCGGCCGAAAATATCCCCGGCTTAACTATTCCTAAAGGTGGATGTCCGTACCCTTTTCCTCTAAGCAAGTCGTCCTCATGGACCTGGTCGCTGGAAGTGTCTTTTTTTCCTGTTCCCCTTCTGCTCCCATTGAAAGGGGAAGGAAAGACAGCGTGTAGTACTTTGCTTGGCATTTCACTTGTGCGGACAAGTAAAATTCAGGGAGTAATGTCGTGAAAAAGTCGGATTATATTTCTGTGCCAAACGAAATGCTGGTGCTACTACCCTGAAAGAGATTTAAATTTTTTTCCCTAGTATTTTACCAAATAGTCTTTTATTCTCCTGATTATTGGTAATATAACTCATGTTTTCTGTCATTTGGAGTGCTGCTGTTCTATGGCACCTGTTAATATTGCCTATAAGCAGTTGACTTCGTTGTTTATTGAGTCTGACCGCTTCAGATATTACTGGCTTTAATATTGGAAAAAGAAAGTGGTTAATCATGAGGTTTCCTTCCTACCCCGCCCCCCTCCCCCCCCAAGGGCTTATACAACTGATGCTGTGTTTTGTTCCAGATCTGTAAACAGTGGAAGATTTCGAAAGCTAGAATTTTTCTAAAATGAACAGATAATGTTATCTTCCTTTGTTAGATAGACATTCTCTGTTGATAGGGAAATGGTACTCGCCAAAGTGAGATATTTTAATTTTGAAGTTACTGTTTAAGCCACTTCAAATGCTATGAAAAGACTCCTTTAAATATGCTAAGTACAAAGTATTTATTCTTTGTTGTAGATCCGCAGATTAAAAACAAAAAGCATTTTCAAGCCCTAAGATGTTGCAGCTATTTGAATTCTGAAAGCAGTATTAACTCTTTCTGAAATGCTCATAACTTTTATTTTTTTATATTTCTGTTCTCATATCCCACCTAAATATGTAGCTTGTTTAACTGATTGGGAAACTTGTATGCATAGTTAACTATGATCAGAAATAACTATTTGGTTTATAATATGGTGCGGTAAAGTTGTGGTATCTTAAAATGTTATAGTTCTTAATAGATAATGGCATCAGATGCTTTGAGTGGGTGTTTCCGAATGCTTCACAAATCAAGCTTGAAGACTTGTGTGTGGAAAGAATTGATAACCTTTTAAACTGTTCTTAACCAGGCTAGTTGCTGAATGGATGGCAACTCCTCCTGAAAAAATTTATGTATTGTGTGTATGCAGAATACTTTAGTGTCTTAAAGAATGTGAACAGTCACAATACAAGCACTATGACATTAATTCTACCATAGAAGACTTTTTTTAAAAAGGAAAATTCCTCTATTTTTCATCTGTAGTGCTATATTGAGGATGGTTTCCCTGATCGCTTTTTACAGAACCATACAGCATGTCTTCTGTTGCTTCATCAAAAGAAGATACAATGTCGTCTGAGAAAGCAGATGAGAAACAACCTGAAACTGAAAACAAAGCTGAGGAAAGTGATGAAGATGAAGAAGAGGAAGAAGAGGAGGAGGAAGAAAAGGGTATGTTTTTCCACTGAATGAGTTGTCCTTTAAAAAATGCCAGGCTTACTGAATGTAGTCTCCTGTGATCTACAATTATTGTTTAGGAGATTCCATGGTACATCTAATGGATCATAAATCGCTTCCCAGTGGACTATAACAAGCAATGCTAGAAACAGCGATACTGGTGTTCCTCAGGAAAGACTGAAGGAATTGCCAGCGTCCTGGATTCCTACGCCAGGGCTTTTCTGTTGTTGTATAAACTACTAGATGATTATAAGGGGTAGAGTCCTTTATCAAATTATTTGTATAAAAATGCATATCCAGAAAAGAATTGTTTTTTGCCAGTAACACTCTGAAGTGGTCCATGTTTTCAAAAGAGAGAAACTTGAAAACTCTGTGCAGTAGCTTTAGAAGCAGTGCAGATCTCTTTGCTTAACTGCTGTGAATGAATTTAGTGGGCACCTAAATTTAATTATATTGGAGGGGGGATATTCCATTTGACTACTTTTGCCAATAAAAATGATGGTGATATAGGATGAGCAAGCAAGGCACGTTTTGTGTTGTGGCATGTAATAAAGAGGGTAGTCAAGGAATACAAGATGTGATGAATGAACTGCTGTGCAAAAAATGTTAATTTCCATTGTGAAATCTGTAGGCACCTGTTTCACAAATGAACACATCTATGGGAATAGAGCTGCAATATGGCACAGTGAAAACCAAGTCTTGGGTGGTCTTGGATTCATAAAAGAGCTGAAGTTTGCCTTTAGGAAAGGTAGTAGAAAGAAAAGAACCTATGCTGTTTGGGAAACCAGAGTAACTGGAATTAGATTTTTTGAAACGGCCATTTCTTGTGTACATACAAGTATGTTTTGCTCTATTTTCATCAGATACATATCCAGTTTTGGTTATGTTTATACAGATTGTGAAGCTGCTTTCAGATGTTGAAGCCAGGATAGCCCATCTGTTTAGTGCTAAGGATAGTTTGATTTGAGGTCAAGTATTTTAGTATGAAATGTTTAGGTGAAGCTTGGGTTTTTGTCTTGACACAGTATCATTAAAGTAGTGATGTGCAATGTATATATAAAACAATCTAAATGTATTCATTACTAAGCAGTACCAGAATTACTGGGAATAGTATTCTTGTAGTGTTTGTGACACTTGGATTGTACCTTGCGGAGTGCTGCACTGTGTAGCCCTGTAAAGTTTTGTGCAGTGCCACTGTGCTTGTGGTTTTGGCTCTCCTACTGATATGTATGGGTCCTCCAGTCCAGTAGTGGGAAAAGAAAGTGTCTTCAGCCATGCTGGAATCTTCTTTTGTCCCTCTGGTGGTAGTACTCTCCCCAAGAGAGCCAAAGTGAAGCTGTGTGTGTAGGGGCTGGGGCATCCCAGAAGGAAACTGTGCAAACAATGTCACTTCTGTACCTCAGAAAGGCAGTAGAGGGAGAGACGGATGGGTTTCTGAAAATGCATAGTGCTGCAGCCTCAGTTGTGGGGTGGATTTTCCTTTAGGAAACAACCAGTCTTCAAGGTTAAGTTGGTTGCAGGATTGTGGTTAAGAACTAGAGACTCCAATAGACAGCTCTATAGAATGCCATTGGCCTGTTAATCAAAGGTTTGAAAGCAACATAGTACCTGGTTGTATCATTATCCGTTTTTGGTTTGCCATTTAAAAGATTCAGTGTTGCATCACCTGTCACTACAGTTGAATCTGCTCATGTAATGAAAGATACTGTGTTTAAGGAAGCTGCCTTTTGCAGAAAAGAGTCTCATTGTTGAAGGAAAAAGGGAGAAAAAGAAGGTAGACCGACTGACCATGCAAGTGTCCTCATTGCAAAAGGAACCTTTTACAATTACACCAGGTAAGCTTGTCCTCTCGCATAAGAATTGTGAGCGTTGGGAACCGTAACGAAACATCTTAAAAGATCAGGTTATTTGTTGTAAATGAGACCTACCTTAAGAGTCACGATCTATTTTAAAAATAGTAATGCTATTAAAATTCTATGAAACCCCTCTTATATTCTGTAGCATCAATTTAAACCTTAAAAGTTATATAACATTTAAACCTACCTGGAATAGGATCTTCAGTACCTAGCCACCACTAACAAAGGCAAGAATAGCTAGCATAAGAAGAAATGCCAAGTCCACATACCCTGGTCTAGGTAGTGTCAAGTGAACAGACTGTCAGAATGCCTAATTGATAGGAAAAGGCCTGCTTAATGTTTGACCTATTGTAATGTCTGATGCTATCCTGAAATAACTTCTTTGGTTTTGGGTTTTTTTTAAACAGTAGATATTTGAAGTTATAAACACATACTTAAATATGAATGTGATGATTTGCATAATTGATTTTAACTGTTTCAGGAAAAGGACAAAAACTCTGTGAAATTGAAAGGATACAATTCTTTCTGAGTAAAAAGAAGACAGATGAACTTAGGAACCTGCACAAACTCCTCTACAACAGGCCAGGCACTGTAAGAACTTAAAATCAGCCTTTTACATCTATTAGTTTTCAGGCATAGTGAAAGTGTTCGTAGTATAGGTTTTTTACATTTGCACATATGGGCACACTTCTTAAGTGTCGTTTATTACAGACTACTTAAAAAAATGAATATTGCAGGACCAGCTGAGCAAGCCCATAATTTTTCTAACTCCTGTAAACTACTCTCCCTGTAAGAATCCTATGGAAAGGTGTACTGAATTGTAAGTCCACTTGAATATACTTTTTTTTTAGTGGGGGAGGGGTGGTTTACTTTATGAGGATGAGTTGGAAATAATTTATGATTCACCTGCTAAATTCAGTGAAAATGCTCCATGTAGTTATTTTGTCCAGCTTAGCTTTTTTTTCTTAGTAGTTCTGTTACTTTTACATTTGAAACCTGTTAGTGGGTTTTTACACATCACTACTTACCTAGTCATTTTCTCCTTCAGTTTGCACTAAGTAGTAGAAAGTAAAACTACATTATATGTCAAATCTTAAGAGTGATTTTTGTCATATTTATCGAAGACAATTAAAATATTAGTTAAAAACTGATATGCTCACTTTTATATATAAGGATGAAACAAAATATAATAGCAAATCTTTCTTGGAGCCCTTTATGTATCAGTGATCATACTTCAAATTTCAGAGTAAATATGACCCATTTAACTTGCTAATAGAGATAAAACGGATTTAGAGGAAATTAAGGCACACAAAATTTTACTCTTTCAATGTTACAACGTTTATAGGAATTTGTTTTTAATCTCTTTGTATTTTGGGAACTTAACCAGTACAGAAACCAGGAACTGAATAGTACTGGTACAGATACATGCTAGCTGTAATACCTCAGATTACTGCTGCAAATGCAGTGCTTGTTCAAATAGCAAAGAAAACTGTTCCCTCAGGTATTTAGGAAAAAGAACAGTAGATATTCATTAAAACCCACTTATGTGAATTATGCGATTTATTCAGCGCGGCAATAAACCAAACTAGAGAATTTCTGACCTGGTGCTTACAGGGTTTTGCAAACTTTTGGATTGTCCTGAAGTAGAACTTAATTGTTGATAGGAAAGGTACAATGACAGAACCATGTAACTTTCTGATTTAACTGGCTGGAAGTCATGATGTGGAAGTCATCAAACTGCTTCCATTTACCCTTCATGAAACCAGTAACACTTTTCTGCTGTCTTTGAGTGGAGATACTGGGGTACCATTACCTCAGAGTCCATCTTTCCCACTTAGATTGCAGATCTGAGATGTAACTGATTTAAGAGACTGTATTGTTTATTGATTATGCAACACGCAACTAAGACACTACCAACTCAATTATACTGTTATTGTTAGATTATTGAATCAATTATTAATGAATAATCTGGTCAACTAATAGACACACAGCTATCTTCAGTTTCATAATTATGTGCAAATGATACAAATGTGAATTGTAATACTAATTAGAGACAACTGCTCTTGAAATACAGCTCTCACCCTTCCCTCCTGCACCACTTACTTGGTTGCAATTCTACCCCCCTTTTGCTCTGCACTCCAATGTTTAGTCTTTTGGACATAGACTTGTTGGAGAGTCCAGCTGGATTGCTGCAGAGTCCCAGTGGTTTGAGTCCAAGGATATGAGAATACATTTATTTGCTTCATAATACATTCAGTTTGGTAGTATGTCAGTATGGTTTCATCAAAATTATATTTAATCAGAATTGTTGGGAGCTCAGAATTCTGTTTAAGGAAGATCAGATGGTGTCTTGTATGCACGTTCTGTGTGTGCTTTGGATCATAATTAACGTTTTCTAGTAAAACATACCAACACTATCTGCAAATTTTCTTCAGGTACTGGACAAAGATAAGTACCTTTGGAAAAGGAGCTTAGCTTTGCTTAAAATTATAAACTAATGGAGAAACACCAGGAAAAAAAAATTGCAGAACTATTAAGAAAGTGAGTTCAAATTATTCTTGATAGTTTTATAAAGATCTCAGAAGAATAAAATATTTGGGGATGTTTTTTAACTTATTTTTTGGTAAAAGAGGGAGTGAAAACAAACACCTTAAATATATTGGGATCTTGACAGGAGGAGTTTTCCTGTTACAAGGGCTGTCGCAATGAAAGTTCATCCCTGTTCAGGCTGCGGGTGTAACAGTAGAAGTTGTAAGTTGGGTGGTATGTAAATGCAAAAATTGGTCATGCTAAAGAAAAGGTTCAAAAGTACAATCATAGTCCTATGTAAGACTTTAGAAAAGCAAATAAAGCAAATCTGCTTTAGCAGACTATATAGTAATAATGAAATGCACTATTCTATAGCAAATTACATGGTACAAAGGATACAACAGGCTTCATATGAACGTAGCTGTGCAAACCTGTAAATAACCATATGGTACGTTCTAAACAACCCTGAAATAGCAGGTGATTTTACCTGCTAAGTTATTAAAAAGAATTAAAAGTAGCAATATCACAAGAACTTAATTGTTGTAGCTTGGCTGTCACAAGATAAATAAAGGCATAATCCATGTAGGTCATAATTTAAAAGGTATAACTTTGTCAACAGAAAGCTAACTGCTAGAATAGATTCTTGTATGAGAAGTTAACAAACATAATTGGATGAAATCGTTCAAACTACTTGCATAGTAGTAATCTGTGTGTTCTGTTCTAGGTTGCTTCCCTAAAGAAGAATGTGGGTCAGTTCAGTGGGTTCCCATTTGAAAAAGGAAGTGACCAATACAAGAAGAAGGAAGAAATGTTAAAAAAGTAATGATCTCTATTGCTACTTTACATAGCTTGGCTCATGCTATACACTCCTTTTTATTTTCAAGATTTTACTTCATATTAAATTTAAACTTTAAGGTGACTGGCTGTTTCCTAGAGCTCTGTGATCTGTTTCTGAGCTCATTTTGATCACACCAACTGATCTCTTAAGACAACTCAAAATGTGTTAAAAAGATTTAAATTGTGAATGTTCTATTCACAATTCCTACAGTCCTGGCTTTAACTATTGCATGCTAGCTAGCATATTCTTCTGCCAAGTGAGAGGAAAACTTTCTTTCTCCAGGGCAAGTGTGGTGTTGTGAATATTGTGCTCTATTCATGGGGCAAACTTGCATCCTTCTATGCCTCAAAACCTTCCTCTTTCAGAATCAAAGCCATTTCTGCTTATTGTATAGTAAACATACATTTGTTAATTGCTGTAGCAACTATCTAACAAATCTTTTTTTTTCTTTCTTACTTCCAGTTTTGTTCTTTTTTACTGTTTCCACACATAAGTTGCTTCTCTATTAACAGGAGAAGCTGCTGCAGCTTGGTTTTGACTGGACTGAAAGGGTTTAAAGATGCCCTTGCATATTTGTGCAGCTAGTTGTAACAAATGAAAGATTAGGAACTTCTACACAACTGATTCTAAGTTGGGTTTTCTGTGTCAGTTTGTTGCTAGTGGAAAGGCTTCCAGAATTTTGGAATTTGCAAATCTTCCTTCCTCAGATACGCATTTTTCTGGGAATGGAGTTTGTCACACACATGTGAATCTACAAGACAAACTCTGCCTCAGGATGGGAGTTTTGACATTTCCCACAAGTTTAATTGGATAGTTCTTCCCCTTATCTGCAGAAGGTCATAAAATAAAGTAATTTTGTACATTTTTTCATATTTTTCCATGTGAAGGAACTACTAGCTAAGTTCTATTACTCTTCAGTCTTCAGCAAATATTCTGAAAACTGGTTGTGTTGTCACTCTAATAGCAAGGTACTGAGCCCTGCGTGCTTGTGTTACTGTGGTAAGTTCTGCCGTTTTTAGTGATGTAGGAAACTTGATGATTAGATTATTGACTTATTCTGACTATGTGGTTGATTTCTGCCCATGCTGTACACTTGCATGTCATCATGTTTTAACAGCATCAGACAAGATGAAGAAAAGACAATTTGTTTTGCAGAATCCTAATGTTCAGGTTATAAGCTAAAAAAATGAGGGTTGAGGTTGGTGTCTGGATTAGTTTTGCTTACAAAACCCAAGAACTACTTGCTGTGGAAGTTACTCAAAACTTGTATGCACTTGTTTATTCCACACTTGAACTGCATTTTAATACTTAGTAATTATGTTTGCTGTTACCTGTAGATGTATCTTTAAAGCATTAAAAATATGAAATTATTTAGGAGGCTATATTTATTCTAAATAATAACTAGATCTATACTACACTATAATATATATCTAACATATTAGAAATATATTCTTTCTAATCTAAGTTAAAATACAAGGACAAATGCCATGTGTAACACAAGTCATAAGGCATTTTAGTTAAAGCAGCAATAGAACCGTAAAATCCTAAACTTGGTATACAAGGCCTTGAAAATTTGTTTCAAACTTTGGTGCTATGCAGTTTTTTAAATCTGTTAATGAATTAAATGATTTTTAACTCTACAGTACTACGGTCTTTTAAAATGTAAAAGATCAACTTTTGATTCTGCAGGAATACTTCACAAGTATTCAGTGTATCCCCAAAAGCTAAACAGGAAGGCTCGCTGCATGTTAAGATTGCACAAATTTTTGTATAACCTTGTCTAGAAAAATGATTGAAAGATTTGGATTCATTGTTGGAAGGATGGTGGAGTAACTACACTTTAAGGCAGGGAGATGCACCAAACCAGTTAAGATTTCCTGTTCTCCCACGACCTAAAACATGGGAGAACGAAATTGCTCTGCCCCCTAAAAAGTCCGAACGTTTAAAGGGACAGTCTGAAAGTAAATGCTACTTTAGAGAAGTTGCAGGCCACCATTAAATAGTTGCACTGACTTTTAAAATGAAAAATGAAAAATAAGTTTCCTTTGCCTTTGATTACCAGAAATAGCTATTAAACTTGTAAAAAATGGTCCGACAATGAGATCCATTTTTCAGGCAGCGTTATACAAAATGAGTGAAGAGGAAAGCATAGGCATTTGAAGGGAGGTAGCAGGTAGAATAAGTAGGGGATGGTTTTTGTTTGTTTGTGGTGGGGTTTTGGGGGTGCTGTGCATTGTGTTTTTTGTTTTGGTGGTTTTGTTTTTGTTTTGTTTTGTTTTGTTTTTTTTAAATCTCACTAAGCTTGCATCCTGAAATCATACCCTCAGAGGATTTGACTCTTTCTTCCTACTTTTTTCAATACCGGTGGGACAGTTGGTTCAAGATCCTGTTGGAGTAAAGGGGGCGGATGTCAGTCTCTTAAACTTTTGTCTTGATTAGAGGTACTTCTGTAAAGGGGTAAGGAACCAGAGAAAACAAAGGGAGACCCACTGCCCCTTAAGAGTTCACATCTTTTCCCACTGGATTTATTGTCCAAGATTGATTCTTTCTAATGTGGTAGATTAGGAAGATTCTGGGGAAGATTTTTTAAAACTTTTTATATATCCTACTTTAGACACATGCGGATGGAATTTTGTTTGCTTTGTGTAATATGGTGGTGGTTCCTTGCTTAACTATAGATAAGACTGGAAACATAGTTAAGTGTATATATTCATGTCTATTGTCAGGTTGCAGACACAAACCAGAGAGCACCTTCTAGCAGTCAAATGTTGACCAATTGTTTAGGATGTGATACTGAATTTTTTTTCTTTTTTTCTCTCTCTCCAGATTTAGAAATGCAATGTTGAAAAGTATCTGTGAAGTTCTTGACTTGGAAAGATCAGGAGTTAACAGTGAGCTGGTAACCAGAATCCTAAACTTCTTAATGCACCCAAAATCTTCAGGCAAGGTGAGATGCAGGTTGTTACGCTTGCTTTTATTGCTCTGCTCTGATGAAAAAATGCAGCTCTTTTCCTTATTATTTGCTTGTTACCAGAGGTGATACAGTTACTGTTCTAACTTCCTGAAGTAGCAATGGCTTCGTGAAACAGAGTAGCTCTACTTCTACGAGCATCCATAATGGGGTGAGGACTTGGATAGAAACTGTATGCTTACATGTTAAGTTGCACCCATTAATACACTGTTAGTGCACAAAAGTATATGTTGTCAGCACATGAAGCTAATTAGAGATAGCCGTACCTAAATACCATAAATAGCTTCTGCTTTGTGGGTGAATGGAGGGGAATAGACATAATACGTGAGCAGGAAACAAAAAGAAAAAAAAGTGTCAGAGCAAGAAATGAAACATGGAAGGACAGGAAAATATGCTGTCAGATGTTACCTGGGTATGCTGCAAGTTGACGAGTGTATGTGATCACACTTGGCCATCACAAAATGGAATTTGTTGCAAGGCTGGGAAAACTTGCTTTAGCTAATATATGCTAGTGCACTAGATTCAGCTGCCAAGACTACTAAACTCTATTATTAATCCTCTTGAACTTCCAGGTTTTAATCTAAAAGCAGTACTTAAATACTTAGACTGTTGCTCAGAAAATAAATTTATTCCCAGGAAACACTGGTAAATGATGTGAAAAAGAAGTCTGCATGCTGTGTTAGGGACACTGGTACTGAGTGTCAAGAAAATGCGCTTCTGCATAAGACGTGACAGAGTTCCTGCCTTTTAAGTCTTCTGAGGAGTCGTCAGCTAATTTTTTACCAGAAGAAAAAAACTTGCTTTTATGGGTTGGCAGGGTGTAGGTAGATAAAAGACGCCTTCTAGATTGTTCTTTCTTCTTTTCCCTTCCCTAACCCCAACCTTTGAAGATTTGTTGGGTTAGGGGAGCGGAAGGGGTGCTTAGCTTAGAACTGAAATTTCATCTTACTCAGCTCCATCTCTGTAATGAATTTCTGCTTACTGCAAAATGTTATGGCTTAAATGTAGTACGTAAAACAGTCCTGACTTTTGTTATTAAGACTTGGAGACCTGTATATTTGTTTACTGTTCTTTCATGGGATTTGAAGGAGTTCATATTTTAAAAACTCACTTTTGTATTCCTACTTGGATAACATGCATCCCGGTCTCTCAGCCGTTGCCAAAGTCCAAAAAAACACCAAGCAAAGGTGGCAAAAAAGAACGCAGTAGCACTGGAACAACAAGGAAAGCAAAACGCACCAAGTGCCCAGAGATTTTGTCAGATGAATCCAGTAGTGAAGAAGATGAAAAGAAGGAAAAGGACGACTCTTCAGAAGAAAAAGAAAGTGAAGATGAGGTAATGAAGTTTTTTGCTTGTTTTTCAACATAGGGCTAGAAAGATCTGTCATTATGTGGTTGTTATCGATTGGTAATTCTTAGAACGTGCAGAGCTGGGGGCTAAGTGATGTTTAACTGAATGAATGGTTTGAAAGAAAAGGGAGCACATCTGCAATTTATAACAGATTTTTGTAATTTCTTAGTACATTAAATTTAGAGAATAATAAGGTAAGAGGCAAAGGTTCTAATTCTTGGATGTATATATGCACCTTAAAACCATTTTCTATATGTCATTTGGGGGCATCCAGGATTTCAGACATAATTGATTGCATTTCTTGTATCATCTTGTGATGACTTGATTAATGTAATTTCATAAAAATTCCCAATATCTATCTATCTTTTTTTTCTGTGTAGGGTTTGATTGGATACCTAGGACTCAACTTTGAAATCAGTAGAGGTCCCTGACCTACCTGGCTGCATTGTTTTTGGATCTTGGTTCCATATTTCTCCTGGATTTTATGTCCTAATCTCTCTTTTAGGGTTCTGTGTCTTGGATCGCAAAGATAAAGTGAGCAACATAGTAAGCAGCCTTACAAAGATCCCTGCAATCTCCAAAGTGTTCTCATCTCACTGTATTTTCTGTTTTTTCTGTTTTCTTTGAAACTTCTTTTAGCCTTGCCTAGTAAGAGAGAAATGAGATGAACTTTGTATTTAAATGCAAAATACCTTTCCCAGTGCATTCCCTTTCAGTCCTGTATTCAGTCACAGAACAGACAAAAAACATGGAAGGCCAGTGCAAATGTAAAGCTGACTTGTGTACAAAGTGTACGCTGATTTGTCTGTATGCCTGAAGCCTGGAAAAAAAGAAATGAAAAGGAGCTACAAGCTCCATTTTATCCTATATTTTCATTTAGATGGGACTGCCTTTTTAGCCTTAATCAGAGCCCTGCAACAAACAGCAATCAGTCAACTAAGTGTTGGTGTCCAAGGAAATTCTTTATGTAAGCTATGGAACCTTTGGCTGTAACGTAAGACCATTATTTACTTGGGTTACGTTGTCTATTGCAGTGAAGTGTGACATGCTGTTACTATTTTCTGCAGCTCAAACTAGTTAACAAAAATCTTTTATTGAGAGGCCAGTTTCTGTAACTTTAACAGTTTATTCTGTCACTGTTATTTTGATAGGTGTTAGTTTTAATTTAAAAAGATAGTTCAAGGAAATTCCCCATGCCACTGTGAAACAAACTTAATATTTAGTTTTCCTTTTTCTTTCCCCACAAATTGCAAATTGAAAGAGGGCTGAAATACTAAAAGTTAATTTTATATTCATCTCTTCAGCCATATAGTCTTCCTACTGTGAGGAGAGGAATATCGCTTTCAGAGGCAGGGCTTGTCTTTTGGAAAATGTTTCAAGAGCTCAAGTTATTTAAAAACCAACCAACCAAAAAACCAAAACAAATTAAAAACCCCACAAAACCAAAACACCCTCCCCCACTCAAACAAACAAAAACCAACAAACAAAAAACCTTACAGTAAACCCCTTTGATCTAACTGGGTCTTCTTTGCCTTCTGTCAGAAGGTAGGAGTTAGATATGTCTGCCAGGCAATAGCTGAGTAGACTGAAGTCTTTGGAAACTGAAGTTGAGTTGTGTGGAGTAAAAGCTTACTACAAAAATATTGGTATGTGAGATCACATTGAATATAGGAAATGGTGAAATGGAAAATATCTGCATTTGTAGAGCTTTAAGATTGCAGCAATTTTTTAAAAAAATTAAGTTTATGACACCCTTTAACATACTGCAGGTGGAGGGATGTAGGTAGCACATGAGCTTTGCTGCCCCAGCTCTGTTGGAATCTTAGGCATGGAGTGGCTGGAATAGATTGTCCTCAGAGTTGTGTCTCTCTTGATAGCAACTATTTCTTTAAACAATACAAACAAACAGACATCTTACAGTTACCTGGAAGCAAAAAATATCTGAAATGTTTGTGTGGGGAGCGTAATTTTTTAAAAAAACTGAAATTTGAGTTCCGGGTTTAACTTCTGACTTATAGCTGGTGATGGAGCTTTAGCAGAAAATCAGAAGCTGAAAAGTTAGAAACTACAAGCATTTATTTAGAAATGGGGCAATCCTTGAATGTATTTTCTGAATTTCAACAGCAAAAGTCTTTATCCTTTATTTAACACTGCAGAGTGACTGCAGTGATAACTGAGCATGCCAATATAAATAAATATAATCTGGTTTATTAAATACTAGTTTCCTGAGTTGCACCAGGTACTAATGGGAAAAGCAGTTAAAAGTTATATGAACTAATATTAATTGTTTAGATGTGATAGTTTGCTCAGTTGACTACACTGCCATTTTAAAAATAAATTAGAATTACGAGTTTAGTAACTACTGCTAGTTAATTTGTTTTGTTTCATGACGTACTTTTCTCTGAAGTATGGTTTATTCCTGGTCAATGTTCCATGTTTGTTTCTGTGAGGAAAGTTTTCAGCCTTGTCAGAAGTACTATCTAAAGATTTTGAGTTAAGCACACATTTAATTTGTGCCAAAAATGCAGTGCACTGATATGTGTATACCATATGTATCCGTTCTCAGTTTCTTCTGTTGCTGTTAACGCAATGATTTTTGGGGTTAACTGGTCACAATAATTGGGCAAATTATTAGCGAATGTAGTTCTCCTCAGCTAGTGCAAAAAGAATTAGCTGTGTGTAGTCTGAGAGAGCTATAGCATGTAGAAGTAATAAAATACAACATAGTGTCCTTTCTTAAAGGAACATCTTAAAAGTGTTTTTTTAAGCTAATTATAAGTAATTATGAATGGAAGGCTGTATCTCAACCAAACTACTAGTATAATGAAGAAGTTCTAACTGTTTGAGCTTCAGACCCCACGTAGAAGGACAATGTGAAACTTAAAAGAATGTAGGAATACTCTTTGTGAACATATTCCCCCTATCGTACAGGGGTAGAAATTGCTGGTAAAATACTGTAATTAAATTTGCTGATTTAGCTTATATTGACAGAAAGGATAATTGCCATTGTGGAAAAGGGGTATGGATTTTTTTGGGTAGAAACCCTAATTTTAATTTTCTGTTTTTCTTCTTTATAGCCCCCTAGAAAAGCATCTAAAAGAGAAAAATCTAAAAAGATTACTTCCAAAACCAAGAAAGCTATGAAGGGTGCAAATGTCAAGAAGGCAGACAGCAGCACTACTAAAAAAAATCAGAACAGTTCTAGAAAAGGTAAGTGTTTAAATTTTTCATCAGACTTTGTCTTGTAGCTGAACTGGGATGCTTATTAGAAAGCAAGCTTTTGTACCTAACTGTGAAAAAACAGAAATTTGGTGAATTGCTGGTTTGCTACTTGATGTATCTTTTCTTGCAACTGTAATTTTTTAAAAAAAGTTCTTTGTCTGGCAATACTTTACGTGATTTCTGTTGTTTACATATGTATACTATTTATCTGCACGTAAATGGAAAGTATCAGCCTGGTTCTCCCTTCTGCTGGAAGAATGTTAGCAAAATTCTGTTGGTGCCTCTATAGTGGCTTCATGTGAATCTTATACAATTGGATCAATTACATGTAAGGTATATGTGATTTTTTTTTTTGTTAACATGGATATAGGTTCTGCATGTGTCCTGTTCTTGGTTTTCTCATATCTGACAATATGCTTAAAAGGTATAAGTACATTGAGTTCCCTCATACCTGTGTAAAGATTGCAGCAGTGCGGGTGGGGGGAGCGGTTTCTTCCTAAGCAGCTTTGCAGAAAAGGACCTGGGCAGGGGCGGGTGGTTCTTGCAGACAATGGGTTGAAGCCAATTCAGCAGCGTGCCCTTGTAATAAGGAGCACTGACAGCACGCTGGGCTGTCTCAGCCAGTGCGTAGCCAGCAGGCCGAGGGAAGCGGCTATTGCCCGCATTCAGCGCTTGTGAGCCTGCCTCGGGAGTGCTGTGCCCAGCTTTGGGCTCCCTGTTGCGAGACAGGCACGGACATACTGGAGCGAGTCCAGCAGAGGGTCAGCGAGATGGCCAGGGGTCTGGAGCAGACAAAGTGGGGGGGGAGAGGGGAGGCAGAGAAAGCTGGGCTTGTGCAGCTTTAAGGAGAGGCAGCTAAAGGGGGCTCATACTGCAGTCTGCAGCTACCAAATGGGAGAGAGTGGGGAAGGCAGGGCCAGGCTCCGCTTTGAGGCGTGCACAGTGAGAGGCCGGGAGGCAGCAGGCACAAGCTGCCACCAGGGGAACTGCAGTTATGTGTTAGGGAAGAGAAGCTTTGCCATGAGGGGGGTGGAGACAGAGAAACGGGGCCTGGAGCAGTTGTGAAGTCCTGGTTGTTGGAGACATACAGAATTCAACCTGGCAGGGCCCTGAGCAGCCAGCTCCATGTTGGCCCTGTTCTGAGTAGGAGCTTAAACCAGATGATCTCCAGAGGTCCTTTCCCACCTTAAATTCTCTGGCATTCTGTGAGATAACTCTGTGTCTCTGTCACAATTGTAGTATGAATTACTAATGCAGCGTGTATCTATACTGCAAACATACTTCATTTAATGCCAGCATTGGCTTATGTTTGCTCTAGCACAGGTACCAGTTCAGATTAATTACCCTGATTGTCAGCGTATTAAGAAAAGGTATAATTAACTTCTTAGGCACAGAATTATGCTAAACTTCTTTCGTAGCCTTATTTCTCAGCAGAGTAAACTGGCCTGTGCTGAACTCCCATGTATTTTCAGATTGGCTGCTGGCAGTACTAATGTGGCTGACTCTGTGTGAGTGTATCCGTTATTTTGTCATCAACATATATAAATGTATATGTTAAATGTTATATGTGTGTTTTGCATATGTTATATTCATAATTTCTTCTTTACTCCTACTGCATTTCTGTTTTCAGTGTATGTTCGCAGTACAAAAATCAAAACGTTCAGTAGGTTTTTCCATAAACTCATTATCTAGATTGTTTGGCATCTGCTCTGAATTTTGCCTTGTTGGCAGTAGAGGAACTGAGTGGATGTTGGACTCATTCGGTCTAATTTCTTTGCTGCTGGAAAAGATTGTAGGAGTGTCTTGTGCCTCTTCATTTACAATTCTCTGCATTTGTTGTCATGGTGTTTCTGACACCACATTCAGTAATACAGCACTGGAAAATTACAAGATCCTAGTGCGCAGCACTGCTGGGGAAAAGAATCAAACTCCTTTTTAAAGCAAATCAGTACTTTTTTCGGGCCATAATATCTCAGTTTAGAATTGCTCTAATAAAACTTTTTTTACTTTGATAGATTGTTTAATCTGTCCCATACTTTCTAGAGTACATATTGATTTGTAAACTGATAGTTCATCAACAATGATGCAGATTCATAAATGTAGTACTGATAGCATCAGCTTTGTTTTTAAATGGATGATCTGGCAAGATGTCTATTTTAAGGGAGAACATCTGTATTAGATGTTTGGAGAAGGTTCTGAGGGCTTCTGTTTTGGAGGAAGAAAGCAGATGGACAGAAAATCTTTTATTACAATTCAAATTCTTCTTCCTGTTTAGAAAGTGAGTCTGAGGATAGTTCAGATGATGAACCTTTAATTAAAAAGCTGAAGAAACCACCCACAGATGAAGAACTTAAGGAAACTGTCAAGAACTTGTTGGCCAATGCAAACTTGGAGGAGGTCACAATGAAACAAATTTGCAAGGAGGTAAGCAAATATTATTTTGCAATCTCTTTTTAGGTAGTGGGTTGTCTGTGAACTAACTTTTGTCATTGTTTCAGAAATGGAGGCTTGCACTCTGCACAATGGTTCAGAAATGAAGTAGTTTTGCATTGATTTATTTACTTGCCAACAGCTATAACAAGGAGAGCTTTAATCTTAAGATACACAACACTGATACCCAACATTAGAAGGGAAGTCTCCAAAGAAAAATTAGCTATATGGAAAGCAGCAGTTTTACCTGGAAAACAATTGCCATGTATTAAAGTGAAAATATTTGAAATGTTGAAACAGTGCAGCAGCTTGCTGCTGTTAAAAGGGGAGGGCTGTGTCCTGCTCTCTGTACGTTTCTCCTGCTCCCCTTGATCTCATTCTTAGTATGTTCTCTTTGAGTCCATTCTACTCTCATGTGTCAGCAAAATATGAATAGTTCTCAGCTGAGTTAGTGAGTTTAATCAGTTCAACAAGGAATCCATTAAGTGTCAGGACAGGGCCAGGAAGGGGCCACGTGGCCGGAAAAGGGAAGGTTGGGGAAAAGTGACTAAAATACAGACAGTAGTGGTGCCTTGGTATCTTTTACAGTCAGTTAACTCGTGTGTGTTTTCCTAGTACTTCCAAGATGTTGTCCTGAGAAAAATAAATCAGAAGCTATTTTTATGAGAAAACTCTGTGTTTATATTCTGTACAAACTTTTTCTCATGTTCATAGTCATTCTAGAAAAGTCTGAAATTTTATATCTGAAACAAAATATTCTGCATTGGTTGCCAGTTTTGGCATCTGGGTTTTCTTTGGTTCTCTCCCACCCAGTTAACCAAAGAGTAGTTGTAGAATAGCACTCAAATGTGTTGACTCTTCTGTTAGTCACTTGAAAGGATCATGGTTTTACTTATTACCAAAAAATAAATAAGCCTTGGGATTTGATATTTTTTTCAGCTTCCTACACTAATGCAGGGGTATCTGACTACGTAGAGAGCGTGTAGAACAAAGATTGGAGAATTCTTATTTGTCTGACATGGCAAGCTAGGTGTTCCAATTTGTTGATGTGAAAAATTTATAATACTAGTTTAGTGAGTGAGGAAACACAAAAAATTACATGTATTTAAATATTCATGTTGTCAAGATAAGGACACAAAAATAAGCTTGTCAATTTCCTTGATTAACAGAGGGTGTTTTGGCAGTTTTAATACTAAAGTACAACACCAATTTTTGCCCTGATCTCATTTAAGGTCCTTCTACTCATGCAATACATTGCATGAAAGTAATTTGAGATTTGTTTTGTTTGGAGGTTTTTTACACTTTTTTCTTTTTTTATTTTTTTTAGGTCTACGAAAACTATCCTAGTTATGATTTATCTGACAGGAAAGACTTCATTAAAAAAACAGTCAAAGAGGTAAAGACTTTATCATTTAGAAAACACTCTGTGTTTTTTTTTTCTCTCTTCAGCCTATTAGAAAGTGGCGTGGCATCCTGTTCAACTAGTTTTAATAGCCTGTGTAGTATTGAAATTTAGTGCTCTGATAAAGCTGAACCCTGGCTCCGATATTTTCTTTTCTTTTGTATCCCTCTTTAAAAAGTAACTGCTTCAGACTCTCTTTTCTTAGCATGCCACTACTACTCTTATGAATTTCTTTGGTAAGCAGAACTAAAATTAAAGCTATTAAAATTTTTTATGACTTTTACTCTCTGAAAACTATGCATTTGCTTTAAATTACAGCCTTGGCTGCAAAGTGCACTATAATTCATACACTGACCACATATATTTGTAGGTAACAGTGCATGAGGTTGTATAGGCTCTGCAGACCTGCAAGCTCTGGCAATGGGAGATGGCAAAAGAGCATCAAGATAGGTAGTTTTTCTCTGTATGTGCTCCTGGTAGCACAGTTACAATGTTGCCTTTTAGTTTGCTGCACTGAGGATTAGGCCTGATGTAATGTATTCATGACAAAGGATTTATTGTCTAGTCTGTGGTTGGTAATTTGTAAGAAAATTTTCAAGTTCAATTACTTTTGTTTGCCCCAAAACTAAAAATGGAACTAGAGAAGTGAGGTTCACTTAGTGGAGTTAATGAAGTAACTTTTCTCTTGTGGCTTCATTTGCAGATATTGATACGTGACTATCTAGAAACAGTTATGTCTATGTGCTGTGCATACATGTGGCACTATCAGCAAACGCATATGCGAGCAATTTGCCTGCTGTAGGGATGTTCTTGGTTTTTTGTGATAGCAAAAGTAGAGTGTATTTTCTTGATAATGTGATGCAAAAGGAGGGGCTGTATGTAATTGGATTGAGAGAAAGGAGAAAACTAATACACTTCTCATTTCAGTTGATTTCATGATGTGATTTGACTGTGGGAAATGAAGATTCCTGGTTTTATGTTCCCATGGATTTGAAGATCTGATAGGCACCAGCAAAAGGAATGTGTCTTACCCTTGTGGTATTTAGTCAGAGCTGATTCTGCTGATTTAATGTTACGAGTGTTGATGTAAATTGCTTTGTGTATCTTTTTTTTTTTTTAAACAAAACTGCATCTGATGCAGTTTTTAGTTGAACATGCTTAAGTTTTGTGCATGGCAATAAATGTTCCCCTTTTTATAGTTTTGTAAATTTTGAATTGCTTTGTATAACTAGATTGATTAGAACAATCGTAGCTTTTTAGTGTGGATTACTAGCTTGCAGGAGATCTTAAAATTAAAAAAGATGAAAGCTGCTTATCTGCACATATACATGCAGAGACTGGAATATTGCAGTATTGGTTATAAAGATATTTTGAATACATATCCATTCTGAAAATAGCAAGAGTTAGTCACATATTAATGTCTTTTATATTCTAATGCATTCTACAGATGCAGAATTATTCTAAATATCAATTACTGTCTTGCATGTGTAGGCACTGAGAACTGTCAAAGCATGGTAACTAATTGGCATATAGATGTTATTTTTGTACTTCTAAAAGGCTTTCTGTTGTGTATATAAAGTTATTTCAGATTTCTTTTGTGCAAATCAGTTTTTAAAATCTTGTCTTAGGATTTATGACATGAAATGTCAGTGTTCAGCAGTGAGGCTGCGATGAAAAGTGGTATGCATAAGTTTCGTGAAACTACAAACAATTTGATGTTTTATGATGTTTGTCCCATCTTACCTTGTACAGAAACTAAACTGTAGTTTTATACTTAAGCTTTTCAGCATTTAACTTTGTAAAAAAGACTACAGATACATTTGGTTCAATGGCTTAACATAGTAAATAAAATCCCTCCAAAGGCTATAGGAAAATTTCTAAAGTCCACTTTGCAAAATATCTTTTAGTGTCTTGACTTGATGGCCTAGCGTCTCAGAAGTGGGTATCCCAGACATACAGCTGGGAGGCTTGATAGCTTTGGAAGCCCACAGTGGGGCTTCCGCATCAGGCAGTGCTGATGTGCGTGGTTAAGCTCTCTTCTGTATGGGAAAGCTCTTCTGAACCTGGGCCTTGGTGCCTCAACATGGACAATGGTACTTTTAAGCCTGAGTCTTGAACTCTGGCCTACAGCTTTTTGGATCAAAGTGAACTCCTAGCATAAATTTTTGTTGTGTAGGTTTCTGTTCTCTATACGCCTCGTTGCTAATACGGGAAGTCCTTACACTTAAAATCATGAAACTAGTAGTTGCCAAAGTGTGGGCTGCTGTTAACGCCATGAGCACGGAATCACTCTGACTGTAGTATTGCTGGAAGACAAAGCATATTTTTTTGAATTTTATTATTGTACAGTTGAGAAATAAGGGTTCATAAATGATCTAGATTCTGAAAATGTTCAGCCAGTTAGACTATTAGTCTTCACACACTTCTTGAATTTTTGCGTGTAATCCTTTATAATAAGGCTGAATGTAATGGGGGTTTTTTGTATTCAATAAATGTCTTTCACAAAAATGTAAATCAATTTTGATGATCTAACATTTGCTTAAATGTATAGTAAAAAAAAAAATCTATACAGAAACAAGGTTGTTGTCTTTGTCTCATCTGCTAGAAACTATTCAAGCCTGATTCATCATCAGGCTTCTCTGCTTTGAAGATACTATTGCTGAAATGTATGTCCTTGCACTAGCATAAGATTTTAAGTCTTCTGTGAGGTTGGTTTATTTGGTTTGGTTTGGTTTGTTTTTCTCTGAACTACCTTAGCATAAAAAACTCTTTAATTTGGAATTAAAACTGTAAAAAGTTTCCAAGTCCTGCTTAAAAACTGTAAGTCACTTGTGTCAAGTTTTGTTGGGCTTTGGATGGATTTTCTACAAATACTTGAACTGCCTTGTGATTTTCATGTAAGTATACCAGTCAGTTTTAATTATGTGGGTCAGAGTGTTTTTAAGATGAGTGGCTCCCATGTATAAACACTTTCTATAGTGTAAATTCTAATGAAAACTTACGAAAGGATAGTGTACTTCTATTTATTGTATATATACATTACTTGCCACTTTGGAATTGCACAGATGGAATGGAAATTAACTCAGTATCCTTCAAATACTTTAAATCTCTTAACTACAACTCAGTATAGTCCTCAACAGAGGAGAAGTGTCTGAGCTGTTTCCCTGTTAATCCATACCAGTCTGGCTGCAGCTGATACAAGATTCCAGTTCTTTCTACAGTTGGGGGAAAGGCTGCAAGACAATACTAAAAGGTAAATAAATTGTCCTGATTATCCTGATGCTATTGGATTAAAAACACAACTGATCAGGGCTCTAAATCCTGCACAGAGATGCCCATAAAAAATAGAAACTGGCTAACTAGGTAAAAAGTGAGTAAAGTGTTCAGGTCAGGTGTATGCCTTCTAGATGTTTAAGATTATGTCATGACCACTGTATTCTAGAAAAATAGTCCTAACATCTTGATGTCTTACAGCATAATTCCTACAGTCTGGTGTATTGGTTCCCCTGCTTAGTTAAGTCTTTGGTATTCAGTATTTTGGTTGGTGACCTGCAAGATTACAGAAATTAACGTGAATGACTTGCTTATATAAACAACTGTTCTTATGAGAGAGCTCGGCACTTGAGGTAACAGTGCATGGGTAAATGTCTTTCAGAAAAGAGCTGAGTTGGAGTTACATGGTAACCCATGGTACACTGCTCAGGCATGTCTAACTAAGATGAAATTAGGAAGACACAACTTTAAGTGCCATCCCACTTTTTTCCAGAAGTTTTTGCCTAATAGCCTTCTTTGAGCTGAACAGGCCGCTTATAGCATGTGTGTTCTTTCTGCATTATCCTGTTACAAGGCACATGACAAAGCAAGATCTATGAATGTCTGGGGTTTGATTAGCCACCACTAAGCTGGACTTAAAAATAACCCTTTTGGAGCCCAGGGTTTAATCTGATCAAATAATGCCCTGGCAGTGAGCATGGTGATTCAAATAAGGTTTATTAGCTCTGTTGCTGTTTCAGAGAAAGGATGGCTCATGATCACTTAGGTAGATCTAATTATTCCTGTTTCCAAATCAGGAACTTGACTGTGATCAAGTAGCTTCAACTGAGCTAGATGAAAGCATTCCTGAAATGACTTCTGGTGGTGGTGGTGGTGGTTATTTTAGTTCCTGTTATTTAGGGAGAACAGTGGAAAAATCTATAAGGCACCAGAATACTGTCTGAAAATTTGCAATAAGAAATTTAGTAAAATCCATGTTTCACTTGCTGAAAAAAGTTAACAGACATCTTGTATGCTGACAAGTGTGTTGTTTCCCTTCTTCAAATAAATGTCTCTCCTACCTTTGAATATGGAAACGCTTATTCAAGCAGTTAGCTGGAAGTTGTAGGTCTAAAAGTTTATTCAGATGAACCTTGACTTGCAGGAGAAATGGGCTGACAGGAACCTCATAAAGGTCAACAAAGCAAATGCAGCATCCTGCTTCTGGAATGGAATAACCTGTAAAACAGTGCGGGTGGGGGGAGCGGTTTCTTCCTAAGCAGCTTTGCAGAAAAGGACCTGGGCAGGGGCGGGTGGTTCTTGCAGACAATGGGTTGAAGCCAATTCAGCAGTGTGCCCTTGTAATAAGGAGCACTGACAGCACGCTGGGCTGTCTCAGCCAGTGCGTAGCCAGCAGGCCGAGGGAAGCGGCTATTGCCCGCATTCAGCGCTTGTGAGCCTGCCTCGGGAGTGCTGTGCCCAGCTTTGGGCTCCCTGTTGCGAGACAGGCACGGACATACTGGAGCGAGTCCAGCAGAGGGTCAGCGAGATGGCCAGGGGTCTGGAGCAGACAAAGTGGGGGGGGAGAGGGGAGGCAGAGAAAGCTGGGCTTGTGCAGCTTTAAGGAGAGGCAGCTAAAGGGGGCTCATACTGCAGTCTGCAGCTACCAAATGGGAGAGAGTGGGGAAGGCAGGGCCAGGCTCCGCTTTGAGGCGTGCACAGTGAGAGGCCGGGAGGCAGCAGGCACAAGCTGCCACCAGGGGAACTGCAGTTATGTGTTAGGGAAGAGAAGCTTTGCCATGAGGGGGGTGGAGACAGAGAAACGGGGCCTGGAGCAGTTGTGAAGTCCTGGTTGTTGGAGACATACGGAATTCAACCTGGCAGGGCCCTGAGCAGCCAGCTCCATGTTGGCCCTGTTCTGAGTAGGAGCTTAAACCAGATGATCTCCAGAGGTCCTGGGGATAAGAGGATGGCAATATTACATAACTTGCTTTGCCTTTTCGCTTGACCTTGTTCACTGGACTGCACTCAGTCATAGACTTGCTACTTCACTTTTATTTCTGATCTAATTTTTAGACAGCTGGGCTAAAAGGAACAAAATAATTCCCTCACACCAACTATTTCCTTGAAGGACTGTCATTCTTCGGAGGAGTGTGATGAAATCTACTGATTTATACTTTATTTTAAAAGTAGCATTAGATTTTGTTTCCATTTTAAAAACTGTTATACATTGAATGAATTTAACATTTTTCAAGACTAGTGTCAGATGTTATTAAAATAATTTCCTGCGGAGAGTTAGCATTAGGAGATCAACAAAGGTCTTTGGAACACAAACTCTGAACTGCTAATCAAGTATGACAGGGTTAGGGGAAAACTGAACATTCCACACAGTAATGCTTTCACTGTTTCAGACCTACATGTGTTACTGGTTGAGATAAACTTTGAAAAGGAGTAGGAATTTTTTTTTTAGATGCCTTCACTCAGACTTAAATGAACATCTAACCCCCCATTCAAGAAGAGCAATGTAGATAAGCATTATCAGAATGTGGTGTTGTATTTTAAATGTTTTGGGTATGTAGTCAGGCTCGCACATGCTTACAGTGATCTGTGCTAGTAGGAAGCATTGGGGACCATGATCCTACAAAGTATTCACAACTACAATTATTCAGTGAAAAGCATTGAGTGGTTCTCTGGTGATTTCTTCTGACTATTTTAAAATTATAGGCAGTCCTTCTAAACCATTATCATTTCCTCTGGCTAAGGAAAATAATCTGATAGAAGCGTATGACTGACTTTGTAAACCTTTGAGGCAAAGACACTTACTATTATGGCATTGTCCAAATAACAGGAAAGTCAGTACTTGGAGCTCAGAGAAGGCTGTAGAGCAGCATTTGTGATGAATTGTCTAACTGTAGGAATATACTAAAATGAAATCTTTAAATCAATATCAAATGTAACAAGAACGTAGTTGAATTTCAAGGAAAAAAACAAATGAAACATGAGCATCCTGTGGATACTTTCCAGTTTTATTCTGCTGCCATAACATAGTCACACAGAAGAGTTGAAGTGTAACAGATCATGCTCTGCATTCAAATCTTTTTGGTAACATTTAAACAAATCTACTCAAAGAAAACATTCCCCAGTTCTTTATTTTCAGGGAATAAATTAAACACAAAACACATACATGCTTGAAATAAATTTTAACATAGGTATTAAAAAAAATTTGGGGAACATTAAAGAATGAAGTCTCAGAACCAGCCTGATGTGCTTATACATTTTCAAATGAATGTAAATAAGTATGTTCCATTTTAATTTTATTTACTTCTCAAACTTAAGTGCAGCACAACACAGTTTAAGTGCCTTGGCATTAAAATAATATACAAATAATTAATAGACTAGGCCATTGGTAAATTTATCATTTGTTATCCTTTTTTTAATGCTATAAAAAGTGTGCAGCAGCTAAAGCCAAATGTGACAGTATTTGTTCATGTCCATCTCTATTCTCTAGAATATAGTATTTATCTACCTGCAAAGTTGTAAATAGATTTAAAACCCCAAGTACAAACTATCACGATGGAAGCATATGCCTAAAATCAAGCATGTTCAAACAAAACTTTAGACTGCAGAAATGGATGCTGAGCTCAACTTTCCAGACAGTTCCTACTCAAAATGTCGTGTGTTTATATGTTGTTAAGCTGACTGAAGTTTTGACCAAGGTCAGCTGAAGCAGCCACAGAATATGATGTTTTGGGCTTGCAGTAATAAGCATATTTCCTACCTTCAGAAGCTCTTCTACTAATTTTGTCATATATGATAAAGAAACTTGGAACTCAAACATTTGCAGCTCTCCATCTTGCCTAGTTATGCTATAAGTTGGCCTGTAATACATGAAATTAACAAAGTGCAAACGATTACCAAAAGCAAAATCTGATGTCTGATTATCTTTTACCATCAGAGCATTTTGTCTTGCTTTCCTGTAGCCTTTAAATTACAATTTCTTACTTGGAAATACTTTAGAACTGTACATACTAGCATTTTATGTAGAGGAAAATTATCAACAGTTCCACTTTTTCTATTCATATAATTCAGCTTTAAGAAGCAGAACAGAATATATATCTGAAAAACTTCTAGTTATATAAACATCTTCACCTTGTAAATTAGAGATTAAATAAAGGTATTTAACAATATCATTGCTAATCTAAAACCAAAATATTCGGTATTTAAAGAATTGCCTTTATTCAGTAGGATTTTTCTTAAGGTTGCTTGTTGGGTTTTTTCCAAGGATACAGCTTTATGGAAATAAGCACTGTAACTCAAAAAAAACTTTGCTGTGTCATTCTTAAATTAAGAGGTTGAAAAGAGCCTGTGCATGAGAGTGGGGGTGGGAAGGAGAATAAGTGCTTATTTTCCTTCCAGAAATCATGAGGTCTATGCAGTAAAGTTATAGGGAGTGTGTAGGGGAAGAGATCTAAAAGTTGGTTCTAATTTCTTTTCATTAGTACCATTTTAATGGAACAGTATTACCACAGATATCCTGGTTGTGTCTGCTTCATTTCTACTGAAAAATATTTTCTTCCTGTCCCATGGAAAAGTTATTAGACAGATGTTTAGTCCTTACTGAATTGCTCCCTCAAGTTGTTTTTAATAATACTTTAATAATAAAAGAAAAAGAAAAACTTCAAGTCAAAGTGCAAGCCACCTTATTTCAGCCCTTCATAAAAGTTAGTATTTTTCCTCATTCATCTTCACTTATTTTTTAAATATAAAAGCTGAATGAGCCATATAGTCCTTCACCCCCCACTGTGCACTCATATCAGTAGATAGTTCCTCTACTCAGCCCAAGTGAATTTGGAAGTTTGTTTTCAAAATAATCATGGAAATATAGTATGTTTAAGCTGTCCTGTTTCTACAGTGATCAGAAGCGCTAAGCAAATCTAAACTTATTCTTGTTACAATAGGCTTCTCTGAAAAAGTAGCAGAGAATATTTCAAAGTGTTTTAAAGTCATGTAAAAGTTATTTTTCACGATTTTATTAGCTACAATAACCTTTCTAGGATTGCACTGTAAACTGTTTCAGCCATCTGATTCAAAGGAACAAACTTGATATTCCAAAGCCCACTTAGTGGAGGCTAAGAATATGAAAAGTAATATAAAAAAGGTTATTCATTCCAAGTGGAAAGAATGATAGTTGGGTTCCTTCCTACAATAGATCTAGAATTTGTCTAGCCTATTCAGGCTTTTGGGAGCAAGTTTGGACTCCTTTGAGCAAAATCAACCTGAGAAGCACAGTTAGTGGAAAATTCCCATCATCATTATTAACTGCCAGCATTTTTAATGCTGTGTGTTAACTTAGTCTTGTTTTAATCTGACCTTCTGAAATGAAGGTTTACAATAGCATAGCCTGAGCCCTACAGAAGAGGACTCAACAAAAGTTCTGTTAGTTAAACTGTGGCCAGGGACACACTTGCTAGTAATACCTTAGCTGGAAAAAAAACCCCAACAATATATATCATTAGGGCCTAAGAGGAGGCGGGGAGAAAGAGGAAAAGGAGTATGAAGATTTTATCTTCAGGTACCATATTCTATTTAAGTACCACTTAGGAAAAAGGCAGCAAATAGGAAACTTGAAGATAGTTTTACTCACAGAAAACAATTAAAAATATACTTATAAACACAAAATTTCAATACTTAAAATGCTGCTATTTTGCTTGCTTCTCGGACCCCACTCAAGTAAGCTCCTGTAACGGTCTGAGGAAAGTGCCTATTTGTGGCCTGCATTTAAAATAAAAAAAAGTTAATTGTTTTGAAAACTATTAGAGCAGATAGAATTTCAGTTGAAAAGTTTTGTTTTCCTTAAGCGTGTACCAACATTTTTAAAAGCCATGGAAAACTTAAAGAATTTAGGAGGAAATACTTAAGAATTTTAGCTACTTCAAAATTTGCAAGCAAGTCAACTAGCAAAATTAGTGGTTTGTTTTGCCATCTGCAATTTAGTGGGGCAGGTAAGAAGTTCTGTTCCAGTATAGAATGCACCTACACCATCAGCAGTATGTGTTTGTTACGTTACCCAGAAGTGGAGCAACAGAAAGACAATTTGACTAAAAACAGGAGTGGATTGGATAGGCTTGTCATGTTCTGCACTTATCCGTTACACAGTTCACTCCTGACCTGAAATATCTCATAGACTTTCCATGCCCAATAGTAATATGAATAAAGAGGGTTCTGTGTCAAAATCAAGAAATATTAGCGTATTTGTGTAACAGAGTATTTATATGCTGCTTCTAGATTAACGGTGTTGGTTAGCAAAAGATGACCTTCCATAAGAAATAGTTCCCCAATAACCTTAATCAACAGTGACAAAGATACTTACCTCACCAGCAAAAAAAATTTTTCTTTGTATGTCTTCAGCTAGAACGTCGTAAGCTTCCCCGCTGCCACCTGTTTTTACAAAGCTGTATGCCATCTGGAGCCAAGGGTCTTTGCTCCAGCGAGTAACAAAAAACTTCACTGGGTCAGGAACCTCCTGCGTAATCAAAATAAGAGTTACACAGTGCAAAGAAAGGCTCATAATTGCTTAGCTTTTTCTCATAAACAGTTTCTTGTAATCTTTAGAGTATGTAGTATCATTATGACACAGATCACATTCCAGAATGCAATTCTAGTTTTCTTTATTATACTACTAACCAAAAAGATAATTTTGTTTGCTAGACTTGCCTGATGTCTGAAACATCATAGTTGCACTGTTCTGAATGCAACAAATCTGGATATTGTAATATACCTAGAACTACACATGAGAAAAAAATTCTCCTCGTAATACACATGTACTCTTGCAAGCAGACAAAATACCAATATCAACATCATTCAACATGTTTGTATGTATAATGTAAGCACTTTCCATCTTGGTATGGCATGACTCTCTGCTGCTTCTGCTTGTTAAATCTCAAAATGTAGCCTTCATTTTGGAGGTAATTTTTTTCCAATGGGGAAATAAAGTTACTTATGCAAGATGAGAAAATGAGCTGGCCTGAAAACTAGGTTCAGGGAGAAAACAAAAACCAGAAAGTCAGAGTGTCTGTAGCTAAGCCATGACAGTAATACCGTGTTTTCTTTGTCACATTGCAGCATGCAAATTCCACACAATTCTACCAAAAAGAGCCTGGATAACAATTATATGAAGGCTTAGTCAACTACAGCTGTGTCCTACTCTTGAGGGGCTTGTGACAAGTAAACAGAAGCACCCCTGGCTGGCTGTTACACAACATCTGGTATCAACAAATAGACTATTCCGCTCAGGTAGCACATGAGAGACTAAAGCTCAAGCAGTCAAGACAGTAGCTAGCCAAGTATGGCAAGCTTCATGGACATCCCAGATATTCTGGTACACCGCTGGAAGCTATCTTGTCTTTGAAAATCCCGCTGCGTTACAGACTGAAATTCACAGCTGCTATAAATCACAGACACGAAAATCACTCTTCTAGACTAGAGTGGCACCAAAACCAAAGACCTGTTTGCTACCATGACATTCTCATGAGATCAAAATACCAGGTATGTGAACTTACATTGCACATGATTCTGGTAACTGTTAAGCCATTACCAAAAGTATGTTTTCTAGGAAAAGTTGGGCTTTCAAATGGTGACGTTTTTCCAAGATCATTAATCCTAACATCTGAACCATCGGTAGAACTTGAGAGATCACTCATGAACATGAACACAAGCATTCCTTGGGATCAAACCGCTCTTAAGTAATTTAGCTAAGGCATTACTTTCTACAGAGTGGAATGCAAATAATATTGTTAAGTGATAGTCTTCTGCTCGCCCCAGGTTTCTCTGATTTTCCTATTAGTTTTTATCCAGATGATGAGCTGGGGGAGGGGAGAAAAAAGGGTAGAAATTTTTATTTAATTTTTTTTTTTTTACAGTCAGGATTTAGGGCCCTTGATAGGTGATTTTGCCTGTACCTCCATCCCAAGACACCTCAGGAAGGGTTGTTTCTTATTAGATGAGGAAATTTGGTTTGGTTGGGGGTGGTGGTTGGAGTGTTGTAATTTCAGTTGCTTTTTATGTGGCAGGAGGGGGAATCACAATCAAATTCATCCAGCCTAAAGCTTTTGTGATGTATTGGAAGCGGTGATGACCAAAAAAAAAAAGTTTGGAAAAAGCGACAGCTAAGTAAGAAGTTTATTTGTGTTACCTGCCTAAAGTACTGATTTTAATTAATTTTCCTTTCTAAAAGCACTTTAAAGGATGATGGTTCATTTCTGGTTTTCAATTCATAACCATTTTCCTTCAGACAGATGTAAGATACTTCATTCTTTACACAAGAGACCTAACATTGTGTATCTCAAAGGAAGCATATTCCCTCAAACTAACACAAAAAGAAACATACTTTAAAATGTCTAAGATTTTCCTATACATCATGCAGTAATACAATCAAAAGCTTCATCTCTGTTGGCAAGTTAATTCATCTCTTAATAGCGGATTCTCTTACCTGCTCCTTAAACAGCTCTCGAAGTACAGTCATACACTGTTGCAGTACTTGTTTATCGTCTAAATTCTTAATGGTTGTCACAGCATCTCCAGTGACCACTGACATTAAAATGCTTTGTTTGCCCTAAAGACAAGACATTAACATATGAGATAATTTCAAAATTGTTAGGTTATTAAGTATTGCTTGAAAAGGCCCTTTATATTGGTATTGACAAAGAGATTTTCAGCTGCAAAGCAACTTTTGTTCTAGAGGAAAGTGGGTATGATACCTTAGAATAAAGGGTGCATATTCTACAGTATTTATCCTCAAGTTACTAGCATCCTCTGATGTCTTGTTCACGGATCTGTGTTACAGTCAGCCCCTTTTACAACTTGCTGAATTAACTGAAAACTTCCTATCTACCTATTTAAAAGCTACAACAAAAGATTTGACATTTATAGCATTGTTCTTTGTGACAGACCTCTTATGCTCCAGTTCCATGCCAAAATTCCACCTCAACTGCACTCCAATTTCAAAAGGTGGTAGCAAAGAGAATCACTTTAAATACTAGTTAGATATGTTTTGAATTAAGCCAATATTAAGTTCTTACCAGTAGATTTTGGCCCAAGAAATGAAAGCTCAGTTCTACTGCTGTTTTCTTCCACTTCAAGAAATCTGCTACCATGCAGAAATCTCAAAGATGAAGTGCTGACTATAGAATAGCACACAGGTTCTCAACTCCTTTAAAAGAACTTTCCCTCTCGTTTACATCAGGCAATTCTTAAACTTGATAGCTGCTATCAGGCAAATTAAGAATTATATCTAGTGTCTCTGGACAGCACCAGAACACTGAACCACATGTAGAATGAGCTTAGAAGTACTGAAAAAAAATTCTTTAACAAAAGTCATAAGGTACAGATAGTGTAGTAACAGGGCACAATCTCTGCAGGATGGTTTCCTTTTGAAGTAAGCCATGAGGTTACAAAATGGCCTTTTAATTGCTGCCAATGAGTACGCAGCAGTTGTTGTAAAAGCATGAAAAGGTAAGATAAAAATGTGGAATGTGTCTGCGTGGAACTGGCAGGGAAGAGAAACATGATGTCAGTGCACTGGTTTGAATTTGTTTTTAAATTTGTGAGTTTGGGACTGGCCCTACAGACCTGAGTTTCACACAAAACAGTGTTTGTCTTCTGCCACTCCACATACTTACTCAGGCTAGTGCAAGCCACTAAGTGTTAGTAAGCCAGCATGATCTTTTTAACAGAATTTTTAGCTGATTTAAATACGGGAAGAGAAGTCCTGAACTGGAAGTGCCTGGTAGACTTTTTCCCCATATTAGTACATCTATAGTCAGGTATTACAGACTGGTTTTCAAGACAGTTTGAGAATAAAAGCATTTACTTGCTTTTATATTATTTTATATTCAAGCTTAGGAAAACATTCCCATTTATTACAGTGAAGTATCAATCAGCTTTTTCTTGATAAATAACACTGCTTCCACTTCTTTTAGCAGTTGTTGGGGGTGGAGGGAAGAAGAAAACTCTCATCATTCAGTAATTATTGCACCTAGGTTCCAAACTGAATTTCCGAAGGGCTAACAGAAAATACAGCTAGCATATGATACCTCTGGATCCATGTCATAGAAAACACTGAAGAGCCCACGTTGACTGGAATTGGGTGGAACATGACCAAAAAAATCAGCTCCTTGAATTTTACTGTCCCAGAATCTGTAAGGAAACTGCAAGGCAATCTAGAAAGAGAATGAGAGAGAGAGGTGGAATCAAAGCATTTCATGCCACAAAAACCATAACTGGATATATGGTATATGATGTTGTTATTCTTTTTCCCTTTTCCACTCCATTAGAGACACCCAGTTCTATGAGAGTTCTGTATTCTCAACAGAGAATATACGGCCCTGTTCTCCAAGGGGGACAGGGAAGGAAAAAAACATGCTAGTCTCACAAATTGCAAATGCACAGACAATATCAAATTCATAATGGAATCCACTATGGAAAATGCTCAAAAAATTCAGCAGAATTTTTACAAACCTAAGGTAGAACTCGGTGATCTCCATCCTGTGGGGGGGGGGGTTTCCGAATCTTGCCTTTAAATTTTGACATTGTTATAATCCTGTTTCTGGCATTACTTCTGTTACTGGTTTGTTCTAAGCACACATCTTACTAGGGATCTTTTCAGGTCTTTTTGCACTGGGAAATGGTGGGAGATTTTACACTGGTCAAATACACAACTTTCAGTATTCTTCTGAAATAGTGTATGTGTTTTTTATGTCAAAACAACCTGGAATAAGCGTATTATTAGAATTTTGGAAGATCTAAGACCATCATGAAGGCTTGCTCAAAATTAAGCACGGACCAGTTAAGCTGTGAAGTGATTCTGCAAACAATTTATTTAAAAACCCCATTAAGTTGGGAAATCTAAGAAACAGAAATACATGTGATTCCTGATAGCATTTTGCTCTTCTGGACTACCGTATACATGTAAAACCAAATGCATAATAAATCCTGAGAAACATGCAGCAAAAGCAACAGGGACAAAGCAGGCAATATTTCTATGAAAAGAAAATGAAATATAGTCTGAAATTACTTACCTTCTCAATGACTCCTGCTCCCAAACTATTAATGGCTTTAATTTTTTTTTCTGGCAGTGGAGGATTAAACTGAATGGCATTTTTCTGAAGAAGGGCCAGCGGTACAGTCACCAATACCTGAAAGAAATAATTACAATCAGCATTAGCAAAAGCTGAATACTGCACTTAAGCCTCACAGCATCCTCTTAACTATCTTGGATTATTCTTGTAGGATGCAGCATAATACATACTCACCAGACATCTCTAGATTAGTATCTGGTCTTACTCCCCATTAATGGGAAACACATACCTTACATTCAGGAGATAACAGATCCTGCAGGTCACTGGTTTTAAGCTGTAGGCTGTTGAATTGCTTGTATCAGAGTGGCTAACCATGCTACTAATTTTAATACCTCCTGTAAATTGCAGTCAAGTGGCTCTCAGATTAACAAAACTGTCTTTTTGAAAGGAGAGAAGATGGTCATTGTTTTGGTTTGTTTTTTCTTTCTTCACAGATCCCTTCTCTTTAAAATATGCTCAGTAACACTGTTGATGTCAATCCAATCTTAATAAAGTTTATGTATAATTTTAAAAATTACTAAAAGCTATATTACGCAGCATGAAGCAGGTGAGGATACAGGGAATAAGGGCGACTGAGAAATACAGGTTGTCAAGCCCTGCATACTGAAGGGAAAAATTTTAACAAGGCAGATTCACATGTTAAATGGTATAAAGCTGAGCAAGGAATGGAAGCAGAAAACATAACTGTCACTTTAAAGACCAGATAAAAATCTATTTGTTTCACATTTTTAGTACTACCTTTACAGTGCTTAATTCTTCAAATCAACTAGTACTCCAAACTCAAGCATGCTCAATGAAAAATAGGCTCTAGGACGTCCAAATATGGGTCACTAGAATATATGAGTTTTCATCTGTGAGTGGGGAGAAATTAGACTAAATAGTCTTCAGGGGGCAAGACAAAAAGGACATGTACTGTGGTCAATATTGTTCTTGTGTCCCCTAAAATCCTGAATCTCGAAGCATACTCTGTACCTTTTGTGTTGTCCACACTGTTCCATCTGCAGTAGTGACCTGTACTTCTTCACCAGAATAGTCAATACTCTGTACCTATTGAAAGACACATTGAAGAAGATTGTACTGCAAAATCTACATATGCAGTGCAAATTCAGACAAGAATAGCTAATACAGCACCAGTCTGCAAACTAGAAACTGAAGAACACAAATTTCCAGAGAAAGACCGAAAGGAAAAAAAAACAAAAAAAGCCTCCATGGAAGCTGAAAAAGAAAAATCATCATGATTCTAACATGTAAGTTCATCATATTATAATATTTAAGTACTCAAAGAGGAGTTCCAGCAATGCTGAAATTGTCCTCTGTCCTCTCTGTTCTTAAAGACACATTGAAATAATCACAGGCACAGATCTGCCTAGTCCAAAAGAATATAAAGATACGATTGGGTGCTTCAGAACAATCCAAGACAGGCGGTGCATCAACATTTTCCAGACTCACTGCGAGATTCAGCCGGATGTCCAGCCCTTCTGCCAATTTTTCAATCACAGTAGAATATCCCACAGTTAGTAGAGTGTGATCTCCAGCAAACTGGGCAAAAAATTCATTGTGGTCCCATGAGCGTGCAGATACCTGTGGACAGAACATAACTAGCTGTCTCTGCTGGTGAGGCGACATGGGTACTAGCAAAAGTCCCACAGTTTAGGAGAAGCCACACTAATTCCCTTCACAACTGGAAAAAAAATGGTATCACCAGAATGTGTGGGAATGCTGACAAAAGCAAACGGCTTATTTACCTAGGGCCACTATACAACATATGAATTGCTGGATTAAGAAATGTCACAATGTAGGTTAGTCACTAGCAGGTAATTTATAGTTCTGCTTGGTAGAGGAAACAAGGAAAGTAGTACAAAAATTCAGGTGGATTGTAGTGTATTTATTTCAGTTTTCTGTCTCTAGCAAAGGGATCAGATTTTACAGCCTTAAGACTTAAAATTAAAATGGAAACATTTTATTTCCCAACATGAAGAGAAAAATAAGATACAAAAACATCTCAGTGGAATCTTTCTGTCACTTTAGAGGTTCCTCCATGATATCTTTCACTGACCTTTTCCCCCCACCCCTGCAAACTCCTAGTTAGTACAGCAGTGATATTTACACTAAGCCATCACCACTTAGCAGCGAAAAATCTGAAGCAGTTCTCACACTGTTGTTCAAATGCCAATTCCTAGCATTGCAGTTGCATTTGCTTCATATTTTGATTTTAAAATTGAAGGTAAGAAATATGTTAAATTGTTCTTATTTCCCCTGGGTGCTCATGAAGTGTGAAAGGGTGACATACCAAATATTTTCCACTGCTATACCCGGGTATAGTAGTGTCTTGCAGATTTTTATGTTCTTGTGTGCTTCTCAGTTCGGATCAGATTTGTGCATCTGCACATATCAATCAGCTGTCCCATTACCATAGTACAATTGGCCCTAAACATCTTTAACCCAAGCAACAGGATGGAGTAAATAATGTACTGCAAACAACTTCATACTTCGATATTTCCTGAACCTGCTTGGTTAAAACTGAAGTTGCAAGGAAAGCCAAGTATCACATAGTCAACAGAATACCTAGGAGTGGTGAACTGGGGTCCACCGTCAGGGTGTTGGAACACTTCAGAAGTTAAATGCATTTATTCAAGATACTTAGCAAGGTAGAGAAATACCTCAGTTTTTAAACACAGAACTGAGAAGCAGAAGTCACACATAACATCTGAGGAAGAGCAACTCTCCTGTGAATCCTACCACCCAGCACCTCAGCAAAATGCCCTATTCCACCATCTACTCTGAACTTCTACGTTAAAGAGGATGTTGCTGGAAGCATGTCATGAACTCCCATCAGATGACCTAAGGCAGCGCCTGAGTCTGTGTCTCAATGCTTTTAAAGAACAGGTTAGGGATATAGGAACAGTTTAGGGATAGCTGATTTTTCCTTTGGAGCCATGGGATGGATGACTTCTCAGTGTTACTTCCAACACTATTTTCTATGAAGCTCAAGCACTTCAGGACACAGCTGTCAAAACTCACCTGAGAGAGATTGCTGCCACAGGCATACTCCAAATTACTGAGATGGAACTGTAATACTTTTTCTTCCAGCTCACTGAACTGGATACCGGATTCCTGGATAAAGGCTTTATAGATCTCCTGTATTTTTTCTGTGAAAGAACATGTTTAAAATAAGAATATATCACGATTCGTCAGAAGTCCTACTGCATTTCAATATGCTATTCTCTGGATCATGAGATTTTCAAGCTTATTACTAAGTTGCACTAAGATGTTTTTCTTCTCATAGAAAAAAACCCACAAGATCTTTATGATGATAAAATACAACTTTGTTGTTTAATCATAGGTTTCCCTAGTAAAATCATCATCTTCAAAAAGGAAAAATACTTCTTCAGGAAAAAAAGAGGTGAAAATGATTTAAAAGAAAAAAAAAAAGAAACACACTGTGCAGCAGCACAGCTGGGCTAGCCATTTAGTCTCAAAGGAGAGAAATTAATTGTTCAGTGATCATCAATACACAGTTGAAGATATTTCAAGGAAAATATACTTGAAGATAATACAGAATACTTACAGATAAATCCTGCTTAATTTTTACAAAACCAAAAAAGCTGAGAAATTTCTTCAATGAAGAACATAGGAGTTACTAATTCTGCCTTACAGAATCCACGCTGAGAAGATATGGGAGGCAAACATTTCTGAGCAAGTTTGTTTTTTGTTGTTGAATATGCTTGCATGTTGTAAGTGTGGTGGGAGACATCACCAATGGAGATGGGACTGTTCTTGCCAACAGGCAGCTTTGATCAGGCTCTTTTTTAGACAGATTAGTCAAAAAGTATAAGGAGTTATGTCTAGCTAAGCCGTGCTTCAGGAAGAAGCAAATCTTTTGAACTGCTAGTTCCACTAGTTATACTGAAAAAGGTACCTCATGAAAACAAGACACTACATCAGAAGTCATACAGTATTAAAAAAGACTTCAAATTAGGCTTCCTAAAAAGTTACAAGTGACATTTTGGTCTATGTGTATATGACAGTCAATCTCCCTTTGATCTCCATAAAGCCATTGTAAAAATGCCCAGTGTAAAAGCCTATTTAACATAAAATGCCATGAGCACAGCCAACATCTTTACTTTGCAGTACATCTCCCACTTACCACCAAGAGGAACATCTTGATGTTGGGTTTTATCTTTTCTCCACTCAGAGACGACATCTAGGATGGCATTGAAATGAAAGTCCATACGTTTATCAATAGTGGGATCTGTTATCCTTCCACCTTCCTGGATCAAGTCACATTTCTCCCCTAGTTTGTGCATTTTAATGCCAAGCTTAAGAAAAAGACATTTTATTGCTTTTTAAGTATAGAAAAACTACAGTGCCTAGCCTGCTCAAACTTGTTTAAAGTAAGGTGAATCCCTCAGATTTAAGTGATGCCACTTAACAAACATCCAGGACTTTAAGTAATTAGTCAGATTAATTCAAACTCTCATCCTCCTAAAACTGGAATACCAACCACCCTTCTATCCGTTAACTGTCCACAAACTGTTGTTCCCCACTCTTCCATCCTTTTCTTTATCAGGGATTCTCAAAAATCTCATCTCCAACTTTCCTGCCAGGCCAGGGACTAGTACAGAGATGTTGGGTCTGGTAATCAAACACGATGAACCAGTCTCTTCATTTCTACCTCACCTTATTCTGTAAATCACCATTAAAATCAGTTCTTTCCTACAACTTTCTGGTGCCTGATGCCCAAACAGTTCCCTGCATTCAGGGACAGGACGTTGCTTGCCAGTAACTGCCAATTTCATTAACAAACCAGCAAAGAAATAAATTATTTGGAATTAAACCTAGTATCTTCTGTGCTTGTCCAACTTGTGTCAAACACACAACAGAGGTTAAGTCAGAATAAAGACATTTTTATGTTCTACAGAGTCAGTCTAGAGAAAATAGCACAAATATAGTGCTAACTTCTTCCTTGTTACTTAGGCTGCGCTCCAGGGTTTTTCACATATCCTCACATCTCTCTAGGCTATTGGTTACCACTTGCAGATCTCTTCTCAAGATACAGTTGTACTTTGAATGAAAGTTGACATCAAATAACCACAAAGGGATGGGCACCCAATGTGTATTCAGAAGTCATTGCTCTTTACCTCATAGCTAAATCATGATTTAAAAAAAAAATTATTCATGACACTATAGAGCACTAAACAGTTAAAACAGCATGGCCTGGCCTAGATTTGCGTGCCTCTCTGAACAAAATCCATACTCAAGTTCCACTTGGAGAAATTCAGCTTCCAAACAAAACAAAACCCACCCAACAACAACAAACATCATCAAACCGCAGTGTTTGCATCAGTAGTTGTTACACATATTCACCTTAACTTGTGTGGAATTGAACTAGAAATAGAGAGGCTGAGCAAAAGCAAGTTGGTCATAGAACTATGTATTACAACAACATAGCAATAGCCTCCCACAGTAAAGCCTTTCTCAGCTCTGAGGAAGTCTGCCAGGAACCTTTCACATTACTATCTCCAGAAAACAGGGAAAAAAGTGGTTTCCTCTGGTTCTGAAGCTGGAGCCGCCTTATTTTTCTTTACATAATGTGCCCGAAAACATTCTATAGCCCTTCTCTGTCCCCAGCTGTTATCAAAGATATAACAGCAACACAGAGTTTATTTATAATACAGAACAGTGTTTTGATCATGTCATGAAAAAGGACTCCCACCCTTACCCAGCCACCCGAACCTGGCTTAAATTACAGTTTTTCACTAGTGATAATGCAGGACCACTGCAGGGAACCCACTTGCTCACACATTAGTGCCATTGGGTTGTTGACACATCCATTGACGATTTGTGCACCTCTTCCAACAGTGACTCCTTTGAATGTCTTATCGTCCCACACTCGGCCACCAATTCTGTCTTTAGCTTCTAAGACAATGACCTATGACACAATGCAGCTTAGTAAATTTTAAGATTGATTATATGAAATGTATCTGTTCACCTCCAGAGCAAAGGGAGAAACAAAACAAAAAAAAAAAAACCCAAGCAATTCAGCAATGCTAACAATCTTAACACTTTATTTTCATTTGTGGATATAGTTAATTTATGCATTTAAATTGTCTTTTAAAGGTTACCCTTTGGGATATACACATATAAAATAACTGTTTCTTTAAGAAACAACTCTAACAGAAATAAGCCTTCTTTTTAAAAATGCTAAAGACCTACTCAGGAAGTCTCAAAATTGGAGTTTAAGGCATGCTAAAGGCTATTAAACACAACTATCTAGGCACAACGTCCATCGGAGGAAGTCCATACACCTTTCAGAGAAATTTATTCCTAGGGCATTCCAAGAAAACCCCATGCTTATGTATTTCCACCATTCATACATACCTTCTTCAGCATCCACTACTTGTGAGAGACAGACACAGGATGCTGGACTAGATGGATGTCTGACTGACTATGTTTACCCTTACTTATATTATCTTTTTATTCTTAGAGAAAGTCTTTTTAGAGCAACTCCATCTCTCCAGAACAGTAGAAGGCAACAGTATGTGTCCATATATACATACATATATTTTAATATATGAATATATATTAGAGAAAGGTCTTGCCAGTTGATATTTATGTATTTTACTGCAGCATAGCTTTCTACAGGACTTGATGTACAAAAAGGTAGCGCTGCAGTTGGCTATTCAGCAACCAAAGAATGAATACTGGTGCTATAGGATTCAGGTTTTCATATAAATATATACATATACGAACATATAAACATATAAATCTGGAAAGTCAAACGCTTATTCATTTCCTTAAAGATCAGCTCTGCAAACACTTCATGTGTAAAGAGTCCCATAGATTTTCATAAGAATATTCTGATGTGTAAAATTATGTCAACGTGTAAATATTGTGAGATCACATTGTCAGTGATGAACCATATGAGGGAAAAGGGAAATACATGTGGTTTGCTTGTTTTTAATAAGCAACAAGTAAGTACAGTAAAGGACACAAAGGAAAGACTATTTCACCTCATTTAAACAGCCAGCATCATCTACAGTCCCATTATTTGGACACGAATATCCATGTCTCCCCTATCCTCCCAACGCAAGCCTATGTAAAATATTCACTGCATGCTTTGTTGAATTTTAGATACAAATAAATGGTGTTTTTAAACAGCAGATTTACTCAATAAATCCCCAGATTTTACAAATTAATCAGGATGCCCTACACATAAATGTTTGTAAATAGAACGTGATTTTTTTTTAGTTTTGATGAAGTACACTTGCAAAGCAGAGGAAGTCTGATTTTTACTGATGGACTGTGATGTACTCTAGAGTTTCTTACCTTAATTCCAAAGTTGTGCAGTTGCCGGGCTGCTGCTAATCCTGCCGAACCAGCCCCAACAATAATCACAGATTTCTAAAAAATAAAAAAATATTGAAATAAATAAAAATAGTTAGAAATAAAATAGAAATTGTAATCGCACACTTATTTTTGTTCTTGCTAAAGTTAAAAATACCTGTAGGTTTCCGAAGTCTTGTCCTCTAAAGCAATCAGTGTTAACTTTTAAAGGTGATAGTGCACTTAAGAAAAGATCAACTGTAGCTTTGAAATTAGTTACAATTTTTAAGCACTTTAAAGCCAGATATCTTGATTGCTTTTAACAGAAGCAGCTGAAGTTATCAGTCAAGTAACGAAATCTAAACTGAAGTTGTCAGACAGAAAACACACTTACCTTGTAATTATTTCAATCACAAATTGGTTTGACCAGTAAAAATTATTTTATAAATTAAAAACATATACAAATACATTTTCCAAACATAAATCATCTTACAATTTCTAGGAGATATTCCATTACAGAATACATTAATTTGGGAAGTTTCTGTGTGCTCTCAAGCAAATTGCTAGCAATAATTATGTACCCTTTAATCGTAGTTCTTGCAAACCAGTATGGAATAGGAGCTTCCTCACTTATGGAAGGAGGGGTGTATTACAGGATTAAGCCATGAGAAGAACCAAAGTGTACTGTGTATTTTTCACACAGTTCCCACCCATCTGAAAAGCTCATAGTAAGCACAAATCCCTAGGACTGAATTCCACAGATTTTAGTGGGAACAAAAACCTTGCTGGGACGAGTCCCATGTCTGCAGTGTCCATAACCACTGAAGGCAGATGAGAACCATGAAAAAGATGCGATATGTTTGCTTTTAGATGTAATTTTTACATAAATGGTTGGAATCACAGGTAATGAGCCAAAAATCCAGAACCAAAAAAATGAGAGATGTGCCATGTAGTTTTATGGCACTAATAACATAGGGATTATTACAGCAACTTACATTGTGGTATTCTTTAGGAAGAAGATACTGGTCAGGACTGACTGACAAAATCCCTGTATTAATTAGCCCTTTTCTTGTCATAAAATAAAGTATCCTCTCCATTTCCTGTACACAGCGAATACGCACAAGCCCCCGAACAATGATATGATGAATACATTTTTGAGGGGTAAGAGCCTCCTGCAAAGGAGAAACAAAGAACAGAAGGTGTTGATTATCTAATATTCAATTTTTTTCATGCACTTACATTATATTTAAGCTGTAAACCAGATGGCAAAAATTAATAATGAATCGGGTTTCTGAGAGCATTTTAAAAGCAAGTTTTGTGGAAGTTTCTTGTTAGCCAGCTTACACAGTAAGGTAACAATTTATTAGGATAGATTAACATGGAATAAAAGGAAATGAGTCTACAAGATCCTCTTGCAAACTCCATGGTGTGCTCCAGTAGTACACGAATGGTATTGAAATGCATCCCTCATTGCAAAATTAATCTACCTGCTGGCCACACTCACAGTGACGTTCCAGTAAAATCCGTTCCAAAATGGCATTCCAAATAAAAAATAGATTAATATCCAAAACCTTCATATAGATACAGACATCAGTTACTGAAAGCTTCAGTACATGAAATTCCAGCAATTCCACTGAAGGCAGTTGTCATAGAGTTAGCATAAGTAAAAAGACAATCGCTTTGCCATCCAAGAGTCATAAAAAAACCAAACCCTCATAAAGCACCCACAAATGCTGTTCAGAAATGTTCAAGCGTCCCTTTAAAAGTTAATAGCTGGGCATCAGTAGAGTTTTAATACTTCTAAAGCTTTTGTATTTTACTGCAAAAGAAGCTGCTAGGCATTAAAACTCAAAAAGAAAACCCCAACAAAAAGCAAAAAACTAGCCAACCTCAGAATGTATTTTCAAAAGGATGGGAGCAATCTTGCTGGTACATAGTGAGACATCTAAGAAAAGAGTCCAATCCCTAAGAAGACAGTCCACATCCCAAAAAAGTAGTTAATATTTGTAAACAAACAAATTAACTAGTAGCATCTCTTACCTTGCAGTTTGTGTACCACAGAGCCAAAATCAGGTTTCTCAAAGCCAAGTACATGGTAGGGTCTCGTGAATATTCTGGGAACTCATAGAGCTCATCCAGTTCCATGACATCTGGCCTCACACAAAGTGCTTTTCCACATTCATTGGGCTGGTAAAAAGGCTGGAAATACTTGTTCATGCCTGCAACTGAATAAAGACATACCAAGAACTAGTCATATTCCATCGTGTCTTCATCGCATCCTTTTCCCTCTAAGGCGATCCATTGACCTCACACAGATAAACAAGTAACGAAGCTTTCCAGCCTCTAGCCACCTTCAGAATTATTTCATTTATCTTGCTCTCCCCGCTCCTACCCTCTAGGCTATGCAGTATTAATTTTTGTCCTGCTAACTGATAGATGTCTTGGACCTATCAGAGCTTAAGTTTTGTCAGAGAAACAGTACGTGCCCTCAGATGCCACGATGAGTCCAACAAGGAACAGGATCTAAACTCAAGTCTAAGGTCTATCATCACTGTACAGGCTCGTGGAGTCCTCTGAACCCCTTTCATCTTCAACTCCCAATACTGCCCAGAGTGGATAGCAACTAAAAGTAGTCATCTTCCACGTGCAGTATTGGTAGCTCTGTACTGAAGTTTTCTGTTTGTTAAGCAGATAAATACCTGCTGAATAGATGAACAGATTCATTTTCAGCACCTAAGGAGAACAAAGCCTCTTAAGATGACATAGAAGCTTAACTTTCCTCAAAGCACTCTCTCCGAAATGATTATGAGAATCCTGAATTACCTTTCTCCATACCTGACCTATTCTGCAGATCGGCACTCCCAGGCTGTCAGTCTCAGCTGTCGTTAGCAAAGAAAAATAACCTAAACAAAATCTTAGTGCCTTAAGAAATCAAATCCCTTCCTCCAAAGCCCCAGAGAACCACAATATCAAAACTAGCAGAATTGTGTTTGGTTTGGATAAATCTTGATTTCATTAAGAACGCAAACAATCTTGAAGTACCTGCATGTTGATTTCCCATTTCTGTAAAAAATGACAGGTGGTAAACAAGAAGCCTATGCAGTCTGTGCTTACTCCCTAAAGAAAAGCCATATGAAATGTATTACCTTTATCTTACAAATGAGTAAACTGCATCAAGGTAGTACAGAAGCAGTCACACAGAGGGTGTGTATTAGTGCTGAGAACAGAAACAGTATTTCTGAATCAGGAGCATTATGTGCCTTATAAACTCAGTTATAAGACAAAGTTTATCACACCTATTTAAGCAACAGAGCCCTGCAGATGGCCCTTACCAGTCAAATTAGGCACGCTCTTTAAGTGCTCTAACTTCACAAGGTTGGATTCACCAGGTAACCGATTAGTGCTGGTACAGGATGGACTCATGCCCACGCAGTCTGGATAATATGCAGCTAGAAAGGGAGCTGCCACACTGTCTTTCAGCAAAGGAGGGAGTATGAGCATGGAGTACCACCAATGGTGTGAAACTTCAGCCACTCTCTGGCCAAGCGGAGAAGTGAAGGAAAGAGGGGAGAAGAGAACACGTCAGTACTTCGAAAACGTTGGAAAATGAACCAATTCCCCCCCTCCCTCCAAAACTGAGACCAAAAAGCACTAGCAGTACCAATCTCAGAAGTGCAAGTCATAAAGACATTTTCTCTCCCTCTTTCCCCTTCCTCAGCCTGACACAGAAAACCTGTAGCATTACTCTCTTCCTCAGAAACGGAGCTGAAACTTCACGAACTCCACACCCACGTGGAAAGCAGATGAAACATGCCATGACAACACACCTATGCCTTATCAGACCCTTTATAAAACATTTACAGTTGTTTATGCATCCAGGAATCTGAACTTAGAAAACTCTATGGTAGCTGATCAGTTTAATTTAGATTCTACTATCCCCATGAAAGACCTTCTAAGACCCTAACAAACACCAATGATTCAGCCTTAATTTACAAATCAAACATGCATTAAGGAAACAAAACCACAGAGCTTCTACAAGAGTCAACAATAAGCTTGAATGTGTTTCCTGGGATAGAGGTACCTCAGGTACACTTGTCAACATTGGCTTATTGTACATCAGATGACACTAAATCTGACCTGCAGGGTGACATGAGCATAAACCCATTGAAACACCAACATACATCAAGTCTAGTTTTGTATTATGAGGGAGAGGAGAGAGAACATGTTTTGATGTTCTCCCGCAGTCTTCAAAAAGAAGAGACTAGCTTGACTAAAGATAGAAACCACCTAAAAGACAGGGAAATTTTAGGATGGGGAATTTTACTTGAAAGCTGGCAACTGAATACTGTTTTGACGGAACAAAAGTGAGAATTAGGAGTAGACCTTGCATCACAGGCCACAGCTCAAAGACACCACAAACCACCCGAAAGCTAATTGGTACGGTAAGGGAAAAGAGGAAAGAGATGAGAAAGCAGAAGGCCCTAGGCTCTGTTGCAAATAGCGTCTGACAGTTTCCTGAGCAAAATGCATAAATACCACCATAACTGGCCAAAGGACCAAGAAAATGAAAGAAATATACCGTGCTTTAAGATTGCTTTCATATTCTAGGACAAATGAGGAGGAACAGCCACTACTCACCAAGTCCTCAGGCATGGAACACTGGTCTGAGCCCTCGGTCTGAAAGAAAAGTGAACGGTATCAGAGCTATTCTTCAGCTGTACAACAAAAATTAAATATAAAACAAAGTAACTTCTCAGTGGCATAATTCTTTAAACTTAAAAAACAAACCAGAAGTGTGTTAATATTAGCCTTCTGTAGTGGAGATGACCCCAGAAAATGTTTCTCATTTGTTTCTACTGATCAGACATTAAAATATATATTCTATTCCATGAAATGGAGCAGAACACTGAAACAAATGGAGGGGGGGAAGGAATTTTATAGAAAAATTCTGGAAATATTCCACATTTTCCTGAGAGACTCTTCCAGTTTAGACTATTAAAAAAAAAGTAATTTATTTTAAGAGTATCTTTATCACAAAGTTTCAAGATTAAATGCTGACCCTTCTGATTTTCATATGGTCGGTGTTTTCATATTACACTTTTAACCCTATAGATTCTATAGCACTATAAGGCCTCTTTCAAATGTCAGGAGTTACCTTCATGCCAAAGCTGAAAGTTTTCATGTAAAGCCCCATGACAGACTTGCTAGAAATTAATAAAAGCCCATGGAGCTTTTCAAATGCCTTCCTCAATAACAAGGTATGGCTGAACAAAACCAAAATAAACATTTTGGTGTATGTCTATTTTGTACATGCTGATAATCTTCCCATAGCTTCAGAATGAAGGATTTTATAATTGATTGTGCTGCCAAAGACATTCCAGATACTTGTTTTTTAACATTTCCACTCAGGAAACAAAACGTCCAAACAGCGTGTAGGTCCGTCACCATGCAGCTCTCCAGGCCATCGGACAGTCATTTTGACATTAGAAACGTTAAGCAACAAACAAGAAGAAATTACTGTCTGCAAACAAGAAACATCAGCTTGTTATTAGTTTTCAATACGAGCAAACCTCTTGTGTGTTACCTTGGTGGAATTGTTCAGTTTCATACCACATCTGTAGGTTTTTGCTATTTGTGGTGTCAGCTGGATTTCCTTTGTCAGCTGACGCCATTTACCACAGTCTGGCTTTGTGCACTGCACCTACAAGTCAAAAAACAAACATGTTTTTACTTGTTGCTGTGTGATTACAGATAAGATTAATGAAGCGCAACCAATTAGAAAGCAGGGAGATGTGAGGAAGTTGTCAAATACAATTGTTAAATTCATTCTCATGTAATCCTCAGGTCATAAGTAAGACATTCGGTATACATAAACCTTGTGCCCATCTCCTGTAAGACTGAATTTCTCCACAGAACCTAATCCCAAAATTAATTCAACACCCAGTTATTATGGTCTTCAGCAGGTTTTGCAAGCATTACTGCAAAAACACATTGTTTACCACTTCAAAAACAACAACAAAAACCCAACAACAAACTTCCTTCCGTTCCAGTCTCTCTTCTTCTCTTTCTTTACCAGGGAAATAGAAAGTCTGGTTTGGAAGTCTTTCACACTCATACTTTCCGATAGCTAGTGTGCTCCCTTTTCCCTGCCAAGTCTTACTCCACCTGAACTTCACACAGCTGCTACTTCACTGAAAAGCAACAGACGGTTGCTCTTTGTGGGGTGTGGAGATCTCCAGCAATGGAGGAGCTGATCAGAACTATTATCGTGAGCTTTTCCACAGTCCTCTAATGCTAGAGCCTCCCCCAAAAGTCAGCTGACCTGCTGCTTGAACATCCAATATCAGAAACTCACATCAGAACATTGCATTGATATATTCCCTATTAAATAAACCACCCTCCATCTTACCCAGTAAGGAAGCTGTTGATCAGCCATGAAGGCTTTTGGACTGGGCTCACTTTTACCATTACTTGTCCAAATCCTTTTCCAGGCAGTGTATTTCTCATAACCATCTTTATGGCTAAGAAGAAAAAGAAAAGAAAACAGCAAGCAGTCAGAAAATTGAATATCTAGTTCATTTCAAGCAACAGCAGCTATTCTAAAATTAAACGTTTTATATAAGGGCAGAGAAATAAGGCTGTAGAGAGTCCTATATTTTTCCTATTAAGAAAAGAGAAAGTCATGGTTCTTCCGACAGCAGTAAATTGCATCCCGACCTCTATATCCTCTTGATCATGAGCACGCTTCCCGCTGTCTAAGGCCTGGACTGAGTCACAGGTACTGCTGAGCACATAAGCACCCAAAAATCTTAGTAGAGCTGGACTCAACTCCCACTCAAATGGGAAGGAGCTTGGTGCTGAAAGCACTCTGTGAGCCTGACCAGAGCCTTCACAGTCACTGAACCGCAAGAGTTAGATCTGCTCACTGATTTGATGTTACAGAGAAGCAAGGTCCCCTGAACTGACATAGTAAACCGGATTTGTTTTATAAAGGACAACAGATTTACTTAAAACTGTTCTCATAATTTAAAATTCTCTGATGTTGTTCTAAAGAAGACAAAAGCTTCAGAATAACAGTACACACAAGCCAGGCTGCCTAAAGTAACCAGTTTTGTTCATGCTGCTGTGTTGAAGTCGATGTCCATAAAACACCTGCAATTTCAGCACCAATATTTAAGCCTCGCTTTGAATGAAGTGAGCACAGGGGACAAGTCTTTGTATTATGTTTATGTATATGATGTTTCAACAGTTGTAACACCTGCCAAATTTTAATAAGCACTGAAAAGGCGAAAACTTAATTGGCAAATCTACCTTCGGTAATAGTGGTCAAAACATTCATTGCAGAAGTGTTCCCCGCAGGAAAGATGATACCATCTAGATGTATATCCATTTTTAGCACATCTGTAACGCAGGAGACACAGAAATAATTTTACGATGCATTTTGATTAAAAAAAAAAATCTTTCTATTGAAAGTAGCACATTCTAGAATGTGAACAAAATATTCTGAACAAGCCAGGGCTTTATGTTAGATTCATGAAGGCTGACTTGCACAAGGCACTACAGTCATAGAAATAACAATAGGATTATTTCAATTGTCTCAAACATTTCCAGTTTCCAAACTAAGTAACACCAGATGCAAAGGAGGCAAAATGTACACAATGTGCAGTTTTATAGCTGGTCTGGCTTCCAGCAACCTCCCACTAACAATGGTCAACTGAGCCTGTCTTTAGTACCCTTTAAGCAGACGTTTCCTGAACATGAAATACGTTTGCTTTTACAAGCATTTTGCAAATGTATAAGAAGACAAAGTCCCTCTCCACAGGAACTTAAGAGTTCCCTTACTTTGTTCCATTTTGTTCTGATATTAGTGCAAGGGTTGGAGGGGTCATTTAATTAGCATTTTTCTTGTTTGTGTGATCAATTGATTCATGAATCATTACAACTTCCCATCCCCGTAACAACTGACAAAACTATAAAGGCAAATCAGAACACAAAACAGATGCTGCCTATTTTTTTCACGTAACCAAGTTGGCTGCGATTTCAACCCAATGAGAGAAAACCTTGAGGAAGCAGTTACACATTCTGGGCATTTATTCTTTATTACTCTCAGAAAGAAATAACCATTAGCAAAGATTATATTCATCAGACAAAGCAATTGTTCTTCACTTTGAAAACTCTCATTAAACTCAATGAAATGGTTCAAGATAAATGCATGAGGTAAAAAGCACGAGGTAAAATGCAGTGACCTAAGCTACTAACTGAAATAGCTAGCCATAAAATGATCTCATTTCAAGTAAATGATGTTGAAAGTGTGTACTTGGAGCGGTGGGAGGGGTGGAAATCAAAATATTAAACTAACAATTCAAAAAGATGACTAAGCAGTATCTATTGTTTCCTAAATGAAAAACGTAATATCACCAATGCTGATCTCTCAGGTGCTCATTTCCCCTACAAGCCTCTTTCACAACTGCCAAAACCCTTGGCTTTCCTATGACAACATCCAGAATACATTGACCTGCTGCCACCAAAGAACAATCCACATAGATAACTAAATGAAGCACTGAATTATTTTGTATCACTGAAAAAAAAAAAATAAATCAAGGAACGCTTGTCTCAACCAGGGAGGGAGGAATGCTATATAATTACAGCCTGCCTACTGCATAACGAGGTCTAGTGTGTCGCTTATTATAGATATACCTTGCCAGTATTATTCATTCAGTACTGCCAGGTACTGAACTATGAAATGCGAAAGGACTTGCGTAAGTACACAGAAAGCGACGAACAGGTCAAGAACAAAGAGTTCAGATAAGTACGACTGTCTCCCAAAACCTAAACTTTCAAGGTCAGAATCTCTCCTCGGACTGCAAAGCATTACAACAAAAGAGCGATAAAGACTTTCTGCAGTAAGTGACAGTTTCATTTTCCGTCTTGAAAAGCAAGTTTAGCTTCCTCAGATTACACGACCATGCTCTCAGTTTCACAGAAGCAAGGTGTGTTCCAGAAGACACTATTAATAACATAAATAAGTGTATTCAAAAGATATTCTATATCCAAATTAGCAACTTGCACAGTAGAAAGCTATCCACAACAGCAGTAACTCGTGACACTTCCCTGGCATCTTAAGACTCATATTAGTATCTTTCAACTCTCCCTCTACAGTAGGAAGTGAAGAGATTTTTCAGACTATAGTTAGGATCCTAAACTTCAGCTGCAAGTGTAGAAAAGTCCATGGAAAATGCAAATAAAAAGAAACAAACCTTTCAGCTGCACTGGCAAAGCAAACAGGACATGTTGCAGTGCATCCAGCTTTTTCACACTTTCTATATTTCTTCTCTGACGCTTCATCATCATCATCCGCTGCTTCAGCTGCTTTCTTCTTCACCTAATAAAGAATAGCTGAATTCTGACCAGAAATGACACAAGCGCCTCTTCTACTAAATGGCATTCAGACAGTTCTGCAACTTGTGGGTAGCATCAAATAGTTAAAATGATATGAAAATTTTTGTGTCCATTGTGAAATAGCTGCAGCATGAAACAGCTGTCAAAGTAGGTCAGTTTTTTCTACCAAAAAAAAAAAGAAAAACAGTGAGGCTGGAAATATCATTTAAAGCTAAAAATGTCTTGCATTAGTCTAACTGATGCCATTGAAGAAATTATAAGTAAAGCTTCCAGTTTAAATCATATTTTAAGCTCCATCACATGCTAATGAGTCAAGCCTCATGCGTTCATTCTATTTCTCCTTCAGAAAACCTCTTCGTCACATACTTCTTGATATTAATTAGGGGCAACCTTATCTGCACATGAAATAAAATGTTAGGGTAGGCATGGGGCTTTTTTTGGACTCCAGATACAAAGCTGTACACCAAATGTCTCTTCTCGTCCTCAAAGGTACTGTGTATTGTGTTGTTTTAGGCCTCCGTCTGGAGGGACAGACAGCTTTGTCCGGCTGTAGAGAAATCCATGATTGTATTTTTAACACATCAAGTATTTACAGGTTATATTGAGTATTTGTCTTTTCTGAATGTTGCCCACAGATGAGACACATGACCTACTTATTCACAGAATTAGTTATTTCTCCCTCTCTCTAGATAAGTAGTTGAAGTCCTAACTTACCACAATGAAGCCTGCTTTCTTTATAAATGTCAACAGAACATAAAAAATACCAGAGTACAAACCCATGTGTTTTTAAATTATAAATACCTGTCTTCCAGAACTCCTCAGAGGAAGGTTGTCTGGAGACTGGTCTGAAGAACATGCCTTTTTTTTCGTTCGTACCCTTCCAGTTGACATTGTACTATTAGATCTGCAAAAAAAGGTAGGCAATGGTTAGGAAAAAAAATAATTCAATTGCTTGATTTTGCAGAGCTGTCTAATCACCCAGGCAGTACAGCCACTCATAATGCTACTTTTGCCAGAGTTACCTAGGTAAGATTCTGTTTAGCTTGACTATTAATTCAGGAGGAAAATGAGAATGAGCCATTATAAGAAAGGAACAATACTACTATTTTAAACTAAATTCAGAGTTAAGATTAGATCCTTGAGTACATCTTGACAGGCTGTTCCAGATCAGCATACCCTGGATTTCAATAATCTGATTTGCATTACGCGAAGACCTGGACTGGAATTTAAGTTGGCAAAGTGAACAGACATCAGCTCATAATGCAAGCCTTGAAATACCACTCCGAGTAATGCTCGTCCTGCTGAGTATCAATTTATTGGTAGCAAGAGATTTTCACTGTAAAACACTTTTCCAAACAGTGCACTGAAGAGACATTTAATACCAGGTGAGCAATCACTTCCAAGACTTGCACACCCTCCTCCGAAAGCACGTCAGAATTTAAAGTCTAAACTGCAGTTGCATTGCGATTATAGGCGATCAGAATGTAACGAACTTTGTTGTTAGTATACTATAGGAGAAAAGAAGAGAGAACTGTATAGCTGTCTTTGCATCGCTGGGAACGCAGAGAAGACCAGTTTATCATGTAGGCTGGAAAGCATGGAGTGTGAGAAAGTATGCCACAGAAATATGAAAGCATATTTAAAATGGTATTATCAAAGGCATTCTTTTCACAGGGAGTAAAACGCAAATAAGTAGAGCCTAGAGGGAGAACTAAATCTACATGTGCTCCACCACATACAGAAAGGAAGTGGAAATAAAACCCTTATACTACAGCACTGTATCGTGAATGTTATCTTGTGGTAGTAGGGATCAGTTTGTAATCTTTTTTTTTTTTTTAATATATTTGAGACTTCTCAATTCTCTCTTTTCTAGGCTACATCTTCCTTGTTCAAGCTGACAGTGATGGACACGGTAACAGTAGCTTCATTCAGGAATTCTGCTAAAAATAAAGGTAACCGGAGGAGAGAATGGGCATTTTTACAGTTTCAAATGAAGCTGATGCAAATCAAGTAAATTGGTGCTTTATTCTCCTCTCAAGACAGAAGAAACTGATTTGGGAGGGGAAGTGAAATCACGTGATGATATTCACATAAGTGAAAAATTAGAACAGACAACCTAATGCAAAAATAACTTTCTTTTTTTATGCACACCCCCCTAATTATAACTAATTAGAGGGAGGAAAAAAAGAATTAAGTCAATTTTTATTACCTTAAAAAAAAAAAAAAAATCACTCTACCATAACTTACCACTGTATGGGCGTGGATGAGGTTGGAAAGAAGAGAAAGGAAAACAAACCAGTTTTGTCTACATGAGATTTCGCTAAACTACTGCGTAACACCCCAGGAAATGGTGGCTTTTTTCACCCCAGAGCTTTCCTTCTGGATCAGTGGCACAACAGTATCTCTCTGTATCACCCTTACCTTCTGACGCTGGATAGTCCCCCTTATGTGCTGTTGCCTCTACAGTCGGAAGCTACGGACTACCTTAGCACTCAGCAAGGTACCAGGCAACTCATTCTGGTGACAACCAGGTGATCACAGTCTGCTGCTGCTGCAAGGCCCTTCATCCAAGAAGGTAAAAGGACATGCAGCTGTTTCATTGTGTAGGGTTAGACAAAGAACACGCAGGAGTTATCATTCACTAAGAAGTTTGGTAAAAATAGTTAAGATCCAGAGAGGCCTCCCATTTTGAAGGGCAGAGGCCAGTTGTACGGAATCACATATTTTTGCTATAAACACTATGGGAGGGGGAAGGGAGGTAGGGAGAAAGAGAGAAAGAAAAAAAAAGGATCAGCTTGTGCGCTTGCAGCCCAGAAGGCCATCCGTATCCTGGGCTGCAACAAAAGCAGTGGGGCCAGCAGGCCAAGGAGGTGATTCTGCCCCTCTGCTCCGCTCTGGTGAGACACCACCTGGAGTGCTGCGTCCAAGTCTGGAGCCCTCGGCACAGGAACAATACGGACCTGCTGGAGCGGGTCCAGAGGAGGGCCACAAAAATGATCCGAGGGCTGGAGCACCTTTGCTACGAGGACAGGCTGAGAGAGTTGATGTTGAGCCTGCAAAATAGAAGGCTGCGGGAAGACCTTACTGTGGCCTTTCAGTACTTAAAGGAGCCTTATAGGAAAGATGGGGATGGACTTTATATCAGGGCCTGTAGCAATAAGACATGGGGTAAATGGTTTTAAACTAAAAGAGGGTAGGCTTAGACTAGATATAAAGATGACATTTTTTACTATGAGGGTGGTGAAACCCTGGCACAGGCTGCCCAGAGAGGTGGTAGATGCCCCATCCCTGGAAACATTCAAGGCCAGGTTGGATGGGGCTCTGAGCAAGCTGATCTAGCTCAAGATGTCCCTGCTCACTGCAGGGGGCTTGGACTAGATGACCTTTAAAGATCCCTTCCAACCCAAACCATTCTATGATTCTATAAGTGTAAGCAAGGCCATTGCTTCCAGTTGCATGCCACTGTGTCCCCACTTCTGCTCCCAAACAACACCCCCCCAAAACACTGCAGCTTTTTAAAGAACAGGCAAACGTTGCTTCCTTTACCAAGCTTTATATGACTCTACATCCTATCAACATTATCGTATCGGATGAGAAGAAAATAAACCCTTTTAAAAGGAGAAAGAGATAGCGATGCATAATACACTGTCACATTCTGTAACATTTCATCTGTCTGTAATGCGTGGCCTAAATAGGAAAGCTTTGAGGGGCTTACCTGTACGGTGACAGCAAGTTGGCTGGGGGGGAGACAGAAACCACACAGACACACTGACACGGGGGAGGAAAAACGCGAGCAGCCTGACAGCCAAGGGGAGGTGGGACCGCGACGTGCGCACACCTTCAAAACTCACCCTCGAGTAAATGGCCGGCGCCCCGCTGGCTGTCCCCGCCCCGGGCCGGCCGCGCTCGGCGGGGGCCGCGGGAAGGGGTCCCGGGGGACGGGTGTCCCCGGAGGGGAGCCGGGGGGAGGTCCCCGGGTGTGCCGGCTGGCGGCGGCGGGGGAAGGAGGAGAAGAAGGAGGAGGAGGAGGAGGAGGAGGAGGCGCTGCTGCTGCTGGGGGCGGCACGGCGGAGCCGCCGGGCGCTCACCTCGGGTCCGGGTCACTCGGGGGCCGGAGACCACATTCACGCGTGTCCGCGCCGTCTCCTGCTAGAGCTGCAGCGGGGGAGAAAAGGGAGGAGAAGGGGGAAGGAAGGGAGGGAGGGAGGAGGGAGAAGGGGGAGGAGAGAGAGGAGGGGAAGGAAGACATGGAGGGAGGAGCGGGGAGGTGAGGACGGGGGCAGCGCTCGCACCTGCCCCGCTGCCCGCGGAGGGGGACAGGCGCCCCCCCGGCGGGCGCTGCAGCCGGGGAAAAGGGGTCACCCACCACCACCATCCTCCTCCTCCTCCTTCTCCCCGGTGCCGTGCACCCTCAGCCCGCCTCCTCCTGCCGCCGCTTCCGCTCTCCGCGGTGCGTAGCGAGGGGGAGGGCGGGGCGGTGCCGCCCCGGCCCCACCGCCCCCCGCCGGACGGGACCCGCCGCCGCCGCCCCGCAGGTACCCGCCGCCGCCGCCGCCGCCGCCGCCCGGGCGGGGGGCGACAAGGGGGGTGCTGAGCCCCGCCGGCCCCTTCCGAGCCCCCCTTCGCCCCTGGCCGCCTCTCGCCCCCGCGGTCAGCCCACAGGTTTCACGTGAGAGAGGGAGGGAGGAAGCGTCGGCACCGACCTACTTACTGACCGGCCCCGGGATCGGGCCCGCGTCTGTCTGTCTGTCTGTCACCCCCCCGGCCGCCATCTGGGCGGCTTCCCCCGATGTGTGCAACGTGGGAGGGAGGTCAGCGGCGTGTTCCCGTAGGGGGTAACGGGGTGCGTTTGAGCAGGCTTCGCGCCGGGAGGGAAAGTCTAGCCAAAGCCACCGTCAGCAAGAGTGTGCTCTGTCATGTTCAATCCAGCCACAGTTTAATAGTCGCTAAATTATAATCTCTTAAACGATACTAAATTTTATTTGATTCTAGAATGTAAGAGCCAGTTCCAAACTATTCACTGGGTTGGGGGTAATTTTTCTCTCTTTTTTTCACAGCTACTAGCTCTCCCTGGGGAGGATGGACCGCTCAGTGGATGCAGCCGGGCTGCCGGAAGGCACTGATACTGGGTCGCAGAAAGACAGAGTGGTGACCGAGGAGGAATGGCTGCAAAAATGGGAAACGGGTAACATCGGGTTTCACAAGGAACAAGGGCACCCGTACGTGACTTTGCTCTTCTGCCTAAGCTGTTTAAAGAAATGCTGTGAGATGAATGAATTGACTCATTCAAAAAACTCTTAACAGAAGATGGAGCGTTTACAAAAGGAAAATTACATGGCTAGAAAGTAAAATAACAAATATTTCTGTGACCTACGTCTGTCAAAAAAGGGCAGAGGAAAGAAAGGATTGCATTGCATTTAAAACTTTTAAATCAGGTTTTAAACTATAAAGCTTGGATGGCTTGACTAAGAATCTTAAATTATCTGATGCAGAAGCTCTGCATTGCTGTTGGTATGTTGTGAAACTGGGGCCTAAAACCATGTGCAGAGGGCATTGGAGCAATTACTGTGCACTGGAAGACAGGGACCTAAGAGAGCAAACCTGATTATATAGGCTTGCAACCAGTGACAGTTACATTTAAGACCCATTTAAGTTATTTGATTGATACAGAAGTTTAATAATCATTTTGTTCAAGTTATCTGTTGTGGCCCTCTTAGAGGTGGGTTGGTTCGTCTGTTTTCTTGAAAAGACGAACAGAAGACAACAAAGAGAAGTGTGTTCTTTTCTAACAGAAATTAAATTTTCTTTCTTTCTTTCTAAGTAAATGGAAAGTGAATGTTAAAAGCATTTGTCTAATGCTTCTAATGGTATGAAGCAGGTTGAACTAAGACCCTCTGTTCCCTCATGGAGTTTGTGTGTTACCTGGCATAGTGAGTAGCACTTGGCTTTTAATGCGCCAGCAGAAATGCTCGCAGTATTAAGAAAAATATGTCTGTTCTTCTGCAGGCTCCTACAGAAGCATCTGGATGTTCTTTTAAATGGCAGGAGTGGACTGAGGATATTTTTCCCGCTTTGTGGTAAAGCAGTGGAGATGAAATGGTAAAGCATAGATTATAAGAGCAAAAATCTTATTTGATGTGGGGAGGGAGGGAGGGAGAAGGGGAATTCCCAGCCTTATATTGGCCAATGGAAACGTGCCGCATCCCCACTGGTAGGAAAGCAGCGTCACTAGAGGCTGAAGGGAGGAGGAAGTTTGGTTTCATTTGCTGGCGCTTTGTATAGTAGCATAAATGGGATGGATAAGGACTAACCTGAAAGTCCTCCTCATTGTCCCAGGTTCAGCTAGCAGAATGCTGAATTTCTGATGGACAGACTGACTGAAGCTGTGCCCATACCCCTGCTGATTTTGGTGGCAATGACAGCTTACATTGCCTGCAATGAGGTTGGTTGTGCCAGAGCATGTTTTCATGGCACCATGCGGCACGTCACACTGGGAACTTAAGTGATTTGTGCTAAATGTAACTTCCTCTTTTTAAAATTTTACTTTTACTTTTTTGGCTGGGTTGATTCAGGGAATAAATAGTTAAACATTACTAATGCAATCTAGTGTAGCTCAGCAAATGTTGGGGCCCAGGGTCAAAACTTAGCCAGGATAATGAGGTAGCCTTGGGCTGTAAGATAACAGGAACAGCCTGCATGATGACTGAAACTTCTTGCTTTGGGGGAGTCAGAGGAGCTTCAGGACAAGAAGTGCCTAAACAAAGTTATAAGGACACTGCAGAACTACCAAACTCCTGTCTGGAAACCACCCCATGATCCCTGAGGTTCCACTCAGAAGCACCCAGGACAAACAGGCAACAGCCTCAGACTGCCACTTTTGTAAGGGGCCTTGGGCAAGAATGCACCCGAGGATGTAATCTTTGCAAGCCTGATGGGGAACGTCCTGGGGGGGGGATGCAAACAACCTAGCAGCAGCAGGTGCCAGTCAAAACCAAGGCAAAAGGAACTAAGGACATCTCCATCTAGATAAGAGTCAGAGCACCACTTGAAACCAACATACCTTGCAATACACTGACAAGATTACTGGATGGGCCAACTCATGACCATATGTGGAAGAAGGGGCTTAAAATGCATCGCAATTAAGATGCAAGTATTATAATTAGTTCCAGGGAATCTAATGCATACGTATATAACTGAGCAATGTAAGCTTTGTCCATCATGACTTGTGGTGTGCAAGTTAGGAGGAGTGATCCCCCTTGCACCCAGCGCTGCAGTAAACATACCTGCTTTATAACTCTTGTTTCTGCGTCTCAGGGTTGTATTTATAATTAGGGGCTGTGTAAGCCAGCGTTTGTTCTTGGAGGTAGGGGACACAAACCAAAAAACCCTGATTGAACTGGATCCTCAAGGAATCAGGTTAGTCCCAGTTACCAGGGTTTATAGTGGTAACGACTTACTCAGCTGACTGCGGCTCTGACGCACGTTGCTGTTGCGCTGAGGGGCAGCACTGAAGAGGTTACCGCACCCTGCTGCCTTCATCCGAGGCGAACGTTGCTGCCCAGCCGCAGAGGCAGCTGGGTGGATAGCGTGCCTCAGCTGCTGCAGTTCAGAGCAGAACATATTTCTGTAAACCGAAACAGACAGTTTCTCTGTGTAATCACCTTTGTTTCCACTGAGTTTGTGGAAATACATTAATAATCCATTGAATCTAAATCCTGTAAGTCCTCATCAACTGTATGCTAAGCGGTGCTAATGTAAGCTCAGATCATGGAGGGGAGCTGTTTAATAAAATGTGAATGCTCCAGAAAGTCAGGATTAGACAAACCAGCGCTTCCTAAAGCCAGGGTTTCCCTAATGAATGAATGCTGCATGGGAGGTACACATTTGGTAATGGCCCAACCTGTGGGCCTCAAGTAAACTTGGGCTTTCTCTCTGCTGCGTGCAGGCTGGCGGACATGGGGCACAGTGTTGTCGGCGTGGAAGTCAGTGAGCAAGCGGTGAAGGACTTTTTTGCAGAACACAGTCTGCCTTACTGCGAGGAGCCAGTCCCAGAGATTTCAGGAGCAAAAACGTTGCAGGTATGTTTCCTGCCTTGTTGAATGATCTGGTGTGGTTAATCATGCAACACAGGCATAACTGAGCAAACAAGTCATTCTGCTTTTATGCCTCTGTCATGGTAATTATTCATCTCTCCTGAAGAGGCCTTAAAGGAAGCTCTGGGTTGTAATTTTGGACTGAGGAGTTCTTCTGAGCTTATTACTTTGGCCTTCTTTTCTTATGACATTGAAGCACCTGAATGTGAAGTAAATGTATTTTAAAATTGGACAGTTGCATGCCTTGACAGATCAGAACCTCTCTGCGGGGGATCAGGAGAGATATCTCAGTAAAGAAAAACTAAAATCGTCTCTCACAGTTTTTCCCCATTACCCCTAAGTGTATATTTAAAATAGTATATGTGTATATCTTAAGGTATGAAATGTATAAATATATATATTTATGTATATATACACACACCTATAAGTGTTTATTTAAAGATAGTTTGCTGATAAGTATTTTTTCCTTTGCTTTTTATTGTAGAGTACCTCTGGGAACATTTCTCTCTACTGCTGCAGTATTTATGATTTGTCCAGGTAGGAATACATAGTGTGTTTTACAATCCTGTATAATCAAACATGTTAATACTATCGTAATATTGTCATATTATTTTACTTGAATCAGCCATAAATATTTGGAACAGGTCCCCTCAAGAAAGCTCTTACTAACTTGTATGAGAAATGTGAATAGCCAATCTCCAACAAAAACTAACTCTGTCTATTAGATAAAAATGCCGACTAAATATCTTTAAATGGGCTTCTTGTTCTAAGATGTCATGTGAAAGTTATAGAAAAACATGCTTGCTTTTACAGTAAAAACAAATTGTCTTTAATATTATTGATGGATTCTACGAAGCAAAACCCTAGCAGAATCCCTTACTCAGAGTAGCTTAGTAAAAGCAAGGAGAATATACCCAGAGGTATCTTCTTAGACAGCTTTTCCTTTAACTAAGTACTAAATATATTTTTTTCCCCAAATTATCGATTAACATATGCATAGGTGAGCTGTACCCATTGATTATATGTGTCCCATGCTTTACTTATTGTACTTTTCTTGATAGACTTAAAGTACATTACATCACTCCAGCGTACGCGACTACATAATATATTGTCAGACACTGACTCTGCAAGTGTCTTGAGAAGCATGGCTCAACTTACTAATGTCTTCTGCAGGATTTTTAGTGCTAAAATGTCCTTATCTCTTAGCTAAAAGACACAACAGAAAATGCAAAATACTTCAGTACAGTCCACATTACTGACTCCTGAAAAAGCCCATTGTGCTCTGGCCTCAAGCATCTCTTATCAGATTTTGTGGTGTCTTTGCACCTGATCTTCTGCTCAAGTGTCACTGAAGCCATCTGCCAGTATATCCAGGAGCAAAAATTATGTCTGTGGCTGTGGTAGACTGAGGCAAGCAGCAGCGTAACTTAGCTTTTCTAACGTTAAACAAATTGCAAGCTGAAGCTGACTGTCCTGGGCACGTAGCTGGGGATTGAGGTGTCTAAAATTGCTGGGTGTGCTGAGTTCAGTGGTACTAAAGCAACGAGGCACCTTCCTCAACCCACATTTGAAGTCACACGTGGGTTTTAGAAGGTGGCCAAGAACTGTTGATGTGCTGAACACACATTAGTGTTGCCTCAAGGGTCACGGCACGGTATGATTGCCAAAACCCCAGACTTGCAGCCCAAATGTGTGTAAGCTACTTTCCTTCCTCCCTGCCTTGGCTCAGCACGCCCTAATGATGGGGAAATGCTGAGCAATTCCAGCACCTCTTTGCTATCGCAGCAGGGCTGTGTACTAGGGGGGTTTCTTGGGACCCAGATGATGTTGGTTTGGATCATGAAAATGCTGGACCGTAAGAGAAAGGTCATAGGGAACCTGCACAGCTAGCTGGAGAATCCTTGTGACTTCACAGAAGTATCTGAATAAAGATGAAGGAGCCCTTTTAGTATTTTTAAGCCTTTTTCCTTATCTCCCTGTAGCTCAGTAGTTGGCAAGTTTGATGCGGTTTGGGACAGAGGAGCTCTAGTAGCTGTGAATCCATGCGACAGACAACAGTGAGTAAATTTGCTTTGTTACTGTCTTTTCTCTAATGTAGGCAGTGACACATGTTTTTCCTCCTGCCACTTGTCGCTGAGTCCTCTTTCATTTAAAGAAGTAACCTACACAAGTTCTTCTCTACCGCAAACATCAGCTGCAGTTGCAGAGTGCTGTACTCTAGATTTGTGAGCTTCCTTCAGGAAGCCACCCTGCCTCTTGGTGGGAAAATATGTGGTTTGTTGCAACCCAGCAGAAGCAGAGCTGCAAGACTCATCTGAATTTTATTATTTCCTTTTCACCCCATCTGCTGCTCCTGTCGTTCTTTTTCCCCTCCCTTCCCTTTATTCCAGTTTTTTGTTCTGCCTGTAGCCAACCCAAATGTACTTCGACCCTACCCCCAGGATTTTTTAATTAGATACATCATCTTGAATTCACAATAATTTCAAAAGATCCATGCTGTATTTGGAACTGTATTCTAGGCTGTGGCAGGTGAATACTATGTTTTGTCTGTTAGTTTTGAGATGAATGTGCAAAAAAAGATACACGCTTGCTTATGAGAGTAAACAGTAACCTTTATTTGAGATGCTTCATGTGTAGCATGAATTTCATGCTCGTGAAAATTCAAGCTAAGCTTTGCTTAGTTTCTGTGCAGTTCAGTTCAACTTGTCCCTGCATAGAAATACGTTACCTTTTTTGTTGAATATTTTGAATGCTATGCTTGAATGTTTGTACAGTTCCAGAACAATAAAGCGTAACTTTCTCCTTTTAGCTATGTCAGTTTGATGATCACCCTAATGGAGAAAAATTCTTCTTACCTCCTCGTTACGGTTTCATATGATCCAAACAAACACAAAGGTGAGAACTTTGCACTCCTCATGTTTTGATTTTGCATGCTTCAATACAAATTGTATATAGATGTGGCAGATTTATTAGTGTCTTCCCCAGGTTTTTTTATCAGCATAACTTTGTCAGCTGACCACACCGATACAACTGTGTGTTTAAAAATTTCAGGTGTTGCCCAAGATTGAGACTAAATTTGCTTTCTCTCTAGCATTCAGACTTGCTAAGGGTAAGTGGAGGACAGGCATGGTATATTAACAAAGAAACGAAACCGGAAGTGTGGCTATGACAATGAAGCTGGAAGAGTGAATGCTTGGAGTAACATCCTGTCTGGCCTAGGGAGCTTGAAGCTCTCCCAAGAACGTCAGCTTCGCTCTGTTGCCCAAATACTCGCAACCCAACGTGTGGCCCATCTTGTGCCCCTCTCCAAGCCACTACCCATGGCCTGAATATGCTTGGAGGAGGTGATATTCTGTAAAATCATAAAGTATTTTCTCCTTTTATAACTTTTATTATATACTGAAGTCTGAGGTATTAAAAAAAACAATAAATGTTAACTCTCAGAAGAAGATTTCTTGCTGCTTTTGGGCTCTTCAGCATAATTGTCCCTGAAAAAGATAGGTCTTGTTATAATAAGCAACAATAGTTTAATTGATTGCTCTCCCTCTCACATTATTCAGCTTTTAGCTTGAATTATGCTGTTGTAGTAATTCCGTAGTAAATCCCATTGGCGGGATTCACACAGCGCACTGAGAGCGGTTGTATCCACGGCACGCTCGTGACTTCTGACAACGTGGCTAGCCTGGCTGCAGCCTGGGGATGATCTAGCAGCAACGCCTGAAGCGTTCATTTAGTGGCCCACCAAGGTGCCACCAGTTCTTGGATACGGTGTTTTCTGGTCCCTGCAGATGGTGCTACACGCCGGGGCCGGGTTGCAGGCCAGGAGCTGTGAGGGATGGGGCTGGCTGTCCTGCTGCAGGGTAAATGTTTGTCTCCTTCCCGTGTCTCCTCTCTGATTAGCTTTGCCCGTTTTTCTTTCAGGCCCACCCTTTTATGTTCCTGAATCTGAAATTAAAAGCTTGTTTGGTAAGTAATATTTAATATTTCAGCTAGCCCTTAGGAATTTTTTTCAAAACACACATGTTTCTACGCTTCTACCTCGCTTTGTGACAAGTGATAGAGAGTAATTTGCTTCTTATCTAAGGGGTGGAATCACGGCAAAATAACAGGGAAAATAAATACCATTTAGCCACGGGGATTTTGCTGTCAAGGAAAATTCTCAGCTCTTCAAAAGATAGGAGGAAAACACAAGAGACTGATACCACCTCTTTCCTCCCCTTGGCATTTTTTCATTCTCCCAGGGTTCGTACTGCACTCGGTGATCTTGTAGCTGTACCCTTAGTCCCGTTTGACCATTTTGTCTTTCTCAGCACCTCCTCACCAGCTACCCTGGCTTTATTACAAGGCCTTTGCATACCAGTTCTACAGTTCCTACTGGACTTTCGTAGCCAAAGAAGAAAAGTAACATGCCGCACGAAGAAAAGGCTAAATGCACAACTCAAATCCATCAAAATAATGAAACTTGGAATTATGGCGGGCATTTAATTTTAAAAGTTCCTCCTGCTAAGCTTTGATACTGCACTTCATTTAAATTTACAACTTTCTGAGGCCCGTGCAGTGGCTGTGTGCAGTGAGCCACTGGCATGGACAGTTACATCCCAATGCAAAAGAGATGGGTAAGTTTTCCCCAGTGCATTTGTGCCACTGCATATGGGACTGTGAGGAACTATGTGGATAAGACTTTTTTTGTTTTTTTCCCCCAACAGTTTGCATTTTTCAGTGACTAATCATTCAGTAAGTTGTTACTCTTTTCTCCTTTCCAGGCAACCACTGTGAAATTAAGTGTCTTGAACAAGTCGATGACTTCTCAGACAAACACAGACGATGGGGCCTAGATTATTTTCTGGAGGTGCTGTATATACTGAAGTTTGTGGCTTGATTAAAATGAATTAAAATAATTTACCTCCTGTCTTGCTTTTCTTTTTATCTCACCTTTTAAAAATGAGAAATGTTTTGGGATACTCTTAAAGCAGGCTTCAGCGTACAGAAAATGCCTGTGGAACATTTTTATCCATTTTGCTTACCGAGTCTGCCAACTACAGAACTGCTTTCACTACCTTGAGATGCGCACGGCTTTTCTTAAACTCTGTGCACAAACAAGTATTTTGAAAGTATATCTTTTCCTTCCATATCAATTCAAATCATCAGGACTGGGAAAAGGAAATGTTCCTGTTCCTTTTCTGCTGTTGCCAGCCGATGCTCTCTGCCCAGCCTCGTCAGCTGGCAGCCCCGGGAGCAATGGCAGCTGCTGTTCAAATACTGTTTCCTGTGACGCTGGCCTTGCGCCAGACGGGGCAGCTGGGCAAGAGAGGCGGGAAGCTGGCGCAAGTTGCTCCTCTCTGTCCCCGTTAGTCGTGATTACAAGTCAAGCGATGAGTGGGCAAGAAGGCTGGGCAGCGGCCACCAAGGGGGAGCAGTCATCGAGCAGGAAAGAGAAGGGAAGAGAAATGGGTGACAATAAAGGAGAGAGTATGGGGAGAAAAATGTTCCTGCCATTGCTGGCGAGGGTGCCACTTCCTCCCTCAAGCACACAGCCATGAGCAGGCAAACCAGCACAGGGCTTGTAGGGTGAGAACTGCTGTGTGCTCATCTGAATGCAAACCTTCCTTTGCAGGCCTTCCGTCGCTCCCATGTGGATACTATTCCAATTCTTAAAAGAAGTTACAATATTCAATAATATTGTCATACAGTACTAATTAAGTTTGCTGACGACACAAAATTGGGAGGAGCTGTTGACACTCCTGAGGACAGAGAGGGCCCTGCAGAGATCTCGACAAATCAGAGAGCTGGGCAATCACCAACCATATGAAGTTTAACAAGGGCAAGTGCCGGATTTTGCACCCGGGGCACAGCAACCCTGGATGTATGCACAGACTGGGGAGCGAGAGGCTGGAGAGCAGCCCCGCGGAGAGGGACCTGGGGGTTCTGGTCGACAGCAAGTTGAACATGAGCCAACAGTGTGCCCTGGCAGCCAAGAGGTCCAACTGCATCCTGGGGTGTATCAAGCCCTGCATTGCAGCCGGTCGAGGGAGGGGATTGTCCCGCTCTGCTCTGCGCTGGTGCGGCCTCACCTCGAGTGCTGTGTGCAGGTTTGGGTGCCACAGTACGTTAAGGATATAAAGCTACTAGAAAGTGTCCAGAGAAGGGCCACAAAGTTCATGGAGGGTTTAGAGGGGAAGCTGTAGGAGGAGCAGCTAAAGTCACTTGGTTTGTTCAGCCTAGGGAAGAGGAGGCTGAGGGCAGACCTCATCGAGGTCTGCAGCTTCCTCACAAGGGGAGGAGGAGGGGCAGGCACTGATCTCTTCTCTCTGGTGACCAACAACAGGACCCGAGGGAATGGCAGGAAGATGTGCCAGGGGAGGTTTAAGTTGGATATTAGGAAAAGGGGCTTCCCCCAGAGGGTGGTGGAGCACTGGAACAGGGTCCCCGGGGAGGCAGTCACGGCACCAAGCCTGGCGATGTTCAGGACGCACTTGGACAACGCCCTCAGAGACATGGTGTGAATTTGGGGCTGTCCTGTGAAGGGACGGGAGTGGGACTCGATAATCCTTGTGGGTCCCTTCCGACTCAGGACATTCTGTGATTCTATGGAAAAACGCTGGGAAAGCGCAATTGCAACGTAGCGCATTATCGTTCAGCAAGACCGTAAGGCGGGTAAAAGCCGCTTTTTAGAGGCTTCGCAGCGTGGTGCGGTCCTCGGGCTGCGAGCGGGCCGCTGCTCCCCCGGGAGCCGGCGGCCCAGGGGCGGAGCGGGGCTGCCGGCGGGGCGGGTACTGGCGGCCCCAGCGCCGCTCCGCCCCCGCGGCCGCCCCGCCGCGCCCCGAGCGCCTCACGACGGCGGGGATGGCGACGAGGGAGGAGGAGGAGGACGAGGCGGAGCTGAACCTGCTGGAGTGCCGGGTGTGTTTCGAGCGTTACGGTCCCGGCGGGCAGCGGCGGCCGCGGAACCTGCCTTGCGGGCACGTCCTGTGTCGGGGCTGCGTGGGGGCCTTGGGAGGCCCGGAGAGCCGGCGGCTGGAGTGTCCCTTCTGCCGGCGGGCCTGCGGCTCCGCCGAGACGAGCGACTGCCTGCCGCTGCTGCAGCTGCTGGAGGTGCTGGGCCCCGCCGGCGGCGGCCTCCCCTCGGCCCGGCGGAGGAGCGGCGGCGGGGCGGGCGGGCCGGCCCCCGCGGGCCTGGGGCTGCGGCTGGCCCTGGGGGGCTGGGGGTCGCTGGTCAACCCCAGCGGGGTGGCGGCCTGCCGGAGGTCCGGGCGGCTGGCCGTGGCGCACGACGGCAAGAAGAGGATCCACGTCTTCGGGCCCGGCGGATCCTGCCTGCAGCGGTTCGGGGAGCGGGGGGACGCGGGCAACGACATCAAGTACCCGCTCGATGTGACCGTCACCTCGGACGGGCACGTGGTGGTCACCGATGGCGGGGACCGCTCCGTGAAGGCCTTTGATTTTGAGGGAAGGGGGGTCCTGGCCATCCGGGAAGGTTTCTGTCTGCCCTGGGGCTTGGATGCCACCCCCGAGAGCGAAGTAGTCCTGACCGACTCGGAGGCAGGCGCTCTGTACCGCCTGACGGCCGACTTCATGAAGGGGAAATTAAAGAAGTGTCAAATGATCCGGTCTCGGCTCGTCAGCCCGAGAGGGGTTGCGGTCTCCCAGACCTCGGGTGCTATCGTGGTAATAGAGCACCTGAAAGCTCAAGGACCGAACAACGGCAGCACCCGGGTGAAGATATTCAGTGCCGAGATGGAACTCCTTGGCCAGATGGATAGCTTTGGTCTGAACCTCGTTTTCCCCTCCAAAATATATACTACGGCCGTGGCCTTTGACAAAGAAGGACGCGTGATAGTGACGGATGTCTGTAGCCAGGCCGTGATATGCTTAGGGAAACCTGGGGAGTTTCCCATCTTTAACCCTCTAATTAGCCATGGGCTTTCTTATCCTGTGGGACTGGCTTACACGGCAAACAATTCCCTTGTTGTCTTAGACAGCGGTGATCATTCAATAAAAATATATAGCTCCACCTGAACGGGTTTAGATGCTTACTGCTATAGGTTCAAGCTGCTTTTGGCCGTAAAGCAAAGTTCCGCTCTAGTAGGCGTGTAGGGAGGAGGCGTTTTCTGGGTTCTGCTTTTAAGTGAAATGGCCCTCTGTGACCAACATGCTGGTGCTTCCTGTAAAACTCACATCGAGTCTCTTGCCTGTCCACCAGAGGAGGCCTGGCCATTGCAGGCCATAGTCAACAACAAATCAACAAAACAAATAACTTGGCATTTTAAAATTAAACTTCCATACCTTGACAGGTACCGGGAGAGAAAGTGACGGATCATTTGTTTACGTTTCCCAGCACTTAGTGTTCATTATTCTTCCTTAAGGGTAGCCACACTCAGGAAAGTGACAGAGTGGTTTCTGTTTCCAGGATTTCTGCACGAGAAAGGAGACTGGCTTGATGAAATGATAGGAGAAGTGGAAGCTTCAGTTCAGATCCAGCTGAGACCGTTGTGATGGAGGAGCTACCACCGATAGTGAGTTATGTGAAGTGAATTGGTGCTCCAAGCCTGTTTTTTCCATACCGGGGAAACTCACTTCTGGCATCGCTCTCCTCTGTTCTAATTTATTCCTATCTTTATTAGAGTTGTACTGGAGCACTTGGTCTTCGTGTATAATATGTGAGCCTGTGTCTTTACCAAGAGATAATTTGGTGTGTGGTTACCAGAGTGAGTAGCTTTTCCCTAAAAGCCCATTGAAGTATTTCTCTTCAGACCTCAAATATAAAGTTGAGTCAGCTGTGCTGCTAACACAGCTACGCTTGCAAGGTTTCCAATACTGTCTGCCTCTGTCTTGCCATTAATATGGTATTCTCACGCTCCAAACTCCACGATTCAGCTGAAAACTGAAGTGTTGGTGAGAAAAAAGGGGGACGTAAGCCTCTTTTTTTTTTTTTTTTTCCCCTTGCTTCCAAATCAGGTTTTGTTGATTGTGAATATGCAGCAGGTTTACTCCAGTTTATATGTCCTTGTAAACAGTTTCACTGTGGACCTGAGTTCTGTTGCCTTACTGCACGGTGGAAATTAAGGTATATCTGAATTCCTTTGACAAGGATTTAACACCCACTAGAAGCCACTGCTTCATTTTTAGGCATTTACCTGCTGCTAAAATAATTACTTAGGCAGTTCAGCATTAGAAGGAAGTTAGATATACACATAAATGCTGTCTGAGGTAGAGACAAGTAGGTTAAAATGGCATAAAACTTCTGGGGTCATTTATGTAGTCACTGAAATAATGAATATTAACTAGCAGTTTGAAATTCACAGGTGGTCTTCCTATCGGTAAATTTAAAATCTGGCTTTTGGTCTGACTTTAGGGCATTTAATAACTGCATGTATTGCTGCACCAGTGATTTACCAAATAGTTACTTTGAACTGGAGCAGTTTTAGCCCTCTCATTCAGACAATGTGTTAATCTGTCTTATGTTAACATTTATATAAACAAGATAAATTATTAAATACAGCTATTTGTAAAGGTGAATTGAACAGTGACCTGCCAATAAAGTGTGATATGCTTACTCCTGTATTGAATAATTTAGTGAAAAACTCCTCATATGTTTTTACCATGGGCTTCTCTGTTGCAATTGAGTTTCTCTATTGCAGTTGCCCTGTAGATGGTTTCTTTTTTCAGTTGGAGATATCCTGCTAAAGTTGTTGTAGGGTCATTTTTTGTTATTGAAAAATATGTGGACCTGCACATTTGGTCTTTTCCAGATTTCTCTACTGCCAGGCCACACAGCACGTGCCTTTGGGAGGAACAGAAATACTCCTTGGCTGTTCTGCAGCAGGAAGTGTACGGTCCTGAGCAGGAGCCCTCCTCAGGGGTCAGGAAGGAAATTTCCTCAGAGAAGCAGCCCCCTGGATTATATATTCATTTCTAGGGGCCAAGGAGATTCCTGTCTTTGAGGGATATAAAAACAATTAGATAACGCTTTCTGCGGGGAACTGCTGTGTTTCAAAATGCAAGCAGTACCATCAGTGCTGTATTCATCCATAATTAGTAGTTCATCGCAATACCACTTGCGGGACCTGGACCCTTCCTCTGAACTGTGGCTGTGAGCTTTCATCTCCTCAAACCTTTGTGTGCACCAGGAGCTTGTTTTTGCTACTGAGCTCACGGATGGGCAAATTTCCTAGTGACTACTGCCAGGCAGGCAACTTTCCAGCAGCTGAAGTGCTGATTTTCAAGTGTTTGACTCATGCTGTTTTAAAAGCCACAGAAACTCCCATTGTTGCCCAACTCTGCTCCTATCTCCTTCGGTATAGGACTAGAAATCACTGTTTGGGTTTGTAAGCAAAATAAACTTTGTGCCTTTATTCTGCCTAGTTTCCTGTATGCCATCTCCTGCAGTCTTGCTTTACCCACTGCAAGAAAATCTAGACTTCCTCTGTGAATGATGCAGCTGTTTTCCTTTTGCTATAAAGCTTGGTGCTTTGCGTTGTACAACACCGCATCAAAGAAACCATTACATTCTGTCTTAATTCATTTGATGCAGGTGCCTGAATTGAGAAGCCATAAAGAACTGTATAAAACCACTAATTAAAAATTCTGAGTTCTTCAGTGTGTAAGTGAAAATGCAGCAGAAACCTGACATCTTCCTTTTGTCACACAAGGGAGTTTAAGAGACAACAGGAGACAGAGATCCACCAGTACACTGATAACAAAGCAAAACAGCCTTTGACGTTTTTACTTACTCTTGCCTCTTCCTTTATGCATGTGTGCACATTTCACCTATAGCTACTGTAGATACCCATGGCCTTCAGGATGATGCTTTGATGCCAGCTGCTTTTCAGAGGCCCGGGGGACACGTACTGCTCCTATCCCTCTGCGGATCTATTGCAATTCAGTCACAGATTTCAACAAAACAAAAACTTGGGTTCTGAGGGAGGGATGGCAGAGTAAGGGACACCCCTAACTAGGTAGGTAATGCTTTTTGGGTCTGACTGGATACGCTCAAAATGGAGATCGCTAGATACGTACTTACCTTTGGAAAAAGCGCTGGCCATTTCATCTAAAATATAACATGGTGACTGTGTCTTGTCCCTTCAGTGATAATTACTCTTGCATTTATTAAAAAAACAAAAAAAAGAACCTAAACTAAACCTTGCATAACTCTCTGCACCTCATGCTTTAACAATTTGGATTAAAACCAAACAAATAATGATGGACAGTATTCCCTTAATGTCATCTCTCCAGCCCCTACTATAGATAGATACATCTGTTGTGCGCACACACACTGCAATTTCTGTTTGGTTTATTTTTAAGCACTGATCCCAGGTTGCTATCGTTGCATATAAATATACCGGGGTATATTTACAGTGTTTAGGAATAAAGGAGGCAGGGGTGTTTCAGAAATGCATGTTGAAATTGTGTCCTGTAACATCCGTTTTTTTTTGTTTTGCTTGTGAACAAAATAATTTTAGATAAAGAATATAATCGATTTTGCAGAAAAAAAAGAGGTAACATATACTTAATTTTGGCCATTGTCTGTTTGACCATCTGTCCATTCCCTCCAGCCACATTGCTGCACGCATCAGTTTGATGTTTATATTTTCACAAAGCGTGGGCATAACATGTAACACAGCTTTTTCTTAACATGGACTGATTTCAGATGAAGAGGGGACCTCCCGTAATGTCCAGCCCCCAAACCACTAAGAGTTTCATAGAGCAGGGCCCATCAAAATGATGGCCTGGAATGCAGGAGACCTTTCCTTTCTAGAAGGGCTGACAGAGGTAAAAAAGCAGCTTTCCCCTCTGGGACCATGGGTTATGGTGCTGTTGCACCTGCCTCAGGAGGAATTTGCCTTTATTTCTTTCTCTTTGGTGTTTGGGGTTTTTTTCTGACTCTTCTCAGAGGCACATCCTTGTAGTTTACAAGTCACCTGTAAGTCACAGCTTGCCTCCGCAGGAGTATAACATAGCTAAAGAAAAAATACACAGGTTTTGCAAAATCAGTTCTAAACCTCACAGTTCATTCAGACATCTCAGGAGAAGTGACAGATCATTCAGAAAGCAGCAAGCGCCTGAGGCCCAGCCCCTGTGGAGACAGTTTAAAATTTAATGATAACAGGGTTTTCTCCCCTCGTTTCCCTATAAATACACCGGAAGCCTCTATATGGGATCCACTGTCCTACTCTAGAAAAGTCTGGTGGGAAATTACTCGTAAGAGATTGCCTTTTGTAACCTTCTTGTCTGGTCTATCGTGCAGTCTCTTGATCGGCCCTGTCCAGCCCCAGCCCCAGCAGCTGCTGGTTTTGTTGCCAGCTCATCTGATGCAGCAGGCCCTCTTGGTTTGGCCAGCTGCGTCCAAAACTGCTTCCATCTGAATGGAGCATCTTCCAGGTGGAATGTATAGCCCCCAGCAATAGGGGGGCTTTCTCCTGACCTTGCCTACCTGTTTTAACTTGATGTGAAGGCTGCAGAGCCAGCACAAAGGCACAAACGAGTCTCTGGAAACAAAAGTAGAGATCACCACCTGACATAGGTACGTGCAGAGTTCAAAACTGCCAAAAGAATTCAGAATTCATCATGTCACACATGCAGTCACTGACTGTAAAGAAGAACAGGCCAGGCAGACCTGAAATAAGGTATCAGTCTGCCTCTCCATGCAACGCCCAACCGTCGCTGGGCAGAAGGCTGGCTCAGCCCCACTGGAGATGAGCTGAGAACATGTACTGCCTGCTTGATTCCTCTTCAGCAAACCCTTTATGCTACTGAGTGCGATGGGGTATTATTATCGTTACCTGCACAGAAAAATTCCAAATGTGCAAAACCTGTAAATCTTTAAATTTTGAAACACATTAGACCAAAGACCCACCTAGCATTTTTACCTTTGCCATGTACTGCTGCGGGTCATACATGAGTCCAGGGGCAAGGAATACTCACCAGTTCTGTGTTTCTCCATCAGAGCGTGCATTGATCATGCCTCCATTCCACATGATGTTTTCAACTTAATTATCTCAACTCAGTGTGCTAATAATGTTTATATTTGATGCTGTTACATAAACATACAGGCTTTCTCTAGAGTGCTTCCTTAGCATAACCTGTCTGATTCTCCCGGACAGCTTCAAAGCTCTCTAGTACTGGAGAGGTCCTCAGTCAGCAGATGATGTATCGCACTTAGGCATTTTTCTCACCACTGCTTTCCAAGAGATTTACAGGTATTTTTGAACTTGATGCCGCCACCTCTCTTTGAGACAAACATGATGCAAATGTCATGGCCCTGCAGCTGCAGACAGGCGAGCTGAAAATCAAGGGAAGCCTTTGGCAGATTTGAGGCTAGATCTCAGACTTCCCATCACAAGGTTGATGCCTTAATAAAGTCGTGAGAGGCTGTGTTTAATTATCCTCTTGTCAGGGAGTTGCCTTCCTGGTTCTGGAAGGAGTTTTGACATTTTACTGATGATCTCGCTACTAATTCCTTCAGTGTTTCCTACGAATCACGAAAATTAATACTTTTTCTAAACCACAGTGTATTCCTCGATAATTGCTTCCAGTGGGCTCCACAAAGGTGCGTGGTTTCAGCATTTTGAAACACTCTGTAAGGAGATGTACTGCTGTGAAGCCCTACTGTGGTGATCGAGTTACTTACATCATGGTGAGGATAGAAAGGAGGAGAAGAGGTTGACTCTCAAAAGGAGAAAAAAATTAGTGAAAGGTGTCTGTGGCTTAAGCAGAGGGCGAACTCCACCAAGTCAGGGCAGAGAGCACACCCATCCTTCCAGTAACGGGAGTGCATTCTTCAGAGGTGAAGCATTTCAGTCTGGAAAATGGACAAGACGATAAGGGCTGTTGATTCTTGATTAGGACCAACCTCTGGCAGGGGAATAACTTACATTTGAACAGATTTCCCAGGCAGTTAGTCACTTTTGAGATGGTAATCCTTAGGAGAGCTATCTGTTACTTTCAGCTCTGTATTCGTAGCAAAAATCTGTGGGAAACAAAGGTTTGGAGCAATCTAAGCATTTTAAGGAGGTATGCTCCTTATAATTAAATAAATACATACATAGCATTTTTCTAAAGAACCCTCTTAATGTAGGCCATTTTTGTTCTTTGGTCACAGGTGAGCACTACAGGGGCAGTGATTTGGGGTGAGAACAAATTCTGCTTTAGTGGAATATATTGTTTTTTAAATCAGGAAGATATTGCTAGTCAGAAGATTCTGTAAGCCATTTTAAATACTCTGTATATTATATGCTTTGTAATGAATAATGGGTAGACAATTTTAAGCAGGATATAGGATTAGAGAGAAAATGAAATAATTTATTTTGAGAAAACTGTGAAGATGTAAAAAAGAAAAAAGATGTCTTTTATCAAAGCTTCCTTTTAAAATTTCTAATACAAAGAAGATGATCTTGAAAGAGCTAACATACCTACATAATCACAGAAGGTCACTCATGTACTGTTTTTTGTTCCAAATATAAATAGATAAAAGATAAAACCCATATGAGGGTATTAATGCTCTCCTAGCATGATTTCCTGATAATATGGACTATGGAATTTCACCAGTATTAACCAGTATTGAGTAACTACTGACCTGTGTCGAAAGTAAGAAACAAAAAGCAATTGTGTCTTTTACTATCACAGACTAAGGAGCTAACCTGAGAAAAAATATGATGTCATTAAAGATATGCCTTATAAGAAATCTATCAAAAAGAGTCAGTCAGATTAACTATTAAAAATTTATAATCATCTTCATATGAAAAGGATGTGCCTGGCTCCCTTTTTTGTCGTTGTCCTTAATTAGGTAGGACATAAGGCTCTTCAGTGAGTTCTGCACCAGCTTCCGCTCAACTTACAGCATGGTATTACAGAGCCAGAAGTATTTCAAATATGTGTGTTAGTCTTTTTCTATTCTTCTTATTCCTTAAAGTGACTTGTTTGAGTTGAGGCTTGATCCGTCATAAATAGTTTATAGCTGTGCAGTCATGAGTACTGCAAATGGAATTGTCCACATAAATAAATGCTGCAGGACTGGGCTTGCAGTCAGGTAGATTCAGGCTAGTGTGGAGATTTGCCCTGGAGAATTCTTTGCAGCAGACTTTATTATGACAATGCTTTGGGGTTTTTAAGTGCTGAAAGCCCTGCCCATGTTTAGAATATATTCTAACTAATTATAACTTTCTTTCAACATCAAAAAACTTTTGTGAAACAAATTTAATGCAATGGTTTAGCTTTTCTTCTTTATTGCTTTGTAACATACTGAACCCTTGCCTGGTTCCTAGGAGTCTAAGTGGATCATCACAACGCCTCCCTTTTGGGACGTGTGGTCACTCGGTAGCCAGCAATCTGGGGCAAGACTCACTCTGGGCCGGCATCAGTGGAGACCTTACACCTGAACAGCCCATGAAGATCCCAAAGAGGAGGTTATTGGTCTTAGCCAAGAGTTTAGGAAAGTTATGATGTTTTCATTGTGGTAGAGACTCACTGTAGGTTCTAGGTCCCAAGAAGACTACGCGAAAGGATTTCTAAGGTTGCAGGGTAGTTAGCCACTTTTTATTTCCTTTCAGATGGAGGAATGCCAGCTTTTAAAGACCAGGTGAAAAGTGCACTGGTTTTGCCCTAACAAGGCAAAGTGGAACTGAAGTTGCCCAGGCCCCAGACTAGAGCTACGGGTCTATTTATCTTTTTTTTTTTTTTTTGTGATGTTCATAAAGCTGTCTAGTATTTGGATGGTGCTATCATTGAAATGCAGCTGATATCTTCTTCTCATATTTCCACTGTGTCACTGAGTTAAAAACCAAAACCACCCGCTCAGAAAAAGTGTACTTTGAAGGCAGAGAAAATCTTCTCTTTCTTCTGTCTCTTTCACTGGAGAAAAAAAAGCCATGCAACTGAATTATTTTCAAACATGTCTATCAAACAATAGACTTTCACCCTCTCACTTGTGTTGAACTTGAATCTCAAGTCTTTTTCCTTGACGATAAGCCTACACTTTTGATGTCTGAAATTCAGCCACATTGTTCCAAATTGTGCCTTTTGCACAGCCCTCACCCATTCTTCACAGCTGGTTGTTTAGCCCCGTGAAGTGTCCTCCAGAACTATATTACTCATTAGCCATTGCTTAGTCACACTGTGTGGTGCATACGTGTGTTCACTCCACTTTCATTTCAGAAGAAGAATTAACTCCTGCAAAGGTTCTGTCCATGTTTTGGTTTTTGCTGTGTTTCTTCACTAAAATAGCCTTTCATCTTTTCTGTCAGATTAAAGCGAGGAAACCTCAGATCACAATATGAGTGGTGGGAAAGGACTTAAGTCATTCAGGGAAGGCGTTTGGGAGACAGGTGTGCAAGCAGAGAAAGGGTGAAGGACTGTACAACTTAAATTGTGTGTGGACTAACAGCTCTAGGAACCCTTCTACCCTGGCCTGCCCTGTGCAGCTCCGTTTGTAATAGTGCCTGTGGGAAAAACTAAATCAGAAATCACTGACTTGCAAGTCACCGGTTTTTTCTGTGGTTCTCTGCAATAGTAGCAGACCGGTCCCAGTGACCTGGAGGTCCTCCTCTATTGGATTTTGTGGATGACTCCTATAAATGGTCTGAGTTTCCCTGTCAAATGCTGGTGTAGACAAACTACAAGAAGCTGGGAAGCCTGCAGAAGCCGTCTGTTCCTCTAATATTTACACCTGTAAAGAGCAAGCCTTTTCGGCATGAATCGAAGAGGATGAAATTTGAAGTGATGTGACAACAAAGGACACCCAGTGGTTGCACTGTTTTACAGTCTTCAATCTAAAGATGAGAGTATGATCTGTTGCTGATAATTTAGTTGTTGTTGTTGTTGATTATGAGGTGATTATATTTGGTATGTTTTCTTCAGGTTGGGAAGAACTGGGAGGGGGAGTGATTGGGTGTTTTTTTTTTTTAATAAATAAAAGATCCCGAGTCTTGTTATGCACCTTAATTAGCACCTTCAGCACTTGTTTCCACCTTACACAGGGACTGATGAAACCTGTTGAACTTAATGTGAATCTTCCTGTTGACTTCAATAGACAGTGGAACAGATCCAGGATCTGTGCTGAGCTGACTTCTGTATGTTTTAACAAATGCAATTCCACCGCCTCTCTCAAGGCTTTGCCTCACTCAGCTTCTTTACATGCTGACCTCCCATTGCTTACTCAGAAGACTCTTCTCCTTTCTATTTCAAGCAATAGCTTCTTTTCTTCTCCACACTTCAGAAAGATGTTTGGCTATAGCGCGTATTTGCCAGCATTGCTAAAAAGTAATTGCGTAAGGAGAAATTTTGGCTTGGCCAGCATGGTTGCTAGCTCATCTTACTTAGTAAGCAAGCTTGGGAGGCACTCCTCCCTCCCCACCCTCCTCCTCCTCCCAGGGACAGAGCCCAGTTCCCAAGTCTTATCCAGGCTAGCCAGCAAAGTTCAACTTCTCTCTGAAAGCAGAAAGTAAACCAACAAGGGGACTGGGACTGAGTGCAAAAGGGTTAATAGGCATGCTGCACTTCTCTTCTGAGAGGCCTCTGCCACTAATCAGGCTGTCTATATTTACAGCTTTCCCATTCATCCCTACTGAGCAAAAAGCACACCTCTGAAAACAGAGCTTGAACATTGCCGTACATTAGGCAGACTGCATGTAGTACCTGACTTCTAACTGAAGAGACTTGGAGACTGCAGACTCACTTTTTCTACCTGTGGTAAGACACACACCTGCACTTAGCAAATGCATAATAATCAGTGATGCTCCAGACAGTGACTGTGAGCCAGCTCCCTGCTCACAAGCACCCTTATGTATCGATTTGGGATTCATAGTCACAAGAGAACTGTGACTATGTGAGGAGGGACATGCGGGAGCGATGCTTGCATACCAGACATTCCTTATCATAGAGATGAAGTGGGGTGAGAGCTTTCTGGGTAGTGGGAATAATGGCAGGGTTGTCCTTCCCTTCAGTCTGCTGGGGCCTGCCTACTGATTTAAATTGTAAATAACGTTACAAACCAGCTGTGACATTTTGTTTTTTCTTAGGAGAAGCATCCTATTTCTACTAATAATATTGTAGAAAAAGGGAAAAAAGGAAAAATTGTAAATCTCTACTAATTTAACATCAATCCCTTTTCGTAACTTAATAGTTACATTAACCACAGGTAGGTGATGTCAGTTCCTTTGGTATCCTGTGATCTTACTTTTTTAACAGTACAACAGTACAAAACTGTTTCCTTTTCCTTACCTTTCCACTACCATAAACTACTGTCATCACCATGATGTTTAAAGACTGTAGAGTGGCATGTGTCTGGTAGGGTTAGCAGGACAGGTTCCCTCCTATCATGGCATCTAATACAATCAAACCGACTCTTAAAATTAGCTAGGTTTAGTCCTCCAGTCTTCTGTCTAAGAGGCCATTCATTCCTCTGGGGGCAGAAGTCAACTCATTTCCAGCCTGAGTGTGTTCCAAGGCAGAATCACAGAATCACAGAAGGGCTGAGGTTGGCAGGGACTTCCGGAGGTCACCTGGTCCAAACCCCCTGCTCAAGCAGGGCCACCTACAGCCGGTTGTGCTGGACCATGTCCAGATGGCTTCTGAGCATCTCCAAGGACGGAGACTCCACCACCTCCCTGGGCAACCTGTGCCAGCAATTCCTGATGTTCAGTTCGTGCTCATCACCTCTGGTCCTGTCATCGGGCACCACTGAAAGGAGCCTGGCTCCATCTTCTTTATACCATCCCTTCAGGAATTTATACACATTGATAAGATCCCCCTTTGAGCCTTCTCTTCTCCAGGCTGAACAGCCCCAGCTCGCACAGCCTTTCCTCACAGGAGAGATGCTCCATTCCCTTAATTGTCTTCACTGGCCTGCACTGGTGTCACTCCAGTAAGTCCATGTCTTTCTTCTACTGGGGAGCCCAGAACTGGACACAACATTCCAGATGTGGCCTCAGCAGTGCGAACTAGAGTGGAAGGATCACCTCCCTCGATCTGCTGGCAGCTCTCCTCCTAATGCAGCCCAGAATAAAAGGACTGCATGAAGGACAGTTTACACCCATTTGTTCTTGTGCTAGTGTTTTCCTTGAACTCAAGTAGCACCATGCTTTTAACTGGCCTGAAAGGAAGCATAAACACCCATATCCCCCCCAGTCTTCATTTTGCTAGACTAAACAAACAGAACTTTTCTAGTCTGCTCTTGTTTGGCAATATTCACCACTCCCCAGTGCTCCCAGTAACCCTTTTGTGTGTCTGTTCCAGTTTGAACTCCTTGTCCGTAAATGCTCGAGTCTCAGCAATGCTTTTTACAATGTCCTCTGTACCGCCTCTTTCGCTGTTGGAAATAACTCAAGTGGTAACAGCCCCAGCTACATATGCTTTCGTCATGAAATCACTTGGTCATGAATCCAGGCTGAATACCCACAGCCCTGCTCCCCCCAGTATAAACAAGTTTAGGAAGGCATTTGAGTCAGGGGTGGAGTGTTTCCTGAGGTGAAAAAGGGATGGCATGCAGATAATTAACGTCAACAGCAACAAAAATGTAAACAAACCCATCAGTGTATTATTTCTTTCCCTGACAGCTAAGGAATGTGAGCTACACAGCACATGACTAGCTGTCGGAGGAGGAGGACAGAGCCCGTATCTGATGTTAGGATTGCAGGGATGTTAGATCCCTCCTGAGATGACAGAAAGGTTCACTTTGGATTCAGTAAAAACTTCAGTCAGATTTCCAGAGTGTAGGGAAATGTATCTGAGCAATATAAAGAATTATTCTTGTTACTTTTGCCCCCTTCTTTGCATTCCATCAATTTCCCGGCTATAGCTGTGTTAGTCTGCTCCTAGGCTCATTTATTTCTGTTAATATGACTCTTCGTCTGTAGGTAGCAATGACCATTAAAGTTCCCACAGTAATCTGAAACTATTTCTTCCTGCTAAGTGATAGGAGATGGGGAACAGAGCTTCCTGCCCCCTGTTCTTCAGTGAGTGGCGTGGAGGAATTCTCCTCTGCAGAATAGTCATGTAGTTAAATGTAGTTAAAATTGAGCAGCTTCTCTCACAGATGGGTTAGTCTCATCCGCTGTGCTGCATACTGGGCTGAAGTTCCTAAGACTATTGCAATATTGTATCAGAGGCAGGAAGAAAACATCGCATCTGATCAGTGAAATTGCATTAGAGATTTTTTCCCCCGACAGCAAGGAATGTTTCAGCTTCATGGAGACGTGACTGCGCCAGCCTCTGGGACGTTCGCTGTAATAGTTCACCTCTGATCCCAGAGTGTGACCTACTCTCAGGCACCCAGGGTGGGCGTGGAGTTGGAGGTAGGGTCCCAGCAGAGGTTAGGACCCCACCCAGGTAAAGCCAAACAGGTCATTGAAAACATACAAAAATTAGCCGGTAAGAACAGATTTAGTCTATTCACCACTGAAAGAGCCTGTAAGCCAGCCCTGTTCAGAGCTGAGGTAGGTTTAAACTGCAGCGCCTGTTAAAAGCAATATACTACATGGGACTCTAAACACACAGCTGTCAGCACCTCGCGTAGCTTTGAGCAGCGTCTCTCAGGCAGGATAATCTAGGTGCGTATATTCTGCATTTATTCCTACCACTGGCAATTAAGTAGACTTCTTTTCTTTCTGAGCATCGGAAGGGCATCTGCCACCACAGCCCCTTTCTGGGCCCAGAGCGTTGCCATAAATATGCTGAACATAGAGGATGATTTTCATGCCTCCAGCACAGCTTTAGAGACAGTCAAAACAGATCTCTGATAAGACAGAGGTGGCAAACATCCAGCCTGACTAACGTCCAGCTTGAATTTGGAGCAAAAAGGAAATGGAAAGACAGCCCAAAAACCTGGCTGCGGGCAGTGGTTAAAATCCTTCTCTCATGTTCTCTGTTGTACATTCAACGTACCTGTCCAGTGGGGTTACTCGCAAAGCCTACTGATGTGTTTGAGACTGAAATTTGGCTCCCAGTGTACGATTATGGGCAGGCACTTGGTCCCTGAGGCACTCCCTGAATGTATTTTACTCCATGAAAAAATAGAAGTTTGCGTGCATAGCAGGACACTAGTTTGTGTCCTGTCACAAATATAAAGTCATATTTTATCCTACCTCTCCAATATGAAATATTTCTCCCTTCTAGAATGTCCAGGCCTCCTTCCTATATGCTAAATGCTATTTTAAAAAAAGACAAGTTATTATCCATTCTTCTTTTTCACCAACATCAGTGGAATACTTACCAATTATTTTGTTCGAGCTACCATTTCTTCCTATGCTTTTTCCGAACCTAATATATTAGATTAACCTTAAAAATATCTGTTGGCTTCATTATACAGGATTTGTTCATTTGACCTCTTTCTCTCAGACTGGATGATGATGTAATGTGTTTCAGTTGAAAATAAAGTTTTGTTTTCTCTGTTAATATTAATTTAAAAAAATGCTCAGTAAAAACTTGGAAACCCAAAGAAAACTTTAGTTTTGGTTAGTCTTATATAATACAAGCCCTGGGTTAAATTTGGTAGTAAAAACCTTTCGGACTTTGGGTGCTGTAAAATCAAATGCTTTTGTCTTTCTTTTGACTCTTTCAACACTGAAAGACAAACACTGCTTTGCTTCCCATGCTCTCGCTGCTGCCAGCTCCTCCTCTTCTCCAGCTCCTGTGACACAAGATGAAGTTAGACATGCCGGTCACAGCGTGCACCAGTCAGGCACAGCAAGATACACACTGGGGACGCTGCTGACAAGATGGATATTCCTGGCAGGCACCATGACATTTCCCTCTGCCCTTGGCCCAAGAAAGGAGGTCAGTGGAACACTCTGCCCTACCGGTGGGGCTTCGGGCATCAACTCTGGGTGCACAACATCACCCCCCTATTTCCATGTCACAAAGTAGAGCAATCGGTCTTCCTGCTCAGAATATATGGGAAGACATGGGCATGCCTTCATGTCAAATCATGTTATCTGTGTTCTGCCTTGGGAAGATGAGGAGCAGTTTGAAGTTCCCACCAGAAAAAAAGTAAGGAATGGTATTTTCTTTATGCCCTTTGCTGAACTGTGGATCGATGGACAAATGTATGGAAACGCTGAAAGGGAAGAAACAAAAATGAAAAGAGCCTGAAAGCAAGAGACAGACAAAGATTCAATCCCGGCCCTAGTAAAGCTGCAAAATTCCTGTTGACTGCAGCGGTGCAGAGCCAGCACAAAACGGGGTGGAGGAAAGCAGGGACAGGAAAAGGAAATCGGGGAAGTATGGCTTCAAATGATTTTGTCCCCGTGTTCCCATCCCGGTTCCCTTCACCCCCATCAGCCTCCACTTTCTCTGGCTCTCATCTTTTTGCATTGCTGAAGCAGTAAGCTGTCATTTCTCATCTGGTATCTCCCACCCGTCCATCAACATGTCAGGGATAGCTGGCAGCTAATTCTGATGGGTGAACAACCCATCAGTATCCCTCTCCAGTTCCCACGGGGCGTGTAAACTGATCAAGCTAACAAATGCTGACAGGTGAGAGGCATTCAGCCCCAGTTGCTACTGAGAGCAAAGACAGAGATGTAAAGGGTTCCATATGGTAGCTGTGTTCAGTGGGGAAACACAATGGCAAAAGAGAAACATCTCATCGGCCTGAATTGCGCTCGCTTCCCACAGTCCTTCACAGATCGCTCTTTGGGCTACCTAATGACCTCATGGGGCCCCTATAACATAACTCTCTTCCTATTCTGCTGTAATGCCAAAGGTTTATGGGAGACCAGGAATATATTCTGCTACATGCGTGCTGCCTAATAGATGTTGTGAGGTCATGGCACAGATGTTGCCAAAAGCCCTTCCTCAGGAGGACAGAAAACCATGGTGGAACCAGCACCTCATTCTTGGCAGCTGTTTTTCAGAGCACGTTGATGTGAATGAAAGAGCAAAAATCCTTCTCCCAGTTACCTAAAAAACCCCCAGGATTTCACAAGAAGAGAACAGCTACAGTCTGTATCAGAACAAACTAGGTTGCATCTCCCTTTTTAAATGCTTTTACATGGATGGCTTTTCGTTACCTGCAAACAGTGGAATATAATTCACAAGCCTATTCCAGACATTAGTGAAAATTTCTTCCCAAGACTCTTTCCACAGCCAAAATCATAGTATATCTCATATAGACTCCTTGTAGTTTCTCTTCAGCTAATATAATTTTTATTTAGTCTTGCAATGATGTCAGTTTTCCACTAGGAGGTGGAAAATCGAGATGGAAGGGAATATATTTCCTTCCATCTGTTGGCTGTCTTCTCTTTCCCAATAGCATCCAAGTTTCACTGAACAACCCTGTTTCTGCACAGCCATTTCAGACTTCACGCCTTGTCTTGAGCCAGCACCTACTTTGATCTGGGTTCTTACAGACTACAGTCATAAATAGAATGTCTCATTTCAACATCGTTCCCTTTCTTTACTCGTTGAGCCACATGCCTACGATGTATTTCATAATGAACTTCATTCCTTATGCCTCCTCTCACAGGCAAGAAATCCACGTGCACAGGCTTCTGCTAGTGACGTTCTCCAGATGCCCGGCTCTATTTGGTAACTCTTCTCTTTCACCGTGCTAAATGTGTCTCTCACTTCCTTTCAGCTTTGCTGCGAGCCATGGCCATTCAGGGCAGCTGGGCCTCCTCCAGAGACATTCCTCTCAGTTGCTTTGCAGGGCTCTTCTGGCTGGTGTGCTGGCAGGCGGGGGCAAGGAGGGTCGATCTTCTAAGCTCCATCCATTGTTTTTACCTTTGTTTTAAATGTCTGCTCTTTCTCCGTGCAGCTATCTATTAATCATTTGTTGTTTAGCCTGTTCTCCCTATAGTGATTTAGCCCTAGAGTAGACAGAATAATCCCGTTTGGGTTTGAGCCTGTCTTTTCTAAGAAAATGTTTCAGACTGCTATTTTGCACCAGGATTCCTGCCAGTTAGCTGCATCAATGATAAGGGTTGATTCTCTGGAAGATATATTACTGAAGCTAAGGAAACACTTCTGGAGAAAAGAATGAAGTTTTAATGGGACACTTGAAAAAGAAGGCTATCCTGAGATCATGGTGCAGTTTTAACTAAAAGTCTTTCTTGGCTTGTCCACTGGAAGCACAGCCATCCTTGGAGCTCATGGTTGCTGGGGTAGTGCACTGCTGTTTGTAATGCTTTCCCCCAATGTTGAACTTGTCACTAGTAGATGGACACAACTCTGTCCTGTGGTGCTTGGGCAGGCACTTGTCAAAAGTGGCCTGTCACTGCCTGGAAAAGCAGTACAGCATGATTGGCCTCACTGGTTCACAGGCAGCCCTTTTCCAAGGAGGCAAAGGGCAGGCTGGGGGACTGGGACCCTTGCTCTATCACCTCGAGGTACAGCACCACTTCATAGAATAGAATCATTAAGGTTGGGAAAGACCTCTAAGATCATTAAGTCCAACCATCAACCCAACACCCCCATGCCTCCTAAACCATGCCCTGAAGAGCCACATCTTTTAAATACCTCCGGGGATGGCGAGTCCACCACCTCTCTGGGCAGCCTGTTCCTGTGCCTGACCGCTCTTTTAGTAAAGAAGTTTTTCCTAATATCCAATCTAAACCTCCCCTGGTGCAGATTGAGGCCATTTCCTCTCATCCCATTGCTTGTTACTTGGGAGAAGAGACCAACACCCACCTTGCTACAACCTCTTTTCAGGTGGTTGTAGAGATCTATAAGGTCTCCCCTCAGCCTCCTCTTCTCCAGCCTAAACAACCCCAGTTCCTTCAACCTCTCCTCATAAGACTTGTTCTCCAGACCCTTCCCCAGTTTTGTTGCCCTTCTCTGGATGCACTCCAGCACCTCAATGTCCCTCCTGTACTGAGGGGCCCAAAACTGAACACAGAGGCTTCCTGGCCTCCGTGACATGCACCACCTATGTCAGCACCAGGTCATGATTTTCTAATAGAGCATTGCTCATCTTTTGTTAAACAACAACAGCAAAAAAATTCCCTCACGCCATGACATTTAGTCTGAGGCAATTTGTGGGCCTTTCTTTGCGGCTTTTCCTTGCCACAAGTAAACTTGATGTCCAGTCAGGCACACTGGCGAGTTTGCAGTGACAGCACACATCTGCACAAACCACGGCGGTGGCTCTCGGGAAGGTCCTGAGGACACAAGCAGGGGCGCCCCGGCCCGTCGCAGCCCCGCTCCCACCCCGCCGGGCCCCAGGAGAGCCCTTCGCCCCCCGGCAGCCCCCACGCCCACGCCGGGCAGGCGGCATAAGGTCTGCTCCCATCGCCCACCTTCCCGCGCCCTCTTTACGCATGCGCGGACGGGCGAGCGCGGCAGCGCCACCTTCCCGCCCTTCCAGCGGAGCGGCCCGCCGCGCATGCTCGCTCGAGGGAAGCGATGCTGCCCCCCCCTCGCCGGGTTCCGAAGGCACTCGGGTGTTTCCGTTCCTTTCCGGCGCCGCGGCTGTTCCCTGCCCCCTCGCCTCTTGCCTGGGCGCCGCAATCCCGGCGGCGCGGCGAGAGGAGGCGGAAGATGGCGGTTGGGATTGGTGGGGAGGCGGCGGCAGGAGCAGCAGCTGTTAAGCGAACGAGGCCGTCGGTAGCCAGCGCTAGAGCCGCCGGTGCGGACCGCGGCTGAGCAGGGAGGCGACTGGGGCTGCGCCACCACCGCCCTTCCCGGCGCCGGACCCTCCTCCTTCTCTCCCTCCCTCCCTCCCTCGCCGCCTCTCGCCTTCCCCGCCTGCCCCAGCCCCCCGCCCTCGCCCCGGCCCGGCATGGAGGTTGGCGCTCCGCCGTGTCGCTGTGCGCGGCGCTGCGAGGCCGCCAGCCGCCGCTGCCGCTGAGCGGGGCCGCCCGCCGCCGCTCCCGGGGATAGGGGAGGCGGGGGCTGGGGTGGGGGAAAGATGTCGGACACCAAGGTGAAAGTTGCCGTCAGGGTCCGGCCGATGAACAGGAGAGGTAAGCGGGGGGGGGGTGGGGGGGAGGAGTGGGGAGGGGGCGGCACCGGGGCGCGCCTGAGGCGGGCGCCGCGTCCCCCCGCGACCCTGGTTTCTCCCCCGGGGCGGAGGGAGGATGAACCCCCTCGCACATACACACCCCCGCCGCCGCCCCTTGCTCAGGCACGCCTGGGAGCCTGGCCGGGCCGAGGGGGAGCCGGCGGGGGGCGAGCTGCCCCGGCGTGCGAGGAGAAGGGGGGATGCCTGTGTCTGTGTGCGCGCGAGCTACCCCTGGGTACAGCTGCCCGCCGTGTTGCCTTGCAGAGCTGGACCTGAATACCAAGTGCATCGTGGAGATGGAAGGGAACCAGACTGTGCTTCACCCTCCGCCTTCCAACACCAAGCAGGGAGAAAGGTAAAAAACCAAGTCGCCCTGAGCCCCACATAAAGATCCGGCCCCGGTGCCTCAGCCTGGCAGGCGCCTCGCCTGGCTCCTTTGGGGGTGGGGGGTGGGGGGCGGCAGCGTCCTCAAGTTCTATGCTCGGTGCCTTTTAGGGGCTGCGGTGGGGGGGAAGCGGGCGAGGGTGAGCTCCCAGCCAGGGATTGCTGCCCTGGGCTTGCATCCCTGGGAAGCAAGGACCAGACCTTCCTCTCCTGCCTTCCGGAGTGGAGTCGGAGGTACCCAGCTTGGGATGTGGAGATGGGAGATCGCTGTTGGCCTCCCAGGTTTGAAAACTGATTCTTGATTAACTGCTCGAAAAATAAGCTGTTGATTAGGTAAGGGCTTAAACTGACTGCGTGCCGTTTTCAGAAATTTCCCTTGAGCGCAGGCTGCTAATAACTTGGTGTAACAAGAAGCAGAATCTGATTTTTATGCTAGCAATGGTATTGTTTTTAAAGTATTTTTACTCAGTTTTAACGTATTTGTAATTGAAAAGGCCGTAATTGCTCGATCCTTCATTAATTCAGTGTTGTTCTGTGAAGTAGCCTATGAGAATATGCTAAAATAATTTTGAAATCTGGCATTTACTTGTGATGCCCCAGTAAAGAATACCCTTGGAAATAATCCAAAATACCAATGCACTAGACTGTAAAAATAGATCAGAACAGGAAAAGATTTCTTTGCTTTGAGGGAGCGTGGGGAAAGACAGGGAGGTGCAAGGGGAATAAGCACACGTTGTATGCATATCTCTTCAGCTACCTGTTGACTGCTCAACTTAAGTTGATCTGTTAAACGTATTTAATGACAAGGAGTGTGAAATCATTTGCATGGTTATAGAGGTTTTAATCTGAATATGTTCCTACTACTTAAGTTTTTATTAAGAATATTTTTGATCAAGTTCATAATAGTTATGAAGAAACTGTAGTGTGAGTGTTGTGGTGGTTTTTTTTTTTTTTTTCAAAGGCGGTGTCTCATGCTGTTACAGTTTTCCAGCAGAAAAGGTCGAGACCTTTTGTATTTTTACATGACCAAGATGTGAAGGTGCTTCTCATATTAATCCACATACTGGAATATAGCTGTAACCACACCAGTTTAACTTAAATCCAACTTGCATTGTCTTCAGAACCATTGTTGTGGTGAAGGTGCTGGCCTGGGTCTTGAAAGATCAGTGCTTGTTTCCTGCCCCTTTCACAGATCTTTGTGTGTCTTCTGCAAGTCGGGCTGCCTCTGTGGGTCTTAGCATCCTATCTATAAACCAGAAATCTTGTTTTTTGTGAGACTAGTCTGTTCTAGAAAGTATGGGTTTTTTTCCCTCCTGCTTATTGAAGTGTATATATAACCTCCATCACAACACTGCTATAATAAGAATAACATTAAGTCTTCAAAATGAGTGGATTTGACAGGTATAAAACATGAAATACAAATAGAGTCTACAAAGCAAGAACAGAATTAAGATTGAAAAATCATTATTTTGGTAGACTAAAGAGCCTACGGGCCAGAGGATTTAATAAAGAGCCTATAACGTGTGCATGTTGCTTCTTCTGCATGTTGGCCTGCAGGTATTCATGAGACTGTGCAGTGATTCTTTGTCTTCTGAGAGCTTTTGTGGCTTGTGTTTATCTGGCTTTAATATCTGTAATATTTATAAATTCTCTTACTTGGTTGGAGTTGGCTCCTTGTTCTGCACCAAGAGCCTTACGGGTGAGTTGTGATGCTTGCGTGCGACCTCACCGTTGACAGCTGTGTTGGCGATAGCTGTCCCACTTGCAGCCGTTGCGAGGCTGGAATTTGGCCGGCTATTACATGCATGCCTGATGCATTTGAAGCAACTGCCTGATGTGAGTGGATTGGGAATATCAGTGACAAATACTGATCAGAAGTAACTCGCACTAGTGCAGACATGTAGTTTGGGTGCCTTCTCAATGGCAGGTGTTGTACGTGACCTGTTGAGATGCCTAATAGATCTTGAGCACCTTGCGAAGATCCTTACATTTTCTTCAGTGCTAAACTGTTGATTTCTAATTTTTACTCAAGATAAATAGTTTAATTTATCATGATGAAGAATTAATTCTGTTCTTCTGTGGGTACCCACCATAAAATGTCTGTATAAACTGGCTCTGAATTGCTGAGTAGTTGCTGCTTGTACTTGGATTGATGCCTTGGCAGGGTTAGAGATGTCAAATGGATTTTTGGTTTTCTTTGTGTAGCTTGTTTTTATGTAGCTCAACTGGATTTTTCTTTCAGAGCAACCGTGTCATTGCAAAAATGATTTCACTGTTAGGGTGATTAATTGGTCTTTCTTTACTATACTGCATTATTTTAATATTCTGTTTAGCCTTACTTTTCCCATTTTACATTTTAGATGGAAATTTCCCTTTTCTTGCTGAATGGAAGTACAGGTCTGTGCTGCACTTCGGACTAAGAATAAGTAGCCTTCTAAAGCAAATTTGGCTTCTAGGACTGCTTTTCTTAATTGAGCTGAGGCCAAGAGACTATAGGGTGTGGAATTCAGGACTGTGCTTTTTATTGGCTTTGTTCTCTCAGTTATAATTTTAAAGGTATTGACAGAATTTTCTGAAGTGAAATTATATAACTCTTTAATCATTATAATATTATTAAATTTACTCTTGGAGGAATATCCAAGGTTAGGAAAAACAAATTCTACTAGCTTTGCCTATTCTGTACAGAGTTTTAAAATTCAGCCTAAGTTCAGATGCATGCTGTTAATCAACCTCTAGGTTTTATAAAGGATATTTCTGAAGCATTTTAGATGGGCAAGTAGTTTTACAAGTGGTGGAAAAAGCCTAAAATCTCTGGCAGAGCTGTCATCTGTCCAACTTCCACTGTTGTATTAGAGGCAAAGCAGAAAGTTATAACCGTGAATTAGAACAGGGTTCTGACTTAATCTTCTAACTACTAGACCACACAGCATATGCACCTTAGCAAACACAGCTACAAAATAGTAATTGTTATTAAATACAAGTGTTCTGTCTTTTTATAAGCAGCAGGCCTGCTATTCCCCACAGGCACAGGACTTCTAGCTTTCTAAACTAACAAAGGAGGAAAACCAGAACGTAGTAAAACCGAACAGTCTGAGCCTGAAAGGCACAGTAAAATCTTTATCGACTAAAATAATAGGAGGCAGAGTTCAGAAGAGAACGGTTTTCATTAGCTGGTATCAGGTATAATCTCTGGTGTTGGCAAAGTTTTTGTAAGTCAGTTGTTGGACTTCATACTTTTAACCCTTGCTTTACTATTACTAGTAGCAGTAGTTTCCTTTAGATATGCCAAAGTGTGCTTCTGTGTCATTTTAGTTACCTCTCCTGTCTCTTATCCATTTCCTCCCCCAAACCAATAGAGGTTTCCCTTTCTTCCCCAGAAGAACATCTTGTCTTTCTGGGAACCCTCTGACTTTTTTTCTGCCTTTACCTGGGAATCCGAATTTCCTTTCTCAAAGTACACTCCTCCTGAAAAAATTGTTCTAACCTAAAATCTTTTAGAAAGGTTATGTTTCAAGCCAGTTGTATACATCCTGCTGTCTTGCTATAAATGTTTGTATTTGGTTGTTGTCAATAAGGTACAGTATTAAAATGTAACTATGAAATAGAGTATGGAGTTACAATCTTTCAAAATATTTGAGTAATATTTTATAATAGAAATTTCACAGCTCTCTCTAGGTTTATGAAAGATTTGACTTTGTTAGGGATGTTATTTTTTTAGTAGGACAAATTAGGCTTTACCAGGTACCTCCTCTTCTGTTGATTGTTAAAATATGCTTTCCTCCAGCCTTTCCGTACAGCTACACTTTTTAATGCATAGGATCTGAAAATAAAAGTTTTATTTTAGTTCTCTGACAACAGTTCTTCATGACATGATTTTTCCTTTAGTAAGCAAAATATTTGTCTTGACAGAAATAAACAAGGAACTATGGAGACAGTAGAACCAAAATACTATTTCAACTGTAGTTTTGACTGCAACAAAAATTTGTCTGTTGGGCAATTTATTCCATTAGAGCACAGTAGCCTTATGCAAACTGCCTTGTTAAAAACCTCGGGGCAGAAAATAAGGAGGAAATCATCAGTGTGTGGAGCTGAACTTAAAATTACCACTTCTCTCCAAAAGTATCTTTCTTGCCTGGCTTAACTCTTGTTTTTTTTAAAAAAAATCTTATTCCTTCCTTGTTTTCTCTTCTTCCATCCTCATTTTGATAACGGACAAGTTAGCACAAAGGCCTAAATTCTACTTAGGTAAAACACTCATAGGTGTAAATTACTAAAGATTCCAAAATATATGGGGGCTTTTTTGAGTAGGTTTAAGGTCTTCAATCAAATAAATAGCTAGGAGCAGATGTGTGTGTGTGCCTGTCTAGTTTTTGTAGATCATGATACTTTCAAAGATTAATACCTGAAGCACAGATCTCATCCCTAGGCAGCTTGTCCTAAAACTTGTTTCCAGAAAACAGCTGTTGCTCCCCCCTGCCTTGGAGCAACCATGATTTTGGATGGTCTTTAGTACATAGTCCTTTGTGTGGTGGTTGTGGCACTTGACCTTTTTTGATACATTGCTTTGAATAGTATCGGAGATGAGAGAAGAGCGCTGTTGTAGGGAGAGGATGTAATGATAATGGTCGCTTTTTCAAACTGAAACTTGTGGAAGCTGAAATAGGACAGATGCTAATTATTTCCGTCTCTGAAGGAATGATCAACGAGGTCATGTCTCTGCGTATACTTCGAATTATCACCTGCCTGAGGTAGATTATAAAATAATAGTAGGCAGCATCATTTATCTTTGTTTGCAGGAAATTGTGAAAGTAATCTGTCTTTGACCTCTTCTGTTAACTCTCCTGTTAGACATCAATGCTCAGGATGTGAACTGTTAGCTTTGAAGCTTTGCAGAAGAGGTATATTTGAATTGTGAAATGTGTGGTTGGAAAATGGCATTTCAAGGCTATTTTTGCATTGCTTTAATTCATTCATGCCTTAGATGGGACACGATGCAGTTCCTTGAAATCACTGTTCTTAAATTCCATGTAATTTCAAACAAAATGGGACATGCAGTATTTTGGATTACAAGTTTGTGGCATGGCTCTTGGTTCTTCCTAAGGTAGTCTGAACCGTGAGCAAATGCAGCATCCATTATTTTGCCATGTTCATAAGATCCAGACAGCTGTTAAGTCCTTGTGCTTTGGTCTTCACATGGCATTGCTAGAGGAAACTGCTGCTGGGGGCTTTTGGGATTGTGGGTAAGCAGCGAGTAGTACTTAGCTGGCAGTATTTCAGAACAAAAACAGATAAAGCGTTTGAAGAGACAGAAAACTGTGCTTGTTATTACCATGTCTACGCAGTCATGGCTTTGTAGCCATTCTCTGCTTTTGGACTACCGAGTATTATGTTCAAGTATTTCTGAGCAGAACACAGTAAAATGAAGTTCAGCTTTGAACTTGTCCAGCTCACCTGTTCTATGATGTTAGAAATGCCCGCACTGTGGAACATGAAAATATTTGTTAAAAAGATTAGTAAGGCCTTTAGACACGCTTAGCATCTGTGTTTAGAAGGGGCAGGTACGTATGCGCTTGCCTGTTACTGTAGCCAGAGGTGTTTTTTGAGATCTGGATTACTACTCAATACACCTTGAATATGTTGTTCACTGAAATGAATTATGAATTTAAAAAATGTACAGCTCTGTTAAAATGGAATTTTTTTCTTGTCCTTTTCTTTGGGGAGATCAGGACTAAAGGCAAAACTTTATTTTTACCTCCTTTGCTCCCTTAGTATAAGTAATAGAGTCAGCTTTCTTGTTTTGAAAACAAGATTATCTCTGCTCTGTTGTGCATCTGGTAGGTTTATTAAATGGGCATATAGTAAGATTTCAGACTTCTAATTAGATTCACTGTAATTTAATCGTTTGAAAATTTAAATCTAAATGATACTTGCAAGCATCGTAGTGACCCAGGTGTGGGCTAGATTCAGAAGACTTTGGGAGGTGCTTTAGGAGTCCCTGTGCAGCAGAACCTGAGCTCAGAGAGAAGCAGTGCACTCCAGCCGCTCCGCTGGGTGGGTCTGTGTGTCGCACAGAGCAGGGGTGCGAATCTTGGTATGGGGTTTTGGGGATGAAGCGAATCCCTTCTTGGTCTCAGGCCTGCAGCGCAGCATGCCCAGGAAGGCATCTGTTGTTCAGGGAGTCAGCATGGTGGTACTTCTAGTAATAAGATTAGAGTTAAACCTTTAAATTGACAAATGTACTTGTTGCTGTTGTGTTTGACACATTATTAGATTTTAAGTTCTTCATTCATGTACAGTTGGATGCAGGTTGAGGAGTGGTAGCTGCCTCTGTGTTGCCAGTGTCTTTTGCATGGACATACTGTCCTTAAGACTGGGAAAGTAGTACTGTCTCTTTGCTTATTTGGCCTGCCCTGGGCATGGTTTGAATCTATTAATGGAAACAATTACTGCCTACTATAGCGAAATGACAGCTGCTGCAGCAGTGTTGTGCAGATGCTGTTGCTTAACTGAATAACTTCTCCGATTGCATGGTTCCTTGTATTTTGTGGGGATGTCTGTTTCTGTAGGCAGAGTGTGGAGAAGGCTTTTCAAGGAAATGTGAAAGTGTTGGCTAGAGACAGTGAATTTTATGTCTTCAGTAAGTGCAGCCTACAAAGAAAAGGACCCCCGCAGTGCAATGATGTGCACCACAGGACTCAGTGTCAAGTTAACTTGAGACCCAAAGCACCATGTGAACTAAAACAGTCATGCTATTGCCTGGAAGTGATGTTGCTGTGTGTCTTCTTACAAGAGACAGTAGAATGGATATAAGTGTGTTCAGCCAGTACCTGATATTGTATGTTGTTATGAAATCGATCATCAGTTTGAGGTCTGCTGGGGCTTGAGCTGCTTGGGTGTGTCTTTACCATCCTCCTGTGGCATGCAGTGGGTGTTCACTGGGAGCTGAGGGAGGGGCTCGGTAAGTTAACAACAAGCAGATTGAAAATTTGCAGTATGAAGGTCAATCGGGAAACATATTGCTGATGGGAGTTCAAAATCAATGACACCCGTGTTGGTGAAGAGTAGGAGTTACACAAGCTGTTTTCAGTGCAGTGGGAGGGTGTCCCTTTATGTCATTTCTTGTGTTTGGGGAAGAGGGAATGAGTGGCTTTCTGATGCTGTTGTGCTTCCTTTGTTGTTAATTAACCTCTGCAGTTCTGGTCTTTATTTCTGATAGTTGCCTTTTAATCTAAAAGTAATAATTAAAAAACCCAACCTTCAGTCATTAAAACATCTAATGAAATTTGTAACTGTATCCTGAATACATGCCTTAGTCATCAGCCGCAACCTTTATCTGGCATTTTGTTGCATCCTCAAGCATGTACACGCTTACCAAATATACCTACATCTTCCTCAGATAATGTAAAGTTAGTGATTTGTAAGGTGCAACTTTTTCACCAGTAGGTAATCCGAATGTTCATCTCATTTCACGTAGATTACCATAGGAAAATCTATATGGCCACAGCCATTAATGAAGTGGCTAATGATTTGTCATCTTGTAATAACTTATTTGCTATTTAAGTGTTATAATGCAGGAAAAAGATTTATACCATAATTATTCTTTTGACAGATTAAACCATGAATATGTTCTGGTGATTATTAATGGTGCAGTACTTAATTTGAGGTATATCAGTCAGCACAGTGGTAAAGGGTATGCCTGAAACATTGCTCTGTCCTTGTGTTAGTAGTGCATGGTAACTAGCATGGTTAATGATGATGCTGAAGACACATCAAAGAGGCTCACTGCACTAGCAACAGGGTACGTACTTAGCGGTCTGTTTTCTAGATGCGAGCCCATGCCAAGCCCATGCTGCTGCCCCTTCGTGTTTAGTAACAGCATAGATAGTAAGCTAGTACTGGCTTACTTCGTGATTCGTGGTGTCACTGCATCTTCTTTTTGCAGTATACGTATATTCCAAGAATTTTAAGCGCCTCATAAACATGAATCAAAGCAGCTGCTGTGGCTGGAATGGCATGCCTATCTCTGCATGTGTTTATGAAGATACTGTTCAATGTGTTTAAAAAAACTACCAGGATGCATTGTTAACTGTAAACTTTATAGAAAGTAATTTGATGCTTTGTTTTAAAAACATATTGCTGAAACTGTCCACACAAACATTTTTTCTGACTTTTTGTATTATAAAATATTATAGAATTGCAAGTAAAATGAAAAAAAAATGTACATAATATTTATTGAGCTTACATTTTCTTAGTTCATTCAATAGTATCTTTTTAAACATAAATGTCATTCCCAAATAAGTAGTGTTCAAAAGCCTCTAGGTGAGAATAAATTTTCTTCTTCTAGTGTAAGGCTTCAAAATTCTGAATCTGTCTCTTGAGCTACTGCAATAATTTTTCTAACATTAAATGCAAGTATATGAATCTGTTTTGCTTAATCTTTCTTGTGTGATGACAGGTGACAGCAGATCTTAGATAAGAAACTGCAGTACTTGATATTTCTTTCCACATGGCTTCCACTTTTTGTCTGATTTTATGATTAAAGCCATGTGCAGCGTAACTGTGAAGGCCTTTCACAAATTTGATTCTTTCAGAGTTGAAGGAAAACGAATTGGGTGAGGTGGAAGGGGAAGTCTGTCTGCAAAATGAATGGATTTGTACAGTGACTGGCATTGGCTGCAGTATAATTTTTAATACTTTGGAGTTCTTATTTTGTTGGATTTTCACTTCAGATTCAATTTTATTTTGTGATTCAAAAGCCAAGGCTTGTTTTACAGTAGATGAGCTTTTGCTAAAGATAAGTCAACAGAGCATTCCAGTGGAGGCACAGAGCGAGCTGGTGGACGTTTTCTACTGGCAAAGCTGCTTTATGGCCCTGAACGAGCAGCACCCTTGTCGTCTTTGGAAAGTTTCTTTGTCAGCATCTGTCTGTGAAGTTTTTTTTATGTATGCAATGTGATGTAAGTGTGCAGTGCTCCAGAGTTGTTTTGGCGCAGTAGTGCCACCTCCCTGAATGATGTAAGTCCAAAGCGTTTTGATATTTTTATGGTGTTTTTTTCTTTCCTGTCATACCGTGTTGTCATTCCTTATTTTGAGATGTTTCTAAATTTCCTTTAGACTTGAAATGTGTTTTCAGATAATTTTGTCTAAGGAAATCGGGCTGAAACAGTAATCGGCCATTTGGTAAAATGAAGACATGTTTCTATATTCACTGTATGCAGCTGAAGACATTAATATGTTACTATGGGTCCTGTGAATGCTCAGCAAGAAGTAGTTGAGTTTGAGTATGTTTTTTAGAAGAAAACTTTGCAGTCATCTGAACTTTGTGGGAGTAAGAGCAGAAACTGCTTGCAGTCTTCCTGCACTTTGCTGTTGTACTGATCAGGGTAAAAAAAGATGATTCTGAAGATGGTGTTAGAAGTGTATCGTGGAACATCACCCCAGCACTCAGGTTTTGCTGTTTTGGAGCTTCCTGCCATGATGACAGCAGGTATGCTATTCTGAAACAAACTGTTTAGAAAATAATATACTGCCCGTTACAGTTAAAAAGAAGAAAGCTTTGTATAGTTCTCACTTTTTTTTCTGGTGTTAATCGAATCCTTGTACCTGCATTCTCGACTGTAGTGCCCTTGAAAAATGCTGCTTCGGTGTCCACAGACAAAATAACATACAAGGAAACACGAAAGGTGTCTCATTAGTGGATTTGCTGCTGACACAGTAGAATATAGGGAAAGGATACTTGGGGACCACAACTGGAAGGATAATGAAAGGCAAAGAGAAGTACAGAAATGGATGCCCAACAACAAGATGAAATTTTTCAAAGTACATGTTGGAGGAAAACAAAACAAGCAAACAAGAAAACCTGACAGCATCCAGTAAGCTTTTTTCCATCCTACTGAAAATGTGTATGAGAGACTGGCGTTCTCTGGGGTGGTGCTACAGTCTTCATATGTGTTCTGGTTGAGATCCAAGTTGAAAACAAAAAGGAAAATCAGTTCTAGTAAACAGACCATTGAACACTGGACAGCTTGCGCTGTAGTTTCCTTGTCAAGAGCTTCCAAGTCCTTGGTGTTTGAGGTGTTTATAACATTGTAGCGAAGTTCATGTGGTATTCCTAATTTTCATTGCATAGTTGTAACATGTATCTTAATGCTAAATTTTTACTGCTTGTTGTATTAAACCTCTGTCATGATTGAGAACCTGTGTAAATTAGCTGTGAAATAATCCACTTGGAAACACTTGTGTATCCATCAAAAGGATGATGAAAGTGTGTATGAAGATGCAACACCTAAGTGTACTCCTCAGGACTCTTTCAGTGGAACAGTATCTTGAATTTTTTTTTAATAAATTCAGTAGATGTTCTGTCCCTCCCAGCATCCCAGTTCCATGGTGGGATCTCCCTTACTGTCAGAAGTACTGTGTACTGAAGGAGGGGGATGTCTGACTTCCCCATTGTGAAAGTTAGAAGTTAGCTCTTGCCAGTTCTGTTTTCAAGTGCTCAGCAGGGCATAGTGGATGAGTACTGAACCTAGACAGATATCAGTCTAATCTCTCCTCTTTTGTTTAATTACTCTTTGGGGCAGGCTGCATCCTCTCAAGTAGTCTTTGAAGTTTCACTTTTGCAGATATGAATGTGGCAATTGGAAGCTTTTTTCTGAAATACTGATGGTGTGCAAGCTTTGTGCCCTTAGTGTAATCTGTCCCTACTGTCATCTATTCTCACAGATAGAAGCTTTGCATGTGCTTCAAGGAATGCAGTGTAGGTTTATTTGAAATTTCAGAATGGCATCTTGCAACTTTGTATTAGTTTAAACCCAGAAATGCACATCCTCGGTGTTGGGCTGGCTGAATGCCCTTAGTGTTTTGCAATGCTCGTGTTTTCTGAGTTATGGTTCTTCTGGTACATGGTCTGACTCACATTATGGGTTGCTATTTGAGAATTTCTTACCTGAATAAGGAAGAAATTAATGGCTTATGTGCATGATAGATGAGACTTTGAAAATACTCTTCCACTGGTGTGACCAAGGTGTAAAATGAGGTTTATAAAAATCTCTCCAAGCCAACTCTATCTTAATCTGTCTTCCTTTGTCAAGAAGGGTGTTGTAGGATGTTTTCTGGAGGTTCTCACAGTTTAAATGCTTGTGTTTTTCTCAAGGTATCTGCATCTTCATCGTAGTTCAGAAAAGAAGGTGGCAAGTGAGTCACTCATATAAGTGACCTTTTGCCTGCTTGCCTTTGCTGTGATTAAAAAGGTAAAGTAAATATGAGGTCTTTGGGGACTTTGAAATGAGATATAAAATGGAATTGCAGAACTGAGTTTTGAGGGAAGAATTTTGCATCAGCAGTGTATATAAATGAGAGAAAATAGAAATACTAATAGAATACTAATGATGACATGCAGTTGTAATGTAGCTCGTTTTCAAGTGATAAGAGCCTGACAGTCTGTTGGCTGGTAGCTGTAATGAGCAGTGTCAGAGTTGAGTGAACTCAAGGTGAGTGTTTGAGTAGACTAGGAAACTAGCATGTTTTTTTCCAAATAATAGTGAGAAAGCTTTGTACTTGAAATACTTCTATGATTATCATTCTACTTTGCATCCAAAATAGAGGGCAAGTTATAGATTCCCTACAGAACTTTTGCTCTAAATAGAAGGAGCAAAGGGTGCTATGTGGTTTTTTGTTGTTTTCTCTTGAAGATCTAGATTGGGTAATTCATTATTTAATTTTTTTTTAGGTTCTCTCTGTATAGCTTTTTCTGCACATGAGGCAGGTCACTTCTTTGCCCCAGTACTGTTAATCTAAGAGTATCTGAAATAGGATGCTTGCCTTAGCTGCAGCTTTTCTTGTAGCAGATCCTTCTACTCATGCTCTTTTACTTTCATGCCTCAGTTTGCAGGTGTAGTAGATGAAAAGAAATCGAACTGGTCTGGAGTTACTAATCAAACAACATGACTTTTAGCCATTTTTGGCATAGAATGGCTGTTCAAGCAAAAAGGGAACAGTTGACTCCTTATCACATCATATTGAAAATTGCTAGGAACTGAGTGCTGCTGCTGACTTTTACTTGAAATATTAGTGATGATGGCCAAAGTGGGGAAGCGACACTGAAAAATTAATGTGACAAATGCTCTGAATAATTTTGAACTTAATTCTGTATTTGGCACATCTGAATTTTGTTTGCAGTGTTGCTGCTCACCTACTTTGCTCCTTCACATTCTTATCCTAATATTACTAAACAAAAACTGCTCATGTCAGTAGTATTTGCCTTCTTGAATCACTAATTAATGCTTATCAGAGTTCAGAACCTGCATACCCTTTCTTACAACTTTTCGTGATGTTTCAGACTGATCTAGTTGTCTTGAGTCTTTCTTCTTCCTTAACATATCACTTCTCGTTCTCTTCTAAGGATTTTTGTCAACTTTTTGAGAGACCACATGTAATTCTACTTTATTTCTTCTAGCTTGTTTTGTGTAACTCTATTCACTATGCAGGCAGATCTCTAGGTAGATCGTTTAGGCTGTGGGTTATTTATGGCAGAGATAATTAGCTGAGTTGCAGCTCCTGAAACAGAAGAATTGCGTCTCGGTGTCGTGGAAGTTTAGCTGATAAGCTTTGCGGGGTCTCACCTCCTCCTGTGCAGGGTCAGATCAGAAGTCTCAACGCTGGACTCCCACAGCCTGCTTGCACAGTGCAAATACTGGGTGTCTAGCGAGGCTTCATTAGCCTGAGCTGTACCTCATGTCTGTGGCTGTATTTGTGAACTTGGAAGTGTAAGGAGGTGGCATTGACAAAGTCAGAGCAATGCCAGGGACAGGGAAGGGAAAAAAGTAGGCGGGTGTGGGCATCTGCTACTGTTTTAACTGGTTCAGATGCAGTGCAGGATAATGTTCAGGTAATGGAGGCCAAACTGATGGGGGTCTTCTAAAACTCAGAGTGCAGGGACTGGATGTACAGAGATAACTAATTGACTCCACAGTGTTGACTGGTGTTTGGGAGTGTCTGCAACATGCTCCCTAGCGTACACCCTGTTATCCGGGATTTTCTGTTGTCAAGAGTGTTTCAGCCTGTGGTCATGGTGAGTAGTAGAGCTGACTGCAGATCACAACACAGATGGTACTAAAACAGAACTAGAAAGCTGTGTATGAACATTTTAAGTTGAATTTAAAGCACTTCATTAAATATTAGAAACAAAGTAGTTGAAATACTTCACTGAAAAGTGGGGTAAAACTCCCAGTTTGATTTAAATACCCCCCTTGGACTTAGCAATTGAGCTGAATGCTAAATTTAAAGCATGGCTAGCTATTTACAGTACCAGGAAGAACATTCTTTGGGAAAGGATACATTTTTCACTGTTCTCTATGAAAGAGACTTAACATTGTGTAACCGCACTACAGGTTGACTTGCACACACTTCTTATCCCAGTACAGAAACCTAGATCTCTCTTCTTAACTGCCTCTGGATAGATGCCAGCAGGGGACACAGGCTGCACTGCAGTCTCTGGGTTAGCATGCAGATGTCTGGGCCCAGTAGCTCAGGTCGACTTAACAGCATGCAGGCTCTTTAAACATACACAGCTAATCTGTATACTAAACCTCATCGTTTTGTGCAAGCGTAACCCTAGATAAAGTTTATGCCTTTCTCTGTTCTTCTCCAATTTAACTTTCTGCTTCCTCTACAGAATCTACCTTTCACCCTCTGACCTTCTACCTGCATTCTCCTGTGCTCTTTAAAGATCCTATTTAAAGTGTTATCTCCGGAAGTGATGGTGTTTCAGAATAAAGAGATTTGAGTGCTGTTAGCAACTCCTGGCAGCACTGTGCTGCGTATTCTAAATTGGAAGCTTTGATTACATTTAATCGTCTGCAGTTGGTGTGGTAGCATGTGTGTGCTGCTTGTGTCTCAGCTCCTTTGCTTTCTATGCCTCGGTCCTCTGAGTAACTTCCCTTGTAGTACTTACTGACAGTGGTTATTATCAACGGTTTTGTATTTATGTTTCTGTGTGCTAACTGGTAACTGTTTCCCTACTGTTCTGAAACTTGCCAGGGCTGGAAGCTTGATTTCACTGTAAGATGACCATGTTTTCTAATTTACAGTTTGGTTGGGTTTTTTTTGCTGCTGCACTAAGACAAATCTTACATGGGAATAATTTTTCTGTTTTTCACAGTGCAGCTGTGCTTAGCATGCTGCTGCTGAACGGGACCTAAACCCTCAGCTAGAACCCAGTGAATTTCTGCAGGGTGACAGACTCTCATGTTCTCAAACTCTCCCACCCTTAACTTGGAGGGCTCCTTTGCTCATGGTATCCAGGCTGGGGCTGTGCACTCATTAGGTACATATTCAGGTGCTCTCCACCACGTGAAAATGCCCATGCATCTTCTCTGTTTCTAGACATTGGCTTGTCTCTTTGGAGCTCTTTGGCTTTGTTTTGTGCCTGAGCTAATAAAAGCCTGGTGGGACCCACATCTGCTTTTTGTCTGCACAGTAAACCTGCAACATGGATCAGATTCTCATAGGTAATGGCAATGTGAAGATATTTCAAACAACTTCTACCTTTCAGTATAATAATACAGTAGTGTTCCACTCTCTGTAAACAAATGTTCATAAAATGAATTGTGGATATAAACCTGGCTCTGCAGTCAGAGATCACAGATCAGAAAACATTTTGAGGGAATAATACTGTTGGCTGGAAGCCAAGGAGGGGAGAAAGATTCAGGGATGACTTAGATAAGAATGAACAATTTTTCAAGAAAGAAGGATTATCGTATCTCTAAAATATTTGAGCTGTAGATGGACTTTGGCTATTGGAGTAAAATTCCATTGAGAATACTGCATGTTATTTGAACACGTGTTTTAAATGTAGAAGTGTATCTGGAGAGAAACAAATCACTTAAAGAAACAACTATTTTCTGACAGTGGTACAGTGTGCAGGCTGCTAGTAAGAGTTCAGGATGTCTTCACTTGTATATCGTGTAAAGACTCCTGTGTGATGATGTCTGCCATCAGTAACTAAGTTGTTTAGTGTAGGAAGTTGGTTTGGGAAGGTGATTGTGATGACTGGCAATCTCTGACTAAACTGTCTTAAGAATTTGGTAGCAAAGTTGCTTTGTTCGTCAATATGGCCTTTAAACTATCATAAGATCTGAAAAGGTGCAAAATCAAATTTTTCTTAATTATAGCCCTCTGGAGTTCTAAAGGCTAGATTCTTAATCTCCTTATTTCCCGTTGTCGGTTGGTTGTGTCTGTATTGTCCATCACTGTGCCACTTGGAGCTTAACACCTTTTGCTTGTTGGAAAGGAGTAGACCTGTCAACCTTTCCCATAGCCACTTTGGGTAGGAAAATACTTGTTTTGCTACCAAAGTCAGCATGTTGCTGCAAATTCACTGGGGAAGTCCTGTGGAGAGAGAGAAGTTGTCCATCTCAGGTAGACAGTTTTCAGTGCAAAATTATCTTTAAGCTAATCTTCTAGGTGCCTATTTCAAGCACATTACTGTGCTTTTATGCAGATAAATACATGGAATAAGCTGATGAGCAGAGCTCTGAAGCATGTGAAAGGAGTTAGAGAAGTAGCTGGGCTGGGTCAGCTTGTGTGAAATGTTGGGTTTTTGGGGAATGGGACAGGCCTGAGTTGAAAATTAAAACATATTTTAATGTGTCTCTTAAAGTTACATTTTAAACTGGTTTTGGTATCAAAGGCTTCAAAAACTTAAATACTTTTTAGAGCTGTTAAGTTTACAGGTCAAAAACCAAAAAGAATAATCCAGAGATTTTAGTAAGCAAACATAATATTAAGATAGCCATCTCTGTATGTTGCCTACAATTTTTGATTTCAAAAGATTGTAAAGATAGGGCATTCTTTTTTATTTTTTAAATATTTGATGTAATGTTTTTAAAGTAGACATCAAATAGCTCCTATTTTCTGTCCCTTTCTAGAATTGCCTTTTCTGAGCACTCAGTTCTCTGGTGAACTCACACACAGGTGAAGAACAATCAGTTCTGAGCAAGTTCTTGCTGTCAGAAGGATATTTTTTTATCATGTTCCCCAATTCCTTGAACAAAGTGTTCCAGCTGTCTTTATTCAGTAAAGATACCACCAATTAAAATTTATTAATGGGGCAAATCAGATTATGATCAGTGGACTTTTTTTTTGAGAGGTAAGATGATTAAAACATCTATTGTAGTCTAATAATTCTGTTTCTGAGGAAGAAAAACATATTGTGGATGCTTTTCCATGTTGAACATTAGAGTTCAGAAGATCAAATATGAATGAGTGCTGGAATTCAACAAAGAGGGTTCGAAATTGTCCTAATCTTCTATACCCTGCACACTGGAATATCTTTCACATAAGCTTGAAATATGAAATATGGCATCTCGAAGGACTTAAAATAATTTGTTCAAGTGGTAATGAAATGATGATCCTTTCATCATGTAGCTCCAAATGTATTGCAAGAGTATAAGGGAGAACATATCCCATCTACTTAATTCTTTTTTAGGAACCTGCAAAGGTAAAATACTGTATTCTCTAAAGAATAAATTCAGTTTGCAGATTGCTTCAGGAGACTTGTCCGGTAGGCATGCATCAGCTATGCAGTAAGGTTTTTGCCTGACTCTTTTCTCACTGTAACATGTTAGTAGTAATGAGTATAAAATAACACCTTTTGGGGGGAATAGATAACAGCTAATTTTAATTATATGACTCTAGCTGTTTAATTTACACATGACTAGAAGGAAGCCTGGGCCTCCAAGCTATTTTGTGCATCAATGCTAAACTTTAGATTTTAAGTTGCAAAGAGGAGCAAGTAGCAAAAAAGTAAAAGAAAAGGCAATCAAAAGGAACAGTTTCATGTAAGTGATGTGAGCTGTCTTAAGTATCTGAGGGCCAGGCAAAATTTGCTACTTTGCAATTGCTGTTTGCAGCTACTGTGGCTCACCTGATAATGTCTGAGCTTATTCAAAGTATTGAGATATGGAGAATCAGTGGCTGTTTACAACCGTTACTGTACAACATATAATAAAGTATGCAGAGATAGCATCTGTGAAGGAAGTATTCTTTGAAGGCAGTTTACACACTGAGCACCTGGGTTGCATAGTGTTAAATCTTTAAATATGTCCAAAAGAGAGCTTTCTTCCTACTCACCCCTTTCTGTTGACTGGTTTTGGATATCTGTAGCTAATGCCACTTCCTAATCTAATGAGATGATCATGAGAGCTCCCTAGATCATGATACAGAGATTTAATATTAGACTCTTATTTTATTGGTGTTCTCCATTGTTAAAATCCCAGCTTTGCTCTTTTATTGACTGATAACATATTGTGTTGATGTTTTATAAAAATCTGTTGTAGCTGACATAGTGACTCTAGATCACAACTTCACCTTTCTTGGAGTTGCTCAGGTTGTTGTGTATCAGTTTTGGGAGCGTGGTCATTTAAGCTGAGCATTGAGGAATCTATGAATGAAAGCTGGCCAGCTTGAGTAGTCCTGTGGTAGCAGTGTTGCCTGCCTTTGGTTTCCATACCTTCAAAATAAGGTACAGTACTGGTTTTCAGACTGTACTACCCCTGTGTTGGTAAGGCATCTAGAAAGAGGCGTCAATCACATAAGTTTTAACTGACATTAGTGCCAGTTGTTAGCAGCAATATTTTAGGGGGGGGCGGGAAAGGTGCATTTTTAGAAGGCATTGCAATGGATCACCATGTGAGAGGTCAGTCCTTAATTTCAGTGCAGATTTATCAGACAGTTTGGTGTAGTAGCTTAGAAGTAAATGTTTGGGATAATTGGAAGTTATAAAATGAGATGAAGTGGCTCTTCAGTATATTTATCAACATAGATTCTTAAACCTAGCCACAAAAATTCCCTGTGTTCAACTGTACTGTCATAAAATTGTCAGTGTATTCATAACTAGTAAAATATTTTTGATTTCATAACAGGAAAATGAAAACCTTTAAAAAATGAAACTGGAGAAGAATCAACATTAGTTTAACTTTCATTTAATAAAAAACACACAACCTGACCCTTGCTTTTGGTTCGTGGCGTATTTTCAAAGGCTGAAAGATCTTTACTACCGGTAAACATGATTAGTGTCTTTGCCGTTTAAAGGAATGTTTTAATTTTCCTAGTATATATTCCAGTTGCTCCTGTGCAGTACTAACTTTACAAATCAGTTGTGAAGGGGAGCAAAATGCTGACAAGCCTAACATGATGCATGAGATATGTGTTGCTAAATAGAAATATATCAAGAAAATTAAAAGACAATGTTAATTTGTTAGCCAAAGCTTTACCTATTCCTTCTAAATTGCGCCTTTTCCCATTTAGTCAGTCCATGTGAGGTGCGGTGCTGGTGAATTCCTGATGAGAGGTCAGATTACTTTGGCATAGTAGCTAAATCTCTCCTATGAACCTTCTTACTTCTAGCTTCTTAAAATGAAATGCCGCATAACTTACTGAAGGACTGAAGTTTTCAGGCTTTTTCTGCAGAAAAGTGAGCAGAAATGCGGGCAACTAACTTAGACTGGATGAACAACTGCCGTTGAACTCAAGAGTGATCAGGTACTGCTTTGCACATCAGCTGAAATGATGGCAGAAGTTATTACCCTTCGGCTGTTTAATACCCCTGTCCTGAGAGTTAATTTCAGTGATGAGTACTTCTCCTGAAGACGAGGTGCTTGTAGCATTTCAGTTCATTTTTTTTTTTCAACTGTGATACTTATAAAATGTTTCAATTAATATTTAAAAAAATAGGTATTTTAGTTTTGCTAATGGTAAACTAATAACTTCACAGATATACCAGGAACAGAAGGTTTCTCTATGTACCGAAGACTAATAGCTAAAAGCTTGAGTGCAGTGAAGGGGGGGCAGAAGTGCCCAGTTACTTAATTGGAAGAAACTGCTAAAGGAAAGAAAGAATGTAGCTGCAACCTTGAGGAAACATGAGAGGTCTTTCCTTTTGCATTTGACCATCTCGTTCTTCTCTTCTTCCTGGACTATCTGGTGGGTGAGGTAAGTCAGCCTCCTTTGTGAAGCGTAGAAGACTTTGATCTCTGCTGCTGTGGACAAAGCTGGCATGGTGGTTGCCATCCTCTGGGTTTCTGGTGTCGCAGAAAAGGTCTTGTCTTCAAAGCCTGTACTGAGCGCTATACTTCCAGCCTTTTGTTTCTTTACTACTGTCTCAAGGTGCTGGTGGAGTGGGTATTGGCAAATCAGGAAGAGTATAGTGTGAAAATTTAAAAATGAACAGTCTCATCTGGGTAACAAAACAGGATTTAGTAGGTTTGAAAGGAAGTATGTAGGAACATATTTTGGTAACCGTCAAATATAAGATAGTTAATTAATCTTTTTTCATTGTCTGTGTCGATCAGTTAGGACTACCTTCTTTTAACAATAGCTTTTTCTTTGATATTTGTCTGCCCTGTGTATTTGGCCTCAACAGTTTATTCAAAGATAAGACCAGAGATGACTTGGAAATATGGAAAATTGAAGCCTTGTGTAGGCAGAAGAAAGGTGACAGCCCTGAGACAAGTACTATTTCGGACAGAAGCTGTAGAAGGACGAAATGTAGAAGGGCGTTATGGATTATGAGCTTTGTCAAGAGAGTTTATTACAAAATGCATAGATGAGGAAGAGGAGTAGTTTAGTTTTTGGGGGACCTTAATAGAGTCAAGAGCTGGTGACAGTTCATGAGAGAATTTCTACTGCATGTATGCATTTAATAAGTAAGATAAATTACCAAAAAGTTGCACATACTCAAACTGTTAAAGTTGTGTTGCCTTGGTTTTGGTGCTTACTGATGCCTACAGTAACATTGCTGTGATACCAGGGAGAAGGGGGGATGAAAGGCCCACTAAAATTGTGGTTAAATTTCATTTTTAGTATCTCCCAGATCATAGTTGCAGAATTCTGCAATTTGCAAGAAGGGGAACATAAAATCCCTCAGTGTGTATTTAAAATGATGGATTGCTTGAGTGTTCTGCAGTGGTTTGTCTCTTGTCTGCTTAAAATATAAAAGGACATGTAAAATCTCAATCAGTATTCAATTAAGTATTGTTTGTGAGAGAAAAACAACTGTTTCCTGAACACTTGCTTCAGAGGTGCTCCTTCTCTGACTGCCTCTTGAAGCATTAGGAAGCATTGAAGCATTCTAAAATCTTTGATTTTAGAAATTTATCTCAGTTTGTATATGGGAAGCAGAATATTACTTTCATGTAGCAGCTTTTAATTTTTTTAAGTAATTTTAGCCCAGTTGATAGGCACGTTTGGAAAAAAAAATTGTAATGCTTTGAGATTGTTATTAAAAGCAGGTGCCAAGTAAATAGTTGGGTTTTTTTTTAAATGGTAAAAAGGTTCTGAGAGATGCATAGTCACTTCTCTGAGATAAGCAGAAACTTTGCTATGCAAGGCTGCTGTTAATGAGCTTGACTTTTATTATTGCCAGCTGAATAAGCAGCTCAAAGCAGCTAACAGAATTTTTTATTAGTCTTATACCAGCTGGAGTCAGCACAGATGGCAGTAATAGTTTCCATCACTAGGCAAAGATAAATGGCTGATCTTGTAAACATGGAGGAGAGTGAAATAGAAATCCCAAGTAACACATCTGCTACTATTTATTAAGGTGTGTTGAGTACCTGTAAGACCAGTTCTGAAGCAAACAATGTTAAATTTCTGTGAACTTCATTATTATGGACAACCTTGATGTTAAGAAAAAACCCACTTTTTTAATAAATAATGAACTTACTTCCAGAAGACAGAGAAGTGTTTGTAAAGGGACATGGTATAGTTGATCAGATGGTCTGTATGTGCAATTACAGTAAATTAGAATCATCTGTGTCTCAGATTTGCAGGAAAAAATGGAGCCTGAATTGTTGGGAAATGTTTTGGTTTTTTCTCAGCCCATGGCAGAGGTGGAGAATAGAGGCAATGTCTTACATAGGAGCTGCAGGAGGTTGCAAATGTTTAGCATTGGAAGAAAAAAATCCTCTCATACAAATTGAAGCTTAGATGAGGTGATTTAGTTGGAATTGGGTCAGAAGGCACTGGTCTCTGTTGGGAAGGGAAAATTGCTGTAAATCCCTTATCACAATTTTCTAGACATTATGGAAGTAATTTTCAGTAACGAAGAATAGACGGCTTTTAAAAGCTCTTTAGGAATTGATTTGCAAAAAAAAAAAGTTCATGAAAGTAACTTGCCTGTTTTGGCTTTCCCTGAATGCAAAAACATTTGAAATGTGTTCTCTGAAAAAATGCATCTGCTTGTGTGGTTTTTTTGGGTTTTTTTAAAGTTTATTCCATTTCTTTTTTTCTTCCCCTCTAATACATGGGAAAGTTAGGCCTTTTAAGTCATGCTTTATGCTCTGTTTCAGGGTTTAGTATTCTATATTTTATATTTTTGACCTATTTAGCACCTTAGTATTTTTGTTCAGCAGTGTTTCAGATCCACAGATAATACCATTAATTCAAATAACTTTCTGTACTTGGTGGTGAGACAGCATCATGGTTTAGCCCCAGCCAGCAACCGAGCACCACGCAGCCGCTCCTCACTCCCCCCTGGTGGGACGGGGAGAGAATCGGAAGAGTAAAAGCGAGGCAACTCATGGTTTGAGATAAAGACAGTTTAATAGGTAAAGGAAAAGCTGCGCGCGGACACAAAGCAAAACAAGGAATTCATTCACTGCTTCCCATGGGCAGGCAGGTGTTCAGCCGTCTCCAGGAAAGCAGGGCTCCATCATGCGTAATGGTTACTTGGGAAGACAAACGCCACCACTCCAAACATCCCCCCCCTTCCTTTTTCTTCCCCCAGCTTTATATACTGAGCATGATGTCATATGGTATGGAATATCCCCTTGGTCAGTTTGGGTCAGCTGTCCTGGCTGTGTCCCCTCCCAGCTTCTTGTGCACCCGGTAGAGCTTGGGGAGCTGAAAAAGTCCTTGACCAGTGTAAGCGCTACTTAGCAACAACTAAAACATCTCCACATTATCACCACTGTTTCCAGCAAAACTCCAAAACATAGTCTCATACTAGCTACTACGAAGAAATTTAACTGTACCTCAGCTGAAACCAGGACAGACAGTTGTGCAGAAAAGATTCTTTTCTGTTATCTTTGAAAAGTGAGTAATTAAGTGAATGATAAAGATACACAAAAGTGGCTAGTATAGGAGCAGTAGTAACTCATTAAAAAAAACCCCAAACTTCCAGTCTTAATTATTTTTTTCAGTTACAGCATGGAGGAGAAGAAACCATTAAATAATTGCTTTGGCTGTGGAACTCTTTGCAGGATGTGGGTAAAGGAAACAATTGAGCAAGACTTGGAGAGCAAAGATGGGCTTTTTCATCATTCCCTGCCAAACAGTCACTGAGCCTTCCCTTGCTGTAGAGCAGCACTCAGAAGCTCTAGCACCTTGTGTAACCCTGCAGGTAAAAGGGAGTAAGCATATGGATTTGGTACAGCTTTGAATTACAGTTGTTCACATAAGGTGTTAATGACTCAGGTGACATCTTGGAATAATGTTTCTAAGGTTGAGGTGTTTGAGAATTCTTAGCAATTCCCCCAGTGTTAATCTAGTGTTGCTGTTGGCAATGGAGGAGGAGAGAAGGTAGGTTGTGTACCGGTATGTCTGCTGCTGCTGGGTGACAGGGACACTCGAGGCTCTGTCTAATGTTGCCATGTTGTGCCTCCCTTCTGGAGGAGAGTTAGTATGAGGGGATTAAATTCTAACTTTGGTTTTATGTGGCACTGGAATGAACAGGCTGCCCAGAGAAGTGGTAGAGTCACTGTCCCAGGATGTGTTCAAAAAACATGTAGACGTGGCCCTTGAGGGCATGGTTGAGGGAGCATGGGGGTGTTGGGTTGATGGTTGACTTGATGATGCTACAGATCTTTTCCAACCTTAATAATTCTGTGATTCTGTGATTCTATTCTATATTCCAGGCTACACCAGGTTTTGGTACCAAGGTGAGGTGTGTGAGAAAAATAATCTTTAATTCAGGGAAGGCTGGGGTGTATTTCACTGTGGCTTCCTGGGGTCAGCTCAGATCTGACCATGAAAGTAGAATGGGAACTTGTAGAGTGCTAAAGAATAGTCAGTGTACAGAGTATACTTGTTTCTTCTTTTGTGATTTTTTTTTTCTTTTTTTAAACTTTTTCTTCATGTGTGAGTTGTGTTTCTGGAAGAGAGTTGCTATTGGGTGATGAGGAGACCTCTAAGAAAAACTGTTTTGGGACAACTCTTCAAATGTGGGCCATATAATTAATTTTTTTGAAAACAAGCTTAGAGATATTTTAGGTTTGTAAAAACTCTACTCTTAAGCTGCTCGGTTAGTTGGAAACTACTACTTTGCCCAGATCTTCCTTTATTCTTTTCCCTGCTACTGCCACCCAAAATTAAAACTTGATTTCCAAAATTGCTCTTGCAGTCATTTGCTTATATGCCCATCTGAAAGCTTAACTAGGAGCTAGCTGTTCACGTTGCAGTAACAATAGGTTTACTTTAGATATACTAAACTACTCTCTAGGACTAGCATTGGATGGATTTTATTCCTCCTTTGGAAAATTAGTGACCAAGATACCAAGTTTACCAAGGGTGCTGTCATTGTCCTATTGTAGTTATCCCAAAACATTAAATTGATAAAATATGACTTTAATTTAAAGCTTATGCTGGTTTGTGACCTGATAAGTCACATGAAATTTCATGCCTTTTTGCAGTCCTATGATTTTGAAGATAGGCGTCTGTCTACGTTGGAAGACTGCACAATAGGATAAAAGTACCATTAGAAGCAGAAATAATGCTGTGTGTCCATGCTCATTGTACTATTCAGAACTTAGATATTTTCTTGAAGTTATCTGTTGTTTGTTTCTCTACCTTTTAAACAGAGAAACTAATGATTTTTTTTTTTTTTCTGGTCTTTGATTAGTGTAGTAAATAAACTTGAGCTGCATCACTTGTTTATACAGGTCTTAATCAGGACTTTTTTTTTTTCTTCTTCACAGTTTTGCTCCATTTCCACAGAGCTTCCCTTTTAACATAATTCAGTGTTGTGTTTGAGCTGAAGTATGAAGCTCTCATTGGAACAAAAGGTCTGGAGGATTGTTCAAGGACCGGTTTGCTTTTGAAGCAGGATTCCTGGTTAGCTTTCATGCCAATAGTTAGACTGTGCCAATAAGGAAACAATTGCTTTTGCTGATAATGGTTCCTTCAAATGCATGTTTCGGGTGTTCCTTCAGGAGGAGGGTGCGTGCTTTGATGGAGATTATTACAGCATATTACTGTCACTGTTTTTCGGAGGAAAATATTTTGGAAAAATATTAATCATCTACGAGGTATTACTACAACATAGGAAAGAAAAAGATCCCATCCTGTGCCTCACATATTTAAATGATTCTGATTGTGCAGTCCTCATGTTGTTTGTGCTGTGGGTTAATCATTAATATGTAGTGTATAAATATATGTAGCATGCCCCAGGACACAGGCACATGAGTCGGTTAACCCATGGTATTTCAAACCCTCTGTTTTTGAAAGATTGCAGACACCTCGTGAAACCCCTGAAGGTGATTTGTCTATAGATATGGGACTAAGTATATCTCTGGATGAATTCAGGCTGTGTTTCTCATGCTTAAGTTCCTGCCTTTCAAGACACAATCCTCTTTCTCATATATGTACACCTGAATTGGTCTAGGGTTATTAGTTAGACCTTACCCTTTCTGCTCTGGATTAATGAAGTATTATGTCTTTATGTTCTTGGGAAATCTGGTAGCCAAATACTGAAGGATGATGAGTCTAGCCAGCCACTGGATTATCATTCACGTTACTGTGACTGTAAGTGCTGTGTTACCGTAGCTTTTTCTGATTTGTTTTGATACATTATGTATTTTCCCTGTGGAACAGACCAGATGATTTACACCACCTTTTTAGGTATTTTGGGGGAAAAAACATTCTCTTACCTTGTATTTCTTTAATGTTGATCTAAAGTCTGATCCCATTATATGGAACTCTCTATCCTTGCATACACAAGAGGAGAGATCCAGTTGCTTCTAAGCAGGTTTATGCTGAATTTCCCACCAAGATCACCGGTGGGTTACAGAGCTCTCCTGTGCACGCCCTTATCTTCTGTTCATCACATCTGACTGGACTGTTGCTCTGGAAACCGATGTAATGTCACAAGTGACTTCATTATGATTAAATGAGGGGAAAAAATAGAACAAAAGAGCACATTCCTGTTTCAACATGCAACTTGGAAACTGAAACTGTCTCACATACATTCTCTGTATTTCAGAGCATTTTTTGGCAACAGAACACAGATTGGTCCTGCTAGTCAGGAATAAAATCTATAATTTGAAATTGCTATTATTTATTTCCTTTAAATAGAGTCTAATTGACTGATGTAGTTACAAGGATAGCTGTTTTAGACTCTGTTAAAAGCTGTGCATGGATCTGTAAAAAAAGATGCAATTAGTGTTTACACTTATCTTTGTCCCTCACAGACACTTAATTAGTTGTCTTAAACACTGAGAATGCTTTAGTTTCCAATTATATCTGGATTATTTTCTGTTTATCTCTAATATCTCTGTAATATTTGAGTTTCTGAAGCAGGTCTGTAACTGCAGCAAAACAGATTATAAAAATCTGCCAGGATGCTGCAAAATTATTTGGTACTGGCTCAGCATTGTTGCTGATCTAAAGGGATTTCTATGTCTTTTGTGGTTACTTATGGGGTTTGGGTGTTTTTTTTTCTTCTCAGTTCACACTTAATAGCTTGTCTGGTAAGTTTAAAATCTTTTAATGCTGTATGGTAAACAAATAAAACTTATTAATGTCTACAAAAGTGGAATACAGAGTTACGGTTTTCCAGTCCTGCCCCATCTTTTTCTCTCCTTAACTCTCTAGAGACTGCTTGCTGAAGGTTACCCAGTCTCCATTTTTCTAAACAGCGAACTCTTCTACCTGTACAGCTTGCATTCAGAAAAGTATAATGGTTGGGAGTCAGATCAGTGATTCTTGCTTCGGGGTGAGAGGGAGGAGAATGCGAGGAGATCAGCAGCTCTGCAGCAGTGCCACCACTCCTGGCACAATGATGCCTGTGCAGTGCTGGTTGGACATCCAGTGAATCAACCCTGATGGTCTCACTGGTCCTCAGCTGCGGGCCTGGGTTACTCACTGGTTTCTGTGGTAGTGCAGTCTGCTGCTGGTCACGTGCTGGTGCTTTGCTGGGAAATCTCTTCAGAACTAGTTTCTGAGCTGTGGCAGCCGGTCCTTGTTCTGGGCCTTACAATAAAGGGGGCTGCCTGCTGCTCGCTGAGGGATGTGCATTCATCTGTGTCGTCAGTCGGAGCACTCCTTGCTACTCCCGCTTCTGTGGGAAGGTGGAAAAGGAAATATGTCTGCAGAAGTTTAAAAAGGCTTGGTATATACATTTCCGTTAAGACTTTAATGATAATGACAAAGCTGAGGGGTGTGCATGCGAGGAGGACTGATTTCAGCCACATTGCTCCCAGGAGCAGCTTGATAGGTGCCACCACAAATTAAGATAATGAGTTTGGGACACATGTTTAAATCCATCCTTCCCCCCCGCCCTTTTTCATTTGACTTTTTTATTGTTACTGATTCGTTACAGTGAACAAAGTAGTTGACCTGTGGGATAGTGTAACGGAAGTGGCTGAAATATAGAAAGTAAGTGGGGTGAGGCATGCTGCAGAGACATGAGTGGTTTTTCCGTTGGCTGTATCCATATGAATTGCTAAGATGGACATTTGCAGCCATTGATAAACTTTGAAGTCATTAATACTTTCAAGTAAATTGTCATTTTCTTCCCTGACAGTGTCTAATGCCTTCTTTTTTTGGCAAAGCAAAATGAGTAAGCTCACCCTGAGTAATATATTAATTACCTTTTCCATTATCTCTCAGGAAGTTCTGATTGTTTCTGAAACCTTGTGTGCTACTGATCTGCTACCTGAGGAATGTGTCCACTCCCTTCATTGTATAATTACATGGTGTAACCATTAAGATGAATCTGTTGATCAGTTGTTCTTTCTGGAAAAATAATTAACAGTACCAAAACAGCTTATGTTCTTTTACAAAGCAATAATTTTCTCTGAATGTATGCTTTTATAATCTATGCAGGTAGATGTAGGTCAGCACCTTAACTCTAAGAATCTTTGTATAATATCAAGTGTCCTATTGCTTTTGTTGCTGGCATCCTAGAGTTAGTTTTTTAAATCAAAATTCTGATCACAATATGAAGGCAATTACTTAGTCATGCTGTTTCTGAAGAAGCTCCAAAGTAGGACTTCATTATCAAGGAAAGTATTGTGAATATGCATATTCCTGGTTAAATCAAGTACTGGTAACACTCACATGCAAAGTGTACATGTGTTCAATCAAAAGTCCATCACAGTAGTCCTGTGAATTATCATCAGTTTAACAAATGAGCTATTTAATTCACAAAATTCAGACAGACGTATTTTCATTGTATACTGTTACTGAACATATTTAACTTGATATTTTTAGCAGATACGCATTGTACTGAGGCACTGTGGTTGTGAGAGGCCAGTTCTTTCTGAACTGCTATTTATAGGCTGGCCTGGAATGCTCACATGATGATATTGTTTGTAATGTTGTGTAATTATATTGCCAGCAGTGCTATGGCAAAGAGCTTCTCAGTATTTCCATTTTACAGTTCTATTTCCAAGCCATGTACCTAGTGCCTAACATAAAGCTTGGCTTGGAGATTGAGGATGTACCTCCTCTGCAAGTGGAATAAATGCTGTCTTCATATTTGTGAAAGAACTATGTGATTGTAATGACTTGTATATTTCATTATCACGTTGCTACAACAAATACTGAAACACATGGAAGTTAAAACAGGATCTGAAAAGTATCCATGGAAAAATGATGAAAGAATAGACAGAAAGCTGAAACGTAAGTGTTGCAGTTTGTATGTGAGGTCACTCTGGTACAGTGGAGTTCAAAATATCCAAGGCACAAATGGTTTGGAGCTCAGTTAGCAAGACCCTCTTGAAAATACAGGCCAAAATTGATGTTGGCAATATCCCAACATTTTGTTTCAAAACGTTCTTTAGTTCTATTACCTTAGGTTCCATCCAGTTCTTTAGCACAGTGATTTAAAAAACAAAGAAAAACACCAAAAAAACAAAAAGAGACCACTTATGTGTAGTTGTAAAAACATATGTCAAAGCAAAAAGTTAAAAACCTTTTTTTTGGTCAGCTGTTCAATGGAATTTTTCTGCATCTCTTCTACCTATCCTGTTGTTTTCTTGCCCTCCTTTCTAAAATAGTTTTAATTGCTTGCTTTTCACTTCAGGATAATAATCTTTGGTTAAGTGAGGTAAAGGTTCCTTGTGTTTCTCTTGTATTTAGGCCTGAATTTTGTATCTTCTATGTTTACTAATATTCAGTTTTATTCTCTAATATGATTTCACCAGCTTAATTTACAACCCACCAAGGGGTGAAGAAGCAGCTATGTATGTGTATAGCAAAGAGTACTTTTGTGCATTTAAACCTGGGCTTTGCAAGCAAATGAATGTGGTCCTTCTTAAGTTTAGTGTAAATTTTGAGAAATCCTGGTGATGAGCTTTTGGATCTTGAGCACTTGTTTCTGTTTTAAAGAATTTGTCTTTATTGCCAGGTTAATCTCGGTAAGAAACACTGTGAGGGAGCAGTTGTAGTTTTTTGTGGAATCTCCTATTGTGTCTTCTAATTATCTTTATAAAGCTCCAAAAGCAGCTTCAGGAGTTCATCTGAATTAAAAAAAAAAAAAAAAAAAGCACATTTAGTAATAATATTCTTTCTAAATTCTCAGTCGCTCAAAAGATGTATTTTCCTGCCTGTTATGAGTAGAATCTCACCCATGATACTCTGAACAGTGTATTGTTGCAACGCTGAATACATTGTCTTAGGACAACAGCTAACATGATACTTGAAAAAAGAGATTTTTTTCATAATTAAGCACAGGCATTTACACTTACCTTTGTGAAGGTTTCTCCCAGCTACAGATGCGCAGAGCAGCATCTTGGTGCTCCATTCCTGTTTGCTCAGCAGCCCACCGCTGTGACGGCATTGCTTGTCAATGCAGGCTTTGAAGAGACTATATTATGTTTGCTTTTTCCATGTCTCTGCTGTTGACAAAGAGGAAGGTAGCCCTCTGAAGTAGCACACCTGGGGGATAGAAAAGGTGGTAGATATGCTTGTGTGGAGTCCACAGTGCTGTCACTGTGGGGTCTTGTGTCGAGATTTCAGCTGAGGGGCTGTTGATGCATCTGTGGCCCTTTGTACTTTCAGCTGCATCTGTGGGGACCTTTGCTCTCCAGTGTGCACGCTGCTCCAACTAAATCCTGTGTGGTGAAAGCTGGAGATAATGAGCGCTGTCCACTTCTGCTGGCTACCACTGTGGTACGTGGAGAAATGACTACTGACTGTCATTTTCTTCTATAAGGAAAAAAGAATCTTTCTCTTCTACTTGTCTCCCTGTTAGCCCCTCACCTTGCCCGAAAGGTTGAAGAATTTATCCATTATGCTTGAAATAAAGGATGAATTCATTTTAGAAGGGGATTCAAGCGTGGGATCCCCAGTAACAAAACAGGCAGGAGAGGATTTGATGAGACTTTTCTGTGTACAAAGGAGGTTCCTGTCCCCTTCCCTCCCTTCCTCATCCTAAAGGAGACAGGCTGGTACTGATGATTTTTCAGTTTGACAAGTTAGGGTTGCATTCGCTTTGATAAATGTAATGTTATCTTCCAGATAATTTTTTGAATGAGAGAGGATTAATAAAATTCCTGCAATGCTTTACAAAATTACCTCTATTTGTAACTGCCCAAGAGTCAAGAGTTACTGTTCTCATAGTAACTAAAGTACTTATTCCAAATATCTTGATACAGAATAGTCTAAAGTTCCATTTGGAAAAACTAGGTTTCTGTTAAAAGGTTACCATTTTTATGTATCTTTATTTTGTGCAGTTAACTTATTTTTGGCTTAGCTTGACAGTAATTTTACACAGCTGATGTATAACTAAAGGAAATGTTATACTGAGCTTTTGACTTCTGGTTGTATCTGTTGGGGCAGATTGCATTGCCTAAAATGATGGGGTTTAGATTAGGAAGAACACATTATATATGAAATAATTGCCTTTCTGCTTTTCTGTTGACTAGTCAGCTATAGATGTTGCACAGAGGAGTAGGTAGAGGTGTCTTCAGTAAGACATGCAGAGAACATGCATTTCTGTGGGAGGTGGCGCAAGGTGTGCTATGTAGAAACAGAATAGCAATCCCAGAATGTAGCCGCTTGGTGTATAGTATAGTAATGTAGATGGAAAGCTGTGTCTTTATTTGAAGGCAGCTTTTGTGTGTTGTATTTATTTTGATCCTTAGTATTTTGAATGTGAGAGATAGAAAAGATGTCTGTAAAATTTTCCATTCCAACCTATTGAGAAGACAACTGAGAATAAAGCAAATATTTTTAGTCCTTTAGATTATGAAACAAAAATACTGTCTCTAGCCTTGCTTTTTTCCTGGTGTATTATTCCTTGGATGCAGCTTTCGAATTGGATGATGCTACAAATCTGTTTGCAACCTATTTTTTAAAAAAAAAGGATAAAAAAGAAAAAAACCCTGAACAGCTACTGAATTACTGAATATTGCTTCATGTCCCAAGCTTTAGATTTTATTGTGCAGGCAGGTGTTGAGGTAGAAGGATATTTTTGCTGTATTTCACAACTCAGTACTGTCATTTTGGTTTTGGACTTTTGTATCACCTTTTTTCAAATTGCAACTCTTTCTTCTGAAACAATGGTAACAGGTGTGTTAGTAATGGCATCATCATTTCAGATAATTGGAGAAAGCTGATCGGGAGGTTCTGCAGTTAACTTATCAACACTGTTTATTTAGTTTAAAAATTAGTGCCTAGCAAAAGTATTGATAGTGGTTTTAAGAGTCAGACTTAATTATTTTCTACAATGCTTATCAGCAATTCCTGTGAAGGTGGTATTGGGTGGATAGTTTAGCTAAGGTCTTTCACATAATTCTTTGTTCCCTTTGGAAGGGATATATTCTGCAAGTTTCCTCAGCTTCCTTGTAAAAAGCCTTCTGGGAGATTCAAGACTCAGAATAATTTTACAGGTTCCAGTGGGTTATTTTAAGCTAATGAGGCGCTAATGTTTGTGCTTCAAGTGTTTTGGAGGACAAAAAGCCAGTCACAACCCACAGACTGTGACTTTTGATTTCTCTTGGCTAATAAAAATCACAGACTCAGTAGGGATAAGCCTTGTGTCCAGTTAAAGTCTTCTCCCCCACCCCTGCACATCTTACGTGGAGTACTGAAGAGATCTCTGCTTGGTCTGGTATTTCTTCTTTTGCAAATGCACTGCAAAAGGGGTGAATACTGGTATGACAGAATATATTGTCAACGCTCCTGCTGCTGTTAGTGTGCCAGCCACAGAAAGTTGTGGGAGGACCTTCAGGTGAGTTGTGGCTGGCTGGTGATAAATGCAAAGCTCTTCTGACATTGCATACTCAGCAGTGGTTTCTGGACTCCCTGTTCTCAGGAGAATTATCTTGGAGTTAACACTTGTTCAAGGGAAACATCAGCTTGGTGTTCAGCAAATGGGTGAAAACCAGGAAGGAACGGTTACGACCTAGTGGGGAAGCATGCTGGGAAAGCAGGGAGTGAGTTGTGTCTGTGTTGCTGCGGAATGGTCTTGACTACTGTGTTTGATTCTGGCCCTCTTGTCTCAAAAAGGTCTGGTGGAACTAGGAATCATAGAATGGTTTAAGTTGGAAGGGACCTTTGGAGGTCACCTAGTCCAACCCCCCTGCAGTGAGCAGGGACATCTTCAGCTAGATCAGGTTGCTCAGAGCCCCGTCCAACCTGACCTTGAATGTTTCTAGGGATGGGGCATCTACCACCTCTCTGGGCAGCCTGTGCCAGGGTTTCACCACCCCCATAGTAAAAAAAAATTTTCCTTATATCCAGTCTAAAGAAATAGAAGGAATAGGTAGAGAATGGCAGTAAGGGTGGAGAGCTTCTTACAGATGACCTTTTACATGAGGAACCAATAAGTAAGTGAGAAGTCTTTGGTCTAGAAGACAACAGCTGGGGAGGTGAAAGGGTTATGGTTAGAGATCTGTACATCTGTGAACAGCAGAAGGAATGATTATCCCACAGGAACTGTGGGACTTTACCTTGAATTAGCAGGACATGGGTTCAGAACAAATACGAAGATATACCCATAATTAAATTGCAGACTTTGTCACAGGATGGTGTCACTTTTAAAAGCTGATGTGATTAAAAAATAGTTAGGTGAATCAATATGGAAGAAAAATCATCAAAGGTTATTAAGCTGAAACACACTAGTTAATTCTGTCTGAAGTTTCTCACTGCCCGTGGCTGGTGAGAGCCCCACATCTGTGCTAGGCAGCTGCAGAGTTTTCTGTTGCATTCATTAGGTGGCTTGTTTAAAGGGTCTGATAACTGTCAGAGGCAGGATCTGCTCCGTTCGTGATATGCCAGTGGCCTACCTGTCAGTACAACTTCACCTCCCTCTCCCCAGGTTCGTGTTCCCAATTGGATGTTGACGTTTACTGTGCACATTCCCTGCATTGGTACAGCTGGTTTCTAGTTCTGTAAACTAAATTGGTGGAGATAATTTTAAAAATAAAGAATGACAAAGCAAACTAACTCTCCCCCTGACACTCTGGCCCCCTCCTTGCCCTGCATTTATCTGGCAGAGGCACAAACAAATGTGACAAACTGTGGCACGGAGCTGGGAACAAGAGGACAGAGAAGAGCAGAAACTTCTTAAACTGGTTTTGCCTCTTGAACAATTACAGTTGAGGTATTCTTAGGGCAACTGTTGCCAATATGTGTTTGTCTGAAGCTTACTCATTCTGCCTCAGACCTAAAACAGAGCAGACACACTTGAAACCCTACCTGTTTTTCCTCCTCCCCCATCCCCCGCAGAGATAAAAATTACCTGCAGCCTAATTAAAGATAAAATCTCTGCTTTCAGAGTTTCCCTCTTTCTGTTTCTGAGATGTTCTGGGAAAGAATTTGCTAGCCTAGCTAAAGTAGTTCTTCAACTTTCAAAAATTAAGTGATTTCTATGGTTCTTGCCACCTTCTGTCTTTCTGATCTTCAGTGCAAACTGAAATTTGTTGTAATTCTTCCCTTTGCAATCCACAAAAGACCTAGGCAATGGTTCTTCAAGAGTACTGGAATATAGCAAAGGCTAAAGAGAGTTCTGCTTTCTAGGCAAAAATATTTTTGTTTCTAAGAATGTTCATATTTCCCAAACTGTTCAAACGCAAATGTTACTTCATAAGTAATGCAGTATAAATACAACATAGGAACTATGACATTCTAAAAGATGCTGGGTAGAACATATTTTGGAATATTTTCTATGTTTCAGATTCACTATGTTTTAAGAAATACAGATTCAAACTGGATTGAAGTTAGGAAGGCTAGAGGACTGCAGAACCTCGTAAAAGTGTACTTAGAACTAGGAGGGAAGTGTAACACATGAGAGCATATGTAGAAAGCTGTCTTAGATTGAAGTGTTAATTTACAGGACAATGTTGTTACAAGAACAAATAAATGAAATTAAATTTCTTCAATGTCACAAATTGGGAAAGCTTTCTGGACAGCGGGAGAGTTAATAGCCTTCCATGAGGTAGGACAACATAACTGACTTTGAATTGTTCAGACTCCATCTCAGAAGACTTTATGGCATTGTTGCCTGTGACAGCTGTAGACTGTACGACCTGGAGATCCTTGCTCTATGTTTTATTGTTTATTGCTTTATTCAGCCAGTTAACTCGTATTGGCAGATGTGATCTCACTTTTTAGCTGGAAGAATAGACATAAGTCATCTTTTGTTTCTGTCTTTTCAGGAAATACTGAAAATCCATTTAAGTTCTTCAGTAATTCTTTGATCACATTAATGGCTTGTGCACCATAATATTGTGACCTTTTTCTAGAGTTTCTTAAAAACCGTCAATGTCTAAAGAGTCTGAGATGACTTCTGTTTCTCTTATGCTAGCTTGTAATGCTCACTAAAACTCCATTCTGGCTGTGCTTGTGATCCTGTGATTCATGTGTCCATGTTTGCTCTTTGAAATCAGCCTTTCTTATATTGAGAACTGCTTGGAATTTTACTTTTGACTTACGCTGTAGCATTGCTGTTTGTTTTAAAAAAAATTGTAATTTTTATGGGTCAGAGGCCAACTGTTTAGTGTGTATTGTAAAAAATGAAGTATATTGTAACAAAACAAATAACTATAAATGACGTTCCTTTTCTGATTTTGAATGATACACTACAATCGCTTCCGTTAAGCTGTGAACTCATTCTCCACTGAGGCACTTCAAAGCTGTATCTGTCTTCCCGTAACTTGATAAACTGAGTCTCTATGTAAAGTCAGCAGTAAATCAGCTTTCTCTGTTTTATCCATTTATGATATTTCTGACTTGCACATGCAAACTTTTTGTGAAGAGTTATTTCAGTTCGTACCTTATGTCTTCTGGCTCTTACCAAGTTTTATTTCAGAGTTTTATCTTCAAGTGTTCCATTTGCACTGGAGCTGTACAGAACTGTCACTTTTTTAGTAATGACTGTGACCATCTGCTTAGAACGAAAGAAAACAGAGATTGAATTAAACCCCCTTTACCTGCCAGAGCAAAGTAAAAATTGCTACTGTGATGATAAAGTAGTACTGTCCAAGTTTGTCCACTGAAAATCAATAGGTGAAACCTGGATGCCAGTCCTTGCCTGATAACATTACTTGATGGGCGCAATGAAAGAATATCCTTCACAGCAGACTGGCTGTACCTTTTTGGAGATGTGAAGAAATTTCAGGCGTAAAATTCAGGAGTGAAACCCCACTGAAGGTTGCTGGGGTGCCACGAATTTCTTATTTCATGTTGAAAATTTCCTTCCATGAAACTGAAATACATGGGTTGCTGTGGAGAGCATATCATCTAAGGATTTTTAAGAGGTGGTTTTTACTGAGGGTTTTTTTAGTTGACACAAGTGTGGGATGATAGTAACGGTTAGAAATTCCTGAATCTAAAACCTTGCAGATAATCTCTTATACTGATGTTCATGCTACTACTCTGTGCCACAATACCTTTAAAAAATTTATTGTAGCATTTTTCACAGAAGGGCTGAAGTTGGCAGGGGCCTCTGGAGGTTACCTGGTCCAACCCCTCTGTTCAGGTGGGGCCACCTACAGCCCGTTGCCCAGGACTGTGTCCAGACAGCTTTTGAGTACCTCCGAGGGGAGAGACTCCACCACCTCCCTGGGCAACCTGTGCCAGTGCTTGGTCACCCTCACAGTGAAAAAGTGTTCCCTCGTGTTCAGAGGGAACCCCCTGTGTTTCAGTTTGTGCTCATTGCCTCTGGTCCTGTCACCAGGCACCGCTGGAAAGAGCCTGGCTCTGTTGTATTTATATACATTGAAGAGATTCCCCTGAGCCTTCTTTTCTCCAGGCTGAACAGTCTTGCCTTGCTCGGCCTTTCCTCAGTGAAAAAAGCTTCAGTCGGTAATTTTTAACTTTCAAAAGTTTTTCCTGATTCTGTTATTCTCCAGCACATAAATCCAAGCTTCCTTAACAACATGAGTTCAACCACTTAGGATTCGGTTAGGTCTAGAGAAAGCATTTGCTTAATACAGGATTCAAATATCATTTGGGTCTTTTAATCTGTGATCTGTTAAGGTCATATATTCCAGTCATAAGATGATCCTTGTTTTTTTGTTTTTAGCCCTGCAAAGATGTTAGACTCATTGTTGCTATAGGTCTACATGTTTCCTATTTTGTTGTACATAAGCACTGTTGTATGGGGTTTGCATGGCAGGGTTTTGGTAGTGGCAGGGTTACAGCGGTGGCTTCTGTGAGAAGCTGCTAGAAGCTTCCCCTGGGTCCAACAGAGCCAATGCCAGCTGTCTCCAAGACGGGACCCGCTGCTGGCCAAGGCTGAGCCCATCAGCAACAGTGGTAGCACCTCTGTGATAACATATTTAAGAAGGGGGGAAAAATATCTGAGAGTGCCATTGCAGTTGCCACCCTTCTCTGCTGGAAATTATCTATTCTGAGATCCTAGAAAGGAGTTCAGGTTGTGCCTTCCCCTGCTAGGTTCAGTAGTACCTTAGTGCTTGGTGTCGTCTTTTTGTGAAGATTGTTTAGCTGCTTCAGCAGTTGTTTTCTTTTTGTTAACTGATAAACTTGGAGAGCACACTGTGAAGAATTCTTCTAGCCTTTGGGTAACTCTTGTGGTTCATGGCACGCTAGGTTACTAGAGCTAACTAGAATGCTGCCTAAGCTTTGTAGAGATGAGTGAAGAGATCTCTAGAGATCTCTCATGTACAAGTACTAGACAAGAATAAAGTCTCCTCAGTACTTTTAGGTGTTGGTCCTGCAAGTACTCAGGAGACCTTTTTCCCTTTGTCTATTTATGTAGAGTTGATTTGAGTATGTTCTTGGTATATTGTTCCACACAATAAACCTTTTTTTATCCCATGGATCATGATCATCCTTCTCTGCATAGTGTCTACTTTCTGGCAAATGGTAGCAGTTGTTAACACTGTGTGTTAAAGCAAATAATGTAATCTCAAAAGTCACCAAAACAGCTGGTGTTGCAGGCAGCTGACAGACTTTCTTCTGCAAAATCTTTTTAGTGAAGTGATGGAAATTGCTATGCTAATGTGTATTGTCATCAAACCTGGGGAAAGTTTTAATTTCAAATACAAATTAATGAAAAGTAATTTAATGCTCATGACACTAAAACCACAACAAAATGCAACAAAAATAGTAATTTGTGAATTTGGCTTAGTCGCAGACAACTTTTTCATACTATAGTTATATTTAAAGAATGCTAAGATACATATACCAAGCTGTGGGAAAGGATGAAGTGCCATGCCCAATTAGCATCTCTCTTGAAATCTCATTAGTAACACAAAGTAGATGAAATTCGAATTATAATTTTCCTCCTCATGATAAAGAACTGTGACAATGAGACTTGGGGGTTCTTGTCTGTTGTCCAGCCTGAACACATGGTCAGGACTGTTGCATGCATATCTTCAGAAACCTCTCAACTATATCCTTGTCCTGACTGAATAAGAAAGAATATGCTTACCTCCCAGTAAAAAGAGTAATTTTTTTTCTTTTCTTCCATTTACTGAGGAAAGTAAGGTGTGACAACCAAGGTTCAGATCCAGTTACTCAGTTAACACCTACAGTTAAGTTCTTTCCAGTACATAATTTTTCCACTGACTAGAGATCTTCTATCTTGATCCTCATCAACGAAGCTGCGAATCGCTGTTCATCTCTTTGTAGCGAATTGTAATGCTTGAGTTTTGAACAGGCAAACTAACAAAGTGGAATTTAATTGATAAAATGCTGGATTGCTTACCAGATTTCCTTCACATGCCTCTGAAAGTGATCTCTTGCAATAAATACTGTATGTAGTGATAAATAGGAGTGTATTTTTAGGATAGCTTTGAGCACTGCCTGCAGAAGGGGGTGTATCTTCAGTGCAGCCTAGTGTGCTGATAGTTCTTACAGGCAGTGTTTCTGAAGAAATTTCTAAGGAGCGGTAGCGTTGAAAGGCAGTGTTTTCCATTGATGTTGTAAATAGCCGGGAGTAGCTAACCTAAGTGACTCGTTCGTTGGGTGTGAGAGTTGCAGTAGAGTTTGTGCACAGAGTTGAAAGGCCAGTTAGTGCTTGGGGTGTTTTTCTCCTCGAAAGCACTAGTAATAAATACAACAGACTAAGAATAATGGGTGAATGGGTGCCTAATAAGTGCCATGGTAATTTTATTAACACTGCTAGCATATGTTTCCACGTACTTACCAGAAATAAACTATGTTTGCTGTGACGGTGTTTTCATTGCATTCAGGCTAAAAGTCATTCTGAGTCATTCAGACTAGTCTTCTGAGCTAACAGATCTTGGGTTCTGAGATCATATTCTTTTTCCCCCTCCCTCTTTTCCTCATCCCTCTGAACCTGATCAGTTAGTAAAAATCTCCTTGTTTAGATTCTTCCATGTTCAGTTTTTTTGAAAAGGAGGGGAAAAGAAGCAGTTTTAAAAGGGTCAGGACTACTTGGTGAAGTAATAGGAATCATTAGGTAGAATTGCATTGCCATTTTGTTATGAGGCTATTTAGATGTTAATAAGAAAAACATTAATATACTTGTGATTGTGGTTATGCTGTACTTCTGATAGGAATAGGAGGTTTTTATTACAATAACTAGTCTTGGATAAGCTTTGAATGAGTATGATTAAAGACTTGCAGAACACAAATTATTTAACGTGGTAGGTTCTGGACAGCGTCTTTGCAGTCAGGGTTGAGTTAGAGCTCTTACTGCAGAGCAGAATGACAGTTTTAGTCAGTTTTTGCCTTTTCAGTGAAACTAAGCAAATTAACTGAAATGAGATAATTTTTTAAAAGCTTATTTTATGTGGGAGGGTAAACAGAATTTTTCTTAGTGAAGTTTCTAGCAAAGTCTTTCTGCTTATGGGTGGTGACTGTTTTCTCAAGGCGATTGCTGTTTGCAATGTGGCATGCTGTTGCCTGTAGAACAGGTGACAGCCCGTTTTCAGACTGTCAGCAGAAAGTGTTTTTACATGAACACCAAGGTTTCTGTGTAAAGATTAGAACCACTTGAATTTCATGTCAACAGATTGCTGGCATTGGAATAATAACATCTTGGGCAGCAAAAATAGTCAGAACTTATAGTGAAGGTAAGTTAGGGACTAGTGGTATTCTAGGGCAGTTGTCTGTCACTTTGTTTTCCATCTTGTAAATGTCGCAATATAATGCCTTTCACTTATTTTAATGACCTTGTGTTGGTTTCATAACCTGTGGTGCCTTTTTTTTTTTTTTTTGATATTTCATCACTGCTGTAGTGCATGAACTTAAGTTCTTGGAATGGAACCCTGTTATGGTGAAATATCCAGGTATTTTCTAGGTTTCTTTTGTGTTGTGGAAGTCACTCTGTTACTATAATGTCTATTTTGTTTAACTTGCACTGCAGTATTTGTCATTCTGATTTCAGAATCTGACTTTTCTGTCTTTTCATGTGGTAGGTTTGCAGTGAGTAGTACAGCTTCTTGATATTGAGTTTCCATAAAGTGTGAGAGCGACATGTATTATTGCAGTATGAATCTGTTTCTGGTGGTGTTTCTGATTATGATCATCTACCTTATGCAGGCACTTACTCAGATTGCTTTACGTGTTAAAATGTTTTTCTCTTGCTGTTCTTCAAAGGATTAGTTTGTCTATAGAACAGACTTTTACTCAGTAGGAGGATTAAACAGATACAGGGCACGTGCTGCCCACCTTATGCAAGAATATGAAATAACTAATTATCTAGATTTGTGTATGTATATGTGCTCATACAGTATGTAAAGTAACTCTTTCAGGAATCCTAGTATTGAATTGTGATGCCGACTTCATTAGTGAGCTCTGCAGGAGGTGCCCCAGCCGAGCACAAAGGGTAGGACACTGTTCCCCTACAGGGCATTGCCCCTGCCATTTCCTTTGATCTTCTTCTGGATTTAGAAAATGGAAGGGGGAAATGGGCAAATAAATCTCCGTTTTCTGTGCTCTTTGTAGAGAAAATGGTGTACTACCAGTAGTTTGCATTACATGATCATCTGAAACAGTGTGGCAAACTGCGATCTTTTTCTAGATAGGTGCTTTTGTTAGGTAGTGCTGTGACTGTTAGTAATATATAGGCATGCTTTTTAAGAGGCTTGGTATCAAGCCTGCGAGGAACAGCCTGCAGTGACAAACCATGAGACAGTGAAGGGTCCTAGAACTGTGTGATCTTACTGTGAAGGATAAGAGAAACGTCATCTCTTTGCTTCTACATAATTAACATTGTTCACAGTTGGGAGTGCTGAATGTTTGCTGTCTCTGCTGCAGCCGCTCTGAAAGCCACATATACATGGATAAACAAACAATGCTGTTACTTTGACGGAGTAAAGCAAGGTGTGCTCATTATGATGGCCCTATCCCACTGGTTTGTTACCTTGCAGTCTGCCTTTCAGGAAAATACTCACTGCTGCCGATAGTCTCAGCCTGATTCAAAAAACACAAACCACAAAACAAACAAACAAAAAACAAAACACACAAAAACCAAACCAAAACAAAAAACCCAACACCGAAACAAAATTTAAGAACACTTGAAAAATACTGTACCTGTTCAAAACAAATATTAGTCTTCAAATTCTAGAGATGCTGGAGCAGTGGTAAGAGATCATGCTGAAATCAGAGGGGAGGAGCACAAAGCTATATCTTTGCATATGCATAAAAGCATAACAAGTTTGATAACCTGTTGTGACTTGATGTAACTGGGAAGAGACTGTAGACATATGAAGAGCTCATTAATTTTCTAGTACTGCAGAATTCTCAACAGAATAGACTGCATGTGAGGAATATGTGGAAACCAAAATTTGGAAACTGTGGCTTTCAAATGCTGTTAAAGAGAGAGCTCAAAAGTGAATGTAAAAATATTCTTTTTATCTATCAGGATGATCTTTTCAATTTGCTGATCTTTATGCTTACAGAGGAAAGAAGGAAGACTGTTTTTTCAAATCATATGAAAACCTGAAAACTTCTCTCCCTTTTCTAGTATATTGGTAGTTGCTTATAATAATTCTTTTGGCCAGTGATACTAAGGAGTATGATAACTATGTAGCCACTACATGTAAACACTTAATTATATATTTGGGAAAACAGTGAGTACCATGAATTTGCTGTGGTTGCACATGTGATGAGAGCAAAGAGGTATTTCAGACTTGGTGTCTTAGATGATGATTTCTGGTGTAGTCATCTTAGAAGAGCAAGCTGTAAAGCCACATGGTTAATTCGTCATCTCCTGTAGATACTATGTGTGGTTACTTAACATAGCTTGTTATGATTGCTTTATCTTCATTAACTAATTGTGAGAAAGGAAAAGAATCCACCAAATACTTTCCAAAATGTGAAATAATTATAGTACAATTGTGACCTACTTAGCTTAGTACAGCTGAATTGGAGATTAATTAGGCTTTGTGGGTGTTGTTCCAAAGAATATAAGACCTGTTTTTCAAAGATGCCATGCTTTTCTATCTCATTCAATGCATAGTACCTGGTTATACCCCTACGTTCTCATTTTTAAGCATACCTTGTCCCTACTGAAGGTGACATTCTTGACTTGGGGCGGGTGGGGTGATGAAACCCCATTATATTGGGAATGGGGAGAAAGATAATTCTTTAATGTTTTCTGGTGTACAAAATGTTTTTCCTTCTGGTGGAAGTGTCATTTGGTTGGGAATGCTGACAGCACTCACTAAGGGACAAAAAACAGATGTAGTCTTTAAGATGACAGGATTGTGTACTTGTATGCTTATAGTGCAAGAGAGTCTTCTGTTGCTTCCTATTGCATGGGACTAGTTTTCTAGTCAGAATATGTAATGCCAGTTTATATCAACAATTTGTATGAAAAGGGAGACTCCTTTGAAATAGCGTAGGAAATTGTTTCCTTTTTTTTTTTTAAAAAAAAAGAAACAATCTTTGGTTGTTGTTAAACTACTAGCAAAGCGCACTCCTCATCGTGTGCTGCCATAGGCAGCAGGTAGATGGTAGAGAGAGAAAACGGGTGGATCCAGTCAGGAAGACTTCTCATTCATGTGCTAGTGTAGAATGTTAGAACTGGCATTTTGTGAATTCATTCTCTTGGCAAATGCGAGAATCATGATTTTAGTTTCAGCAAGAGACAACAGGAAAAAAAAGTTGTTTGCATTAGCACAAAGCTTTCTAGAAATTGGCGTTCTTCGTCTAGATAAAAATTTGAGATAGCTGTGCACTCAGTGATCTTGGTGTATGTTAGCCAAGCAGGACAGGAGAGGCTTAATACTGTTGTGAATTATAAAGCCTAAGTAGATTATAGGAGTAGACCTCAGCGGACATACTGCTCAGTAAAGTTAGAAAATCATTCTACTGAAGTCATGATGTTTTAAGGACAAAAGCAGGAAGAAGTTCAGAAGCTCAGTGGGCTTTGTGGTCACTGAAATTCATAGTTTTCCTCTGACCTGTGAGAATATTTTTCAGGCTCTTGGTGGTATTTCCTTTGGTTTTTGAGTTCTAGGCATGTGAGAAAAGTCAGTCTTCCATCTGAGTGTGCAGATGGAAGATGCCCTTTGTCAGGTGAAACCGAAATCTGCTGTTGTACAGATGCATTACAAGGTTAGGTAACTGTGATAATTTCCTGAAGTGTGCTAGCTGTCCCCTTTAGAGGATATTTTGTTGTCATTCAAAACGTATACCTGCCTGTTGTCATTGACACAATGGATAATTAGACATGGAATTAAAAATTCTGAGAAGTGAAGATTCTAACTGTTGTACCTCTGTCAACTGCTGCCTGTGATCCCCTCACCTCCAGCTCTAACACTGAATTACCATGTTTGTATAGTCAGTGTTTGGTAAAAATTGAGACAAATCCAATTATTTTTGAAGCTAAAAGCTGCTGGTTTCTGGGAAAGCAAAGAAATAATGAAGCACATATTAAAAAAATAAAACAAAGCAAAACAAAAAAATTATGTGAAAAAAATTGAGGATAATGCAGGTTTTATAGCAGATCTTTAAGCTGCTACAGATGTGATTTGTCGTAAACTGTAAACAGGTCTTTATTTATTACTCTGAGTCTTTTGATTGAAGAAAGTATCTGAATCACTGCCAGGATAATGGTTACAGTGAGTTGGTTAGCTGGAATTTCCAAATAGCTTAAAAAAACCCTATCCTGTGAGCCAATATAGCTGACTTATTCCAGAGACCCTTGATTGTGTTGCTGCTAGTGATGCTAGCAGGTGACTTATGGAGTTCACAGAATCACAGACTGGTAGGGGTTGGAAGGGACCTCTGGAGATCATCTTGCCCACCCCCCCTGCTTGAGGAGGCACACCTAGAGCAGGGGGCACAGGAACGCATCCAGGTGGGTTTGGAATGGCTCCAGGGAAGGAGACTCCACAGCCTCTCTGGGCAGCCTGTGCCCCTGCTCTGGCACCCGGACAGGAAAAGTTTTTTCTTATGTTTAGGTAGAACTTCCTGTGTTCCAACTTGTGCCCACTGCCCCTTGCCCTGTCATTGGGCACTATTGAAAAGAGTCTAGTCCCATCCTCCTGACGCTCTCCCTTTAGATATTTGTAGGTATTTATGAAATCCCCCCTCAGTCTTCTCCAGCCTAAACAAACTCAGGTCTCTCAGTCTTTCCTCATAAGGGAGATGCTCCATCCCACTGATCATCTTGGGAGCTCTCCGCTGGACTTGCTCAAGCAGTTCTCTGTCCTTCTTAAACTGGGGGGCCCAAAACTGGACGCAGTACTCCAGATGTGGCCTCACTAGGGCAGATTAGAGGGGGAGAATAACCTCCATCGACCTGCTGGCCACATACATTTTAATGCACTCCAGGATAGAGTTGGCCTTCTTGACCACAAGGGCACATTGCTGGTTCATGGTCAGCTTGTCCACCAGCACTCCCAGGTCCTTCTCAACAGAGCCGCTTTCCAGTAGTTCAGCCCCAGCCTGTACTGGTGCATGGGGTTGTTTCTCCCCAGGTGCAGGACCAGTGCAGGACTTGCAATCATAGAAGGCTATCAGGTTGGTCAAACATGATCTTCCCTTGGTGAATCCGTGTTGACTGTTTCTGATAACCTTCTTGTCCTCTACATGCCTGGAGATGACCTCCAGAATGAACTGCTCCATCACCTTTCCAGGGATGGAGGTGAGGCTGACTGGCCTATAATTCCCCAGGTCTTCCTTCTTGCCCTTTTTGAAGAATGGAGTGACATTTGCTTTCCTCCAGTCCTTGGGTACTTCTCCTGTCCTCCATGACCTTTCAAAGATGATGGAGAGTGGCTCAGCAAGAACCTCCGCCAGCTCCCTCAGCACTCATGGGTGCATCCCATCAGGGCCCGTGGATTTGCGAGGATCCAGTTTGCATAGGTGATCTCTGACCCAATCCTCCCCTGAGGACTCAACTGATGTTGAGTCTTCCTTTCTCCAGATTTGCCCTCTCTGTCGGGGCTGAGATGCCTGAGGGCCAGCCTTAGCAGTAAAGACCAAGGCAAAGAAGGCATTCAGTAACTCCGCTGTCTCTGCATCCTGCATTACCAGGGCCCCTTCCTCATTCAGCAGTGGGCCCACTGTATCCCCGGTCTTCCGTTTACTGCTGATGTATTTAAAGAAGCCCTTCTTATCTTTGACATGCTTTGACAGATTTAATTCCAAGTGGGCCTTGGCCTTCCTCGTTGCATCTCTGCATACCCTGACAACATTCCTGTATTGTCAGGGTATGCAGAGATGCAACAAGGAAGGCATGTGACGAGTTGCTAGTTTAGTCTTAATAGGCAAAGAATTTGGGGCAGTAGGATGTGGCATACAATAGGAAGCTGCAGCTCCTTGTGCTTTGAAATCCAGATTAGTGATGAACATCTTGCTTCCATCTGGGAAGCTCTGCTGTCCACCAGTGGTTTAAAAGTCACTATTATGCTTTTCTTAAAATGGGCATCAGAAGACTGTAAGAGGAAACTTCCTAAAAGGTAGTGGCTTCTATTGCTTAAGTAAATATCTTTTAAAAATGTGTCAACCCATTTGTGTGCTTCAGTGATGTTCTGTACCTTTTCCAATTGGGGCTTATAAGAATGACCTCAAACAGTTGATAAAATGTCTTTTGGCATTTACTCCAATTAAACTGTTTAGGGCTTCTGCTGAACCTGTACAGCAGTCTATCAGAAATTCCCTAGGAAAACTGATGTATTCAGGAATTATTTCTCAAGGTATGAGCATATTTAAAAGCTTTCAAAAAATCTTGGATGACTTCTTCGATAGGAACTTCTCTTCCAAGTTGGAATGGGAAGTTTAGAGCTGATGCTGGAACTCTGGCTAGACAGGCTGATAATGCTGGACTTTCATCACATCTGAAATTTGATTAAGGTTAAAATTATTCAAGATAGAGCTAAACATATTTTTCAGTTAGTAAAGAGTGCTTTCTGCACAAGTTCTGAGTCACCTGGGCATGAGTTAGCTATGAGCTGAGCCTGTGTAGCCACTGTTAATGAAAGGATAAGGCTGCAGTGAGTGGTTTGGCTCAGAGACAGAGTGTGTTTGCATTATACCAGTACTGGCTACCACCTATGTAGCTTCGGATTTAGGCAGACATGTCATCTAAGGTACGAGCTGAGAGTAGGCAGAAAAGATTGCGTAAGATGTGTTTGTGGGTTTGCTTCTCTTCAGCCTTCTTTGCTGAGCCATTGTATTGTGGGTTGCTAAGAAAACTGCTCAAAGCGTTATTTCTCTGCCCTGCCTCTGACTTGGTGAAGTTAATATATTTAGTCTGGTCAATGAAGATATGGCTTGGTCCCATGTGTTTCTGCACTGAGACAGTAGCCTCTTCATATCTTTGAAGTTTGGTACTGTCTCTATTGCTGGGTAGATAGAGACCCTTCATCCATATCCTTATTTTATAAACTACTACCTTCTCTACTTCCACTGTTTTGTCTGTAAACTTTTCTGGTTGTGTGGGTTTTTTTTCTTTGTCCATGTTTACATGCTTTTTTTTTCTTCATGTGAAAGGCTTCATTTAAGACTTAATTCAATATATAATTTAAATGTATGCCTAAGGTTGTAGTTTTCATTAATGCCCTAAGTCAGTCTAATTCTGCACCATATTTTCACCCCCTCTCTTGCATTGGCATTAGCGAGCACGGGGGCTGCATGGTGAGACAGGGCAGCGGTCTCACTTGAGAAAAATCCCACCAAAAAAACCCAAACTGATTTAATTTACTCTGTGGCCATATAGCTGCCAGCATAAGCATAAAAGTGTTCTAAGGACAAGTTGAAGTACGCTGAGCTGGTGTCTTTAGTTTGGGGGTTTGTCATCTCTGCTTTATTTCTGGCAGCACCTGCTGGAGTCGTGTATGAAAGGTAATGGTATTTTTGCATTGGTTTCCTATGCTCTGGGTAGTGTTTCTGTGGCTAGGGAAAACACAGGTTTGTTTTTCTTAACATTTCTGTAATCTCTACCAGAAACAATTGTTTGACTCTTACCTTGGCCTTGCATGTGTAGTAGCACTGCTAAAGTCAGCGGGGCTTCATGCCGGCACCTTGGTCTGCCAGTTTGCAGGCTCACTTTGTTTGCCACAAAAGATAGGCTGCGTTTTGACTTCCATGACAAAGAAAACAGATGCTTGTCTTCTTTCTGGAACTCAGTGCTGTTAGACTTTTATACCTATAAGGACTCTGACATTTTCCTTTCTTTTCAATGTGGGGCTGTATTACTAATTAAGTAATTACTGGTTAAAAAATCTGTGGTGTATCATATAAATACCTTCTGATCTAATTATTCTGAAATACGTTGTGGATTACAAAAAAGTTCAGATTATCGTAATGATGTACACTGACTTTGTTTCTTTTCTTTTTCTTTGCTCCCTTCCCTTTATGTGAATGGTGTATTCGTACTTCTCGTCATCGTTGCTGATTTTTATTTTTTTTGCCAATCATCTAGAAAGCCACCTAAGGTAAGTATTTTGTCTCTTTTTGCATTTGTACCTACTTGAAAATGTTGAGCAATGCAAAAATATGGGGCATGTTCCTATGATATGTGGTCAATACAGCTTTGATAAAGGAAAATGTATATGAAAAAATCTGTTCTTCATACTTCAAAGTTAAGGACTTCATAATTCCTTAGAATACATTTTAATCCAATTGACACGCAGGCAAGGCACATGACTTGTTAAAGCTGTGACCAGGACAAGCCATGATGTTAATGCGTTCATAAAAACATTTGAAAGAGTAAATAAGTATTGTGTGTAAAACATTTCATTGCACATAATCCTAATTAAAAGTTCAAATACCGTATTTAAAGGGTGGCAAAATACATCTAGTAGGAAACAATCTGTTCTTGTTTGTAATTGATGATCTTTAGGAATTAACATTTTGTGTAAAAGTGGCCAAAGTGCACCAGAATTCACCTAGAAAAGATTCTCTGGTTTTTGTAATGCAGGGGAAGGGAGGGAGGATGAGTGTTATATATCTATTGGATAGAGAAGGAGCCTTACTGGGATGACTAACACAGTATCGGCACAGGGCTGGCAATGATAAGGTAAAAGGACTATGTGAACTACATCTTGTCAGCACATACAAGACTCTGGTGTTTTGCTTCAGAAATTTAACGATAATGTTATCCTTTCTGTTTCTGTTGGATGGTACTTTTTACAGCAGAAAACTAGTTAGCGCTGAATGAGGTTTTCTTTTACATTGTTCTCTTTGATTTGTAGATCTTCAAGAAATAGTGTTTGCAAGTTTGACGTGACTTCCGCAGGTGTAGCAGAGCATTCTGTAGGCCTCCTGGGAATAGAAATTGGGATGGATACTGATCTGTATATCTGTCTTATATGGATATCTATTTACTTGATAGTTCAGACAGCTGTTCTATGTGTGCGTGTGCATATAGATAAATAAAATCTAAATATCTGTTGGTTTTGATTAATTTTAAGTGACAGAAGGAAACATTAGCCCAGTAAGTGATGGGTGTTATTCCCAATAGGCAGGGATGAATGGAACAAACTAATATAAATTGAAATAATTATATTTGAAAAAAACAAACAAAAACATGTAATTTAAGGTCACAGCAGGTAAAAATTAATACCACTGACATTAGTTTAAAATGGTACTGACTTTTTTTTTCCCTGGACCTGATTTTTAGTTTCTCTATTTTTTGGAAAACATTTGATAAAGTTCTTCTGTAAATCCTGGTTAATATATCTAACACAAACAAATCTGATCATTGTTAAATTTTTAAAAGTGAAAAAAACCCTTCTTTTTATTGTTGTAATTACACAAAAACTTTTTTACAAGGACCTTCATTTTCTGTAGTACATCATTCACGTTCCATTATAGGCAGATGAAGTTATTCTTGATATTATGTAAAAGCTTATTTATGGCCTTGCATTTTTTTGACAAAAATGTGACAGCTGCATGGTTGCGCATATATGCCACATTATTGTTAGGTGTAGTTAGCTGGGCATTAACATCCTTGAGCTATAATGCCAAAACTTAAGATGATGTGTGAAATGTTTATCAGTTTGAGACAAAAGAAGGTTCTTACCATCAGTAGAAGTAGGCTTTGTGAGTTTGTAAAGATGTGATATGAAATTTGGATGTTTCTTGATTTATACAGTTTTTAGCGTGCTATATGTAGTTCATCATCTTCAAATTAGATTTTTGTAAAAAATTAAATAACTACTGGAAGTTTCTTTAATGAGCTACTTCATCAGCTGTGGATGAATTGTGATCCCAGTGCAACTTGGTAGCTCAGAAGCTGTGGTAGGAAAATTATATAAAGATATTAGGGTGTTTTGCTATTTCTACAAATGTCACATTTAAGTATATTGCTAATCTTGGGCTTTTAGTGTAACTTTGTGACAAAGGTAGAACGGTGTTCTGAGCTGGGGCTTGTGAGCTGTGCCCTAGGCCACCTTCAGATTTTCTGTCCGTACTTCTTTAGGCCTGTAGTAGGTCTTGTGTTTATCATATGGTGAACAACTACTTTATTTTTCAGTTTTTTTAATGATTTCCATTTACATTAGGCTTACTGGTGTAGACTGTCATTTCTCAATGTATCTCCTTTATCACTTATCTCCATCAGCAGTTGTAGCAGGGATATAGGAACAACTGCCTGGTGGATGAAAGTTCCCTTCCTGCTTTTCTTTTCAGCAGGCAGGTAGCCCGGCAAGTCACCCCACGTGTCAGACTGACTGCTTCATTGAGATTCATGTGAGCGCTGTCTGCACCTCTCCAGCATAATTTTTTCCTGTAAAAACAAAACATTTTTGATTGGCCATCTATTGGTCAGATTGAAATGGCGATTAAACATGTTAGCTATGCATTCACAATATTGTATAGATGCATAGATAGTATACGTTCAGTCTGGGTAATGCACTGCTAAGTGCTGGAAGACCCAGACTCTCTCTAGGCTATCCTGAGAATTAGGCTTCAAAGCAACTGATAATGACTGTGAAATTAGACTATCTTCTAAATTGATTATGTCATTTGGCTTTATCCGGCAAGCAGTTGATATTGGATGTTGTACTCGTTACCTGTTGTAAGTAGTTCACATAAGTATAGTTGCATGAGTAAACCCTTAAAATTATTAATCCTTCAAGCCATTGATTAGGGGCTTTAATAAAAATTAGTTCTGTGGCATATCGTTTTGGCTATTTAAAATGTGAATACCCCTTGGCTGTGTTTTCTGATTCTGCGAGAAGTTACTGCTGTGTAGCAGTCAGGCACAATGGTCCTTCCAGTTTAAAATCTGCAGTCTCATTTTAAGCCACAAGTACAGGTGAATTTGAGACAAAACTCCAGATATTTTTTTCACTGATGTGGTGGGCGCGTGGACCTGCATCACTGTTTGTTTTGCTGTGGAAGCCATAACCTCTAACTGCCTTGTTAGCGGAACAGTAACCAACAGCTGTCTTAAACTGCTGTAGGTGTTTGCTGAAGAAATCTGAATCAAAGTCCCATGTCTTTTCTTTACTTAAACAAAAGACTTGTTCTGGTAACCACAAAGTTTTAACTTTTAATAGTTATTAACACTCTGAGTATCATTCTCTGTAACCTAGAAATGGCCTGCCTAACTCTGTTACCCAGGGTAGTGTGCACACTTATGGTGACTCTGGATGCAGTAGTTCCACCATCTAGCACTTCCTGGCTAATTCTTTCTCATAACTTCCCATTTTTATGTGTGTGCACTGTAATGTTTGTGAGTTAAAATTCTTACAGTGAATATACAATGAGTACGTACTCAAGCTCATGTACATATTTTTACTATGGACTTTTAATTGTGCAAGATCTGTCCTAGTGAGTTGTGTTCTTGTAGCTCGTACTTGAATATTTCTAGAAGTCTAAAATGCAGTGTCGAAAGGCTTTTCCAACTGGCATACCACTCAAACTGAAAATACTGTGCAGTGTCCAACACTGGAATAATAGACCTGGGAAAAAACCCACCCTGTTGGTCTCTTAGCTCCACCCAAAATCTTTTGGTTTAGAACCTACTGCACTAGTGTGGCAGGTTCTTGGCAACTTTGTTTTATCTACCTTTCTCTTTTAGATGCTAGGATGAAGTATGAGTACAGAATCTTGCAAAAATAAGGAAGTTTTAAGGCTTGTTTGTTAGTTCTCTCTGTAATTTAAAAGCCCAGAATAATTTTGGGCCTGGTTGTGAGGACTGGCCAACACCTGTGTGAACTTACATCTGTTTGTGACTGAATGCCAACCTGTGCAGGCGCTTGAAGTAGGTGTATAGCTGTCTTTCGTGGTTTTCCCATTTTGCTTACCTTCTGAAAACACGTTAAGCTTCCTGGTACAGTGGCTATGGAATTGAGATCAGAGCAGTAGGAAAGCAGAAATACTCGTCCATATAGTCACAGAGACTTACTCAAAATGCTTAGAAGAATAACTGAAAGTTCAGGAAATCTTAGCGGAGATACTGGTGGCAATTTTAAACTTCGAATTTCAAACAAAAAAAAAATGGCCTTTTTTTCATTTAATGTTAACTAAATGGAATAGGTTTTCCAAAATGTAGTTAAGAACTAATCCACAGAGGGTGCTTGAAGTCTAACAAGTTCTGTTTGTGTGTTGCACATCTCTCTGTTCAAGTATGGTGCAATATTGGTTTTGATGTAGTTGGTTGATACAGTTTTGATAAAGGTTTTTGCTTTTGAGTGTCGTTCAGAAAGCTGAAAAGGCGTTTTCAGTGCGCAGTAATGCCCAGTTTGAGTATTGGCTGTTGAGCCTGAGCCTTTAGCATTAACAGAACTTCTGATAGCTTTGATAGTCATATTGGCATTGGGTTTAATTTCTTCTTCAGGGAAATGGATCTTGAGAAGAAAAAAATTAACAAGAAAAAATTATTATTCTGCACACTCCTATCAACAGAAAAAGTAATACCCACCACTTTTGGTTTTAAGGAAGAATAATCAGTGAAGATGGGAGACGGAAGGGAGCACCTTAGATGAGACTTAGCGGGTTTTTTCTTCTTCACCATAGCATAGGTTGTGTATCTTGACCCCAAGTACGCTTGCATGCTCTTCTTGGGACTGCATGCCCTGCAGTTACTACACCGGAGGTCAGGAAAATATAAACTAGCCCATAGAAAAGATGAACAAAAGGATAACTTTTCAGGTAGGACACCATCCTATAGGCATTTCCCATAAAGTAAGGCACATTATGTATGTGCAGAGGAGCCTTACTGACTGGGACAAAGTTTCTTGCTCTTGTACATTTTACTTCTTACTGTGTTAATTCTTGTATTTGAAATCTATTTTCCTGAAGGTCTGAGTTGTTCTGTAAACAGCTTTGGTTGGGTGCTTCCTTAAATTATCTTCACTGGGAATGTTCAAGGTTGCTGTTTTGTCATTGCCAATCGAAGTAATTTTTAAAGTTTTGCCAGCCTCTTTTAATGGGGAATGGTGTTTTAGTGCAGCTGTTCTGCATGTTTTGCAGATAGCGCGTGCCCCAGCAGTTTGCACTTTCTTTTGCCAGATTTCCCCCCACCCCCCCCCAAAGTATTCTTGTTACTTCTGTTAGAAGGATTTGGCAATTTTCCAGAACAGGTTTTATAAATAGTCTAAGTCTATGTCCCGGCTTTTTATGTTTAGTATGGAAACATACTAAAAAAGCTATATTTACATTTGTTTTATCTTGAGACAGAATTTTTCTCTTCCTATTGCATAATCATTTTAGAGTTTTAAAAAAAATCTGTTTGACCAGTTTTTACCTCTTTTAAAAAAAAAAAAGTCCGAATAAAAACTGCTTTTCTATGAGAAACACTTGGCTGCAAGTGTGTATTTTGGTTTTGAAAGTCTCTTTGCAAGATGATAATTTAAATTATGAATCATAGAATAATCCTGTCATTAATTTCCTTGTTAACCAAGGGGAAAATGTGTAGGACAATAGATGAAATTGGCCTATAGTACTGCTGTATTGACACTTAAGTCATTACAGATGAGCGTGTGTAGCCGGGTAGCCTTTCCAAACTGGACTGTGATCCAGGGTAACCTTTCTGAACTGCAGTGATCCACTGCAGAAAATACTTAGTTTTAAGGCGAAAACACGGGCATCTGGTAGATTTGGATCCTTACAATCGAGTTTTCTTTTGCAGTTGAAGTGCTTGCCGATTTGGTCGTAGAGAGATTAGGTATCGTTACCAAGTCCCGTGAGGGAGATTTCCGTAGAAGTGGAATGTGAGAAGAGAAAACACTATTTCCTGGCTGTAGAAGTTCGGAAAAGGGTTAGAGCATTCTTATCGATGATGGGGAGTTCGTTACGCTTAGATGTGAAGCACGATGAACAAATGCACTAAAGAAAACTTAGAATGCCCCCCCTACTTATGTGGAGGTCTGAAGGTAAGGTGAAGTAACTGCTGCATTTTACTTGCAGTTCAGTAGCAAAACTGTGCCTTTGACTTGGCCACAGCAGGGAATACCCTGACTCATTAAGTTGTCTCTTTCTATTTATGCTGCAGTAAGTGACCAGACCTCCCTGTTAGATTATTATTATTATTATTATGGGGTTTTTTGGTTTGTTTTCTCTTCAGAAGGGAGTTCCAGAACTTATTTCACTGTTGTGGACTAAGTGTTGTCTCAGTTTCGAGTCTTCTCTCAGGCCATTTGATGTGTTCTGCATTAAGTTGGGGGAAGGGGAAGGAGGTAAGTTTACTGTGCTGCCTGGTTTTATCCTTCTGGAACATTTGCAGCAACAGACATTTTGGGAAGAGTTAGGTTACAACGTATCTGTAGATTAGATTGTATTGTAACTCTGCAATAGCAGGGAATCCAAGGTGTTCTACATCCCCAAAAGCCGAACAGAAATTATCTGTCGTCTGCCTTGCTTCAAGGGTTTGTCTCACAGGGAGTTTGGCATTTCTGCTAATAGAGCCTGTGGCTCTTCTGCGTTGACCTGTATGGTTTGCCTCACCGAGGAGATCACCTGTTGGAAGGCCAGGCAACGAAAATCTTGGCCTTGGCAGGGTTTGGTTGGTTGGGTTTTTCCCCACCTCTTGGGATCCCAAAAGGAAAAATGGAAAAAAAAAAAGATCTATATCACTAAATCATCCAGTCAGTTTACCATGGTAAAATGTGGGAAATACACTGCAGCTTAAAGTGTGTTTGTGGCAATATAAATCTGTCAAAACAACAGTGTTAAGTGTCTATACAAAGATTTTCAGAGATGTGCAGAAAAAGTAACTTTAGATCAAATCCCGGTGCGTTAAGTGGTTTTACAGGACATTGTTCCAGGTCCACAAGCCCACTGAGCACAATATCAAATCTCATTCGATTTCTACCCAGCTGGAACTCTTTACTGAAATGATGTTAAGTCTTTTCATCAGAGCAGGCTCTGATAGCTTGTTTGTCTGAGCGCTACATTTTCTGTTTGTAGTTTTTGAGCTTCCTCTACTGAGTTCCAGTACTGTACCCTTAGCTTAGGCAGGTAATCTAATACCACATATTTATGCCTTAAGGCTTGTAAGTGGTAATGCTCTTCTTAGAGGATTAGAAGTCCAACCCATGGTAAAACTTCGGTGTGGCTTGTATTGATGTCTGCTAAATAGCCATCTTGCCAGGTTCTGTGTAGAGTCCTTTTGGTGCTCTTTTGTTACTGTTGGCAGAAACTTTTGTCAGCATTAGCGCCTGTAGAAGAGTGGAGCTAATTTTTAGGTTTTGGATGTGTTTTGAGGTCTCTCTTAAGGGATACACCAAGCAGTATTTTGTATTCTGTAAAATACAGATAGAAAAGTATTGCAGTTCTGCAATTCTCGGGATTTCCCAGAAGTATTCCTGCTGATGAAGCCTTTTTACAGTTCTGATTTAGGATCCATAGAAACAGTAGAGCCTAACTGAAATTAAACAGTCATGGATTTGTACTGCTTTGAGGAATGGCTTGTAGCCAGAGTTCCTAATACGTCTTTTTATGTGCTTCTACAGGTGTTTGCCTTTGATCACTGCTTCTGGTCCATGGATGAATCAAACACCACAAAATATGCAGGTAAACTATTTTCTGTACATTTGACAGTGTAAATAATTTAAGAACATATGAGAGCTTGGGCTTTTGTTTTTATGGAGTTTTTTTGTATTTTGTGCTGTGATGCTCAAGTGCCTTTTTCACAGAAGCAGACTTCTCATTGTTACAAGGATTGAGTCATCTGAGTGCTAGTGCCTCAGTTTAGAAGAAACGCAATCTTTAAGGTGCCCGGTACACTGCTCAGGAGGGATGCTTTTATACCTAAGCTGTAGTGTTCTTTTTTGTCCCCTGGAAGAGCCTTTTGTGTGAGGATTGTTTCTGTCACTTAAAATGAAATTCCAATTCTGCATCAGAAATTACTTCTGAGTAATGCTAGTGATGAATGTGTGTGTGTTCAATGCTCTGCATTCCTGTGCACAGGAGAAGAATAAAGCATGTTCTCCTCAGATGGTGTGGTTATTACAGGTCTTTCAAGTCACTTTTACTCTGATTGTTCAGATCCTTGATGTTCTTGAGTGATCAGCTTTATGACTCCTTCCTCCAAAAAGGTGGCAAGTTTGTAATCCCAGTAGCTAGTTTTCGCATAACTGGATTTGTGCATTAGCATATTCATACTTTATAAGAGGACTTATTTTGACAGAGACAGCTCTGAACACTGGGATTTCAAGGCTGTGGTCCATGGAAAGGAGAAAAAAATAGCAATAAGTTTAGATATTCATGTTATGAAGTTTTGTGGCCCATTAGAAATCTTGAAGAGTGGTAGGGTTTGTTAGCTCAAAGCTTGAGATCAGTGGTCTAATAAATGAACTGTCATATACTTGTGCTAAAATGTATCTGACTGCTGTAGCCTCTGGGATCAAATCCCAAATCTTAGAGGTGGCACTTGGTCATAGATTCTGCTGTACTTCTTACTTGCCTGAGCAAAGACAGGTTTCTTCAAGAAAAGTTCTGTGTCAGTTTGGTTTTCGGTAACTGTGTTTGCACTGAACAGGTGCACTGCACAGGGTTCAAAGTTCAGGCTGGTAGAGCCATCGGAGCATCCAGCACCTCTTTTTGTGCTTGCATGCCTCTGTTTCCTTTTGAAGGAAGGAGGTGGTGGTATGCACCCAGATCTTGGCCTCATGTGCCCCGATTGTGCAGCTGGGACTGCACCTGTTGGATGCACCATGGCGCTAACCTACTTGAGAAGAGACAAACCAGTGAAACACCCCTAACCTGTTGAACTTGTTTCTGTCTTGGTTTAACCCATCTCCAGCTGAATTCAGTAGGATTCTAGGCCTGTTTATTTTTAATTTGAGTCAAAACTAGATTTTTCTAGCCTCTTTCATCAGTTGTAATTGAATTCTTATCTGAGAACTGAAGTTTTATTATCTGTATGCAGATGAACTCCTTGTCAGGCTGCACTCTAGAAAACTGCTGCCCATGTCTCCTGCCTTTTCTTACAGGCCAGAAAGCTATAAGATGATGTGTTTTGCCCAATCCAGATAATGTTTCTGCCAGGGAAAAAAACAAAACTGTTTTCCTTGGGTTTTCTCAGAAACTCAGAAATACGAAGAATGTGAGCTTCAATACTTGCATCTGTGAAATGCTTTCACTGATTGATTTTTTTTTTGGGGGGGGGGGGGGGGGGGGGGGGGGGGGGCAGAGTGGTGGTGGTGGTGTGGTCTTGAAGTTAGCTTGTGCCTTCCAGCTCTCATGTTCTAGAACATAATGAATTTGGCAGAATATCAAAATAAAACTTAAAAAAAAAAAAATTGTTTCAAGTCTAAGTTACTGGGTTGTCAGCATGTTCATTTGCTTGTGCATGAACCGATACTACCCCGTACTACGGTAGCACTTCTTGTTTTAGAGCCAAGAAAATAAATGCTGGAATGGCAAGATTTCAGTTTTTCATGTATTTGTTGTATTCAAGTGCCCTAAGTCTTTTTCACAGCTTGATCTAAATTACTCTACTAAACAAAAAAATATGATAACTGGTTGTGGTTCAGGTTTTTAATAGTTACTTTCTCTCATGGAACAAATCCCTGTTGTTCTAGGCACCTTGCAGATATGCACACCATCTATATCCAGAGATCGTGCCAGAGACTGTTACAGAATTAACAAGCTTAAGACTCCAAACAAGCCACCTGACAGGCTGAGTTTTTGAGCTCAACTGTAACTTCTTGGTTAGATGCTGGACTACACAAGGGGCACTGATCCAGAAGCTAGGCAGATGCATTAAATACTCCCTCCCCGAAGTAACTCTGTGTGATTGGCAAGAGCAGTCATTAGTTGCACAATTAAAAGGAAACACACATAAAGCTTGAAAGCTAAATCCAGAGTGCTTGTAATATGTAAGCTTCAAGCTTAAGTAAAATTCTTGAAATAGAAAAATGTGTGCAAGACAAATGTAATTATTTAAAAAACCCTTTTATATGCATGACAGAAATACAGTGGAAGATGTAACAGTGGAAGGTTTAATAAGAGATTTTCAAGTACTAAACAACCCTATCAGTCATCACTCTCTGTGCAAAACCAAAACGTGCTCATCTTGCATGTTGAATAGGTCTATCATTGTGTATATCACAGACTGGTAGGGCTTGGAAGGGACTTTTCCACATCATCTTGCCCACCCCCCCTGCTTGAGCAGGCACACCCAGAGCAGGGGCACAGGAACACGTCCAGGCGGGGTTTGAATGTCTCCAGGGAAGGAGACTCCACAGCCTCTCTGGGCAGCCTGTGCCCCTGCTCTGGCACCCTCACAGGAAAGAAGTTTTTGTCATATTCAGGTGGAACTTCCTGTGTTCCAACTTGTGCCCATTGGCCCTTGTCCTGTCCTTGGGCACTATTGAAAAGAGTCTAGTCCCATCCTCCTGACCCCCACCCTTTAGGTATTTAGAAGCATTAAGACCCTCACTCAGTCTTTTCTCTAGGCTAAACAAGCCCACGTCTCTCAACATATCATACTATATTAAAGATTTTGTCACTTGGTATTTGTGGCATTGGAAAAAACAATGATGTGCACCACAGAGAACATCAACTGAATTCTGTGTTGACTTGTGTGGATAACTCTGCTGTGTTCCTCTTTTTCTTTTTTTAAAATGTCAACAAAACTAAAATTTGTGCTCTCCTGGAAATGCAAATTTGTTACAGGATCCTTAAAGCTATCATGCATGATTATGGGCTGGTTTTATTTTTCCACTTTGCTGGTTGATCTACAGTACTACAGGCACTTCTTAATATTGTTTGCACAAGAGCAAGATTCTTGTTTGGATGAGCTTAATTGCATGGCTCATTTGTAACAGTTCTCAGGTTGGGGGTTGGGGGAGCAGGGCTGACCCTGAAATAGGTTTAGCTATCATTTTCTCTTAGCTCACGGAATGAGGTTAGTGTATCTTAATCTTTTTTTGGCTGAAGCTAAGGCTTATATTGTATGTACTAATTTTCTTTCTGAACGCATAGTCAGTATTACAAGGGATCATAATCCAGTTTGAAAAGCTTGAAAGTTACCTTCTCTAACTTACATTTCAATAATTCCACATGCACAAAGCATTAAACTTTTTTTTTTTTTTTTTTTAAATGATCATGGTACAGAAGTAGGCTCTTGGTAGCAGAACTGCTTTTTTGGCCGTTTCTTTTCCGCTGAGCTGGAAATTGGGTTCTAAATTCTAAAATGATCCACCAGTATCACTAACATAAGTAGTGGAGATGACCTTCACGTGAGGAAAAACATCTAGAGAGCGTGTCTTTGCAGCTCTCCTTGGAGGAGTGTATCTCTAATGAAGACAGCAGAGAGTCTGGAGCACAGAAGAGGAGTCAGCTTTTTCACAAGACCTTTGTGGAAGTGGTGCTTCGGTTTCAGATACTGCGAGAGATGGAGATTCTTCTAACAACTTGATATCCTAGCATAGAGATTGCAAGATGCAGAATCCCCTCTGAGTTGTTCTTAAGTCTGAAAATGAAGTGTTTATGTTGAAGTACTTTTTTTTTTCAAATCCAACCAATTAGCAGGTAGAGGATTACTCTGAATAGTGAGGCTGTGTGTTTCTGAAGAATTCATGGCTACATTGTTCCAAGCAAGGTAGGGTTGCAAACCTCTGGGTTTGTGCTGATCATCCTCACACGCTAGCTCCTTGGCCTTTTTTCTGATAATTTAATTCTGAAAGACATAGTTGGGTGTTTAGCCTCTTATCTGACAGGAGGAAAAAAAAAAAAAGGGCAAAAATAGGTCAATGAAATAGTTTTTTGAGTCGGGAGAATAATTTGGTTATAGGACAGAATGAGTTTGCCTTGATCTGGAAAAGGGATGAGCTTCGCCTGGTAGGCTATAGGAGAGGTATTTTGAGAATATGCAAAATAGCTTCTTACTACCATTTGTTTCTTGACTTGAATGGGTCAAGAGTCAGTTCATGGGTGAGGACACACCTGTTCACCTTGAAAAGCTCACAGACACAAATAACAGCTTGGTATTTTGGTGAAGGGGAAGACACTGAGAAATTCTCAGAGACGAGAGCAAAGAATTCTTTTTGCAAGGCTGGACAATAGCAAGAGCCCATTGAAGTCTGCAGTGAAGTGGATTTTTAAAAGGAAGGCAAGAAACCGTTCAGTTTGCGAAGGATTCAAGAGATGGTATAAATAACTATAGTAGCACTTGGGCAGGTCGGTTGCAAGGACCCCACGCTGTGTTGACTTGACCGTGGATTTTTCTTAAACTCCCCAAGCTGCATCATGTTTGGTCTGAAATGTCAGAACTGTGTTTTTGCAGGCTGCATTGTCCTGAGACGCTAAACACCTGACACTGGCCTAAGCTATAATTTTATATGAAATACATACATGCTTACTATTGATCTTCCAGTGGCTGTTTAAAAAGGAAACAAACCAGGCAAGTGGCTTAAAGAACTGTACACTTTGACTCTTGTGAAAGATTATAAGTTGTGGATTTTGAGCAGACAGGGGTGTCTGTCTCTTTGTAGTTCAAGTGTGCCCATTTAAGCTGTTATGTGGGAGGCTTGACGACTTCGGTTTTTAGAGGAGACCCTACATAGTATGTAGGACTTAATTTAGTGTCATACAGCTGACACCTGACCTTTACATTTTGGGGGAAACTTAGTTATTCAGTATAATTTTAGCACTGTAGGGGTCAGGCACTTAAAATGTAGATGTTGTGGTGTCTAATTTTAATCCACCTTTTGGTGGATTAAAGCTTTGAACATTAAAGACCCCAGTGCTTTATCAGTACTTTAGTGTTACGCTGCTGTAGTTAGATGATGCTAGCTGTTGTGCTTTTAGGTTCTTAAGGTGAACCACAGGCATCTTTTTTCCAATTTTAGATTCTTTTGAAACTGTTATCTAGCTAGCACAGCTTTTAATAGTTCTGATCTCCGCAGATCAAGTTTTAACTATTAAATTATTGAACCAACTGCTATTTATTGCTGTCCAGATTTGCTTATTAAAGTGCTCTGAGTTAGAGATTAAGCCATAAAGAGACTTGACTTTTTGGTGTTGTATGTAACAAGTTATTTGGTTCTAGCTATTTTTGCCATGTAAGGGAGGGAGTTTCAGGAACGGCAGCGATGTGTCATAATGTTACAGTCATGACCTGGTTGAATGAATCTGTGCTAATATGAGACGATTATTCCTATTTCAGAATGACAAGTTGTTGTGAACTAGAAATACTAGACATCTTAAAACCAGACACTGAAACTAATTTTTGTTACAGTGCATCTTCAATGTGTCTGTCACTAAATGAGCAGATCTTAGGAAAGACAGTAACTGTTAACTGCCTTCTTAAAAGGGAGTGCTGTTGGAAAGGGTGAGGCCCCTTTCCTCCCCTCACTTTTCTTCCCTCTCTTCTGTCTGCTCTCTGTCACCAGTCCAGTGAACTTGAGAATGTTCAAACTTTATTTGTAAAAAGCTTCATTTTGCAGATTGTGAGGACAGGTCCTACGGTTCCTCTGCACCGTGTAGGTTTGTTTCCTTGGGAACACTTTCAAATTGGATCTCCTGATCTGGGCTTCAGAAACTGTAAGGGGATGGTTTGGGGGAAGAGAAGGGGCAAGAGCAGAGAGATATGAGAGATAATACTTAAATATCTCATTCTGAAAATGTTGCGTGCTGTATTTTTGCATGTCAGGGTGTGTGTTTATCTTTCTATTTTCAGGGACTTTTTATTATCTTACATATTTTCCAAATTTAAATGTTTTAATAATTTATGCTGTCTCAGAGATTCCAACCAAGGTTTTTCACGTGTAGCTCTGTGGGTAGATAATGTGAAGGTTTTATTTTAGAATTGTTAGTAATTTAATAGCCACTATTAATGTGCACTTCCATACTTTGCTACCTTTACTTTGTTCTACAACTTTTCCATTGAAATACTCAGCCATTTCAGTAGGTAGAGAACATGTGAAAAAACTTTTTAGCTTCGAAGTGCTGTACTAAACGCCCTTGATGCATGGTCAGCATGCACAAGCATGGCATTTGAAAATTCCAGGAATACATGTAGGTTGAAAAGGTAAATCTGAGAGGAGGATAGGTTTCTTTTAGGTTTTTCAGGTAAGTCACAGATAGCATTTTGAATGCTGAAATCTTTAATATCTTTAGTATGGTTATTGCTAAAAAAGAAATTTTTATGTCAGTTTGTGTGTTTATGGAAGAATGTCAGAGCATGTCAGAGTCCTGAACATGTGAAAATATTCAGTCCTAAAAGATGATGGAAAGATTCTTGGGTTAATCTGCTGGAAATCAACTTCTGAGGGGCTGAGAGTTACTAATTTGATCTTTCTTAGATGTTTGTGCTGTCGGCATGAGGCTTGCGGTTGCGCTTGTCAGAATGTGCAGATAATGGCTTGAAGCTATGAAGGCAGTTACAGCTGTCTGAAGGTGGAAAAGGTTTCTGTATTTTCTTTACGTTGCTTTCCAGTACATCTTCAGAACCGAGTGAGCATCCACCAGTGTTTCTCAGGTTTCGATTAGCGGAGCATCCCTAACACTGGGTTAACTGGGTTTCCCGCCTTGTAGCATTAGGGGCGCTACCACATGCGCAGTAACTAGAATTACAGAGCATCCAGCAACATTGTCTGATAACCTTTCTCACTGTGTGGTTCCAGGTTAACAGTCTTGCTCCTTAAAGTAAAAGAAACAAGATTATTTAGACTGTAGTCTGCAAGAAGAGTTCACCAGGCTTTGTTCCCTTTTCTTCAAAGGGATGAGCAGACAGGAGGACCGGGCCTGTGAGAATTAGCAGCTTGTACACTCATCCTGGGCTCCCTGGTGACCTTGGGTATGCTTTTCCCAGACTGACTGACTGCATGTCCATCAGTCTCCTAAGGCGTGCCTATGTTCTGAGCAGATGATGGGAGGACAGGATGGGTGTCTTTTAGTTGCCTCTATAAGAGGCTATATGGTCTTAGCCAGCTGGAAGATTGGGAATCCCTGTCTTAAAGACAATAAAGATTGGTGTAGGGGAAATCTTTCTGTTAACTAAATTTTTTTTCCTGTATTTTTCCCTTTTTCTGGAAATTAAGTTAGAATCAAGTTAAAACCCCTGTTTACCTTTTTAAACACTAGGTATCTGTGGAAGAAGAGTCCTGTAAACAAGCAAAAGTATTAATTGCAGGTGATATAGGTTTATTTAGCAAAACAAGAATGCAGTAGACAATGGAACTGCATTATTTTGTGGACTGTAAGTGCATGTAGACATAATTCTTTAGAATACAGATTTTGTAATCACTTTGCACACCCACTATTAAATTAATGGGAGAAGCAATAAGGTTGCTTAATGAAAAATATCAAAATCTCGTGGTTGATAACGATGCTAACCTCAACAGTGCACTAGGTTAGCAAATGCATAAAATATCCGTAATTGAAGTTTAATATCTTGTGCTCTTTTCTGTGAGTGCACTTTAAACCAGATTATTTTCTCCCATGATAATTTGACTGGTTACTATAAACATCACTCTTTAGTGACCCATTTGTCTATATTTATATTGCTGAGCTCTTAAAAACTGTAATAAACCCACAATTTTAGAATTATGTATCAGTGTCCAATTGACTTTCAGTTTTAGTGTTGACCGTTTGAGAATTAAATCTCCTCTAAAAAATAAAAACCCAGCTTTGCCTGTGAGATTCGAACTGGGTTCCTTTCCTGGTATTTAGCAGTAGGAGATTCTGTAGGTCATCTGGTCATTATCATGACTCTTCGCTGTTTTATAACAGTTTTTGATATCTGTTTTTTCCTGGGAATTACGGAGGAAGTTACAGTTTTATTGCTGGTCAGACGTGGGTAATAAGTTTTTTCCTCTTCTGACAAATGGTTTTATTCTCCACTCGCAATCGTTGTGGAATATATATGCTTTTTGTCTCTTAATAATTATACTCAGCTTCAGTCTTTGCTTGATTTTTGTGTTCTTGCTCAGCAAGATGGTAAGTGGCTCCCTGCCTATATGATCCTTGGTAACTTCAAAATGGGCTTTCAGGAGCTGGTTGGGAAGCAAATTTTTGTGTATTGTACATTCTTATTAATCTTGTGCTGATATTTTCTCCATTCATTCTTCAGTAGTTTTACATGCTCTATAGCTATTTCCCTGCTAAGCAGTGCTCTCTCAACGTAGATATAATAAAATGACCCAATGATCATAAGTCGAATGAGAATTGAATGAATGTGCGTGGGGAAGGAGATGGAGTTATTTCAGAGTACAGCATATTGTCCTCTGGTTTTAATTCTTGTATTCAGCATTTCTGAACTGTGTTAATCCAAGGAGCAATACCACTTTGGAGTTTTAGAAATTCAACTGGAAAGATACACAAAGACCATTTATTTGATAGGGCATGGCTGCACTCTCTTTTCCTTTTACAGCAAAAGAAACATTAGGTTAAAGGAAGATAAAGGTAATGCACTAACTTTTAGACCTGTTTACATGTCTGTAAATCATTCCAGAGGTTTTTCTGCAGGATTTATCTGGGCTACCAATTACTCAAAGATCACGGAGTATAAATATTCTCATGCAATACATAAATATATATGCCAGTGTGCTCCATTTTGAGGAATATGGAAGTCACTATTGCATCCACTGTACAAAATAGTTTCAGCAGTTGCCAGAAGAAATTAACTTACCAAAACGAGAGATGCAGCTGATCATAGCTGTTCAGAAAGTCACCAGGCAGTGAATGTAAATTTAAAACTAAACACCAGAAGGTGTATAAATACTGTCTTTAGCTCAGCTCTGTTTGTTTTGGGCATACACACAGCTGGTATAATTCTCTGATCAGAACTCAAAGCAGACAACCCGTTGACCCTCTTCGTGGTGTACAAATTCCGGGCTTTCCTATTCAAAAACCCAACCACTATGCCTGTTTTAATCTCCTACATCTAAAAGATTGAAGTGCATCTGAAATCTGCCTGGCACAGGGAGACAATTTTCAGATGATGAAATTCTGCAGCTGATGTTTCAAACTATGGATTTGCTAGAATATATCCCCAAACAGTTCTGTTGAAGTCTTGCAGCGTCCTAATATGCGCTTTCTGCCTGAATGTCATCAAAATGCTTTTATCGTGGTTCCGGCATCACCTTGCCACGGGGTAAATCATAATAGCTTATGGTGAAACTTGAGGCCAGTTCCCAAGAGAGCAACCACTAGTATTTCTGGTATGATATTTGTTCTACCTCTAATATCCTAGTTCACTGGTGGATTTCATTGCAATTCTGTTACAGAAGCCTTTTGGGTATAGTTTGTGATTAAATAATGTATGTTAATTGCAAAATTTACACTTAAATAATAAAAAATGTAGATATCAATGTTATTTTCTAAGCATTCAACTTATATGACACATTTTGAAGAAGTGCTTCCTTCACAGGAAAATCAGCAATATATTTAAACACAGAGGTAGCTGTTACACTAGTTTCAGGCAACAGTTTTGAACTTGTCACTCAGTTGTATGTGAAATCATTTGTTCATCAGTGCACTCGATAATAAAAAATAATTTACAAACCTTTTTTTCCCCACTTTCAGTACATTTTAGTCTGTTTCTCAATTTGAAATAAACTTCAAAATAATTATTTTTATAGGTCAAGAAGTGGTGTTTAAGTGCCTTGGAGAAGGAATTCTTGAAAAGGCCTTTCAGGGATATAACGCTTGTATTTTTGCCTATGGACAGACAGGTGAGTCTCCTGTGTAAAGGGGAAGAACACTTTTGTGCACGTGGGAAGAACAAAACATAAATATTAAGCTAGATAGTATTTAAAAATTTTATTCAGAAATACCATAATGTTAAATGTCAAACATTTAGCACAGCCAGTGACAATGTAAAGTTATTAAAGTAGCTCTCTAAATATGTTCCTGCTTTTTGGGGCTACTTTCAAAGCCTGAAAGGAGTAGTTCATACCGTAGGCTCATTCGATCTTTTGAGTTTGTGTGTTCAAAGGGGTCCCAAGTAATGGCCCTGCCAGAAAGAAAACTTTAAGATAATGTCTTTTTGTTTACCTGTACCTTGTAGTCCAAAGAGCCAGCTATCTGTCTGCAATAGCCCATCAGGTTGTTCTGTTATGTGCTTCTGAGGAAACAAAAAAATTAAAATGTGTGCTTCGTGAACGAACGACCAGCTCAGAAACTACAGTCTAAAGCATTTTCTTCTCCTTTTTTCCTTTAGGTTCAGGAAAATCCTTTTCAATGATGGGCAATGCAGAGCAGCTGGGTCTGATCCCACGGCTCTGTTGTGCTTTATTTCAGAGAATCTCTGTGGAAGAAAATGAATCTCATACTTTTAAAGTCGAAGTGTCCTATATGGAAATCTACAATGAGAAAGTTAGAGATCTGCTTGACCCAAAAGGGTGAGTAGCTTCACTGTCCCTGACAGCCTTCCTCGTTTTTGTCTGAAACTATGAAAGTAGAAATTGCTTTTGGAAATCCTTGAGAAGGCTTTTTCAGAGTGTATGTTTATATGACTTCTGTAGAAAGCATCAGGTATTAAAACCAGAAAGAAGAGATTGTCCATGTAAAGCTTGTATATGAAGTAGTAATCAGTGTGGATCAATTTAAATATTAGGATACTATCATAATGATGCAAAAAAATGCTGTATGTGGTAGTTTACCACCAGAAAGCAAGACTATGTACAGGTAAACCCTGAGGTATTTTTACCATATGATCCAGACCCTATTCAGGTAAAAATTTTCATCAGCTAGCAGTTTGAAGCTTATTTACAATTTGTTCTCCTGGTTTAGACGTTGAACTTTTTGAATGTGGAAGGGTAACACCTCAGAATATACTCACAGCACTCTTCCTTCCGTTTTGTCTACACAAAAATACTGGTTAAGCTCATTGGCTTGGAGATGTCTAGACAAGAGGTAGTTTGATAGGGGGTTTTTTTGGTTGGGTTTTTTTTTTTTTTGGCTGAGCATTGATGTATGTGGTATATATTTTGAGTCTTAAACATAATTGCACTAGGTGAAGAAGTATGCAAGTTAGGTAAAAAGGTATATTTGAGACCTACTTGATACATGTTAATAAAGTGTGGAAAATGCAAGGAGAATTAAAGCTTTAGCAAACGGCTCGGGGGAGGGAGGAGGATTTTTGGTTTTCTTTTTTTGTCAGAATTCTTTCTGCCAAATAGGCATTTCAGGTTTTGTTCCAGACACAAATACTGGGGTGGGATGGTCTATAGATTAAAACCAGTTAGATTCATTTGAGTCTTTATTGTTTGTTTGAATTAAACACGATTCTGGAAGAATTTTTTCCTCCTGTTACAATTGACTTCTGCTTCATAGAAGATTCTTACTTCATACTACAATTTTTGTTTTTCAATAAAGTTCACGCTAGTGGATTGTGCATAAAGTCTACTTTATTCCATAGGAGTCGGCAGTCCCTTAAGGTTCGAGAGCACAAAGTGTTGGGACCATATGTAGATGGCCTGTCTCAGCTGGCTGTTACAAACTTTGAGGTAAATCTAAACCAATTACAAGTTTATAAATAACACCTGTGTACATAAGCAATAGGAATCTTATAAGCGATAAACTAGTGTCTATCCAGACAGTTTGGTTCTAGAGTGTTTATGGTCTCTGGCAATCGCAAAACTCTTATCTAATTCTTCAGGAGTATCTATTTCATGTAAAAGTATTGGTTTGCCTTCATATTGCTTAAAAATATAATAGCGGTATCTTTGTTTTTCAGTTTTCAATGCATATAGTATACACCAAGAACAGAATGTTTCCTTAACACAGGAAATACGAGGCCCCCAAAATAAGAATATTAGTCTTCCACCATGAACCCCTTTGATTTTCTTGTTGAATACGACCTCTTATTTTATACAGGTATATTGCATGAGGAGCTACAACATGGCTTATATAATTTGTAATTTAAATCACAACAGCATCTGAGCCCCCTTGAGTTACTAAAACACATTCAAATAAATCAGTGTTGTAGAAGCCTGTGAACTGCTATAGCTACAATGGTGGAAATAAATTAAAGCAGTGCAGTTTTATGAATGGCGCAGGCCTTTCTTTTTGTGAGGAAGCTGATTTGGAAATGTTTTTTTAAGAATGTTTGTTCTTTGTGTAGCATTATGTGGGAACCATTTTTCTTTTTTTAATGGGGATTTTTATGTTTTTGAAGCATCTATGAATATTATGGAGTCATAAAAACTACTTTTGCAGCTTTTATGGTGAATTGTGTAATTTGAAAGCAGACCTTCGTTCACATTCTAGGAAATTTTGTCCAGAACTAACTTTTTTTAGCTGATGACTTTTATGAAACTGTCCTGGGAGACTCAGCAAGCACATATGTATCAGACTTGGCATAGTCGTCTTTGTTTTTACTATTGTGGGAAGGTACAGGCTCCGAGTGAGGTAACGCTTTGAGCCAATTAAGTGAAGGTAGTATTAGTGCAATTCAGTAGGAGACACATTGTGTTCACTTGTATAAGTAGATCTGTGCTGGCCTGATTACTGGCATTAAACAATATGATTTGTAATGTGGATGTTTCCAACATATTTCAGCAGCAGATAAGGAGAAGGCGCACTGAATGTAGTTGCTGGGCTTTTAAGCACAAAGCTTAAAACAGAGATGTGATTTAACATCGTTCTCTGGAATTATGTACCCTCTGTACCGATGCATCTCAAAATGTGCAACGAATATTCTCATTACTTCTACCTTCCCTTCTTCCTCTCTCCTTGCATGTACACGCCCTTCTATCTAGATGGTGACTTTGTTCAGCAAGCACAATACTTGCTTTTATCCTAGCATCATTTTTCACTCTTTTTGCTCTAGGATATTGAGTCACTGATGTCGGAGGGAAATAAATCACGAACAGTTGCTGCAACCAACATGAATGAAGAAAGCAGCCGTTCTCATGCAGTATTCAACATTATAGTGACTCAGACGCTTTATGACTTGCATTCTGGTGTACGTATTTCCATTGATTAATTTATGAAGTTGTGGTGAATTCCTCTTCTGTCCTCTTATCTGTTTAGCCGTGGTTCTACTTTTAATGTCATGGTGTCCAGTAATCAAAGCAATATTGACAAGACCGTAAGATTGAGAGAATCCTGGAAGAGTGAGGAAGCACACCAGATAAAACAAGCAGTTGGATCACTTTTTAAGATTATATTGCCACCATGAAACCTGTCTTAGGTCTTAACTGTTGCTGAAGTTGATATATTTTAATGGCCTACTGTGCTAGCAGGGTTATTGATGTTAGCACGCAGCTGATTCTTGTTCGTTAGTGCTTCAGCCCCTTACAGTAAAATATATGATTGACTCTTAAAGAGCTATAAAAACTCTGACAGTCCCTTCTTCTCTCATATCTTGAATTTGATACTTTAACACACATTATTATGAAGAACAGTGTTTCACGGTACCAGTGTCGGATGTGTTAGCAGTTTGTGCCGATGTTTGTTTCTTAGCTGTTGTTCTCCCATGTCCCATCTGCACAGAATTCTGGAGAGAAGGTCAGCAAGGTCAGCCTGGTGGATTTGGCTGGGAGTGAGAGAGTGTCCAAAACAGGAGCTGCAGGAGAGCGTCTGAAGGAAGGCAGCAACATAAACAAGTAAGACATTGGCATACGCAGGTTGCAGAGTTTAATCTTGTAAGAATCACTGTCGTTTCCTCCTCTTGGTCTGCTTGTCACAAGTCAGTTCAGATGGTAGACCTTGTCAGAAGCAGTTCGATATGGCTTTTTCAGCGGCTCTGTGCTAAATACCATGTGTTTCATTACATTGGCATAGGGACCCTGATTCATATTTGACTCAGATGAGGGCTATATGAATTTTATCTGGAAAAAGTGACAGCAGCGCTCTTTAATTAAGCATATACCTTTTGTGATTCATTTATACACCCTGTCCCCAGGCTCATGTGTTTGTGTCATCATCTGCTTAAGGGAGAATGCAAAGTTGCAGAGTTGAATGGCTTTGTTCCAACATGTATTAAAATAGGTTAAGAGTATAATTCACAGTTTAAGAAAGTCAGATCAGAATGAAGCCGTGTTAGTTTAGCATTGCCTTGAGCATTTGCATTCAAGCAGTGACAAGTTTCAAGGCACTCTTTTACCGTAATTACTGTGTTAATGCCCAAAAGCAAGAATTTAGCTCGCTATTACCGCTGTGTTAAGTATACTAATTTTCCTGGGAAAGAGAGAGTTCAACTGTTACATTAAAAGCTACTGCTTTTTCAATTTAATTTTAAAATGTTACAAAATGTTTTTATATTTTACGTTAACAATGACAGCACAAAGTATTTTGAACAGCATTCATACTTAAAATGATTTTAAATTACCTCTTTTTAGAGTCTGAAGATGTTTGCTCTTTCTAGCTTAATTTCTAATCTACTTTGTGTTCAGTGCATCATATTGGTAGCCACACTGGCATAGTCCTTGTGAAACAAAATGGTGTGTCTCTGTTTCCCTAATGGCAGGTATTGTACCTTTACCCCTCAGGTTACTAGTTAAATTCAGTTGGTTTTATTAGAAACTGTATTTGTATTTTGCATAAGCAAAGGTGAAATTAAGTGTTTCTTTCTAAATCTTGGGGAAGAATTCAAAAGTCAACTCTCCCAATAGCTATTAACAAATTGCAAGTGTAGCTATAGATAAAAAAAGACTTCCCTTTTTATCCTATTAGGATGTTTACTCAGTATTAAACTTCTATGGTATCGATGCAGTAGGGGAAGGCTGTTTTGCTCATGATGAACCTTTTTGACAATACAGGACTTCAGATGCAAGCACCAAACTTTTTGTAAAAGGTATTTTAAAAAGAAAAGTGGACAGCTCTACATTTTCCCATCAATTAAATTATTATATAGTATAAATCTGTGTTACTTCGTCCATTTATTAAGTATTCTCTATTTGAAATCTCTTTGGAACTTGTAGGCAAAACAGAATTATTAGTGCTGTGCTTCATGTCTTCTGTTAGATTTTTGCTGTTACAGTTTTCCTCTGGTTCTTCTTTAAGTGATGGGAAATGTGAAAACGAAAGCCAAAGCTTTAATGAAGTCTGACTTTTGCTGAAAGCCCCAAGATTGGTATATGTGTCTTATCAGACTAGTTCTTCAGAGAACATTGTGTATGATCTTGTTTTGGGTGTTACGCACCTTACTTACTAGGGAAAGGCAATAATATTTTCTGGAGTGATACGGTGTGCCTAAACCATATACCTTACTGTGTCGGCTCCCTTTTAAAATTAATTTTTATTCTTTTATAAAAAAGCAGTAACTTGGATTGGTAGCACGTGCTGTGTTTAATGAGATTAAAAATGGAGCTGCTGAAATTACCTAGCAAATGAATTTGCTGCTTGCACTAGGTTTCATTGCATTGAAGAAGAATGTGGAAATAATATGCCTGTTGTATTTACAAGGCAGGGAAAATGTACGCTCATCTGTGCATACCAAAATGGTGTAGTTTGACATTCAGCCAGTCTCTTCAGGTTTCTCTGCTCTTTGTTTTCTGCATGAAACCTGGCTAGGGCTCTGGTAGCTGCTGCTTCCGTCCCACAGCTCATCCTGTTGTAAACACTCTTTCCTGTCTTGGGACAGCATGTTGCAGAGGGGAGGCGATGGATTGCTCTCCCGCTTACGGAAACAACGGAGAGTTGTGTCATTTTGTTAACATCTTCATAAAGTTGTAATAAAGATTACTTCTGTTTTTTCTCAAAGCTGATGCAGAGTTGCCTTGGTGAGGGTGCTGGGTGCCTGCTCTTTATTATCCAGGTTTTTGACGGACTTGTCATACCTCATAGGAAAGCTGGATGTGCTTGTCCCTCCCCAGGATGTGCTAGTTCCCAGGCTGAGAGTAGAAACACAGGTGCTTAAGAACCCTTTGTGGTGTAGACAAAGAATTTCTACAATACAGTAGTAGGAGGAAGCAGAATAAACAAGCTGTCAATTAGCGGCGAAGAAAAATACCTTCTGTGAGCAGTCTGCAATTTTAACTCTGATTAGTAAAATCATAGCTGTTGTCATTTTGAGAATGCAAAAAGAAGCCTTTAAAATGTAGGCGGGGGGAAGGAATGGGTTGGGACAGGTCTGACTCCAATCTGATTTTAGAGAGTTTTTTTGTATTCAGAATTAACTAATAGGAAGGTGGATTCTACTCGCTGAAGAATTTGGTTATAAATTGTGCAGAAGTAGCTTGAATGGGTGTCACTTGGGGACAGAGTTGGCTCAGGCCAGTGGTGGGAGTGTGTGAGCTTCCCGCTGCCCACTAGCAACGGCAGCCTGGTCATGCCTGAGGAATAGGGATAAAGAGAACAGAAGTTGTGCAGAAATGGCACTTTCCCATGCTCTTGCATCACCTAAGTTCACTCTGCTGCTTCTGAATTGCCTCAGTCTGCCGTGTGCTATGGGCTTAGGCCTTCTGGTTGATTCATTATTTAAGTAGTGTGAGATAGGATCAAAGTAATGATGGATCTCTGATGCATCATTTAGCATGAAGCAAAGCAGCCGATGAGTCCTGTAATTACTTTGTTGGGCAGCCATTTCTTTTACTGCTTTCCTCAAAGTCTTTAAAGAGCTTTGTATTATGAAATCTCAAGTAGAATATATAAATACTCCAGTTTGGCTTTTATTGCAGATGTTAACAGTCTTACAATAAAATCAGTATTTATAAGGAGCAGAAATAATCTCACATCTTTTAATCCTGTATTAATAAACTGTATCTTATAATTTCCTGTTTATTAAAATGCAGTGTCCATAACTCAAATTGGTGTTGCAGCCCTGTTGTGAAATAGCTTTCAGTGACAGGCCTTTTTGAATCCCTGTTCTTCCAATCTCTGTTTTGACTGTCCTTTTCTTCCCTCTCCCTCAGTTTTTTGGCTTTGGTTTTCATGTTTCCCGTCATTTAAACAGGAACCAGATGAAAACAGGCCAGGGTGAATTTTGGGGTTTTTCTTTTTTTTTTTTAAACTTTATGCTCCTTGAGGGTGGACTGCATTGGAATTGTGCTGGTGGTGCTTTTCAAGTCATGTTGTAGGAGGTTGCTATGGAGCAGCATACAGCATCCTACTGTTTTTTCTCACATGTTTAGCATGCTGTCGTCCCCATCTGTGGAGACCAGAGACTGGAGGCAAGAACCAACTCCCCCTCCCTATCCTCCTCCATAAGCTTTCAGGGGTTGTTAGGCTTTTGTTTAACTCAGTCTAAAGCTAACTGTCCTTTTTGCTGTGAATTTTTCAGATGTGAGTTGGAAAGTTATCCTATAGACAAATTTACAAAATAGAGTGCTCTCTTGGGAGATAAGATTGCCTAGCCTCTCATTAAATTTATTTTTCTTTAATTTTGCCTTCTGGTCTATGCTGTATCTTCATACCACTTTGTGCTATATGCAATATGGGACATCTTTTGTGACACATGTAATGGTTCTTGTTACCTTACCCTCAGAGGTCTTCCTTGAAATATTCTGCAACATTTCTCTCATTTTCTAGATGTTATTTCTGAACCACTGGTAGTTTCAAGCAGCACTAAGGCCCTTTTACAAATATTGTGCAAACACGGCCTACCAACTAAAATAGTACTACTACTTTGAAAAGAAATCTCAAATGGATGGAGCGGAAGAGTACAATTAAAGATTTATTTGACTATCTAATTGTCATGCTGCTGAAGTTTTCCCTGGTAGTTATAAAGAGTAGCTGGATAATTGGGCATGAGTATGATGGAGCAGTGTGCTCTTGGGCTTCAGTGCTGTCTGTTTTAAAACCCTTTAGGCATCTGTTTAATGTTCTCAGGCTCCTGAACCAGCTCATTACCTTAAACATACTCCCCCATGAGCCCCGATGTCATTTCACATTTACACAGGGTTGTATAACAATCGGGTAATATAATGCACATACGCTTTGCGTAGATTGCTAATACAGTTACCCCTGTTGGTGGAAGTGGTATGTGTACCAAAATGAAGAGTTATCAGTGTTTTCTTCACGATTCTAGAATGGTGTTTGGGATGTGGCTGTCTGCTAAGCAGTTTGGTGGCTTTTCTCTTTCATGCCTTGCAACGTTTTTGTAACTAGGAGATTGTTTGGTCTATTCCCCCAACAAGAAGCCAGTGAGGCTCCACCTCAATTATAAGTCAACCCATTTGTCAAGGGATCTCCTAATCTGTCTCTTCTGATGATCAGTCTTCCATTGTCATGTGATGACTGACTAGTTGCTGGTTCATCAGGCAGACTAGTTCTCCTGGTCCATAGCTGGCTTTGTCCTGAGAATGCCTCCTTATGGCTAAAGAATTGTTCAGTTTTAGTCTGTTGTTGAGACAGTGCTCTTAAAACATTGCTTCTGGAGGCAGGGGATTCTTGCTGTGCTGCCAACACTGATTTGTAACAGTGTCACAAGGCAGTGACCAAGATAGGTTTTTAGTCTCTGAGAAAAGGTAGATGTTTAATCAAAAGCAGTGATTCTCCATGTACTGAAGCAGTCTGCTTTGCACTTTTCAAACTATTTTAAATACCCCAATATTTCAACTTAGTTCCTGGAACTTGGTCTTAGTACCGGATGAGAAGAAACACTGTAGATACCTGGTTTTTATTGCCCTGTTTGGAGCAGGACAGTGTGCTAGCTGATCTCCTGTCATCATTTCCAACTTCAATTAATCTGATATTTTAAAAATTCGATGTGAAGTTCTGCAAAGCATAAATTAGACTCTTTAGAAAATCTCCTTTTCTGTGTCTTATTAAATCTACATTTGGAATATGTGTTAAAGCTGTTCTGCTACTGTGTTGCATTTATAGATCGCTTTCAACGCTGGGCTTGGTTATATCATCACTTGCTGACCAAGCAGCAGGGAAGGGGAAAAACAAGTTTGTGCCTTACAGAGACTCTGTACTCACTTGGCTTCTCAAGGTAATTAATATTTTCTGTTCACAGGGTATCAGCTTACTAGTTTGTAGGATCATTGTAGCATACTTCTGTGTACATGGACTTATCTTTTGTTTGTTTGTTTGGGGTTTTTTTTTTGTTAAAGAGATGAGCTAAGGAGCTCTCATAGCTCTAAGTATTTCCAAGTAATATGTACAGCTAAGTGTATCTTGTGTTAATTCTATGTGAAGTCCTATTTGGCTGTTTTCAGTTATAGTGGAATCAAAGGTGGCTGGAGATGTTCATGGATCATACTGGTTAGTTCCAGAGCACCTTTCAGTGTCTAAATAGTAAGCTTTGTGTTTTAAGTATCTCTGTAAAGACATTGTATATTTTCAGAACAATTTTTAAGTCTCAAACTTTCTGTGGATGCACCCTACAGGACAACTTGGGAGGAAACAGCCAAACTGCCATGATAGCCACTATTAGTCCAGCAGCAGACAACTATGAAGAAACGCTCTCTACTCTGAGATATGCAGACAGGGCCAAAAGGATAGTTAATCATGCTGTGGTGAATGAAGATCCAAATGCTAGGGTCATCCGAGAATTACGTGAAGAAGTTGAAAAACTGAAAGAACAGCTCTCACAAGCTGAGGTAACATTATTCACAGTACAATGTAAACTGAGTTTCCCAAGAAAATCTCAAACTCTGGCTGGAAGACTTCTTTTTAAGTCTTACAAAATGAGGAAAGGAAGGTAAATTTGTGTGGTGTTTAAACTTCATGTTCGTTTTAGGAGTAGTTTTCATTGTATGAACAATTCCTTACAGGCTGAAATGGGAAAATCTGCTTTAAGAAAAAGGAGCCATCCACTTTTTTTGTAAATAAAAATCTGTTCTAATCCCATATTTTAAATCAGAAATTATTATTATAGCATGCTCTTAATTATGTTAGTGGACTGTCGCTGAACACAATCAGTAGGAAGGTGTCCAAAGACTTACAAATTTTTTTAAAAAATATTTTCTTTTATAGCTTCTGTTAAAAACAGTTATACTGAGTTATAGGCCAGCCTGTTGAATTGTTACTTGGCACTGGATATATTCAAACCCTTTGCTTTTGTTTTCTATTGTGAAATGAAAAGCCTGTGTTAGCTCCAGAGCATGCCTGCCTTCAAAGGTAATCAACAGGGTCACTCTGAAAGCTTTAATGCAGCTTTAGGAACACTTACGAAACCAAGATAGAATGGAAGGCTAAATGTCAAGAGGAATTTGTATTTGAAACTACTGTTGGAAGAAAGACTTTGCAGTTGAGCATCAGACAGCTAAGACTTTAAGTTTTTAAATATTCAGATAGTCTTATACAGACATTGAAGCTTGAGTAGCCACGTTGAGATTCTGTTGGTTCCCTTAGTCTCTGGAGCTATGTTGATCTTCAGGTATTTGAGATCTGGACTCGTTATAGGTTGATTCTGTCCTCTTCCTTTGCAAGTGACCTGTTTCTTCATCTTTTGCGGTGAAAAACCTGGGGATATAGTTTAAATCTATATTTGCTGCATTTCATATTATGTTGCTGTGTTCAGTTTCCTTGTGCAAGAAGATGTTGCAGTGGGAAGAGTAGCTGAAGGTTTTTGCTAATTTCTATCTTCTAGGCCATGAAGGCACCAGAACTGAAGGAAAAATTGGAAGAATCTGAAAAACTAATAAAAGAGCTAACAGTCACCTGGGAAGAAAAGCTAAGGAAAACAGAAGAAATTGCACAGGTATTTCAGCAATTTTGAGGAGGAAAGGCCAGATACTCATATAGTGCAAGTCAGCTGAATGTCGTGAGCATTAGTGGACTGTGCTGTCTTCTCCACCAGCTATTCAGAATTCCTCTGGATTCTTGTCTTTTCCCCTGGTTTCTAGTTGGTGGTTGTTGCTTTTTTGTTGTTGTTTTAAGTCCAAATGTCATTAGAAGAAATGGAGCTGTGTCATGATATAATTGATAAAAGCTAATAATTGATTTTAAAACAAAACATCAAAATATGTTTGGGCAGCTCATTTATGTATAAGACCACAGTGGGATCCTGGATGTGTTTCCCTTGAAGTGACTAAGAAAATGAAGGATTACAAGAGGATCAGAATTTTGGCAATATTTGTTGCTTTTGCTTGTAGTGACTTCTTAACCCGAGAAGGAAAACGCGTACATGTATTCACTAATGTTTGTTCATTAGTATTGTACTTAAAATAAGACTTCTGGGTTCCAGTGTACTTTTCCATCATTTCCACCATCTGTAGCTTGGAGAACATGTATTGTTGGTTTCCCTTTCTCGTCCTAATGTTTGAGAAGTGTGCTTTGGTGCAACCAATGTTTAAGGTTGTTTTGTTTTGTTTTGTTTTTTTTCTTCTTTTTTTTTTTTTTTTAAAAAAAGGGAGGTGGTGGTGGCAGGGGAAAACCCAAACCAAGGGTTTAGGTAAGTAAGTGCCACTTTGGGGAAGCAGGTGTTTGAGGATTAGATCTAACTGTTTATTGTTGGTGTGTAAAAATAAATTCCATTAAACATATGGTAATTGGCCAATGTCTTAAGTTCTGTTTCTGGTAGCAGTATACAGAATGCATGTTCAGCATGTGCATCTGCAGCTTTAGTTGCCCTGCTTTCATTTACTTGCTGTACTTGTCTCTACATATTGCAGCAGGCAAGATTCACCTACTTTTGTGCTTGCAGGAGCGGCAAAGACAGCTAGAGAGCATGGGAATTTCCCTTGAGTCTTCAGGTATCAAGGTTGGGGATGACAAGTGTTACCTGGTGAACCTGAATGCAGACCCTGCACTCAATGAGCTTTTGGTTTACTATTTAAAGGTAAGAACATGAACAGGATGCTTACACAAAATGAAAGGACACTTGTTTTCTTGTTTTGAATTTCTGGCTCAATTTGTCTTTCTGAGTGTATTAAGATTTTTTTAAGATTAGTTGCAGCAGAATAGGATAGGCCCCCTCCTACTGTTTAGGCTTTTGTTCTCCCTTTGCAGTTCAGCTTCATTGTTTTCCTTATTGATCTCCTGATTGCCAACAGTGGGAGAAGAGCTCAGTGTGTGCCAGCGTTGAGACAAATCCTAGCTTTTCCAGACAGGATGTGAATAGAATTGCCTTTTGGACTCAACTTGAACTGAGAGCCTTCAGTTGGAAGCTTCTTTTTGTTAGTGAACTTGATGATTTCAATGAGTTAATCATAAAGAGATGATGTTTATTAGTAATCAGTAAGAGTAAACATAGTCTTAGATAACAGAAAAGCTCAAGAAAAAGAGAAAGGGGGGAAAAAAGGCTATTAAAAATTTACAGAAATATATTTTCATAGTGCCGCTAGCTTTCATACCATTCTATTTAGCATAGTCTTGTGTCAGAGAGAAATAGCATCAAATACAAACCTAGTAAGTTTGTAAGGAAATGAGCTCCTTGTCAATAAGCTATGAAAGATTATCTTGTCTATTTTTATAGTTACTTTTCTGCTTTAGTGGCTGTGACAGGGCTTCTGTGTTTGAACGGTAGCAAATAAAGGACAACGTCTCTAACAACAGCAAAACAAAGTATTTCAGCAGAATTTACAATACAACTTGAAATTATGTAGAGATTAATATATTTGGTGGAGTTGCAATATGGCTGTTTTCTGAAAAGCAGCCAACTCTGTGCACCTGGTTTTACTATCTATGTTGTCCTCTGTTATGTATGCCTATATGACACGGCTGGTTTTCTTCACTGTTTGCATTTATTGCTTGTATGCAAGTGTACTCTGAGAATATTTTTTAAATAAAAATTTGTGTATCAGCTGCTTTATTTTGCTTTATCTAAAACCATATGAAGAGAAAGTGCAGAGCAGAGCAACAGTTTGTGTTGTGACCTTTACAGTCTTCAAATCTGCTGTGGCACCATTTCTGCTCTATAGAAGTGCTTAGCAAAGGAGAGCACATAGAATGTGCAGTCTGAGTGCTTCAGCTAATATTTTCTTAGTTATATAAACAGTGATAGTTTCCTTGTCTCTTAGTAACAGCTTATTTTCTAGGATCACACAAGAGTTGGTGCAGATACCTCTCAGGATATACAGCTCTTTGGTATAGGAATCCAACCAGAACACTGTGAGATTGATATTGCTTTTGATGGAGAAGTTACACTCACACCAAAAGAAAATGCAAGGTAAGGAAGATCAGCAGCACTTTCCAGTGAAGTGTTTGCTTTTCTTTACCAGAAGCTAACTTGTATGCATTTTTATTTTACATGATCAGAACTACCATACGTTCTGAACAATGAGTAGCTTCAATATAGGTGACTTGAACAGATACTTAGAAGTGAAATTCAGCAATAAAACTGAGATTTCCCCACACGTGTACACACCCACCCACTCTGCAGCATAACAGGCTATCAGTGGTTTGGCTCAGAATAAACCATTGCAAGAAGATATACAGTAGGAATGAGGGCCCATTGCTTGTCTGTATCTTGGGTGGTAACAGGATCACTGAGGCGCTGCTGGCTATCCTGACCTGTATGATGGGACAGGAGGCTGTGTCTTGGTGGGGGAGGATAAATTGTGCCTCATGAGTAGTTCCTGTTGTGAAGCTCGGTATTTTGTTAGAAAGCGGTGTTTTAAAGATCTTCAGATCTTTAAATTCTTTTCTAAATCTTTAATTTCTGTTGTTCTAGTAAATATGCAGTGTGAAGTCATGTTTCTCCTTTTGTTTCTACTTCTGTATTTTAATTATCTTTCATTTTGAGGACACTATGGCTTCTTGGGTGGAATTGTAAATGTCTTTGTCACTTCACCTTCAGTGGTGTGTGATAAGCAGCACCTTTGTCCCGGTTAATAGTCATGCTGCTTGAATGAAATCTAAATATCTAAACAATATATAGAATCATAGAATCATTAAGGTTGGAGAAGACCTTTAAGATCATCAAGTCCATCCATCAGCCCAACACCACCATGCCTCCTAAAGCATGTCCTGTATAGATTAGTATAAGAATGAGACACCTTTTAAAAATCTGATCTCTTTCATTCTGCATTCAGTAAAATACCTCTTAGCATTTGCATTTTTCTTCTGCAGCCCACAGTACAAAATTTCAAACAGATGGTATTCAGACTTGTGGTGATAGAGTTACTGTGCTGGAAATCAGTCACTTTGACTGGCAAGAACAAAGGCACGTGTCAGTGGAAAAAACATTTTATTTTACTCATGCCTGATTTGCAGTGCTTAAGTAGCTGTTCTTAAGATACGAGTGTCAACAGAAATGTAGTTACCAAAAATTTCATGGGGGGGGGAAAAGAATCTGGTTTTAAATCAAATGCTTACACATTTGTGTTGACTTACTTGAGACAGCTGAATACAGACCACTGCATCTGAAAAGGCTTTTTTCATCTTACTTAAGTTTTCTTTTCCCTTTCAAACAAAATGTTCTGCTTTGTGACTTGCGTATGCAGAAGTTCAACAGCTCCGTTTTTCTCATTTTGTGATTGAAACTTAAATACAAAGAAACCTAAATGCAAATATAGCAGTATACCAGATGTTCACAAAAGTAGACCCTTGTTAATAATAGAGGCTCCATTTGTTGAAAGAATGAAACTTGGATCTAAGGGTCTTTTTTTACGCTTGAATGCCAAGTATGTTAACGGTATGTTTTACAACTGTATGTTGACTCACTTATCTCAAAGAGCTTTATCGGTAGGATTTGCATGCAACCAACTTAACAGACTGTTTATAAGAAACAGGCAGTGACCCAGTTTGAGAAACGGGCATTTTAAGAAAGCTGTGCAACTAAAAGCAACCTTCTCTGTATGTATACTGAAGAGCTGTATCAGCCAAAGCTGGAAGGGAAGGGTGCTTTGTGTTTAATTCCGACAGTAGAAATCAGACCAGTGACTCTCCCGTTGATTCTTTAGTGAGAACCTAGCAGATTTGTGCATTGTGTGATACGAATCACTGCCTGTAGGTGGGAGAAGCAGTAGATCTTGCAGTTACTTTATTTTTAGGATTTCATTGAAGTTGTATCTTCTTCTTTCAGATCCTGTGTAAATGGTGCACTGGTATGTTCTGTCACTCAGTTATGGCATGGCGATAGAATATTATGGGGAAACAACCACTTTTTTAGGTAAGAGTTGGAATTTATATTCCAGCCTCTTTTACATTCAGCCTATTCGTTTCTTTTTCTTTCACTGTTGTGCAAAAACTTTTTAGAAACTGAATTTCAATTTTTACACAGAATCAATTTACCAAAGAGGAAACGTCGAGATTGGCTGAAAGACCTTGAGAAAGAAACTTCATTAGGAGAGCATGATCTGGATGCAGCTAGTGAAGCTTCTTCAGAACCAGACTACAACTATGAGTTTGCACAAATGGAAGTTATTATGAAGACACTGAATAGTAATGGTAAGGCAGCTCGTTCTTTTGGATTGTCTAACAGGTTCAGCATGGAACTTAATTTTTGGGTAAAGCAAGTGGTACACTTGCTCCAGGGGCTTTTGGAGCATTTGCAGGAAAAGATATTTTAAAGAAACAATGTTAGGCACAGATATCTAGATCTATAGTCACACACACATATATACACACAAAAAAGCATTAAAAAATATATGTACCTAGGTATAAATACAGACAGACACACCAATCAGTAGTTGGTTTGTGCCCTGATACAAAATTTTATCAGTACACCTGTTGTCCTTTATACTGCAGCTGAGTTGTAATCATCGCATCAAATCATCATCCAAGTCCTACTAACCTCTTGCTTTTGCAAGTTACTGCAGACAAAAGGGTGCTCCAGATATGGCTGTTAGTTGCATCCTACCTTTTGTATCAAATATTACTGACACCATTTTAGCCTTGGTAGAAAAACACTGAAATGATAAAAAAACCAATAGTCATATGTCAGCTAGAGTGGTTTTTAAAGCTTGATCACCCCAATATTTTATTTAATCTTTGTTAAAAAATATTTTTATGTCTTTTTTTGGACAGTATAATAAAATGCAGGATACAAAAAATAATGGTATGGTGTATATATAAAAAAGATGGTGTTTTCATGGTTTCTAGAAGGCAAGTCATAGTTACAATGATTTAATATGGTATGAAGAAATGCTGAAAAACTTGCTAAACTACTGAATACTTTGTAAAGGTTTTTTAATACACAAAATTTGAGAGGCAACTGCCCTGGGTTTTGGTCACTGACCAAGAAGACATGGTAGATGGTGTTTCAGTGCTTTCTGTTCTCCTTTCTTCATATCTTTGCACTATTTGCATTGTTTGCTGTGGTTTACTTGTTGAAATACAGTATCTCCTTTTTTCTTGGTCTCCTCTTATTCTGACTTTCTCTGTTTTGCTCTTGAGTACAGCATGATGGTTACACGTGCCTGATGCTCTAGCAATCGTTTGCAGGTTTTTTTTACAGTTTGATTTTAATGAGATTGCTTGTGTGAGTTACAGGTTCAGGTCATTTAAGTTGATGTGAAATTACTGTTTGATAACAGAAATATTCTCATTATGGTTCACTCATACCAGGAGACGAATTTCAGATGAATCTGCCATCCTGGTGGTCGTCAGTGTTGTCATCCCTTGTGAAGATTCTGTTGCCTGTCTTAAGGCCTCAAACCATCTCGTATCTGTGCCAAAACTGGGACAAAGGTTTTGAACTCGATTGGCTCATGCATGAGACTGCTAGAGGAATTTGAAAGCATTAATTGATGCTTGATCTGCTTGTCACTAACCAGGGATTTGACTAAACTGTAGCAGTCTACAGTGAGTCAGTGTTCTTTGAACAGAGGGTCACATTTTTTGGTTTTCATGTCTTGCTATCTAGCTGATGGAGATGATTCGTCACAATATTTCAAGTGTCTTTACATTTTAGTTCAGCAGGCTTTTTTGATTGTGGTCCAGGCCAGTTTTTGCCTTGGTCAGTTGTTTTCTATGTCTTTGCTCAAGAGCAGTGCAGACCTTGCTGTTCCATCAGCACTCTTTCCTCCCTAATGCACAGCAAATGCTAGCCGTTACACATGTCGCACAGTTTCCGAGGTGTCATAACCCAATTACTCTGCTCTTGTCTCTTCCGCTCCCTCCTCCATAGGTTTTGCTTAACTAAATTGGAGTAGTAAGTGATAATAAAACCCTGACTAAACAACTGACTGTGAGGATCGTAGGGTGTTCTTTTGATTCGAAGCCCAGTAGTGCCCCCAGGTTCTGTTCTTCTCAGTGGTATAGCTAAAATACAGTTTTTCCTGACAGGCTTCCAGTTTTTGGGTAGGAAGTAAAGCAGCTTTACTGCATACCATTTATTTATTATTTATTTATTATTCCCTAAAATGAAAAATAAATATGGGAAACGAAGAAGAAATAACTAAATAACGGAAGACAGTTAATTCTATTATCCATATTCTCTGCAGAAGCCCTGGGGGGGGGGGAAATAAAGAGGTATCTGAGAAATTTTATTAGATAATTATTTTATAGGCATGTATGGGTTTGGGATTTTTCTTTCACATCAGTGGTCTGGTATAGCCCAAAGCAAGAGTTTTTGGTTTTCCTTTGTTTTGTGTCCTGTCCCCATCCCCCCCCATCCTCCCCCCATCTATTTGAGAACAGTAACTCTCTTTAAATACATAGCCTAGCTTCTCCAGGGCACAAACATGTTTGTTTTTGTTGCATGTAACCAGTACAACAGTGCCACATATTGCATCTGGCTCCAGAGAAGCTCTGAGGAATCTGTGTAACTTTGAAAACAGCTGTAAAGAAAACATCCAGATTCTTTCCTCCCTTCAACATGTTCATTTTCTTTGGGGGTCAGATCAGCTTTGTAACGCTAGTTTGTGATGCTGTTGTGATGCTGGTCAAACACAGAATGCAGCAAATAAGTTGACTTTATTCCTGTATAAGGTGCAGTGGTTAAGCAAACAATGTGATTAGTTTAGGAAGCTTCTAATTTTAGGCAAACAAAACCGTTACAGTTCAGGGTAGGTATTTTGATGAAACTTAGCGAAGTAGCCTGTGTCATAATATTCTTATAGCTTGCTTAGAAAAAGGCACTTATTCCTTAAGATTTCATATTTATTCAGCATTGTTGTTACTGGATTAAGAGATTCCAGATGTGAATTAAGTGACATTGCAGCAAGGTACTAAATGTCATTCATCCTACGGAGAAGGTAGATTCTTCTGGTTCAGTGTTAATATTCTAACATTTTGCGGAGGATTAACTGCATATGAATGGTTTTCTCAGGGCATTGAACTCTTGTCACATAAATGTGTAAAGAGCTGGGACTTGGGACTCCTGTATGGAATTTGCTGTGCGTTTGGCAGGCACTGGGTAGAATCTTCCCTAGTTTATTCGGCTTTGCATGAGAAATCCAAAATTGTGGAACATGTTTAAACGTAACTTACACACTGTTGTGGTTCTTTTGAATTGTGAAAAACTTGACTGTTTATTTTTGCATCTTTTAACTAGATGTTTTATAATTCACACCATATTTTGCTTTTTTCACTGTGAAAGGCCTGGAGTTTCTATGTAAACTCTTTCAAAAGTTAAATTGAAGACATCTAAAAGTGTGAATTTACTTTTTTCATTTCAATACAAGCCTAACCCACCTTTTTTTTTTTTTCCCCAAACAGTAGTGGATTTCATTGAAATTGGGGATTTTTAGACTAGGTTCTTGCATCTTGTTCCACATATTTTGCGTGGTGTAATTTTGATCCTCTGGTGGTGGTGATCCTGTAAATCTAGGTGGCTGAAAAGATCCCTTTTATTAAGGAAATCTGCTCCCTGAACTCACAGCTGGTCTTTGAGCAGTTTAGGAAAGTCTTGTCTTAATGAGTCAGCCTTAGATTCATTTCCTGTGTTTGCAAACATAATAGAGGCTTTTAATTTCTTGCATGCCTCTTCTCTATCTTCTGCATAATACCTGCTTTCTTAACCATTCTTACACATAACTAAACCTGTTTTGGGGATTATGCAGTAAAACCTATGTGTGTGAAGGCAATTATGATATTATCTGGAGGAGTTAGGAGGATAATGATGATGCAGGTCAACATGAATAACTTGGTTTGTAGTCTAGAATATTAGAACTTGGTTCAGTCAGTTGGTTTTGCTGCACTATCTGTTTAAAAGCTAAAAATAGCTAACCGTCTTTCTGAGAATGTCGTGTACTAAAAAGTAATATTTCTGGTTATTTTAAGACATTTTTATGCATCACTGTTTTGCTATTTGGTTGCTATTTATATTGACTGATTTTTAACTGTGCATTGTAATTCCTATTGTGGTGGTATTCTGTGATGGCTTTGTGTGAAGCCAGTGATTTCTTCCATGGGCAAGGCTAGGGCCACAGTAGCAACTTGCAGTAGTGTTCTTTTTTCTGCTAAAAATAAAGTTGGATTTACATGAATCTTAATATTTCTAAAAAAGGATGCTGAGAGGCGAATACAAACCCACTGTAACAACAGAACCCTGGAGATCCTGTTTGTTTCTCTGGCATTTATAATAGGAAGGGTTTGTTTTATGAAGTGACTTGCCTCAATGGCCATGTATATTAAAATTGGAGACAGTGAGTTAGTTTACCTTTAGGAAAATTGGTCTCAGTAGTTTTAGTACTAAGTAAGTTGTTATAGATTACTAAATACAGTAATGCTACATTGGTTTGACAAGGTACAGGGGATGTGGTTTTTGGGAGAGTGTACGTACATGTTATGGTGACCAACATACACTACTAGTGATGAAAGCCCTACAGGACCTTTCATGTGAATCTCCTCTATTGTTTCATGTAGGACTGTAGTATCAGGAAGACTTGTATAAAGTCTTATGAGGACTGGGTTTTGGTAGTGAATGCAAGATGGTTCATAATTAATTCACGTGGTTTTTGGAGGTGGGCAGGTTGGTTATTTGAGAAGCATACCTCTAGTTCCAAAGTGGGACAGTGTAATTAAATCTAGGGGTTTTGTCCCTCCTTGGTGACAGGCTGGCATCCTTAAAAGTCATATCAGCTTTTTTTTTTAAAATATATTTGCAAAATGGAAGATGTATCACAAACCATTATTTTAAAGCTGAAGTTTTTTGCATTTGGAAATTCTGGCATGTCCTAAAGCTGCAATGGTGCTTCCCCGAATAATCTACCACTCCAAGTACGGAACTCCTCTCCCTTCCCCTTCTGATGTACAGAATCAGCAGTCTGTTAGGTGACATGCTGTCATTCAGATACTCGTCTAGACTGGTCCTCTTGCAAACCTCTTGCAGGTATATACTGGTAGTATATAGAAGGAGCTTTTCCATTCGATTGCTCTTTCAGAGGCGCAGTCTGGCACTGGGCATAAAACCAGGGATAGACAGAGAAATGTTTCTTTAATTTGAATGCAATTTAGGTTTAACTGTAGCTGATTGACACAAACAGTTGTTGTTTCAGGATAGAGTAACCAAATGGATATTTGTTCTGGGTTGATACTGAGATGAAATGTGGTTTGTGAAGCTAAATGCAGGAGTCCCCTCCAGAATTTTGTCTGCTTCAGTGCTGTGAAGCACATTGATGCAGTGTGATGCGCGACTAGTCAGACAATTTGTCTCAGTTTTCATCTGCAGCTCTCCAACATGTTTCATTCTCTGCCAAAATGGAGAAAGTAAATTGATTTTACTTCCTTAAGTTGTTTCCTTCTCTAGTTAACATCATCTTCCCTTATATTTTGCATTGTTTTCATCTTATTAGTTTGTTCCCTTTTCTTTCTATTCTTTTATTCCTACTGGGATTCTGGAACATATTATAACTTGACAGTACTGAAGTATGCAGTGGACAAGGGTCTTAACCTCTTTGCATGCTGTATTTTGTCCTTGTTTGGATTTATTTATTTAACGCAATATTTACTATTTTGGCTTTTGTTTTGGGGGGCAATGAGCATCTTCTGTTTGTGAAGACTCTAGGATATATTGATTCCTGTTACCAAATAAGTGAGTGTTCTGTAACACTGAAATGGCATCTTCTCATTTTTCTGGTCTTCCCCACCCCCCTTCTTTTTTTTTTAAAGACCCACTACAAAATGTGGTCCAGATCTTGGAGAAACAGTACTTGGAAGAGAAGCGGAGCGCTCTTGAGGAGCAGCGGCTGATGTATGAACGTGAGTTAGAGCTGCTGCGGCAGCAGCTCTCTCCAGAAAGGCAGCATCAGCATGGCAGCGACAGGCTCTCCTACACAGCTCAGACTGCACAGCAGAAAGTAAATCTCTGGACAGAAGAGAGGTGAGAATACTGGAGTTAAACCAAAGCAGTTAAGAACGACAAAGGGTGAAAGATGAGGCTTGAGCCATCTGTCAAAAACTGATAACATGTTTTTTGTGGAGTTGAGGTGCAGTACCAGATCTGCCTCCACTGAAGTGCTAGGTTCTGATGTGTAACGTGCCTACAAGATCTTCCTGTTTGATTTAACACAAAAATGAAGTGAGAATTTAGCTTTTATTGATTGATGTTATAGCCTTATTTTTTTAAATAGAAAAGTGCTTCTGAAATGTTTAGTCTAGCAATTATTGTTTAAGTTAGTTCTGGAAAGAAAGAAAAGGATGTTGCAGAGGTAAATTTATCAACTCAGTTGAAGGAGTCCACTGAAGAGTACTGGGTGTTGAGGGTCCAGTGAGAGCACAGTGTTTTGCAATCTAAAAACCATTAAAAATACAGAAAATGTGAGTCCTTAAATGTAGTATCTATGTGTTTCTAAAAGTAATCCCAGCTTTAGAAGAGTTTGGGAACTGCAGAATAGTCAAATAGAGTATGTTTGAGCTGTTTGGGAAGTAGAAGGCTTGCCATGAGGTAAACAGGCCTCTTTGCAAAGGAATAACGTGGCACCTGAATGCAGCCTTGGTGAAAGATCATAATGAGATTTGCAAGGATTGTTAGTAAAGTGGACTAGGAAGACGTGAGCACAGTTTAAGCAGCATGTGTGTATTTGCATCTTGACAATGAGAGAAGCTTGTTCTTGATATCACTGGGGAGAGAAGGACATCAGATCCATGGAGGGAAGTTCTAGAGGCAGCAACCAAGAAGATGACTTAAGTTTTCAGCATACAAATGAATACTCTGTCATTGGGTAATTCGGTAGGAAGAATGACTAGATGTACTCACAGGTTTCTTTTAAGTTTCTTTTTAATCTATTTTCTTTTAAAAACAGCTTTGTTATTCACTCAGACTTTTTTTCTACATGTAGCGAGTTTGAGCGCTCTTTCCTATTTTGATTATTTTTGCTTTATTCTCCACTATTAAAAAAAAATCCAGGTACAAGAGGAGTCTAAACAAAGATAGCCAAGATTGTGTTGCAGCTTTCAAATTCAGGGTGTTAGAAATAGAACAGAACAGATCTTGATTTAGGTTTTGTACACGGTTTTGTTCTGTAATTTCTGCCCAGTTTGGCCTTGGATAAAAAACCTAAAGAAATAACAAACTGTTGACCCACTCACCAGCAATGACTAGAATGTTTTCCATGACAAGTATAGGGAGAAGTAGTGCTGTGTTTCAATTTTAATTGAAATAACTGTTCGCTCCTGTAAGAGCTAAAAACAGAATCATTGGGAACTGAATGTAAAGAATTGCAGAGTCATGGTTGGGATTTGCAGGATCTTTTAGGGCTGTAGAGGGCGTGCAAAATAAGAAATACGCTAGCTGGAATCATTGCTACTCAGAATTGCTTTGAGCACAGCAAGGCCATCAAGAAATCATTGATTACCCACTTCAGCAGCAGAGATGATAACTGGGTTTACTGGCAAGGGAAGCCATACCTCTGAAAAGATGCAACAGAAGGGAAAAGGAACTAGCCTCGCCTGTCATTCAGAGTTAAAAAGACAAAAAAGTGATTGATTAACTTAAAATTAACCAACCACCGGAACCATGTAATGACATAGCAAATGAGAATCTGGAGTGATATCAAGGCTAAGTGTTCTGCCAGCCTTCTCAGTAGTTGTTAAACGTCTCTTAGGAGGAGCTGTGCTTGCAACAAGCATTTTTGCTTCTGGATTTCATGGTTGAATGCTTTACTCTATATAACTGTTGAACTACTTGAAGACCGTACTTTGCTGCATGTAAAGAAGAGGAGAATGAATGCTCTTTGTAGTGATCACTAAGGAGTCTGAAAATGTTGTAGTGGCACTGCCATTGAATAAGCAGTTTTCTGGAAGAACTAATTATCAGTTTCCTGTCCTCCAGAAGATCCTCTTAGGTATACTTTTCATTTATAGTTCTAGAAGATATTTGGGCTTCTGAAAAAGAAGGGGTGAAAAGACTGAATCATCTTAAATAAGAAACCAGAAAAAAAATCTTTGGGGAATTTCTGCTGTAGAAACATGGCAACATGGTGCTGAGGCACGCTGTTTGCCAGCCAGCTGGCAAGAGGGAAAGAAGTGCAGGAAAACGCGGGAAGACTGGATGTGAAGAATGTGCAAAAGAGCCAAGTGTCTGGATTGCACAGGATTTGATTAGGGCAGTTTTAGCTGTTGCTCTGTTGCTATCACAAAAGAAGCTGAGCTCTACCGGGTCAGCTATCAGACTGAAGTTGCTAAGTGTCAGACGTAGGCACGTGGTTGTATCTGTCAGATCAGCTGGGACACATCGCACAGTTTTTTCTGGCTTTATGCTGACTATGGAAGGACAGATGATACCTGACCTGGTATTAAAACCTGTTGGCCTAAAGTTAACCCATTATAAATTTGAACAAATTTGATTTGTCAGGATGGGGGGCAGGGGTGGTGGTTTAGTTCAGCATATTCTGTATCTGGCATTAGGAGTCCCAGAGACTTTCAATGACACCTTATGAGTGTCAAATGTAAGTTTTCCTTGTTCGGCTTAAATGATTGTTTCAGGAGTTCACGTTCAGTGGGTATTTGCTTTGGTTAATATCCTGATGGAGCTTGTCATATGTTTTGTGTTAAAAATTTCAGACAGGATTTCTTAATTCTTATTTTTTTTGCTTAAGTTTCTGGAAGGATGCTGACACAGCTACGTACAGAAAAACACAACTGTAATGAGAACTGCCTATAATAATTGGTTGAGTTACTCACAAGTCCTCCTTAGAGTCTTAAACCATTGCTTTCTCAAGAATCTAGCTAAGACAAGATTGGTGTGGGAGCCTCCCAAAAAAAATCACCAGATGCCAGTTGCCTGGATCAAGAAAAGTACTGGCTGTAGCCGAATCCCATGGCTCTTACAGCACTTACAGATCAAAGCTGCCTTCTGTTTCTCGAGCTAGGCAGCTGTCTCGCAGTGGTTGCAGGTGTAATGCACTTGCAGTATTAAGTACTATTTAGTGGGTAGTTCTTGACTCTACCTTCATTTTCTGGGTGAATCCAAAATTATAGCTGTCTGTGGAATGTGTCACTCCCATAGTCTGGAATTGCTCGTTTAATCTTGATGGCCTGGATAACAGAAGCAAGAGGCAGAGGGAAAGGAATTTCCCATGTAACACCGGGAGCAGATATGGAGGAAGCAGACTCAAAATCGACTGATAGCAGCAGCTATTTACGATCCAACAAAATCCACCACTGTTGCAAACTTAGGCCAGATAGTGGAGAGAGGCAAAGCTGCAAGTTTTAGCATGTTGAAGGCGCTAAAATTCAGGGCTGCTTCTAACACTGCTGGTCATTTACCACTTTGGTATCGTATCAGGGAACCAGCCAAGTCCACTTTGAATTACCCAAGCTGTTCTTTGGGATATTTTGAAAAAAAGATAGCCACTCAAGAAGAATTCTGCTGGGGACTGAAAGGCATATTAAGTTGTTTGTGGTTTGTACTATAAAGAGATACAAAAGATCTACGCTTATCTGCATAAAGGCAAACTTTGCCTATATTCACAGGAAGGTCCATGAGTTTTCTTGTTCCTCCTACACTTGTCCATAATGTAATGTATTTTGTAGAAATTGGAAGTCTCTGTGCACAACCTGTACAGTATTTCAGTAGGACTTTGCTTAGAAAAGCTAAAAAATCATACAGGAGAGTGCTGGGCGCTGAAATATCTCAGTTTTGGTCATGAGTTCTAGGAAGATGACGAGACACAGTAAGTGCTCTTGGGATTACAAAGAAAGGCAGAGGGGGACTTCGCATTTGCTCAGAGGATAATCATAATACTTTTAAAAGGCAAATTAAGGATGAGAATCCCAGGTGAAAGCATATCTTAGTATCACAGGTGGAGGTACAGTATGTGTCATAGCAGGTTGGCCAGGTGTTACGTTAGAACAGATTTGCTCAGACAGGCCTTAGAAACCTTTTTGGAATTTGTCCAGAGACTGTTAACTGTATGGAGTACGCAAGCTTTAACCTGTGCTCATTCATCTATTACTTAAGAGGTACTTTGGGTATATAGGACTTAAGATTTTTTTTTTTTTTTAATTTTTTTAACGTGTACACTTGAGATGGCTTAAGTATATGGAGGGAGGAGATCTGGGGGTCTACAGCACTGCAGAGCCCCTAGCTGTGATGTAAAGCTGTGGCCTGCGGTGATTGCAGGCTCCAACGTCACAATCTGAGGAAAAACGGGATTTATCTAGATGAAGTCTCACATGTTGGGACTGGTGATTTCTGTGGAACAGGACTCCAGATTAAAGACAGACAGCTGCAATTATTTCATTTTTTTGAAAATTAGGAATGTCCCTAGGGCTTTTAACAGATCATCACTGTAACAGCTCCCATACTACTGTGCCCTTTTATTTGGGCATTACTGTGCTAGACTTACCTCAACAGTAATATGTTTAATATGCGATCACTGCTTTTCCTTAATAAAATTGTCTGACACTGTTTTTTCGTGTTTGCTGACATAGTGTTATACAGCATGTTGTCTTCTACTTGTTTCAGAAAAGTCTTCATTAGCACCTCTATTTGCAGCTTTCCAATAATAGAAATAGGTTTCTGTGTATTTTTCATGTTACCTACTGCACCACAGGGATGAATTGTTTCGACAGAGCCTGGCTAAACTTCGAGAGCAGATAGTAAAGGCGAATACACTGGTGAGAGAAGCAAACTTCTTAGCAGAAGAAATGAGTAAACTAACAGATTACCAAGTAACACTTCAGATCCCTGCTGAAAACCTCAGTGCCAACAAAAAGGTAATGACAGCAAAGAATGCTGGAAAATCTAGGTTTATGGCTAATCTAAAATATGTAGATGTATATAACATTCCTCTAACTTGAGGCCATAAAATGTTACTCTTTTTAGACGGTGCATAGGCAAAATATGGATGCTACCTGAATTTAATATATTGGAAGTGAATAATTATAAGTAAGAATGGGAACGTAGCATTAAGTATGGCTCTTACTGTTCTTTCAAGTGTATGATCACCATATGCACATTGCAGTTTGTGAACAGGCATTTGTCTTCTGTTGCTGTAAAACCTGCATTTAGGTATGTCTGCAAAAATCACCAGTTTTTGTTACAGATGCCTACAATTTCTTTGTCTTTCTAGTTCTAGTGCTGCTCTAAATGCAATGGTAGCAGTTAGGATAATACACTTGTTGTAAGTGATTTGATTGAGCATATTAATATTCTTGTGTGAATGGTGGTTGTCTAAGAAGGAGGAAGAAGTCTGGATCCTCAAAGATGTATAGGGTATGCTGTGTTTGAGGACAGAGATCATATGGCTGACATGCAGAGAGAAGATGTATGTTCTGTATTTTATTCCTTTTTAAGAATGCAGTTTGAGTGAAGAGTCTAGCTACTTACATGCATCTTTCCTGCAGTGATTATTTTTTCCTGTGATTTAGAGGGGCGCAATAGTAAGTGAGCCTGCTATTCAAGTGAGGAGAAAAGGAAAAGGTACTCAAGTGTGGACTATTGAGAAACTAGAAAACAGATTGATTGACATGAGAGACCTCTACCAAGAGTGGAAAGAGAAAATTCCTGAGGTATTGTATATATTTTCTGAAAGGGATCAGAGATTGAGTTTGTTTCCTTTTAACCCCTTTTAATATGTTGTACAGATCAAGTGCAATGGCTTCGTATATGAAAGGGTACAGTATTGTGGTTTTAAAACAAAACACTCCCAGAAACTATGAATAATGCTAAATATTCAAAATGCCCATGCAGAATAAAACACAGCTATGTCCTATTCTCACTTGTATTCTCAGATACAATTGTGCTGAGGTAGTGACTCATGGTACCACCAAGCATGTGTTTACCTGTCATAGGTGCCATGCAGATAGGCACCAGCTCCGAATGGAAGCCGCAAACTGCATTAGAAATGAAATTATTAAATTGCAGTCAGTATCAAAGCTAGCAAGGATGCTGCTTAGATACACTCAAGGTGCAGAACACATTAGTGTGGTAAAACTTAAAATGTGGAATATTCTGTAATTTCATTTGTATATCCCCCAGCGTTAAAGCAGTGAAGAAATCAATTGAAGAGAGGTAGTCTGCATCAGTGCTGCCATCAAAACTAAGTGGCGTTTCCTGAGAATTTAAGTGGTAGGTTAGCCTTGAGAAATAAGCGTGAGACTTGTCAAAAGCTTGCTTGTCTACTGACAAGAGGTAATATGAGCTTGGTGTTCCAGAATACATCCTCTTAAGTATCCAGGTGGAAGAGCATAGGAACTGTATCTTGCTGTCTTGTGGCTGATAGGGAGCACCTAAATTACTTGTATCAAGAATCATTCTCAAATATGTTTGAACAGCTGTTGTGCCTTTGTTACATGCCTTGGACGGGACAATGGGAGTCTCTAAAATCATAACACAGGGGAGATCAAGCACTTGCATCTGTGCCCACTGAAGACAACGATGATTTTGCTGCTGACTTTAGTAAGAACTGATAGCACATCCTTGGAATATATTATGTCTGCCTGAGCCAGGATTGTCCTTGCCATGACCTATGTCGTCCATAATGCATGTGTTCTACGTGCTACATAGAAACACGTAGGTCAAATGCATGTGTTGGAGGAGGAGAAGGGAAGGAGTTAACATGTCCACCGAGGAGCACATATTGTGCTGGGAATCTGCATGAATTCTTTGTGGCTGTGTATGGGGTACTTGGGTAGAAAATGGTGCAGACGTGATCTCGGCCCTATGGGAATCATAGGAGCACTTGCAGGCCTAAGTGGGAGTCATCCTGCACCTTCCCTTTGCCCGTGTAGTGGTACCCAGCAGACAGACCACTGCTCAGCCTGCGGATGATTTGTCCTCTCATTTAGAAAGTGTAAACAGAGCAGAAAAAGTAAGGTGAAACTTTTTTAAATCGGTGGCTATTGTGCTTGCTCACAGTAAAATCTGGTTTGTCTTGACATCGCTAAAAAAATGTAGGTCATTATATTACTATTAACCATAGTAAAGAAAGGATTGTATAATGTTTCATCTCAAAGATTTAATTTCAGATTTGTGATATGCTCCTAGTCTTTTTCTCCTTGTGTGACAGGAAGGAACAGCAAAGAATGGTAGTGGCTTAACTTTTGTGCCGTGACCTTATACTATGCGGTTATTTGATTTTGTGTTCCCACGCTTACAGGTTCTGACATAACTTTTATGATCTTTAAAACAGATAAGGAAGCTGATTGGCAAAAGAGGCGATCCTTTTTACGAAGCGCAAGAGAATCACAACCTAATTGGCGTCGCCAACGTGTTTCTGGAGTGCCTTTTCTACGACGTTAAGCTGCAGTACGCTGTGCCCATCATCAGCCAGCAGGGGGAGGTAACGCCAAGCAGTGCCCTAACGTGTGGCGGGCTGCGCATACCTGTGCGCTCGTACCTTCGGGGTCAGGGGGCTTCGTGCTGCGACTCTGAATGTACGCCGATATTTTTAACAAGCAGACGATGTTTAGTGTCTTGTTAGCAACTTCCCAGTTAATAGGTGTTTTGCAATGTGTGTTTTTCTGTTTGTTTGCAATTGCTCAGCTCCAAAAATAGTAGAATAAAATTCCCAGTGTCAACGTAGGTAACTGAGCAAAACCCAGCATACTGAGGTTCTGATGTACAGTCATGACACTGTATGTCTTCTCTGTTGTGTGTGAATTAAAAAGGTCAGTAGTTCTGCATACAAATAAGGGTGGATTTTTTTTGTATTCCTTTCTCTTCTTTTTTGACACTGTTGCTTTTCATTTGGTGGTTGAGAGCTTTCGATTCTGTTTCTGCACACCTCCTAAAGTTAGATATTTACCCTCTTAATGTCTTCAAGTCCCTTGTGCACAGGTTCTCAGTATTTGTCTTGCCATAGGTTGCAGGGCGGTTGCATGTTGAAGTAATGCGGGTCACTGGGTCTGTCCCAGAACGTGTAGTAGAAGGAGACGACTCATCTGAGAACTCCAGTGAGAGTGGGAGTCTGGAAGTCATGGATAACAATGGAGAAATTATTCATAGAGCAAAAAAGCTCTCCTGCAGGGTAAGTGAAAACACATGATGAAGCTAATGGTTTCAAGCCTTTGTAACTGCATAGTCTATTGCTTGCTTAAAATTCTCTAAAGAGGAAGTACGGACTTCTTGTTCAGTGTAGGTCAGTCTGACCAGCTGTGGCTGCCAGTGGCTGAATTAATTCTCATTAGTGTCTAGTATACGCAGGTCTACATCATAAATACGGACATTATGAGGACTGTCCTTCGTGGCAGACACAGAAGGGGAAACAGTTTTTCTGTGTAACCATCTCCTATGGTTTATTTGATCATCTAATATAGTATCTATGGGTGGCATCTGGATTTCATTTCTTCTGTGATGAAGTGCTTCATCCTCCACTTGAGCTTGTCATCTTCCTCAAAGAAAACACGTACATGGGTGGGCTAGTTAGATACATGTAACTGCTTTCCTTGTATCTGCTTTTCTGTATATGCAAAATATAGATTTCCTAAATAGGAATGTCCTTAGAAAGCAATTGGAGGTGTCCTTTTAAAATTCTTCTTGGCTGTTGGTACTTTTGGATTAAATATTTAGTTTTTGAACAATTCACAATTGAAGAAGAAAGTCATATTTACGAGAACATCTGGCTTGTCTCCTCAGGTAAAAATAAAAGAAGCAACCGGACTGCCACCTAATCTCTCCAACTTTGTCTTCTGTCAATATACATTTTGGGATCAATGTGAGTCAACAGTAGCGGCACCAGTGGTAGATCCAGATGTGCCCTCACCTCAGAACAAGGATGCTCATTTTACAGTGACCTTCTCTCACTGTAAGGTAACTATTTTTATTATGAAATAGTGTTATCAGCAGGGTGGTATGTTTAAGATAAGCTGTTTAGAATTTGAGCCTTGTTTTGCTGGGGAAAGAAGAAAGGAATCATGTCATATAACTAATGACTTTTGACTGTACTTCAGAATGCCATAATATTTCAGTTGATCACCTCTTCAAAATGCAACAAAATGAAAAAAATCTTTTAATTAGTGGTCTTTTAAATTCAGATGTCATCTGTAATGCATGGGGAAACTAGTTTATATAGTGACATCTTATTACATACTTGTTTGGTAAGCTGAGTAACTTAAAAAAGATCATTGGAGCTGTGACAGTATTTTAATGGAAACTTTCAAAGCATGAAATGCAGTATGCAGAAGCAGGAATTGCTGAGATGTTTCACAACTTTCTTGACCAGAGTTGAGCTTTATGATCCAAACTGTGTGTTTTTTTACCATGCAGGTAGGTAGTTGCTTGGTGTGTCCTTACAAACTAGTTGAGTAGATACAATGATTTCATTTGATTGGAATGTGATTTGTTTTTCTCATTACCAGGACTACGTGGTCAATGTCACAGAGGAGTTTTTGGAGTTCATTTCAGAGGGAGCTCTTGCCATTGAGGTGTGGGGTCACAGATGTACTAGCAACGGCAGCTCTGTTTGGGAAGTTGATTCTCTTCATGCTAAAACTAGGACACTGCGAGACAGGTACAACTAAATTGCATGTGAACGCTTCCATCAGCTTTCCAGAGGGTTTCTTATACTTGTGGTGCACAAAATATAGTTTAGTGAGACAACCATTACTTTTTGTGGGGATGCCTTTTTTAGGTGGAATGAAGTAACTCGAAGAATAGAAATGTGGATTTCCATACAAGAATTGAATGAAATGGGAGAATATACTGCAGTTGAACTCCATCAGGCAAAAGATGTAAACACAGGGGGGATTTTCCAGCTTAGGCAGGTATGTATCTTTTCCCTGTCATCTTACTCGTGCTTAAATGGATTCTTAATTTTATTCTTAGCCTCTTTCTCTTTTTCTCTCTCCCTCTCTATCTTTCTTTCTGTCTCAATTACCTGTTCAGGGTCATTCTCGCAGAGTTCAGGTGACAGTGAAACCTGTACAACATTCGGGAACGTTGCCTCTTATGGTAGAAGCAATTCTTTCAGTCTCTATAGGTGGAGTCACTGCCAGATCAACCAAACTGCAAAGGGGCTTGGACAGCTACCAGGTAAGACAGTTACTTTTTCGTGCATTGATTTATTTTTTTGGTTCTGTTTTGTTGTTCTAGAGCCAGCCAAACAGAGTTTCATAAGGCACCTTAGCACTGATACATGATACATGATTTTGCAGTTTTACATGTGTTTGAGGCTAATAAGTATACTGTGAGCGTATGGTGCTAAATCTGCTTCTTTTTTTGCTTCTAACTCAGTGTATAACTGATAAAGAGCCAAGTATGGTATTTGAGTGTACACAAAACAGCAGCAATATGGAAATTGTTTTTACCTTTGTGTGTAGAGGTGATTAATAGTAGATTCCTAGCTCCATTAGTTTCCCTCTCTTACAAGGATGGTGAAAGTTGAGGAGGACAAAAGCAGGGAAAAAAAAAAAAGAAAATTAATAGAGAAAATGTCTTATAGTGAAGATACTGTTTATCTTTTCAAAAAGGACTGAGCTGTTGCTTGAACCAGATCAGAAATAGCCATCACTGAGTGTGAAAGGCTATTTCATTTAGGAGAAGTATAAATGGCTCCAAACCGATACCAGACAAACTCATATTGGGAATAAAGCGAGCTTTTAACCATGATGGCAAAGAACAAGTGGAATGGGTCCACCAGGGAAGCAAGGTGCCTCTTTGTCAGAAGGGTTGCATTCAGAACCACAAGTAATTATAGCCTTAAATACAGAAGAAACTGTAGAATGTGAAGTTTGGTGATATGCTTGTTCAGTCCTTTTTCTGGCACTATATTCTATGATAATTTTTCTTTATAAATATATTCCCTAATACTCAAATCATGAATGAGATGCTATAGTCTGTAATGAAAATAAAAAAAAATCTGTTTCTGCCTGTTAATAAGACACTGGTTATTTAAGTGTTGTCATTGTAACATTTTACAAGTTTGTTCGTGGCAGAAATGTTCGTATTCATGTTTTGGGGTATTTCTGTGAGTTTTTGTTGAGAGAAATGCATGTTCTTTTGTGTTTTACAAAGTTTATTTTCTCCTACCAGAAGGAGGAGGATGATGGTGGTGATATGGATAGTTACCAGGTATTGCTGCTGTTGCTGTCAATCCTGTGGCATGGGGCACAGCTAATGCTAACAGCCAGCAACTTTCAAATGAACAAGCGTACTGGAGCAAGCAAAAGCGGCTTTGAAATTATATATATGCTGTGCATTTAGGAGGCTAACTGGGCTATGAAACACTGCTATTTCAGTTTACCTTGTGACTTCGTACTCTTGCAGTGTGCTCTCTTCTCTAGTACTCAGCAGTCTGCTCTCCTAACTGGCCACATGAATTGCTATGGGAATAAAAGCCTAGAAAATTTAATTTAGAACAAAAACAGTTTCCAGTAGATATCACAGGAAATAACAACCATCTGCCATTGCAGGTATCTTTCCCAACCAAATTTGACAGCGTAGGGGTTCTGTTTGTTTTCTAAAGAAAACACTGTAACCTTTTTAAGTTGTGCAGTTTTCTGAAATGCTAGTGGGAGAGAGAGTGGAGAATGTGAGTGTGGGGAATACAGAAGCTTCAGTGAAGCAACTTTTTCATCTACACAAAAACGAAACTTCAGCCTGGCTTTTTGTGTGATAAGTAAATACGAGACAGTCACAGTTTGGAAAGTATAACACGAGAATCAGTTAAAAGGCGACAAAGCGCAAAAGAGGAAATGCCTAAAAAAGTAAAACACATTACAGATCTCTACACATTTCTAGTAGGCAGCTTTACAGAAGTAAAACCAGTTAGGTGAGAATGCTGATATCCCTTAAGATAATGTAGTAGGTTTTACAGCAATCTCAGATACCAGTTCAGTACTAACTTCTTGCGGGCTGTTTATGCGCTTCCTGACTTATCACAGAGAAGAACGAACTAGATTTTCTGTGATACCACAAAGCATGATTGCATGACGGGTTTTGTTTGCATGAGAAATCTTTTAATTGCACCGATAGCAGCTGCTAGCAATGGAATTCTGTGCAGGTTTGAGGGCATACTGACCTGTCTAATCTTCAGAAGAACTTATGATCAACTGATGATACCTGTTTTTCCTATACTTTCTGGTGTGAAAAAAAGTTTGATTGCCACTTCTGTGAGTAATTAGCCTATGGTGTATAATTCTCTTCGGTAACTGAGGCAATCACATTTTTCTTTTCCTCCTGTTGGAATCTGAGACTTGAAAACAAATAAGCTTCCATTCATGGGTGATGAGGTACTTAATCAGTGTGCATGTCATTTGGGGAAGAAAGTTTTATGCATCATGCAAGCTGTGTAAAATCAATTCTGATGAAATTATCACAAAATTCACTGCCCTTTAATCTTAACCACATAGCATAATAACTTTCTTTTCTATTTCCATATTAGGAAGAAGATTTAAACTGTGTACGAGAGAGGTGGTCTGATGCGTTGATAAAACGCAGAGAATATTTGGATGAGCAAATTCAAAAGATCAGCAATAAACAAGGTTTGAAGCTTAAAGTCCCTGTCATACGTACTTTATTTCCTATACCATGAAAAAAATGTATCTCATATATAATAATCTGTTTCACTGTAGAAAAATCTGAGGATGATCTAGAACGAGAAGCCCGGCTGGTTGAACAGTGGGTAGGGCTGACAGAAGAGAGGAATGCGGTGTTTGTTCCAGCACCAGGCAGTGGAATTCCTGGTGCCCCCGCAAACTGGTATGTTCAGAAAAAACATTGGAGTGGTTAGCTTTTTCTGCATGAACGTTGCACACTACAAGGTAAAAATCTGAGGATGTTTTAGAGCTTTCTGTGTTTTCCTGTAATGCTACCAATTATGCTCAGCTGGCAGAAGGCTAGAAGGTCAGATGCTAGTTTGAATGTGAGAAAAGTTTGCGTAGTCAACAGATTATATAAAGTAGCTTTGAGATAGCCTTCAAGGTTTGACAGTCACTTTTGAACTTAACATAATATTTTACACTTTTTCGGAATTCTGAGAGTTATTCTGTAGTTGGACTCTTTTCATAAAGGAGCGGTTCAAAAATGAATGGTAGAACATGTGATAATTTCACCGATAAGGGGTGGGGAGGGAAGAAATTCTGATTTGAATGATGTGTTCTTTCTCATTTAATTTCATTTAAATTTGTGTTTTAACTAAGATCATTGGAACTGACATGCAAAAATGAGGAATGCAACACGTTAGATTTGGGAAAGTGGGGACAAGAAATACAGCTCTAATCAAGTGTACACTGATGTCTCTGATAGTACCTAATATCTCTTATTTATTGGGTGGATGATGTAGTGATAATCTTTCCTCGCCACTTTTTTCCCTTATCCACCTGAAGTGTGCTGTGGTCATACAGTGAAAAGTTTATTTATTGATAAAGGCTATGCCTCGCCAGTGGTTACATATCCAGTTGTTTAAAACGTTGCTAACCTTTATGTATGAGATGACTACAACCAGTTAACTTTACAAGAAACAGGACAGGATGTTTAAAACTTGCCATCCTCATGGCATCTGAAATTGTGCTGTGCGGTGTGAATTAAGTTTTGGTAAAGCACTATGTTTAGCTGCATGTGTAGATAAACAAAACATCATCTGTGCAATAAAGGCATTCAAATTAGCCATCAAAATGTTGACAGGTTTAGTCATTGGTTACAGTTAATGTGAATCTTGCATGAAGGTCTGTTTGCCCAAATTAGCTTAGATGTGTATTTGCCTTCCTTGTTGACAGCAGTTTGTTTTGTTTCAGGATTCCACCTGCAGGAATGGAAACACATATACCTGTCCTCTTCCTTGATTTGAATGGTACGTTGTAATGGCACATTAAGAAACCTGGTGGGGGGAGGAATTAGTTTGGATCAATAAATTGATGAATGGAAGAATGAATCTGAAATGTCTAAGAAGTCAAAACAAGTCCCAGCAATGGCACTGTCTGATGTGGCTTGTAAAATGATTTTTCTTCGAATTCTGTATGTTGGAATAATTATATGTAGAGGCTTAAACAGCCGGTTCACTGAAGAGTGTGTTAGGACTGCAGTGAGCATTTTGTTAGAGATTCTAAAATGTTCTCCTTATGAAGGTACTTAGTTTTACATGTGAGAAGACTATTGATATATTTTCTTAGGACACAGTTACACTGTAAGCAGCAACAGACTAGAGTTAGCACCACATTTAAGGACTGTTCAGAAAACAAGTCTGTAAGTATAAACTTGGACATAAAGCAGAGGAGGATCCACAGGCCTCGTCACATCCAGCACTTTAGTGGACTACTAGAGGTGTTTATATAGGCAAGACATTCATACCTCTTCAGAAGCTGCTTTTGGAAAATAAGACACACTCTTTCCTTTATGCTCACAAGAAATGTTTTTGGTTTTTTTCATTATCAGCAGAGCTTAGCAGACAGAAGATCAAACAGGATATTTAAACAGATTGATGGATCATTGCACAACTTTTTTTTTTATTTAGCTAAAAGCCTAATGTAGCCAGAACTGCTTTTCTCAATTTAAAGATTCCTTGATACATCAGAAGTGATTTAACTAAGAGATAAGATGATTAGGCTGACAGGTGGATAAATCAGAAATTTTCTGGCTGGGTAAGTTAATGTTATGAATACCTAGAAATAGTTTTGAATTCCGTTTAGGTTATGTGAGAATGTGTTCAGACTGAATCTTAGCCTGGTTTTACTCCCCTTTTTTTTCTATGCTGAAATTGTCTTAAAAATATTGCATAGTAATAAGATTAATTGGGATTAAATGTATTAGAAAATATGGATAGGACTTTATTACAACTTTGTAATAAACTTTACCTCTATATTTTAATATACTTTGGTATAAAACTATTTCATTCTTCGCACATTTGTTTCATTAGCTGATGACCTCAGTGCCAATGAACAACTTATAGGTCCCCATGCATCAGGAGTTAACTCAATACTACCGAAGGAGCATGGGAGTCCATTCTTTTATCTGCCGATCATAAAACACAGTGATGATGAGGTAAATGAGCCTTCCTTCTTGACAACTGCAGCTTATGTTAACACTTTCCTTCATATGTTTTATTTTCTATTTGTATGTATTTAATCACTATTATATTTTTATCTTAGAAGTACCGTCTATATCTAGGGCTGCCTTTATTTTCTGGCCTATTTGTTTTAATTTAAGAGGATAATGACTTGTTAGCCCTTCTGCCTTAATTCAGAGGTGACAAGCCTTAGCTCTTCTTGCTAAAAGAATAATTCAGCTGCCTGCCTCAGAATCCCTTCTTTCCTCACCCCTTCATCTCTTGCAGGCTCTTAAGTCGTCAGAGAAAACTACTTCATTTATTGTGCACTCCAGGCAAAGCTTAATGTTTAAATAAAACTTCTTCCTTTGTAGTACACAACTACTTTTTAAAATATAAAATTCAGGGATTGTTGGAAATGAATGGTTCTGAATCCCTTTTGGAATTTCTTAACTCATTTCTTCCGCCTTCTGTGCCAACTGAGGCCATTACTTAAGAGACCATTTCCAGAATAAACAGGATGCCGAAGTTGGGGAGGAGGCAGGGGGAAGAAAAAAGATGATCTGCAGAATGGGAGCATGTTTATTGTGTAGGCCTTTATAACCGAGTCCAATACAGATTGAAGATTTACCATTGAATTTGATAAATTTTTAATATGGTTGCAATAGGATTTGTATTCCTTCCTCCAGTCTTGCTTCTGCTTTCCTCTCTGCCTCCACATGAAGACTTGCTTCTGAAGCAGCGTTTGCACAATGCAGGGATCGTGCTCACGATTGTGCTCCCCAATATCTTAACACTTCTTTTATGCTCCTCCTGATAAATTCCTCACTATGGAAAGGAGGTTTCACCCCATTTTGTTCAATGATGCTTATTTTTCTTTCATCAAAGAATTGCTTTACTTCATGTTAAATCACTGCAACTTATATCTTTTGTTAGAGTAATTGAGTCTGTGATTCCCCTTTCCTTCCTCCATTTCATTTGTCTGCACAGGTTTCAGCCACTGCTGCTTGGGACTCTTCTGTCCATGATTCAGTGCATCTGAATAGGGTAACTCCTCAAAATGAGAGAATTTACTTGATAGTGAAGACTACTGTGCAGCTCAGCCATCCTGCTGCAATGGAACTGGTATTACGCAAAAGGATCGCTGCCAATATTTATAACAAGCAGGTAAGAAGTTAATATTCTATTAAGGATATCAAACAAAATTAATAATTTAATTAATGTGTTTTCTTAGCTGCTTGCTTCATTTTGTGTAAGCTTGGTCCCTTCAATTCTTACGAAAGACAAATGAAAAACAGATTAGTATTAGTAGCAGTGAAGCTGTGCACTTCTGGTCTATCCATCTGAACTGCCCATTTTTCAGTCTGATTTGGTTCAGAGCATAATAGGTGCTACTTTTGTAACAAAAAAGGAGTTTACCTTTTTGTCTATAAAGCTCGAAATGTTCTTTGATTCAGGGAAGTTTGCAGTAGCTTATCTAATATAGGGTCACTTTAACAGCTCTATTCCTGAAAGCATCTTGAGTGCCTTCAAATGCTCAGTGAAAACGCAAAGCATCCTTTTTCTTTCTCTTTGCTATTTTCTCTGTTAATTACAAACTAGGCTTGTTTCCCACCACTACCTGGCAGCGTATACATTCTCTGCCTACTTTTACATGATGATAGGGCATTACTTTGGTCACAAGAGTGGTTGCTCTTCCCCTTGCTTTGACGCTTCACAGGTTTAGAGAATGAGATGCTTTCTGAAAATCACATTCCCGTCTGTTTCCCAGATGATTAAGGCCAAGAGCGTATTTCAGAATTGCTTCAGGTTGTGCAGTGCAATGGGGAGAGGAGCACAAAACAGCTGTTACACTACTAAGCAACTTACTAAGCAGCTCAATTCCATGCCTTTTCGTATTTGTCATGTTGTCCTTTGCTAGTTTTGTTTGCCTGAAATGCCTTAATAGATCAAAGTTAAGTTTAAAGTTAGTGATGTGAGGGCTAACTAACCTGTCAACGAAGCATGCTTGAGCTTGTGATTACAACAGTGAAAACTGGTTACTATTTCAGTTATGGCTAGAAAACAGAGTTACGCTTTGCTATTGCAAAAGGAATTTTCTACCTGTTGAACAAACAGGTGGCTGACAAAATGAGAAGTGTTGGTACCTGTACGTTAGAGACTTCTTACAGCCACAGTGTCTTAGTTACAAGTAACTACACGAGGATATGGTGTCAGTGCAAAATGGGAGGAAGATATTACTGATTGAACTTAGTGGCATTGTATAATGAGTGCAGGGCTGTAAAGAGTACTTAAAGGATCATTAATGCTAGAAATTAACTTCTGACCCTGAAAAATGTGCTTTTGTGGTAAAACAAATTTTTGTGTTGTGACCTTCTATTTCTTAGAATGTCATGAATAATCATTGCCAAAATAATAATTGAAAATTACTTTGTTTCTAGAGTTTTACCCAGAGCCTGAAAAGGAGAATATCCTTGAAAAATATATATTATGTCTGTGGAGTGACCTATGAAATAGTATCCAACATACCAAAGGTAAATTATACCATATATCTCTGGTAAATTCAATGAAATGAACAGAATGCAGTGGGTGATACTAATCGGGAAGTAAACAACCTGCTTTAAGAGGAGGCAGCTTGTCCAAGTGTATATCCTGAAGTTCAGTGGTGAGATCATGTTATCTTTAAAAAGTTGAAAACTGTAGGGATTTTATTTTCTCTTCTACTGTGTTTAACTGAGTTCTTGTAGTAGAGCTATTTCTGAAATTGTATTAGTGTCTACGGAGAGAACATAGAGGGTACTCAGAGGGATGTTCAGGTCAATGAAAACAAAATAGCTGGGAAAATGAATTTGCAGGAATAAAATGCTTTTTCTATAAAACGCTTGTACAAAGTGCAAGTCTACTATAAAATTTATCTTAAAGGTAAACTGGACAAATAAAAATGTAAATAGTCGCGGCGCAACTTAATTGTCACTTTTGTGCAGTAGTACTTCAAATTTAAACTGGAGAAATCATACAGAATATCTTAAGATTTTGGAAGGAAGTTGCATTTGCTTGCCTAGGAGGTTGTCTTTTTTTAATCCTTGACATATGTGATTTCAGGTTATATATGAGTTATTTCTAGAAGTACATTGACTACAGAAAATATGCAAAACTTCTCCCAGGCATGACCTCTTCCTAGTTCGGCAGCATTTAATTCTGTATTGAAGAGTCCTGGCTCATTGATTATAATTAGGATTAGTGATTAATGATTATTGATTCAAATTAATTTCTGGATTGAGATGGTCTAAAGAAGTGAATGAATACATTAAAAACAATAGGCTTTAATTTTTAAAAACTTCAGTACTGTAACTTGTAATTTAGGCTACAGAAGAAATTGAGGATCGTGAGACCTTAGCGCTGATGGCCGCAAGAAGTGAGAATGAGGGCACATCCGACGGTGAGACGTACATTGAAAAATACACACGTGGTGTGCTGCAAGTGGAGAACATTTTGAGCCTTGAACGACTAAGACAGGCAAGGAGAAGGCACTTCTTGCACCTTTTGAACTGCATTATAAGAATTCAAGTAGAGATAACTGATCTTTTAAAAATGCTAGGTGTTGGTTGTTTTTTAGTTTTCAAGTTTTTTTAGAGAACATTATATGGATAAATGTAAGACTACATCTCTTCTGTGAAATACAGAGTTCCGGTAGTGGTGGATCTAGTAACTGTAGCTGGCAGTGGTGCCGTACGCAGAACCTGAACAGGCAGAGGCCAAAGAATGGATTTCAGATACAAATTTTGGTGGTTGTGTGTGCAAATTAAGATTTGTAAATGCGAGCCCTGTTTGCTGCTGTTACCCATGCTGAAAAAAAGTTTGTCGTGCTTGATCATTTCTCATGAGGAGACCGTGGCATTGTTTTTAGTGCGTTTTCTTTATGCAGGCAGTCACAGTCAAAGAGGCACTGTCCACCAAAGCAAGAAACATCCGCAGAAGCATCAGCACTCCAAATGTCCACAATGTAAGGACCCTTTATCCTCTGGTAAATTACTAATGGCGCGGGGGGGGCTGTTTGTGTGCTGAAATACTCCGTGCACAATGTAGTATGGTAATGACTAATGGCTAGGACTAAACAACGCGTAGGAAAATTGTCATGAAAGAGTCACTCAAAACCCTTCCCCACAGCTGTCCATCTTAGGAGATAACAGAGTTGGCAGGGAAGTGGGAGGGTTGGTTGAAACTCTTGTCCTTTTATAAGGGTATTCATTTTGGAAGTAATTCAGGATGACAACTGCCCTGATTCAGACTACTTTTGCTTTAATGTCCCTTTAACTTTTTTCATAGTGTAAGGGATAGTTTCCATTTTGTGTGCATTTTATGTGTTCTCCTATCACCTGCTCATACAGCACAAACATAGCTGTCCTTATAAATAACCTTCTCTGAAGAGAGATAACAGAAATGTTGTTAGGACTAAATGATTGCAGTGTTTCCTCAAGGCATTCTATCTTATAAGTAGAAGGTAGGCATTTTGTCATTCTGCCTGTTGGTGTTCTGTAGGTATCCTGTAGCCGACTAGACCTTTCCACCTGTGAAGAAGATGATAAGGTATGTAAATGTGTCAACAAACAGCACACATTTTCAGATTTGGTCTTTGAAGCAAGATGTATTTGAGGATTGAAGAAAAGAGGAAAACAGGGTTTTTAATTGTGTGTTTACAGAATATATCTTCCAGATGCTGCACTAATTATGTATTTTTTTAAAATTAAACAGTCTTGTTCTTCTCTGCTCTTCATATTAGAATTGTAGAAACTTAATATTTAAGAAGGGGGAAGTTCAGCAAAACTTAATATACTTCACTGAAAAGCTAATTAGCTTCTAAACAATCCATTTGTGTGAGAGAGAATATTGTCTGAAGTTAGTAACTTGACATTACTTTGGTTTTGCTTTTCTTTAAAAAAAAAAAAAATGAGTTTGAGTTTACCTATTAATTTTTCCATGTTTGCCTGTATCAGCATGCATATTTATGTATTTTTGTTTCTTAGGGTTGGTCTGAAAGTCACCTAGATATATCTGACTGTTCTTCTAGTTATCAAGATGTATCATGCTATGGTACTTTACCCAGGGAGTCACCTCGCAAGAGCAAAGATGGCAGTGGTGAGACTTTAAAATATATACGTAATGACAGCATCTGTGTTTTTCTAATTACTTCACTAAACTGAAAATTAAATTCTTAGTGTTCTTTTCCTGCTAAATCCGTTATCCAGCTTCTTGTGTTAGGAGGTGAACATAATCTGGAAGTAGGGGAGAAAGGGAGGAATGCAAGAAGACATCCAGGAAAGGATGGGTTGTGGGGGGTGTCCAAGAAACCAAGTGGAGGGCAGAAGTACAAGCTAAATGTGAATCAAAACAGGAGAAAAGAAAAAAAGAAACAATAAGGAGATGCTATTATTTTACAAAATTGAAAATGAAGATGCTTTTGTTAAAGTGGGAAGGGGCCTTTTGCAGGTTCTTCACATGATCTGGATATTTGCTCTGCCATGTCAGTGTGTCACAGGTGCCTTATTTTCTTCAGGTCAAATTGTAACATGCTGTTCTTGATCAGGCAATACAGGTAGAGACACTGCTGCAGTATAGTGGGACTGAGAGTTTATTCATTGCTTCCTTGCCTATAATTTTCCTTTTGATCGTCCTGGTCAGGCAGAATTGCAGCGTTGTGGGCAGAGGTCAGGTGAGGCATGGGAAGCAAAAAGCTATCAGTTCCAGTTTCAAGGACACCTCCTACTGTTCTTATGACTGAGGTGAAAAAGAGAAATATCGGAGCCTCAGAAGGAAGGGGGCAGATACTGCTCTTTCTCTGCTTTCCTTCTGTTTCCGTACTTCTCAGATGGGCATAAATCTCCCCTCATTGGCCTCTGTGCTATGCTAAAATATTGACCTTTTTTGATAGCTGGCAACTTGCCAAATGCATGGTTTAACCTTCAGTTGTTTTGAATTATGCTCTTGCAGTCAAGATATGAAAAACTGAAACACAATATTTTTGCTTTTTTCTCTAGGTGTTGTAGCAGAGAATTCCCATGCTTTAATGGCCAGCCCTTTTAAAGCTTTTTCTCCTCAGCCACCAAAGTTTTTCAAGCCCTTAATGCCAGTGAAAGAGGAACATAAAAGGAAGACTCCACTTGAAAGCCGACCTCTGCTTAGTCAAGAGGTAATCTTTGAAAACCACCTTTTTTTTTTTTTTTTTTTTTTAGGAGATTGAGTGATTTTTGTGTACTTGGCAAATCATTTGCAGCATGCATCTGTTGCAGTAGAATTTTGTAATTCTCTGGTAAAATTAATCGGGCTGTTCTTTATCTGTGGTGGGATTTTGGTGTTCTGTTTTATCTTTTTTTACCTGAAACACTGGGGGATTTTTTGCACTTCTTGGTAAGTATTCTCCTTTACAGGGTACTTCTGTTCTATTTTAAAGTAACAGTAACCTGCGGGGTTTTTGTTCTCCAGCAAGATGTTGGTATGTTGTTTTTTTTTTCATAGATACAATGTAATTCTGTGAAATAGTGTTTTAGGGTGATATAATTCTGACCTTTATTCTTCAGCCTAAAGCTCTGTTGGGAGGAGTGCATGAGCTTCTCTACCTATTAACTTGAATTTTGGTGTATATATGGCCGGCACGGGTGTTTCACTTTCATCATGTCTTAATGCCTTTGACTTGCACGCATTTAGCACTGTGTCCAGAGCTATGGCTTGTGTGTCTTAACCTTTGCAGAGCATGCCTTCATCTCAGGTGCGTTGCACTGGCTGTGTTGTGCCTGCAGGAAGCAATGCCAGCAGCATGCCTGTAGGAAGCAACAGCATACGTGAGGAAAAGGTTGTAAGTTTTGTACCAGTTGCTGTTATGAGGCCTGCTGGTGGGCTTAGGGCCGTTTGGTGGTGGGCTTAAGGCACTTATGCTACTGCAGCAGAAAAAAGGTGTAATGTGGATATAATCACTTGAGATTGGTGGTACCTAATGGTTATGATGAACAGTTGCTTGCCTGGCTCACAAATGTGATCTGTCTGTGGAACTAACTCAGCTGGGTTTTTGCTTTTTTTTTTTGTTTTGGTTGTTTTTTTGGCATTACTTGTGTTGTTTTTTTTTTTAAATATGTGATTTGTCTTGTGGGGTGGGTGGGAGAGGGGAGACTTTAGTTTTTACAGGGCACAGATGATCAAGTAAAAGATCGTGTAGTGAACGATGTTGTTATCACTCTAATATACCTTGTATGTTACCCAGATTTTGTGACTATACCCCAGAGTAAATGGAATGATCCCATTTGGTGTAAGTAACCATGCATTTAGGTGTGGGTACACTATAAAAAGCTTCTCATTGCCTGATGTGGAAGTAATATGACTAAAATAAGATTGCCGCTCTTAATTAACCTGCAGCCTGTCTTCATCATAATTCAGGCGGTGAATTGAGGTGGAGGGCTTTTATTTTAATCTTCACCTGCCAAACCTTTGTCTCACTGCTGCTTCAACAAAAAGTGTATCATCATTTCTGCTGTATGATGGACTCGGTTTTTGGGCTGCGGACCGTGGCTGTAAATACTTGCTTTAATCAGAGCTTTATATTTAAAATTCAGAACCTTCAAATTATTTCCCATAAGTATTATAGATGTCTGTTTACCACAGAGTGCGAGTGATGGATTCTTCCTATTCAACATTTATTTTCATTCCTAACATATAGCCAAGCCATTAAAATCTGTTTTGGATTTCTGATGCTATTTTGTAGGCTGTTACACAAAAGTATCCTGAGTGCTCTGGTGCATATATTTGGAACTTGGCTGCTGGTTTTCGGTAGCAGCTGCTTTATTCTCAATCATGTTAATTTTCCGTGAGGTAGCTGACGTGCTGATTCACACTGAGTCACAGATAGAAATAGCATGAAGATATTTGGAAGACAAAATCTTCTAGTGAGTTGAAAAACATGCCTTGGAAACGAAATTGTTACAGAATTTTCCAAAGCAGCTTCAGGGCAGTCTTAATCCCTTGAGTAAAAACAGGGTCCCACCCCATGCATGCCCTGAATTAACCCAGGCATTTGCCTGTGCTGCTTTCCAAAGATAAGCAGAAGCTTTCCGAGCTGGAAAAGGGCAACATCCTGCACCAGGCTTTTCCAGTTAGAATGGAACTAATTCACTGAACTCTGTAAAGCTGTAGCCAACAGGGCCCTGGAAAGAGCTTTCTTTCAATTCTCAGCTGCTTACTCCTACCCTTCCACTGACTCTTCCCTTGCATCAACATGGCTTTTTGTTCAATTGCCTAGTAAGTCAGATCAAGGGAACTGATCCATCCAGCTGATGGCTAGACTACCACGGAGTTCTGTTTCACTTGGATCTACTCCCCTGTCTGATTACCTTATACACGCTTGGGGTAGGTACCAGGGAGGCAGGCAAGAACTAGCAGCCGCTAGCGGGGAGGAGGTTGAGAAGGCTATTGTGTGTAGCCCTGCCAGCTCATGGCGTTGGGTTTGTCAAAAGATGGAGTCCGGGTTTTCGTATGACTTTAGGAAGGAAGCCTTTGCGTGTTTTTCAGAGCTAGAGCTGTGTTTTAACTCGTCTAGAATATGTATTTCACACATTCGGATTAATAGTGCTCTCAGAATGAGTTCAGAGATTACACTAGGGCTCCACATGAAACTTCAGCAGTCTGCTCCTCTATCTCATTCAAAGTCAAGTTTTCACATTATTAATCAGTACTGTAAATGACCACTCCAAGGTACAGAGCCTCATACCCCTAATTAATTACTGGATGATTGGTGTCATTTCAGGTGTGATGCTCACTGGCATCTTACAGCATGGAAAAATGCCATAGAAGTGAAGTGACTAAACATACAAGAAGCTAGTAATGTTAACTAGGGTAATGTTCTGCCTCTTAAGTAGGCATAAGAATTGATGTTTGGCCTTTTCTCATGTTTCTCTGGGATCTGTTCTTACCTTTTCTTGGTTATTCTAAACACAACTATCAAAGGAAGGGAGGGGGGGAAAAAAAGGCAGTTAACAAAAAATATTTTTATTCATTTGGCCTGAAATAGAGCATTCAACCTAAACTTTCAGACGGTACTTCCACATGCATTTAATATTGCAACTATTTCAAAACGGCATGACGTGTAATTTATATAATATGCGAGTAGAATATGTTGAGGTCAGATGAAATGTGTTCATACTGAGCATACTTGAATGCTGCCTGTAATTAACACATCTAAGGCGGGATTGGCTAAGAGCAAATCCTTCTAGTGAGTGATAAAAATTGAAGCACCAGTGGTGCAACGACTAAGTAAGTATTACTGATTTTTAAATTAGTAAAATGGGAACTAGTGTCTTTGACGTTACTTAAGAGGTATAACTTAGGGATTTGAAGACTTGGGTACTTTAACTTTTAACTACACAGTATGTTTGTTACAAAGCAGGTGTAGGGAAGCTGCTCTGCGTTCTTGTTTACTTTACTTCTGTTGTAGTTAAATCTTGATGTATAGTCTTGTCTCCTTAGTTCTTGCTGGCACATTCTTACTGTTTTCAGTTCTTATGTCTGTTTTTTCATTACAGTCTTTCTGTTACTTCCCAGGGAAGTGGCTGCAGGTTATTAACTGATTTTTCAAGAATTTTATCTTTATTTCTACCAATAGCCTGAGCTGTATGAGGCATCTTCCTTCTTTTTTCCCCTATATCTTACATCCACAGGAATTTGAAAAACCCTGAAATTGCTTTGTTTCTGGAATTTCCCAACTGGGAAGCTCAAGAGGAGCTTTGAAAGGAAATATTTCTTGTCCCCACAAGGGGCACTGTTTGCTTGTTACAAGGTGATGTCTCGTCACCTATTTGCAGCATTCTTCACAACCCATGTTCTAGTAATAAGACTGCTTCTCTGTACCTTAGCTTTGTATTTGCGATGATAGACAACCCTGAAATGACATGCGACTGGCAATGTGGTGGCTTGTTTGACTTTTCCTAATCAAGTCACCAATGTCTGTGTGTCTGTAGAGCCTTTTCTCAGTCACAGTGCCTCTTAGCCAGTCTGGGAACAGGGATGCTGTGTGTACTAAAATTTTTTTTCAGTCAAATGAGGAATCTTGAAGGATTCAAAGGAGAAACAAAGGACTCCATTATAAAAATGCCTTTTGATTTCAAGTGGATGTATAGCTAGTATCAACTAGAAATACTTCCTTCATGAAATGCTTATTAGTTTGGAGTTCATGTAATATCTTAAACCCGCTGTATTTGAGGCACACTAGAGTTTGTAATATTTTAAAAGCAACAAATGACAAGGTTTTGGGTAGAGCAAAACTTCCTTTTGCATAAGTAATAAGGGTGAAAGGGAAGGAGTAAGCAGAAGAATTGAGAAAAGGTCCCTCAGGGACAAGCAACACGTATACTCCAATATGCAAAAAAAGATGTTTTGCCATAATGCTTTTGTGCTCAGAAGGGTATTCATAGGCTCAATAAAGTGGGTATGAATTTTGTCCTTTACTTTTAAAAGGACTACTGGTTTATTTCAGATGTAAAGAACAAGATTTTCAATAATATAAATAATTTTCTGTAGTCTTGTGTGACATATCATAACACTATCGCTTCTCCATAGAGAAATAAATAATTGTAAAATAAAGCCTTCATCCAAATTCTATATGAAAAACAACTCTGAAGCAGAGCTGTAAAAACTAATAGGCAAAAGATGCCAAGCCTTTACTTGAGCAAATATTAATAATCTGAAATCTGGTTTGATTTGTCAGCTCTACTTAGACAAGTAGAGGCATCTTCTTCAGATACTGATTGCTCTGCCAACAGAAATTTAATATTACTGGAAATCTTATTCAGCTTAAGAGGCCATTCTGCATGGGTAATATGGCTGAATTATATCTGCTGTGAGCTTGAACATGGTAGGAATGAAAATGAGACCTTGTTATAGATAAGGGACGTAGTAGTGATCACTTCAGCAAATGCAGGATGAAGGAAGGGTAAAGTCATTCAGAACATCTTTACAGTTCTTTTTTTTTTAAAAGGTGAAACCAACAAAAAATGGGGGAAAAAACCACCTCCGGGTTAGGAGAAAGGTCTTGTCACATAAGCATGTGTTTCCTAATATATACCTACAAGGTTGTTTTAGTTAATTGCACTGCTGAATGGGGCAGGACAACTGGTCACAAACGACTTGGAAAAGGCCGACGTACTCAATGCCTTCTTTACTTCAGTCTTCATCTGTAAAACTAGCCTTTGGGAATCCCAAGCCCCTAAAACCCAAGGTAAAATATGGAACAAAGAAGGCTTACCCTTAGAAGGGGACCAGCAGCTTGGGGAGCACTTAAACTGCCTATTTGTTTAAGTAAACATCCCCGTGAGTGCTGAGGGAGCTGGCTGATGTATTGTAAGGCCACTTTCAATTATCTTTGAATGTCATAGCAAATGGGAGAGGTACCTGAGGACTGGAAGAGAGCAAATATCATTGCTGTCTTCAAGAAGTACAAAGAAGAAAGGTTCAGCTATGTATAGACTGGTTAACCTCACTTTGTCTCTGGGAATGTGATGGAGAAAATCTTCCTAGAAAGCATTTCCAAACCCGTGACAATAAGGTGATAGGGAGTAGTCAGCATGGATTTACAAAGTGGGAGTCATGCTTGACCAGCCTCCATTGCCTTCTGTAATAAGATGACTAGCTTGGCGGATGAGGAGAGAACATATGTTGTTTACCTTAACTTTAGGAAAGTCTTTGATGCTGTCTCCTATAACATCATCACAGATGGGCAGACAAAGTACAGGTTAGGTAGGCGGATGGTTGAAGTGGATGGTACGAGACTGGGAGAAGCAGATGATACACCAGAGGGTTGGGCTACTATTCAGAGGTACCTCAGCAAGTTGGAGAACTGGGCAGAGAGGAGTCTCATGAAGTTCAACAAAGCGGAATGCAAAGGCTTGCATCTGGGGAGGAATAACGCCAGGCACCAGTATGTGTTGGGGGCTGACCAGCTGGAGAGCAGCTTTGCCTAGAAGTACCTTGGGGTTCTCATGGACAACAAACTGGCCATGAGCCAGCAATGCATCTTTGTGGTGAAGACCACCAACAGTATGCTGGACATTGCCAGCAGGTTGAAGGAGGTGATCCTTGGTCTCTGCTCAGCACTAGAGAGGTATCTGGAGTATCGTGTCTGGTTCTGAGCTTCCCAGTACAAGAAAGGGAATTACTGAAGTGAGTCTGGTGCAGAGCTACAAAGACTGTTAATAAAACCCTTTTTTAACTGTGAGAGTGGTCAAACACTGGAACGGGTTGTGCAGAGAGGTTATAGAGTTTCAAAACCCGTCTAGCCGGACACAGTCCCGGACAGTCTGCTCTGGCCGACCCTGCTTGAGTGGGGAGGGTTGGACTAAATGACCTCAAGAGGTACCTTCCAGCCTTAACAATTCTGTAATCATCTGATATGTGCAAACTGAACAAAGCTGTTTGCTGTCTGTGTGTTTGAAGCTTTGTTGTACCAAGTTATTTGAGCAGTCATGGCTATTATTGTTGCCCGCTTTCATTGCCGGTGGGCAACGAGCCAATAATCACACACTCAGGAGAGACATTGCTTGCTTATTTCAGGGTTGCGCAAGCCTGAGTGCTCAGTGGTTTCCCACAAATCAAGCGCGCTGGGTCAAAATCACAGTAGGTATTTATACAGTTAAATATGTCAGTAACAGGTAATATTCACACCCCCCAGCTAGCCACTGGGTAGTTTCTTTCTCACTTAATCTTAAAGGTACAGCTCCTTTTAAATTTACTACACATGCTCAGATTGTAAGGGCCTTATTTAAGTAGGGGGCTTTCTGGCCTATGGGCATGATTTTTAGTATTATAATGGCGATAGTTCACTCAAAGGACACTTAGTTCTTACCAGGTTGGCATCATACATAAAACATCCTGATTAGTTGTTCTCCTTAAGATCTGATTCCCCCAGGATGTCCTTGATTAAAGGATACCAACTTTGTTTGAGGCAGGAGTTTTCCCTTTTACCAGTGTCTCAGTCCTTCTCCAAGGATGCTGAATGTCTGTTCTTCTAATTAAAGACAGTTTAGTGTCCTTTAGTTTTAACATGTACCAAAAACATCTTGGCCTAATACAATGTTAGCTAAGTTTCTTTCATCATGATTAAGTATAGGAAACATTTTCAAGAGAATGTTTATCTTAAGCTTGATGTATTGGTTCTCAATGCATTGGTCATCTGGTTAAGTATTGTGCTTTTCCTTTCCCGTCGGTGATTCGTGGCAGGTGTCCAAAAGCTTTGAACTACTTTAGATATCACACAGGATTTGCCTTGATCAGTAGTTGAAATCCATGATGCAGATAAAGGAACTGAGAAATAATAGCTGCTTGTGTTCCTTTTTAAGTGCTTCAGCAGTTTTCATTTTTTCCTGGAAATATTATTTCTGCTAGGAATTTGCTGTAAGCTAACCATTTTTAATATATAATGTGTGTATACACATAGATAATATATGTTCATATATATACATATATGAAAAAGGAAGTACTTAAAGCATCCATGTGGAGTCCTGCCTGTAGTATTTTATATTGGGAGAGCAGCCCAGCTCTACTGCTGGGGTTTTTCTCAGATGCATCTTGCCAGACTGAAGTCCTCAGCTTCTGACGGGCTCTGCAACAGCCACGTGTGCAGGCTGGTCACCGTGCATCACCACTCATTATCAAAGGGAAATTAAGGGAGGTACCTCCAAATCCTGCGAGGTTGATTAGTGTCAGTCATTTCCTCCAAACATGTGCATGCTTCCTTGCTTCCTTGAAGATTTGCTGTAATTTTTGATCCTTGTGCCTTTATTTTCAAGCTTTGTGAACGTGTTCAGGTCTGATAGCTAGGGGTAAACAAAATTATTTAGCCTCACTGGTATCAGATTAGTAGAAAATCCCATTGTGCGGGATAGTTTTTAACAATCAATATTGCAGTGGAGACCCTATAAGGCCTCTTCCATTTGTATTTATGTTTATCTTGTTAGGTGGTCAATTAGCTCTATAGAATACCTTCAATAGGTTTAGCTTAAATCACGGGGGGAAAAAAAATTATAATACATGGGTTTAGAAAACTGAGTATGATTAAAATATGTCAACATATAACTTTTTTATGTTGTGAGCTTTCCTTATGCCTAAGTTTATTCCTTTATATTTCCTGAACTATTTAGAATTTATGTTTATTTTCTAAAAATTGAGTAGCTCAGGGCAGACAGGATATGTTCCCAGCAGCTCTTTTCAGAGGTATATTCCATTCTTCAGTTAAAGTATATTAGAGGTATCTATTTCTCCATGTTCAGAAAGGAAGAAATCAAGGAAGGTTAGTTTATTTTGAAAACTTCACTGTCGTAGGTTCCTAATCCCATGCATCGCTCTCTTCTTTTGCAGGACTCTGAGGAGGAAGACAGTGAGTTGGAGGCCATTAATAAGAAGCTGATAAGTCCACAAAGTTTTCAAAATTTCCGGCCTTATGTACCGGAAGAGTTTGCTGACTTCAGTGTTTACAATGCGAGCCTGGAGAACAGGGAATGGTATTCTTCTAAATCAGACTTCATGAGTTCACGTGTTCTTGAGAAAGAGGTATCCCGCAGCCCCACCACTAGCAGTATTACTAGTGGCTACTTTTCCCACAGCGCCTCTAACGCTACTCTGTCTGACATGCTTGTTCCCTGTAGTGATAGCACAGACCAGCTAGCCACTCACACGAAGGAGCTGGACTCTAACGATCCCTCAGGATCATCTCTTGCACATGATTTAAGATCATCTTCGAACAAGGAATGTCCAGAGTCAGAGAAGGAGTTAGCGAGAGAAAAGTTACTTGTGTTGCCACTGAAAGAAAACAGTGCCTTAACGGAACAAGTACCACTGTCCCTCGACGCCACTGACAGAGACTCTCAGCAGTTACCCAGAGCTGGATCATTTTCAGCTTTAAGTTCCTCGCATGGCAAAAATACCTGTCGTACAATTGAATTTTCAGCCCGCGAAGCAACAGTTGAGCACACGACAGACATTCTGGAGGATCATTCCTTCACAGAGTTCATGGGCGTCGAAGATGGAAAGGACTTTGACCATTCGACAGCTCCGCAGTCGTGTTCCCTTGCGTCCTCTAACGGAGTGAGCGCCACAGAGTTACCCCGAGGCACTGACCAGGAGCAGAGCGTGTGCGTGGGCCAGCTGAGCTCTGCAGCAGCGGGAGGCGACCGGCTTGCAGACGCTGTGGAAAGCCCGTTGTGTTCTGTACTGGTAAAAGAGACTTCAGCCCATGAGACTTACCCTGATACTTCCGTGGAGGATTTTATTGGGAAGGACCACTTGGATGGTTCTGATTGTGAAGAAGGTGCTTCCGCAGATCAAGCCCACATCCTGCCTAGCTGGGTGGCCGTGGGTGAACAAGTCTGCGTTGGAAGTAATAAGATGGGGACGGTGAGATATGTTGGAACGGTGGACTTTTCAGCGGGAATCTGGGTTGGAGTTGAACTAAACGTTCAGCTGGGTAAGCCTAAGTATGCTCTGGGTTATCTATGCAGCTAGTGTGATCTATTTTTGAAGTTTCACTACAGTCACGCTGTTCAGTCCTGGGAATTACCTCCAGTTTCGTGTAGGCTTGGTATCTGATACACCCAGTTCTAGGCTTTCTGTTTACAGGGATGCTTTGATTAATTTTTTAACTGTCTTAAAGCCCTGTTCTTCTTGCTTTACGCAGAATAATGCTATTGCATGTGGTGGTAGTTCCCGTTGGTACCCATCTATTTTTATAAATCAGACAAACGAGCAAAGCCTAAAATTGGCAGATGTATTTTAAATTGGCATGCACGTTCGCGGGCAGTACTAACAATGGACATCACTTGCCAAATAGGTTTGCTGTCTGTAGCTTTCAGAGGTGTTTCCCCTCCCCCCCCACTGGGGAAAGCTTAATTACAGAGCACGGGTTTTCTTTGACTTCAGTTCAGTGGGGTCAGAAAAAGTCAGTGCTCTGCAAGTGTTAAGAGACTCCCACAGAAATGCTTCAGATCTTTTAAAAAGATCATAGTTTTAGTAGTTTAATAGGTATTAACACTGATACTAGAAGTTTCTCTGGCAGCTAAGTTTTAAGCTTTGTAAGCAATTGGTTTTGAGGATAGTTTATTTTCTAAAATGAACAAACATTCAACTTTTTAAACTGTTAGTTAACAATATTTTTAGGACATCATCTTTTTGGTCACAGTTCAAGCCCTCCTTTCCAGGTTTTGTTCTCCCTCGTGTATGGTATGCGCCTGGCTTCATCACTCAGCATTAACAGTCTTGACTATTTGACCGATAGCCAAAGATAACTTACGCTTCAACGCTACTATTTTATGTGCTCATGAAAGTACCAACGATTAATTCTGTGCATTTATTTTCATTGAAGGGAAGCACGACGGAACTGTAAAAGGCAGAGAGTACTTCCGCTGCAAACCACGACACGGTGTCTTTGTTCGTCCTGGGCGCCTCAGCAAAGCACCAGCTCCCACAAGGAAATGGAGCAGCACTTCACGGGCTCAGGCATCTTCCACTTCAGAGAAACGGAGAAGTTCTGTGCTTCAAGGCTCATCATCCACTCCTAAAGCAGGAGAAGTCCTCTGCCATTCAGGAGATGCAGCGGCTTCTGCTTTTTCTAGGAAACAGGAAAACAGGAAATCTTGGATTAACTGAACTGCTGTATTTTTGCACTTACTACACGCATCACTGTGTAGAAAACTATGGATTTTTGAAGCTCTTGTACATTTTAATCTGTCCATATGGAATGTGTATCCTCTAGAGCCCTTGACTTAAGCCTCTAATTTTTTTATAAATAATATATATATTATATATATATATGAATGTGTATCTATACTTTGTCTGCCAGCGGGCAGATACGGCTGCACACTAAAATACAGTTAAAGCTGATCTGTACATAACTGAGGTACTGGACTATTTGTTACATGACAACTTGGGAGATATATTTTAAACAACAAAAAAATATTTTATTGTGGAAAACCCAGGATGTAAATCCGTATTTGGATAAAAAAAAGCTACGGTTTGCTGTTCTTAATTACCAAAGAACTTGTTTTAGACTGACACAGTTGCTGTTTATATCTTTGTATTATAAATGTTTTAACTAATAACTCGGTGCCATGTTTCTTTTAGACACTGGGCACAATGCAGCCTTATGTTCCGTGTTTAAGCACACTGAAATATCCAACTGCTTCATATTTTTTGTCTTCCTAGAGGCCTGCCACTGTGCTGACTTGGCATTGGATTGAAATGACTAACAATGCCTGAAGCTATACGTCTGGCATTTCCTATGTTAACATAAGGCAGCCGGGCAGTTTGACTGCAGAAGCGGTATTACTGCAGGGGTGTGGGAGGACGGCATTTTGGGGTTTTTGCAGGGGTTTTGGTTTTTCGGGTGTGGGGGGGAAATGGGGGAAACAAAGAAGCAGTAGACGGATCATGACTGCAAACTTTGCACTTGTTACTTGCTGATTGTTATCAAGATGAAATAGAACCTGCTAAAGTAATTTTAATCTCTAAAGTTTATTTTAATAATGGGAATGATGGAGGGATTTATGCCTGGTGCTCATGAATTCCTAAGAAGGTTGTTCCACATGTAGATACTGTAGATGCCTGTACAAGTGTTCTGGATATTTGTAAAGTAACATGGTGTAAAAAAAAAAAAAAAAAAAGAGTGAAGTGAATGGCCTGCTGTATCTGTTCTTTGTTTCTAAGCAAGTGAATGATTGAAATACCTGGGACCTTACTGAAAAGCTGCTGTTCTTTGTTGTGTACAATAAGCGGACTCTTGTATTCTATTATTTACTGTAAAGAACTGTAATTTATATACTGCCATACTGTGTTTAATTGGTACAGACCTATTGTGTATTAGAATATGAACTGTTGACTTGGGATTTAAAAAAAAAACAAAACAAAACAAAAACATACCACACAAAAAAAAGACCCAACCCCAACCCATGTTTTGCTTGATTTTGGTACAGTTAGCTTTCATGGTCAAATAGTAAGCTGTTTCTGGCTGACGGCGCTCAGGCACAAAGTACTTTGTGAAAAATGCCAAAGAACAATAGGATTGGAGTGGAAGACTGGATGCTATTAACCTGTTTTAACACTGATGGGTTCATGCAGCGTTAAGAGGAGAACAGCAGCCCCTGTGGATACGCATTCTTCACCTGCTGCTTTCCACCCTCCTTTACAGGAGGGGGAGTGGAGCTGGGAAACTCCTGCCAGAGAATGGCATTATGTGGGTCAAGGGGTGGTGGGACAAGTTCCTGGATGACAGACAAGACAGACAAGACGGACTCACTGCTAAATATGTAAATGCCTCAGCTGAGTACAGCACTGTTAGGAGCTGAGAGGGTAGTGTGCTGGGGGGGTGGTGAAAGCAGAGGGTGTGAAGGTCAGTGTACTTGCCCTTGACATAGCTTTTGGCTCCTCTGAGACAGGATTCTTACGTGTGAATTGATTTTGGTAGAATGAATATCTTTGCGGAACATTTCATGCTTCTGGTGCCCACCTAGGGTTGCTATCGCTGCATTAATGATGCTGCTGCTGTGGAGGAAATTACCATAACAGAAAAAATGCTTTATGCACAAGTGTTTTGTCAGGCAGATGATCCCAGAATGCTGCCAGGTGCCTGCACCCAACACCATGGTCTTCAAGTTAATTTTAGATGTCACTTTAATCTTTTTATAATGCTTTTTAGAAAATACACTCATGTTTGTGTGTGCACACATTTGCATAAACACATTTGCCCAAGGCCACTACAAACAATTTTGAAAGCTCATGCAGCCATTTTCTTATGGCAAAGATGCAGTATTTACACCAGGTTAGCATCAGCCGAACTAGCTTCTTCGTGGCTCCAGACCTTTGAGAATACAGAATACACAATTGCTTAAGAAACACAGGAATAACTTTGCTTCTTGGGGTGTGCGGTCTGTATGTGCCAGAGAAACATTACAAGCCAACCTAGGTTTGTGCTGTACACATTTTGCATAACTTGTGTTGTCATGACTTCTGTTATTATTGAAGGACCTGAACTACAAACCTCACATGTTAATGTGCCTTGCCCTGGGTGAATTTAAAGTTAGGAGGAGCATATCTAATGAGTGTGATAAGGTAATGTGGAAATACAGGCGTTTTAGTTAATGTGCTCCTAAAACTCTCATACCAGACTTAATAGTTTGCTGTCTTGAACTTTGTAATCAGTGGGATAATGTGGTGATAGTTCAACTGCAAATGGCACTGTTTTTTTTTTTAAATATTACCTTAAACAGCATCTAAAATACACTGCCAACTATGCAGGATGTACAATCTGTACTAAGACATCGATTTAAAAAAAAAAAAAAAAAGCCCCACTAACCCCGGTCATAATCTTGAATAACATAGGGCAGAGCCAATCCCTTGTTCGTCTGAGCCGCCAGAACAAGCCTGTCATCTTGGTGGTTTCCCCAGTCCAGATAGAATTAGCTGATTTTGACCATCATGATAGTTACGGTGTTGAATGAGATCATGCTGGCCTTCATCTTGTTTTCTGAATTTATTATGTGTTGTTTTTTCAAGCACACATGCCTTTATGGAGATTCAGCCAGAGCCTTCAGAGAAAATCTGTTACAGTCCACTGAGCAAAAGCCCAGTGTTCGGTCAGTGCTGCTGGCTGCCTCAAACGTTCCCCCGCAAAAGGCTTCCTTCGTGTTTGCAGCTGGAGGCGAAATATGACATGCTGTTACGATGTGAGTAACAAGAAGGACTATGAAGCAGTGTAATGAATGAGACATGGGCTGCAAGCCCCTGGCAGCAACCTCTGGGCGCTCTCCCACCCTGCCTTGGTGCTGCCTGTGCCCCATGCTTTCCGCCTGTAGCTCCCCGTGGCCTGTAGCTAGGGTTCGGGTTGAAGGCAGGAGCTGCGCCCTGGCTGTGTGGGCTGGTCAGCAGGTAGTGGACTTAAAAAGACTTCTGCAATATGGTGGGACTTGCCTTTCCCACGTTTGTGTACATGTTTTAGGGACCTCCTTGTCTGTTTAGCTGGTAATTTACAGGATCCAAAGGAAAAAAAATTGACATTCTAACTTGACTGGAAAGGACTAGAGAGTTGTTGGGGAAGGGTGGAGAGGAAGCAGCTGGATGAAGCAGTTGCTGTCTTGTTTCTGCAGAAAAATAAGCTGTGAGGAAAACTTTCCTCATGAAAACTGTGGAAATTGAGAGCGAGCTGGCAGCATGGGGTTTTTTTTTAATGCTATGAACGTCCAAGTCACGTTAGCATAGCAGCGACCAAGAGTTTAATTGGTGAACGTGTGAACTGCGAAATATCTGAGGGGGAACACTGGAAAAGCCACCTCCTTGGGTGTCATTTAATCAAATGCGTGTTGGTTCTGGCGTTACGTGAGACACCGAAGCGCACGGCTGAGGGCTCCACCCCATCCTTCCCTTCCCCTCCCGCCTCAACCACCCCCTGCAGCCTCCGCACCCGGTGCTGGCCGGGAGTTCTGGGAGCCTTTAACAGCGGCGAGGGCGGAGCGGAGCGAGGGCCGGCCCCGTCGCAAACCCGGGGCGGGGGACGTGCAGCGGCGCACGCCTCGTCCTCAGCGCCGAACGACCGCGGTTGTCCCCGGTCAGCGCCGCTGAGGTAAGTACCCCCGGCGGGGCGCGAACCCGCGGACTCCCCGGGGCGGGAACGGAGCTGCGCTGAGGGGGAGGCGGCGGCGGCCGTTCCCGCCTCGCCGTTCGTCTCTTCGCCCTTCCGCAGGCGGGCGGCTGCACGTAGGCTCGCCGCCCGCCGGGGCTTGGTGCCGCGGCTTCCTCCCGATGCGGCCGTCGGGTTGGTTTTTTTTCCCCCTTTTGAGGGTCGTATCCCCCCGGGAGTCTCTTTGGCCGTGAGGCAGCGAAATTTAAAAGCATTGCGTGAGGTAAATATTAGACAAGAAAAAACCCGCGACGGTGTGTTCTTGTGCGTGCGCAAATGTATTTAAGGTCTAACTGGAAGCAAAACCACACAAAAGTGGTCATCCCGTTCCGGGGGGGTGTCAGATTTGAGATGTCTGTGTTTTGCAGCTCGGGGGAATCAAAGGCCTTGCGATAGCCTTTATCATCAAGGGAGTAGGCACCAGCCCTCTTAGATCGCAGGGAGCGTTTTATGGACTCGTAAAGCAGAAATACCGTGGTGGTGAATGCCTCCAAAACATAAAACTATTTGGCTGAGTGGTGCGTGGGAGAAAAACACGAATAACATTTCAACCTGGTTCTTTATGGGGAACTCCTTACAGGGAGCTAGCAGAAATACGCTACCTAAATGCGCCGCTTGCATTTCATTTATTTCTTCTCAGGTAACGTGCTTCCGAGGGATGCTGATGAGTCTCTTTCAATTTACTGCTAGAAGGTTGGTTTCCCAAGCGTATTGTGGACTTCAGGCTTCTTCTTCAAAGAAACAGAAGTTTTGCTTTGAAATGGCTCGTCCTAGTTCAAGTAAGACATCTCTTTGTTTCCTTTGGTACCCTGGACAGATGTTGAATATAAAGTTCTAGAAGGCTCTGTGTAATAGGCAGAATCTATAGTTTAATTGGAAGTGCTTAGAAGAGTATGAAGTTGAATCTCTTTTTTCAGTTGCTAAACTTTATCTTCTATGGATAGCTGTTGTAGAGTTGCAGTTAGCATGTTTGCCTGGTGATTTGTGTCTTTATAATTTATGCACATAAACATATGCTAATTAATTGCCTTTCCTTTTCATAATCCTAATGGGTAATAAAACTCACTCCTAATTTCTTTGTACAAGAATTATGGAGGGCCCCAAGCATTTGTAACAACTCAGGAGCAGGGTATTGGGTAACCCCAGGAGCCTTGTTCAGTCTGGTAGTAGCAAATATCCTCTTTTTGTTTGTTTTGGCTTTTTTTGGTTTTGCTTTTTTAATTTGAGAACGTGTTTTAATTTGAAAACCATGCACAGAACTTCACAGGTATAATAGTAAAATCCCTAAGAGTTGGGTCACCAAGGTGTGCTTGTTTTTCCTGCCATCTTGAGCATCATCGGTGTTTGGCTGCTGTCAGAGGCTGGACTAGGAGGATGTTTGTTCTGATTTCGGCATGTTCAAGGGCATTGTGAGGTTTGGTTTACTACAGCAGTTGGAGCATCAGAATCGTCCTGTTCTGTGCCCAGTTCTACGGCGCTTATGCTGTGGGTCCTGGGGCTTCTCCAGTACTGTCACTCCGTATAAAAACTTACCTGCATTTGATTTAAAAAACAAAACAAAACACGTAGTGAATTTTGAAGGTGGAGGGTTGTGATCAGTGGCCCAAAGTCCAGCTGGAGCCCAGTCATGAGAAGTGCATTGTAGGAGTCAATACTGGGGCCAGCATTGTTTAACAGCTTCATTAATGCTCTGTATGATGGGGCAGAGCGTATGCACAGCCAGTTTCTAGATGACCCAAAACTGGGAGGAGTGGCTGATATGCCTGATGGTCATGTTGCCATCCAGAGGGACCTGGACAGGCTGGAGGAATGGGCTGGCAGGAACCTCATGCATTTCAGCAAATGGCAATGCCCAGCCCTGCCCCTGGGGAGGAATAGCCCCAGGTGCCAGGACGGGCTGGGGCTGACCGGCTGGAAAGCAGCTCACCAGAAGAGGCCCTGAGGGTCCTGGTGGATGCTGAGTTGACTACGAGCCAGCGATGAGCCCTTGTGGCAACAAAGACTAACGGGTGTCCCGGGCTGCACTCGGGAGAACATCCCCAGCAGGTGGAGGGAGGTGACCCTTCCCCCCTGCTCAGCCCTGGTGAGACTCCTGGGGCGCTGGGTCCAGTGCAGGGCTCGCCGGTATGAGAGACATGGACTTACTGGAGAGAGTCCAGCGAAGGGCCACAAAGACAGTTAATAGCTTGAAGCATCTGACATATGGGGAGAGGCTGGGAAAGCTGGGACTGTTCAGCCTGGAGGAGACCGGGCTCAGGGGTGTCTTATCAATGCATAAAAATACCTGATGGGAGGGAATGAAGACAAGGCAAACTCTTCTCAGCAGTGCCCAGTGACAGGACACGAGACAATAGACACAAACTAAAACACATGAGATTCTATCAGAACATAGGAACGTGTTTTTTTTTTTTTACCAGGCAAACACTGGAATGGGTTGTGCAGAGAGAGGTGGTGGAGTCTCAGTCCTTAGAGGTACTCAGAAGCCACCTGGCTGGACATGATCCCGGACAGTCTGCTCTGGCCGACCCTGCTTGAGTGGGGGGGGTTCAGACTAGTCCATCTCCAGAGGTCCCCTCCCACCTCAGCCATTCTGATTCTAAAATGTATTGCTTTAAAATTAATATCTGAGGTAAACCAGAAGAGGTTGGGTTTTTTTTCTCTCTTTAGCTAACATGTTCCTTTTTAATCTTGTTTTCAGAAAAATGCAAAGGAAATTTCCCACTTTCTTCCCAAGCCACTTTACCATACAGGGAAAAGTGGAGGGAATATACATTCAAAAATAGAAAATACAATTGTGAACCTACAAGATGGGCAAGATGGCTCAGAAGGAAATGTGTTTTCCCAAGTGACCTTAATTTTGAATGTGATACTTTGTACCTAAACGTAAATATGTTTTGTCTCAGGGTCTTAGGATTAGGAAGTAAACTGTTCCTGGGTGGTGGTGGCGGCAGCAGTGGTTATCGTGGTAGCATCTAATGTAGGGTTTTAGTTTAAGGCTCAGTCTCTTAAATATTGAGTATATTCATAGGTTAATAACATGTTGCTCCACTGGGCTTGCTCATATGCATTTTTGAGGATCTCCAGGAATTGCCCTTCAAACTGCAATCTACAGAAACAAATTAGCCTTCTGAAACTGAAGTCATGCGAGGTGACTTCATTTCTGGATGCGTGAGTCTGCCGACACTGTCTGTGCGGCCCCTTACGTAAAAGCATAAGTGTTGGAACGGCTCTTTGTTTTTCCTCCCTGCGCATAGATATGGCTGATTTTCGAGAAGTGTTTGCCAAAGCGAAGCATATAGCCATTATCACAGGAGCAGGTGTTAGTGCAGAGAGCGGAGTTCCTACCTTCAGAGGGGCCGGAGGCTTCTGGAGAAAGTGGCAAGCCCAGGTACGTACTGGTGGCACGTGCCTGCGCAGCCGTGCTTCGCAACCCGCCAGGTAGGTGAGCACGAGACCTCAGAAGCAGCTGGGTGCCTCAGAGAGGGTGGAAGGGCTCCCGTGGCATGGTGGTACGGGGGGCGCAGAGCTCTCCCTACAGCTCTGTCAGCAGCTATTCCCTGTGGCCTGGGGCGGCCGCTTTGTTGTTTGGTTTATCAGCTGTTTGGGAAAAACAATGTTTCTGCAAACAGCTCTGGGTCTTTCTACCGTCCCTGTTTTCTCGCTGCCTTGCAGCTTAGCTGTTGGCTCATCTTTTGACACTCTCACTGTTTTCCTACCTCCTGGGGCCTTTCACGTTTTAAACTCTTAAGAATGTTTTACCAAAATAACAAAGGACAGAACTGGTTATGCCGACTAGTTGTTTTCTTTTAATCTTGGTTTCTCATGACGCTCTTTAAAAACATTTTAGGATTTTTTGTTTTTTCGTTCGGGGGAAGAGTTCCTCTCAGCCTTTAACCCTCCCACAAGCTCTGTCTCTCCTGCTGTTGTGGTCTTGCCAGCGTTGGGAGCCTCCGGGGTGGGAGAGGAGGTGGAGTGGAGCAGCAGCGAGCACCAGAGTGTGCGAATTGTATAAGCGCCTCGTGAGTCTGATCCTGTGTGGTGCTGCGAACATGTCGAGTAACCGTTACGCTGTCTGCAGCCGCCACCCCAAACGCTGCAATCGCGTTCGTGGCCTTTATGGTTTTTAATGACAGCGTTCCTGAAAGAGTTGATGAAGCTACAAAGGGGTCAGAGAGACAAGTTTTTCAGAATGGTTTGATTCTTTAGATTTCTTCCAGTGACTGTCAATTAAAATAAAGCATACGTGTGTCTAAGTGCCTGGTCCTTCTGCATCGGAAAGCTTGCGTTCAGCGTTTTTGTATCGGCAGAATGAAGCGTTAGACTGAGCTACTCCTCGTTGTGAAAAAAGATACGGCAAAGTTAAAGTTACTGTGAAAAGTATAGCTTAGATTTTACCAGCACATAAAAGGCAACACATTAGACTTTGGTTTTGATAATGGCTGCAATTTGGCTCATGTTGCCCTTAAATTAAGGCAGGAGAGAAATTGCTAGCAAAGGAAATACACCCACGCAATGCTGAGTTTTATGGCTGCTGTGGAAAAGAGGGGTTTGAATGCCAAAAATCATGTGCATTGAAACATCTCATCTTCCTTTGTGCTGTACTAAACTCCTAATGGCTTGGTAGGGCAGCAGAGAGTAACATCAGAATGTACTATGTAAAACCATGTACCACGCTACTGATATCAGTTATTTCCTCATTTAATAAGAGACTTTGACTCCTCATCCTCATAAGGGCTATGGAGCTGTCTTCTTGTCAGCTGCCTCTGATTATAAATAACCTGCTTTTGATTATCTTGTTACGCTGGTAGTGGGCAAATGGCAGTGTGCTAGCAGCCCTCACTTGGGGAGGGGGTGCTCTTGCCCTTCCGTAGGTAGAACGAATTGTTCCGTCTTTTCCAGGAGTTGGCCACGCCGGAGGCTTTTGCGCGAAACCCTTCTCGTGTGTGGGAATTTTACCATTATCGCCGGGAGGTGATGTTGAGTAAACATCCGAATCCTGCGCATATTGCCATCGCGGAGTGCGAAAGGCGACTGAGCAAGCAGGGAAGGAGCGTTGTGGTCATCACTCAGAATATTGATGAACTACACAGAAAGGCAGGCACAAAGCACCTCATAGAAATTCACGGTAAGAATCAGCTTACCTGTCTGCTACAGGCCAGCAGACTTGCGGGGCAGAAAGGAGAGCAGGATAGGTACTGGGAGAAAAGAAGCATGTCTTTAAAATGATAATAGCTTGCATGAAGTTATTCACAGTGTCACCCTGTTCTCTTTTGGAAGTTGTTTCGGCTACTTCATAGCATCTCTTTAGTTCTCATCTTTCTCTTTTTAAAGGATTCCGACAGTACACAGGAACAGCTTCTCCCTTCCCACTAGCTCAGTTTTGCCTCACGTCCACATGAATGCGTGTGAATAGTGACACTTGGCTGATTTTGCTTAGAAAAGGGAGAAATAATCCACTGAGTACCTCCGCTCTCTGGTAGCGGCGGTGCCACGCCGGTATTGCTACCCATAAAAAGTGCATTGGCAAGACTGGTCTCGCCGTCGCTGCTGCTTTCTGCTCCGCTACTTGGCTGCGTTCCTCTGTCCCGTCCTACCCTTTGAAGACCCCCCTGCGCAGTCCCGGGCTACAGGAGGAAGGAGGGCTGGGAACAGATGGGATTCCCTTACCTTTTCCTCCTACGCCCAGTGGTGTTCCCTCTCTCTTCCCTATGGTTAGCAGCGTTCCTTGCTCCCACCCTCTCTCCAGCAAAGCCCAAAGGAGCACAACGCAGGTGCAGCGCGTGGGGGTCAGTGGGGTTTTTGGATCTGATTAAATACTTTACAGGAGTGGAGGAAACGGAGTGTGAGGAGGCCTTTCTCCATCTTGTGAGGTGCCTTCACTCCGCAGGCCCTGCAGCAGAGTGGGAGTCTCCTGGGACAAAGTCCCATCCTGGTCCTCTAGCACTATGATGCTTCTTAATTCTAGGTATTGCGGAAGGTTTAAATGGGATATCCCACCCCTACTTTGTGATTTGGATGCAGGAAACTGGCTCAAATTTCTTTGCAGCTCTGGATCCAAGGATAAAGCCTTGGGTATAGTTTAACTATAGCCTTAGCCTTTACAAAATATAAACCATTTTGAGCTCTCGGTAATATTGTGCATCACTACAGCACGTTACTAATGCTACAGAAGTCATGCGGTTGGGGAGTTTTGCATAAAACAAAACAGTGTTAACTGGGATGTTTTTTTTTTTTTTCTTAGAAAACGTTTCTGATTTAGGGGGAAAAGCAATAAGCAGAAATTCTCTCCCTCAGTGATATTTTAAAATAATGTTTTTCTTCTGAGATGCTGTTAGGAGGCTGTGTATCGCTCGTGTGGTAGAACAAGGTGGCAGATCATAGTTTAGAGTGACTGTTGCTGCTGTTCATGGTGGCCTTTCAGCTGGAAGGGCTGTGTCAGTCCTTGCCGGGCCCACTTTGTGCTTAACTGTGACACCGGTCGCCTTGGGTTGCTGAACAAAAGCGTGTGTACGCGCGGTATAAATACCATCTCCTTCACAATGCTGCCAGGTTTCAATGCTTGGCTGTTCGGTTCGTGTAGTAATTTACCTGCAAGGTAGAGTCTTTGAAGCCAAGTAAAGGCTGTCGGGGGTAAACGTGACCATTTGTTTGCGAAGCCGTGCCTCAGAGCGCTCGCTTGGTCCCTGATGTTTTCTTTTTGTGCGTTTCAGGTAGTTTATTTAAAACTCGATGCACCAACTGTGGAAACGTGACTGTGAATTACAAGAGTCCAATATGCCCCGCGTTGGCTGGGAAAGGGTAATAACACCTGCCTTGGAAACTCTCTGTATTTTCTACTTCTGTTCTGTCTACTTCTGTTTTCTGCTGTTCAGTAGAAAAGGAGCCATTTCAGGAGCATGCAGGGGTTTCGGCCGACCACCTCATTTTCCTTTAGTAGTATTAATGCTTAAATGTTACACAGCTGTTTTGAAATGTGAGTATACTGTTCGGTAACTTCAGTGAGAACCCATGATACCGTAAGTCTGTGAATGGATAACTGTTAACCTCCAAGTAGTGCAGCGTTATAGATGTTTTAATTAGGACAATTTCAGATGGTCTGAAACCCTCATATTGCACACCAGCAAACTGCAGTCTTTGAGAACATGTGTTTACTCCCGTCCTCTTCACCTTCCAGGAGTTTTTATTAAGTTGGATGCTTATTCCTTAAATTGGACTGTCATCGCTTCATACATGGATTTCCCTCTTCTGCACCTCTTGAGCCCCGGGTAGCTTTTGTCCTTCAACTTGTCAATAAGATTCTCATGGTTACAGGTCTCGGAATACAGATGCGTGAAACAATCAGGAGGGAAGCATCAGTTCCCAGGATTTCCGCAACTTAAAAAGCTGCGGAAGAAGCCTTCAGTCTCCTTTTTCTAGCCATCCTCTTTCCTTCACCATGAAAAATAAGGGCTGGGGGGATGACAGACATATGCTCATAGATTTTTAGGGTTTTTTTTCCCTTTGCATTTCACCAGATCTTTAGATGGCTACATAAATATTTGTTGTGCCTTCGACAGGCTTTGACCAGCTTATCACAGCTGCTTAGCTCTGGGATAATTCTGGAGGAAAGCCTGCCCACCCCATGTGTGGCATTTTAGGGTTGGAGCACATGTTGAAGGTGGCTAAAGTTGCAAAGATTCCTTGATTGGAGAGCGTGCCTTAGAGAATGCTAAGTTTTTATTAATACATGGAGTGTGCTTTGTATGACTGAACATGTATTTCAATTTTGTAAATGCAGGGCTCCAGATCCTGAAGCAGAAGACGCCACCATTCCAGTGGAAGACCTTCCTCAGTATGTATGGACCTCTGGTTTTTGCTGTTACCTCTTCATACCACATGTGTCTCAAAGGCTTACGTTACTGTTCATGTAGTTTTGGAAGGACACAGAAACATTCTACAGGAGAAAAAGAGATGGGAATCTTCCCCCAGAGAACTGAGTTTAAATCTAAACCTGGCATCACAGGGAACAGCAGAGACCAGGAGCTGTTGTACTAGAAGTTTACCAGGATGCTAAAGGGACCATGTGCTTGTGTACTTGGGCATCAAGCTGAAACATGCCTGAATTCTTGGGGGTTGTAGTAAGCGGAGTCATAGGAGAGCTGCAGTAAGAAACTAAGTGCTACACAGTGAACTTTTTGTTACTTTGCAGGGGCTACCTGCTGTTAGTCTGCAGTGCTGTGCTGGGGTACAGCCACTCCGTAGCCCCTTGCAGGCATTAAATGTGCCATGGTGCTTTTTTGTAGTGGCTGAAGCTTTGCTGTAGCTAGTTGCAGATGCAAGAAGCCACTGTATTTTTCATCAGGTTCCTAAGGAAAAGAGGCTAACTTCATTTTCTCCTTAAAAATTTGTTGGCTGGTTTGTTAAAGCTGGTGGAGGCCGAGGTCTGCGTCACGTACTATGTTTTCAAGTTTAATGCATTTCAGAAGCTGAATAAGGGGAAGAAGACACTATTAAGTATCTGAGTCAAATGACTGTTCAGCCACCCGTTCTGTGTGAGCAGGCAGCACGTGTGTGCTTCCCACACGCATGTGGCACAGCACCAGCTGCCTTCGGCCCAGCACATGGTAGAGGAGGGTGCGGGGAGGGCTGTGAAAGAGGAGGGAGAAAGAAAGACTGAGGGCACGTAAAGTGTGTCCAAACGAGAATGAAAACTGCTTTGCCGTTTCGCAGCTTGAAGTGTCCACGTTGGTGGCATAATGCTGTCTCTCTGTGATTTTTAAACAGGTGTGAGGAAGATGGCTGCAACGGGCTCCTCCGTCCCCACGTGGTGTGGTTCGGTGAAACCCTGGACCCTGACATCCTCACAGAGGTTGAGAAGGAGCTCGAGATCTGCGACCTCTGCTTGGTGGTGAGCGATGCTTTTGCTACCCAGCCTCTTCACCAGCGGGGAAGCCACGCCAAAGGCGTCGCACCGCCTGGGTAAAGGAGATGCATCCGCACTTCCCCACAGGGCTCTCTAGCGTCAAGCGTAAATCATGAAAAGGCCACAAAGTTTGAAAATTTACGTGTGCTGCTCAGAAGTGACCAGGTTCGGCATGAGTGCGCCTTGGTCAGCTGGCGTCCACAGGCTGTGGTTAGGGTATGCAGGTGTTAGAGGCTCAAGTGCTGGAGGTCAGCTAATATTTTAATTTCTCAGACAGTGAAAAACAGAATTCTTTTGATGCTCAGTTTAAAAAAAAAAAAGTTACAAAATGTTGAGAAGGTAGCTGGCTGTTACCATGTGCTGCTTTTCTGTGAGGTTGGTTACGTGCCATGTAGGTTCCAGGTCGCTGACCAAAACACTTGCTCAGAATATTGTGTGCCCTTCAGAAAATAACCTCAAGTAACAGAAGGGGCATTTTGTTTGGTTGTTTTCCCCCCCCTCCCCGAAATCAAAGTCTGCCATTTTGTTTCTGGGATTTTTTTGTTCATCTACAGTTACAATCCCCAAACAGGCTTATCTGGGTTGCATCAGAGAAACAATTCCCGATTCTTAATGCTGTGTTAAGTAGCTACATATGCAGTGACACTAAATGTAGTGATTTGGTGTCATTTCTATAGCGATCTTCCATGCTTTAGCGGTTTTGCAGATCCAGTGTTCTGAGAAGGGACCTTACCTTGTGGGTTGGTTTGGTTTTGTCTGTTTAACTATTGGTCTCCTCCACTCGTGATTATTCACCCTGTCCCTGCAGGTCGGGACCTCCTCCGTGGTGTACCCTGCTGCTATGTTTGCCCCTCAGGTATCCGCCAGAGGAGTGCCAGTTGCAGAATTTAACATGGAAACTACTCCTGCTACAAATAGATTCAGGTAAAGCTGATCAGCTTTCAACTAGCAAGCTTCAGTCATTCACCCCGCCGCCCCATCTTCATTGCCTTCTGCATTGAACTGCTAAAATGCTTAGGAAGTTTTTAAACAAACGTGATCTAGAGATCTTGTGCTTGGGAACAAGTCTTATGAGGAGCGGCTGAGGGAGCTGGGGTTGTTTAGACTGGAGAACAGGAAGCTGAGGGGAGACCTTATTGTTCTCCACAACTACCTGAAAGGAGGTGGTAGTGAGGTGGGGGTCGGTCTCTTTTCCCAAGTAACAAGCGATGGGATGAGAGGAAATGGCCTCAAGCTGCACCAGGGGAGGTTTAGATTGGATATTAGGAAAAACGTCTTTATTGAGAGAGCGGTCAGGCACAGGAACAGGCTGCCCAGAGGGGTGGTGGAGTCACCATCCCTGGAGGTATTTAAAAGATGTGTAGAACGTGGCACTTCAGGGCATGATTTAGGAGGCATGGGGGTGTTGGGTTGACCGTTGGGTTTGATGATCTTAGAGGTCTTTTCCAACCTTTATGATTATTTTCTTCTAATAAGTAAGGAAAAGATTATTGATCTCTCTCGGTGGAATTGCCTCACACCGAAGAGACAGCTGCCCTTTCCCGAGTGTGAAGCGGAGCCTGCCCCGGCTCCCCGCGGGCCTAACCCCCCCTCCCCCGAGGCAGCACTGGCCGCCCGCCCGCCCGCCCCCCCCCTTCACCCGGCTCCCCCTCCCCAGGTTCCACTTCCCGGGCCCCTGCGGGAGCACGCTGCCGCCGGCGCTGGCCCGCCACCGGACGGAGATCATCGCCTGAGGGACGGGGCGGCGGGGGAGACCGGGACCCCTCCCCTCCCCTGCGCCCCGCGGCAATAAACGGGCGCCTCTCCGGCTGTCTGTCCGCCTGTCTGTCTGTATGGAGCGGCTGCAAACCGTTGGGCGCGAGGGGGAGTGGCTCGGGCCGCGGGGCGTCCCCACAGAGGGACGGGGCCGGGGGTGTGTGCGTGTGGGGTGCGCATGCGCCCCGCCGCGGAAGACAGGCGGGAGCGCTTCCGGGGCGGAGGTGAGGCGGGTGGCGTGGGGGGGCCATGGCGGGGCGCGGGAGGCGGCCGGCGGCGGCGACGGCCGCCCTCAGCCCGCCCTCCTCGGAGGACGAGGCCCCGGAGGAGGTGTCCTTCGGCGCGGCGAGGGAGGCGGCCGAGACACGGCGGAAGCTCGTGGGGGAGGCGGCCCGCAGGTACAGACGCCGCACATCCCCCCCCTCCCCGTCCCCAACGGCCGCCCGCGAGCGAGCCGCCCAGTGCCTCCTTCCCTTCCCCTCCCCGGCCCTGCGGCCGCGCTGAGACCCCCTCCCGCCTCCCCGCAGGCACCGGGAGCTGCTGAAGGAGAAGCGGCGGCGGCGCCAGGAGCTGTTCGCGGAGCAGAAGGTACGGCGGGACCCGTCACGCCCCGCACCGCTGTGTTAACGCCCCCGCTAACCCCGCTCTCTCCCCCGCAGAGGCAGAAGCTGCTCCCCGAGGCCGTGCTGCAGGAGCTGGCCGCTGCGCCCACCGCAGGGTGAGGGTGCTGGGGGTGCCGCGGGGAGCCCTTCCGGGGCCCGGCGGGGGCTTCCCCGCCTTCGGGTGGAGGAGCGAGAATTGGGGGAGTAACCTGTCGCTTTCTCATTCCGCAGAGCCGAGGGCCAGGGTGCCGCAGACAGCCCAGGTACGCCGCTGCTGCTGCGCGTTGTGCCGCTGCCTCGGGATGTCGGTCCTGTGCTAGAGCTAGGTCCTGTGGCGGGCAGGGAGACCTTCTGAAAGCCCGAAACTTGAATGGATCGAACAGATTACCTGTTGCCAAGGAAGAAAAAAATCTGAGGAAAAATCTGAAGTCGCATTTAAAATAGCCCGAGGAGTTTAAGGAAGTAATGGGCAGGTGTTGTAATAGAATAAGCAAGGATTACCAGGGGGAGCTTAATATTTAGCATTTGTTAAGTTACAAAGGCCATTCCTGGATAAAGTTGTTGATCACCTTGATACTTCACATATTGTACTATGATTTCATGGTATCTGTGAAAACGTAGGCAGCCTATTTTCAAATCCTAAACTGGAAAATTAAGAGTCTAGAGTATTCAGGGCTGCTGTTTTCTAGCCCTCGTCATCTGTACTTTGAAGTACTTCACAAGAAAAAACTTCTCAAACAATTATCATCATCTCACTCATACCTCACATAATTATAATAGTCGGAAGGTGTAACTGCTACTTTTTCGTCCTTTTATTACTGTCTGCAAAGAAACCTGTTGGCATAAACAAGAGGTGAGCATGGGATGTTACTTTGAACGCTGAGGCCCCACAGTACTTGTTTAACGGCAAGAAGGAAGCCGAGGCTGGACTCCACTTTGCGCATTACTTGTAGATGCTGCATCGTGTGGGATTTTTGTCCTGTGATGAATCCCACTTTGTGGTGTTTATACCAAGAAAGGGCGACGGTGGCTCCCCTGAGGTGTGCTGCTTCCCCTCCTGCTCACGGCCCTTCCGTGAGGGCAACGCTTCCTAGTTCTTACTAGTCAGAGCTTCTGAAAAATGCCTCTTGGAGTTAACTGAAGACATTTTTCGCAGCCTCGTTGTTTCATTCCTCTTCAGCTTACAGCTTTTAACTCAACATTTGGGAATTTTTTTTCTGTTTTCTATTTAAATTACTCCAGGTGAATGCTGCGGAGGTGGGGCTACGAAGGAGAGGCAAGGTCGAGTCCAAAAGCTGGTGAAGAAAGACAAGGGTAAAAAGGGGGCCAGGTAGGCTGGGAGGAGAAGGTGATGTGGGGTGCCTGGTCAGCCATTGCAGCAGCTGCTCTGCCTCTGCCTGGCTGCGCTCAGTTCCTCCTGGAAGGCCATGTTCCCCCTGCCCTTCTTCCGCTGGAAGCATATTTTTGTGCTAAAAGTGCCTTTAACATGCTTCTGATACAGCATATGTGTAAAATATGCACAGACATACACACATGTATATAGAAAATCTGTAAAATAATTTTTATATATTATGTATGTGTAACTGCTGTGAATAACTGGGCAGCCGTAAGTACAGCAGTAGACATACTCTTATAGATGGCTGCAGGTCTGGTGGTTGAACGCTGAATTCCTGCATTTCAGGCTTCAATTTTTCCCTTTTCTTCTTTGTCACTGATGCCCCCATAAGAGGACTTGCCCTGCCTTCTGGCAGGCCTAGTTCAAGACTCCCAAGGCCCTATGCGGGGCACATAAAGGTAGATGGTGGCAGGTTGAGAGTCTCAGTCCAGTATTTTTTTTTTCTTAATGCTGCTACAAAGCTTGGCTCAGCATCAGAAACCAGCACTGGCTGCTGCTGGGCTCGACTAGCAGAACATCAACTTGTGTGGCTGCTGGTCTGGGCTCTGTAACTACGCTACAGGGATTTAAATCTTTTAACTAGGTCAAAAGGAAACTATACAGCTGTGTGCTTAAAAGATCAGAATTTAACAGGCCTCCACCAACAGCTTGCCAAAGACTTCCTGAACACTCATCTGTACGGACCAGACGCCAACCGGGCACAAGGTGAGCAGGTTTCCATTGGTGGGCCTGCATCTAGTTGCCTGGGTTAAGCTTAGTAATTAACACTCATCTCTGTTTCAGCAAATGAATTTTTTTCCCTTGAAAATAAGAAAAACCCAGTTAAAAAAGCTGCAGTTCAGTTTGTGGACAAATCTTGGGGTGAGTATAAACAGGTCAAGGGTAGGTACTACTTTATGCGTATGTGGTTTAAGTACATGCTGAAAGGAAGAAGGAAAACAAAACTCCCATGGTCGAGGGCTGGAGCCTGCTGGTGTCTCACTCCAGGAACCCAACAGCGAGGGGAGGGCAGCAGGGCACTACAGCCTGCAGGGGCAGGTGTGCAAGACTGACCTTAAAAAAACAAAACAAAAAAAACCTCAGAACCACCAACTGCCTTATGTTTGGTACATTAAGGGCCAGCACCAGCACCTACAGCCCTGCTTAGCTGTTGAAATAGTTTAATTGGTTCAGCCTACAATCTCTGAGCTGTTGGAGGTCATTTCATATACACATAAAACAGGGATGCCAAGAACTTTGGTGTGAGCACAGGGAACTGGTGCCTGTCACTCATAAAAAAAATGACATGACGGGAATGAGCAGGGACAGGCTTGTACGTGCCCCCCCACCGCTCAGGCACATGGGCACAATCTACAAGGCTCACAAATGCTGGAGGCAGACATGCCTGATCCTGGGCAGGGAGATGCTCTTCAGTTGTGCTTCAGAAGTAAAAGCTCTGCTGCAGCCCCCACCCTCCTGGAGGAGACTGGAACAAGGCAGCACCCCTGGCCAGCAGCAGCAGCTTTCCCATCAGTTCTTTTCCAAAATGCTGCAGTAGACAGGCTAAGGAAGCGGTAACTAACAGGTTTTTTTTGTTTGGGTTTTTTTTTTTTTTTTAGGGCAAGAGAAAAAAGAAAAAGCAACAAGGTTTAAAAAACGTTGGCTTGCGACACAGCTTAAAACTGGAGTGTGAAAAGTTTTTTCAGAAGCTGCTATTAAGGACTTTTACTGAAAGCTAGCCTCAACCCAACAAAGGTGGTTTTTTTTTTCCCCCCACCTCTCCATCACACTGCTTTCAGCTCCAGCAGGCACTAAACCTTCACAGAGCTGTGCCTGAACTGGCTTCCTTGTTCTCCCTCCCCCCTTCCGGAGGAAACAGCTGGGACAGGGCCATGACTGCCCCTCCTTAACCCTGGCTTGGAACAGCTGGTGTTAAGGCCAGGCTTGCAGAGCTGGGCCCTACTCCCTGATGCAGCCCCTTTGCAGAGAATAAAGATGGAACGATGTTGTACTTGGTGTTCTGTATGCTGCATTTCTTACAAAAATCAATTATTCCTGCTTTTTCAGTTACCTGCATCTCTAAAGAAGGCTGTGGCCTAATACCAGGCTCATTAAGTCAGTTCACATAGGAGAGATGCTACTGGCCAGACTGAAAGTAGTTGCCAAGGGAGAAGAGTTCCTTCCCCTCCACTAAGCTCCCATCGGTAGCTCAGCTTGCTCAAGGGCAAGGACAGAGTAAAGCTGTACCTTCAAACAGCCCAGCACTGCCGTGCTCCGGCTCGACCAGCGAGCCATCGCCCCAAGCACGCAGGTCTACGTGAGGACCGCTGCTGTGGGGCAGGACTCTTCGGAGTAAGAAAATGTAGCATACGAGCCCATGCTACCATGTATGTAGAAGTAAGGTTTTAATAGCTGGTTAATTATGGTATCACTACATTTTATTGCAATATAGTACTATTTAAGCACTTTTAAAAATGCAAGGTGTACAAAGATTAAATTAAGACTGTAAATTGACTAAATATTTGGTTTTTATATAAATAGGTCATAACCACACTGTGTTGACATGTAATACTGTTATAATACAACAGTTAAACTGGTGAGTCTACACAACAGAAGCTGTCTGTAGTTAAACAAGGAAACAAAGTTGAAAAGACCATGTTAAAACAAAAATAACTACTAAGATCAACAGGTTGGGATTGTAAGTAGCAACAAACATATTCACTCAGCTCCTGAGTAATTCAAGTTTTACAGTACACATTAAAAAATATCATTTCTTCCCATCAACACTATATATCCAAACCATCGGGTGTTTATGCATTTTGCAAATTACACTGATTGAACTATGTAACAACGGGGGTGGAGGTTGGCAAGTCATCCTGCTCAACATTTGCATCACCCGCATGCGAATCCATCCGCGTTTTCCGTTCTTCCGCCCCACCACAAGGTAGCAGGATTTTTGGTTCGTTTTGGACAATCGTTTGAAGGATTGGTACTTGTCAATTTTGATGTCCGACATTATCAGTGATATTTTCAACTCTCAGTTGTTTAAGAGGTTCAAAGATGGACATTTTCTCCTAACACTAAGTTAGAAATCATTTGCATCATGCTGTAAACTAGGAAGCAACATAAAGCGACAGACTTGTCCTTAGTACATAATTAAAATTCCAAATTCCAGTCAGCAGAGCTGGTCTAACTTTCCACATTGAATATGCCACGGCACCTTCCGGATCTCCAAATGCATAGCTAGTGTAGGTAGTCTTCCACTGTGGCGAAGGCGCAGGATCCAATTCCTGATCGAGCCATCAAGCCTAGACACTGTGACGCCTGGCCCATTGCTAGGGCAAGTGGCGGTTGCTTTGGCAGATTGTGAGTCTCTGAAATCAAAGAATCGCAGTGGCAGTTAAGATACCTGATGGATTTCACAGAATCACAGAATTCCCTGAGTCAGAAGGGACCCACAAGGATCACCGAGCCCAGCTCCTGCCCCTGCACAGGACAGCCCCAAATTCACACCATGGCTCTGAGGGCGTTGTCCAAGTGCTTCTAGAATATCACCAGGCTTGGTGCCGTGACTGCCTCCCTGGGGAGCCTGTTCCAGTGCTCCACCACCCTCTGGGGGAAGCCCCTTTTCCTAATATCCAACCTAAACCTCCCCTGGCACATCTTCCTGCCATTCCCTCGGGTCCTGTCATCGGTCGTCAGAGATCCGTGCCTGTCCCTCCTCCTCCCCTTGTGAGGAAGCTGCAGACCACAATGAGGCCAGTCTCCCCCTTCTCCAGGCTGAACAAACCAAGTGACTTTAGCCACTCCTCATATGGTTATTCATTCATACTAATCCACTGAAAACTTAAATTTTAAGCTTGCTTAAATCATTCATTTCAGAATTCCTGCGCTTACCGGTGAAGTTGCTCTTACAGCAAGACAGAGCAGGAGCAAAGTGACACACGCACGTTCCCTGCCCAGCACCATTACTGAACAGGCCCACTTTTGCTTTGAACAAGAGCAGCAGTAGCAGCAAAGACATTACATCTGGTACATTAATACACCTCTTGCACTAAAAGAGCATACCACAACTTTGCTGTACTTTGCCAATCGCCCGGCCAGCCCAGTACCGAGCCCAGCAAACGACGCGCAGGGAGCAGCGGTGCTACGCGCCTGGAAGGAAAGGCGTGCTGTACCACGCGCAGAAGGCACCAGGCCCTTTCTTACCCAGTATTGCACTATTAAGGACAGAGCACACAGGTTCTCTTTGTATCGGGTCCAGCTGATTCCCGACAGGGCTGCTCCAGGGATCGGAATATGCAAGTAAACTGAATGCATCCTGCGGAAAGACGATTTTTTTTTTTAATTACATCTCACAGTTACATTCTACTGGTGGAAACGAGGACTATTTCCTTCGCCTGTTTTGATTCAGAATCACAAAGGTGATTGTCAGTGTCCTTCATCAATACAAAAGGATAAAAAAAACTAACAGGACATTTTGAGCAAGCAGCGTTTTTCCCAATGGAAAGACAAAAGTTGATGGTATTTTACTAAGTGATGGGGAAAGTAAAAAGAGACTGAAAGTTGCACACAGTCAGTTTGGGCAGGGGAATTCTTTTCCAGAGCAGTCTCAAACCACGGGAAACTAACAGCAGAGTACTAAAGAGCACATTTTAGGCACCTGCATCAATCCTCCTTCCTGCGGTTCATTTATGATTAGAGCTGAAGACGGCACTTTGATTCGAGAGGCCAAGCTACCTGGTCAGCAATGAGACAGAGGGAAGTGCTGAATTAGCCTCTGGTTTTAATTGTATTACAGTATGAAACTATCTTTCCTGGGAATGTGCTACACAGGCAGCGCTACGCCACAGCTGTCTACAACACTGCTCTTGGACAAGAAAAACCACCCTCACTGCAGGTGTTCGAGCAGACCAATACTGCTGCGCCGCGAGCTGTGGGAAGGTCCCGCCAGGCAGCGCGGTTATTCACCTTAACACCACGATTTCAAGATTAAACGTACCTTAAGCATTTTCTTATTTGCTGTGTTTTTGCCACATTCTCTTCTTAGTTGCTCACTCATCGCTTGCAATTCTCTTCCAAAATGGATCATTCTTTCAATAGCCGCCTGGCTGCCACCGCAGAGCTGACGTCTTAACTGACTTGAATCTACTTCTGCAAAAACGATATCGTCATCATCACCGCGAACAGGGCTGACAGTAACAGTCTATGGATCTAGAGAATCTGCACTGATTTTGCTCCAGACATCTGCCTTCTCAGAGAAAGCATGTCGGGCCGAAGACCTTGGCATAACATAGTCGTACCCCGAGCGCTGCTGAATTGCTCCTTCGTAAGCATTAAGGGACTCAGTAATTAACAGCAAAGCCCATCTACACCTGCTGTTTCTTTTGCAATGGTCGATTTTAAACTAGCTAGGCTGTGAACCAAATTTCACCCTAAAATTTTACGGCAGTTTAAAATTAATAATAACAATAGAAGTCCACACAGTTTTGTAATTCTTTGGCATTGCGATTCTGAAGACCCACCAAATCTGGAATGCTCATAGAGGGTGAAAACCCCTGAACTTTCCCAACAGCCACGATGGATGTTGCTACAAGGCGATGGGTTAGACTGTTCATACTCCTTGTAGAATGTACTAGAGCTTAATAATTTGGACATTTCAGGCTTCTTTGGTAATCAAGCAGAACAGTACAATCAATTTCTTTATTGTTTGCTACAATATTGCCCAATACTAGTGGTTTTAAAAGATATTGATGCAGTTTATGAATAGTAAAATCAACCCTTGGCTTCTCTGAAAGTTCTGCCTTTTATAAATTTACAAGTAAAGCAACCGGTTTTAAAAAAAAAAAACAAACCAACAAACCCAAACAACACCCCCCCCCCAACAAAAAAAACACCAAAACAAAAATCCAAAACAACCCATTTATCCATTCCTTGCCTTTTTTCATCAACAGAATCAAGTTTTGAATCTGAATTTTGATGTACATTTTAATTACAAAACCATTCTTCTTTCTGATTTTACCACTATTTCAAACAAGGATTTTTAAGTGGCCGCTTTACTTTTCTCCCTCCCCACCTTAGATGTGAGCATATCACCTCTGGAAAAAAAATCTGCCTTACATTAACATTACATACACAGCACTAAGGAGAATATATAAATATTTCAAAAAGGAAAAAAAACACCAAAAAGACCACCAAACTCAAACCGTGGGAAGTAAACAATGTAGGCCAAGGAGCCACATTTCTTTTTTACAAAAGGTGAAGCACCCGCAGGTCTTCAAGCAGCGGTGTTTGTCGCTAGCTGCCGCCCAGTCTAGGACATCGCTTTCCAAAGGCAGAAAACAGCTACAGTAAAAAAAACCCCACAAACGACTCTGCGCCCTGCGCAGCTGCTTCATGTCCATCACAGCAAGCCTCTGTGGAAAAGGCTGCAAGAGAGCAAAGCAGTGTTTTGTCCCTTCTGTCACAAAAGTGACGCCTTGTTATGACCCCGTTTCAGAGCGTAATGCCAGGAAACAAACAGCTTGGAAATTTGAATCTCCCCCCTCCAGGGCTGTAACAAAATTACGTTTGCTTTTCAAGGGTTCCCTAGCGTTTGCCAGCCAAGCTGCACGACCAGCCGCAGCACGCACCCTCACAGCTGTGCAGCGTTCACAGGTATCCGTGCGGACTACTGCATTCCGGAAGTTTACCAGCGCCGTCTGGAGTCTCACATTTCATTTAAACTACCTATTAATTGATGTCAGCTTAAATCAATTGCTTGAGAAGCTAGTTCTGCAACCACAGAAGTGGCTGGGCTGGATTCCTCCGCTTCTTCGGACACAGCCGGCAATAACAACCGCTGCCTAAGCTCCAGCCTGCCTGTGCTCGGGCGATCTGACTGCTTCCACCGGACAGGGACAATCGGCACAGGAACTGACAGAGCAAACAGCGCCTTTTGATGCTGTGCTGGCAATCAGGGGGCATTTAAATACTCATTTCTCACTAACGTCAGCAGGTACAACAGTACAAAGCAGGTTAGATAAAACAAAGTTATCTTTTAGACCACAACTATGTAAAACAGGATTTTTTTTTTTGGTGAAAAACTTTAACATCTCAGATCCAAAATGTAGCTCTTTTCTTCAGCATTTAACACTAGCGCTTTGCATTCTTCAGTGTAAGTGATTTGGAATTTCTACTCTTACTGACGAATGCAAACACACCATGAGAACGATGAACAGTAAGAGGAGCTGGGGAAGAGGGAGAAGCGACCTGCCAACCCTGACCCAGGCATGCGACACAACAGGATGTTTCTTCTCAAAGGTACTTCCTTAGAAACTGACACTGGTTTCAATATCCCCAAGTTACTAATTTCCCCTGTTCTCACACTGACACTGGATCACCTAAAGCAGTGGTTACGAGATTTACATCTAACAGCAGCAAAACAAACAAGAAAAAAAAAATAATTAAGGTTTGAGCTAGGACCCCTAATTCTCAAGTTGGGAAGCATTGCAAGTAAAAACATAACCTTGTTGCCATCACTTAATAAAAATGTAAGAAATATCACTGCAGACCCATTTCTGTGTCACATTCTTCCATTTCGTGATCATGTTTAGAACTACCATTTAGGAAGCCATTGGATGAAGTCTCAGCAACCCCATTGGAGTAGTGATCTGTTTCCATGTCTACATCATTGCTGAAAAGAGAGCAATAAAGAAAAAGTTTTACTCATATTTAAGGGCTTAGGGTTATCTTCCTCACAGCTTCAGCACAGTACTTCCTCATCCTGGCTACTGAAAAGCTGCTTTTAAAACATCACCACGTTAGACCACAGGTTTTTTTCCATAGCAACTGCTGATACCAGGGCACCAAGGGGGAATTTTAAGGCGCTCTCAACTACCACTAGCATTCAGTAAAATAACATTTTCAGATGCTAAAAAATTAAACATGTCCACCATTATTCAGGATTAAGTAGTACAACACTTTCTAAATACACACCAGAAGGTTCTTGCCTTGTTTATATATCTGTACATACATAAAACTGGAAAAAATGCATTAAAAAATATACTCACCCCCCACCCCTGAAAAATACAGTTAACTAAATACCCAGCCTACTCTGAGAATATCATGTTTAAGTACATAATTCTTTCATAAAAGCCTTGATCTCCTATTTACTTTCGGTGAAATGACAGGGAAAAAGAAGAAAAACCCAAAGCAAACCCTGAGTAAACCAAGGCACTGAAGAGATATTCGGAGGCAAATTCAGAGCATGCAACTCCTCGCCACGCTTTGCTCGCAGCAGGTCACAGAAGCCCTCCTAGAAAATGCCAGCGTGGCTCTGGGGACAGCTTTGCCAACAGTTACATCCTAGCCTCTTCTATTTTGTCACGGAGAATGACAATGCAAAACCTCTCTCAAGACCAAAAAGATGCAATTTAGAAGTTTATTATCTTGCTTCTAAGCAACCAAAAGTACTCGGCTTCCTTTGAGGAAGGAAACCAAAAGGCCTCTCTGACTGGGCAACGCTGCAGCCAAGGAATTGCCTTCCTCCTGTGAAAAATCTCAGAGTTGCCTGGACACTGCCAAGCTTTCTGGCCGAGCCAATTGCTGACACAAATACATATCATGAAGTTAAAAAGTAAATTGTTACTCTTGGGTTCCCCTTCCCCCCCACCCAGTCGTCGCCATCCAACTTAACAATTTTCTGTTATCACCACCACATCGTAGTTGCTAGTTTGGGGAATCCATCTCGGACACGCACCCGAGTACTGCTGTATTTCACATCACGTGAGGTTCTGCGGCATCTGCACAACCCAGAGCTTAATATTTACTGGTTATGAACAGCCATATTAGCCCTGACCAATACCTCTATTTGCATTCTCTGAATGGAACGTGTTTACACAAGCGACAGCGATTGGAGTAGGCAAGCAATTCTTGTGTGCAATGGAAGAAGGGAGTTCGCATTTCACATGCATCTCAATTGCATTTACTTTGCAGATACTGCCACAAATGGAGAGCATCTGGAAAACTCTTCATTACCTACATGCGACATGCTTAAACCAATGTCAGTTTAATTAATGTCAGGCTTAAATTAAAGTCTCAAGTGCCAGAGAGCTGGTTAATCTTCACTATACAACTTCAAAACTGATGATAAATAGCTGTAAGCAAGGTTACTTATTTTCGTCCATTGCATTTCTTTAACCAAACAGGAGAAAACAGTCTATTGAGCTTGAGAAGTTAAAACAAAACCAAAGCACACCAGAGATCACAAGCTGTTGGCCCCTTACACTGAATGTTTTCATTGTCCTTAAAAAAAAAAAAAACCACAACCAAAAAAACCAACCAAGCAAAACACCCCCAACATCAAATCCCACTGAAAACTTCTCTGCAACACGAGCACACGGACAGCACAAGCCTTACTGTAAATTAGAAGTATCTGAAGCTTGTTCACCTGGAATAGCTGTTAACCTGCTGGGATCTTGATACATTTATGTTGTTGAGCTCTGGTACATTCAAGCTGGTGGTCGTGTGCTTACTGTGACAGTAAGATTGATGCGCTTTATTTGATATTACTCCATTACTGCAACTACTTTCAAAACCTGAAAGAAAGGTTTAATAATTGTCATCACCTACAAATTTATTTGTGAGTACCGATTTATAGAAGTGAAATAAGTATAGCTTAATTGTTCCCGGTAGTAAACACTAGATTTGCCAAACTACTAAACCGAAATACTTACCCTCCGTGTTTCAGGTATTTGAACCTTTAAGGCTTCGGCAGCACAGAAGTTAAGCATTATTTAACAAGTACTAACACACCCACATGAGAAGGTTTTTCAGTTGTTTTTCACTTATACACCCGTAAACCAGAAAACTGCATCAATGTAGAATTATTTTATTTTTTTTTTTAGAACTGATACATTGTTTCCGAAAGATCTGAAAAATCTTTCTAGGCTGCTGCTGTCATCATTATGAATGGAAGCAGACATTCAATCTCACCAATTCCTGATCACATAATTCTCTTGAGAAATATGCAGCAAAATGCAGTGCTAAAACACTTTACGTGGTGCTATACTTAAATACAACCTCCCTCCTTCCCCATATAATTATTTTAATTGTTAATATTGTGCTTTGCTAAATAAAATTACACCATGCTGTGAAATTGTGGTGTCTGGCTAAAATCTCTTCTGACCCTTCTAAAATATAATCAAGAAACTACTATTTGAAGCAAACATGTAATTGCCAGCTCTATCAAGCCCAGAAGCAGAAGCTCCCTAGTATTTTCTAATAGAGAAACAGGTCACAAGGGCTTATTATAAATAAAACAGTTGTTGCCATTGAGGAAATCCCAAACCTCAATTTTAATTATACATTCATCAACTTGCTTATTAAGCAGTGCCTCTATTTTCAAAATTAGAAAGTTAGAAAGTTTCTACAATCCATCCCAACAACCACCTGGAGAACAAACAGAAAATCTGAGCGGACCTCCACTCACGCCTATGACAGCATGGTCTTGACCCAGAAGGAAGAAACGCGAAGCTGCTGCCTTTCCAAGGGCAGCACGTATTCTGGTGGCCAGGCTACGCTGGCCTCCTGCTCAATCCCACCGAGAGGGGGGGATAACCAAAAAAGAAAAAGCCCCCAGTCAGCTCCAGTTTGGATTTCAGCATGAAACAGAAGTGGAAGTTGATGGCCTCTACTGCCTTAGGAGTCTTGGGTTCAAAGATGACACATTCACATACATTTTTAACATGCCCAACTTCTCTGCAGGGGTGCTTTGGGAGGCACTGGGATGCCCCCATGGTGTGGGGCAGCTCTGAGCACCACCTGGACACTTTCGGAACTTTTTCACCTCTGCAGGCTGAAGCTGGGCTGCCAGCAGAAAGCCTTTTACCTAACTCCACCACCTAGCTTCTGGTATATCCTCTGCAAGAACAGCTGTTCCTACCACTCCACAAACGCCGTAGGAAATGGATCATATACACCACTTACTGGACTTAAAGCACCTTGCCCAAGCCATAAGTTATCATCAAAAGGACAACAGAAATTTGTGTCAGAAGCTTCCATCTCCCAGAGCCAGCATTTCTTAAAAACCAGTGGCAACCTACTTTGCAAAGCCTTAGTAAAACCAAGAGCACACGCAAAAAAGAATTGATACTATTCATACACTTTCCATTTCCTCAGTGACTGAGAATCATGTATCATTAAACCATACTTCTACACAAAGCATTTAGTATCAAGTAAAAGAAATGGTCAACCTGCAAATATCTAACTTTTCCCGATACTGAATTGTAAAACAAACAAAACCAACAAAAAAAACCCAAAAACCAACAAACCAAGAAAAAACGCAACAACAACAAAGAGACCCCAAACCAACAAAAAACTACATGGTACCCAAACCTACGTGGTACATCCACCACATCAACTTACCAGAAAAGTGTGTGCTGCTCCCTTTGCCTGCTGCCAAATTGTGAATATTCATTCCATGGCTGGGACTCATGCTAGGGCTACTGAATGATCGTGGGCTAACAGGGTAACTGTCTTGAGACTTTGGACTGTGGCCTCCCAAACACCGCACCTCACTGTCTGTACCATTCACCATCTCTATGAACTGGCGCACCCTAAACAAAAGGCAAAAAAGTTAAGCTGATCAAACAATTTACAAGTTTCCATTTACCAATGATAGCACTGATTTCATTTTATTCTTAAATAAGCAAAAAGCCTGACTCAACAAATGCTGGATGTCAGTAACCCAATCATCAAAGCTTTGAAGTATTCAGCCAAAAATACACAATTACAAAATTTGTGAGGGAGGAGAACAGGAATGTTATCCTTCAAGGGCAGACTTTGTCAATAAGTCCTCAAAGCTTAGACAGCTAAACTGTATTTTCTTGGTTTAACTGCTTTGTTTTATTGGCAGGGGCAAGGTTATTTCTTGAGAAGGATGTGTCGTTATGTTGTCACGCCTGTCTTTTCTCTCAAGGTAAAAGAGAACGTAGTTTGACTGTCTGGAACAGTATGCATTAAACAGTAACTCTTAACGTCTGCACTAGAAAACAGTTTGAGAAGCAAGCTCATATACAAACCTTCCATTTAGAGGCTGCTGCTCTGTGTCAATTTTATTTTAGGTAAGGACGTTTTACTATGGACTTTAAGGAAGCTCGGAACTACTGCTTTGCGTCTTAGGCTTGGACAGCCTCAGTGGAACAGGCAAAATTTAGAAAGATTGAGAAAAAGATAACATACAGTTGACGTTATCGAGTGAAGTCTTTCATCGGAACGTTTGCATTTGTTAATTCTGTGATAAGTCTGCAGCACTACCATGTGAATTCTGTTCAGCACTTGAGCATGACAGACTTCAAACACATTCCAAGTTACTTAACTGAACATAAAAATTAAAGTGCTTTGCTCTTATAGGAGATAATAAGTTTCCCCCCCACCCCCGCCCTCCACTTCTACACTACAACGTGATATAAAATTCTGGAGGATCAGCGCAGCTGGCAAGCGAAAAATGCCAGAATGAAGGTGGCTATTGTGTGCCTGGGAAGCCAAGAGAACTCTTTGGGATTATGGAATTTCCACAGTATTAGCCAGAGGTTTCTAGTAAAGTGACATGGAATGAAACAGTTCATTTAAACTGGTCTTTAAAGTCAGTCACCCATTTGGAGGAACAACCAAATTATGCCAACAGGACTCTTAACCTTCTTGAACATACTGCATCGGTTTACATTTTAAGTTTTACTTGATACCCAAACCAATTAAAATTGATATTAAAAAATTACAAAACTTAGTTCTAGAGAACAAGTCTACAGTGAGATGTGAATTATGCTGCAAAACAGGACCTCGATGACAAAACCTAGTTGAACATGTAGCAAATAATATAGCATTAAAAAAGTGAACTATACACATTTTCTAAAAAACGCTGCTTAACTTTGTTTAAATTTCTGTGAAAGCTTTAAATGAGTAACTGTCTTGTCTCAGAAGGTACTGTGCCATCTATAAACACACATCTGTATAATTTGAAGACTCACTTTAATGCAAATAAGAGATTAGGATTTCTTTCTAGTAAACTTGGATACAACTGTTGTGTTGTTTCAATGGCTTCTCCCATTCTTCCTGCTAAAACCAATTTCTGAATTCCTGTTCACCAAAAAACAAATAAGAGATTAGGATTTTTTTCTAGTAAACTTGGATACAGCTGTTATGTTGTTTCAATGGGTTCTCCATTCATCCTGCCAAAACCAATTTCTGAATTTCTGTTCACCAAAACCAACATCAGTTAAATGGACAGCTTATGGATTAATACATGTAAATTAACGATTAAAAGACACAGCAACCATCAATCAACAAGGTTTCTTCCTCTTAGGAAAAGAATAGTGTAAAGAAAGATCATGCTTCCTTAAAATGTTCAATAGGAAAATGTAAGAACTGCACTCCACCTACACATATCTAAATAAGTACTCAATATTTTTATTTATTGCCAGCATACAACTTCTTTGTACTCAGATTACACGTTTAGAGCTAGATTAAGATTGCAGACACTCTTCTGCGACTTATTTCTCATTTTCACACCTTTGTAAATAAGCACATGCCAAACTATCGTCACCCAAGAACATCCAAATTGCATCCCACTCCCACAGGTTCAGTTTTAACTAAGAAAACCAAAATTTAGTCTCCCTCACCTACAACACACGCTTCCAGTCAGGTTTAAGTTGACTAAACCTTTCCACAACAGTCCCTGCTTTAGCTGATGCTTCTGTTGCTGTAACCTGGCACAAGTCGCAAACAGCCGCGCAGCTCTACCCGCCACCAGAGAAATTGATCCAAATGAAAAACAGCCCAACAACTGGGTTATTTTTCAGCCAGAGCAGTTTCCCCATGTGGCATGCCATGCAGTCACACACGCGCTTGTGTTCATACAGCAGGGATTTAAATGAACGGGGAAGGCACTTTTTAGTCGGGCTGCCAAACAGCCCTGCCACAGCAAGTTAGAACTGAACTGCTGTTAGTTCTCCTTGTCCTCTTCCCCCTCACGTCGCTAAGTAGGAAAACTCAAATTTGATTTAAATTATAAAGCATTCTCTGAACTCCACCCCTTTTCAGAGCTAACGTGAAAGTCTAAATGTTTGTCAAGACTAAGTTTTATATGCCTGTTTGTGACTGACCATTAGCTCTCACAAACACTCCGTTAGAGGCATTGCACACACTTGTTTAAGGCAGATCACAATTTTCCATTCAAGAGAAAGACAGCAGGTAATTTACCACATTCCGCTACATCAAACAACTTGCAAAGCGTTAGTGCGCAAGTTCATCTTAACCAGCTGTACATACATGTGTAACTCTACACGACAGCAGAGAACTGTACTGTGGAGTAGTGCTGAAAGGAAATTCTACAACGATGCTTAAGAGAAGATTTTATGTAGTATTTGTTTAAGGGATGAAAAAAAAAAAAGGATGTAACATGCTTTCCAGCCTTACTTTGTCTATTTTTAATGGAAGCTAATTCTTCAAGCACAGTCTGGTCTGTGGATCTGGCGAATGCCTCTGCTGTTGCACAGTATCCATGGTGAACTAAGTAAGATGATACCATTCTAAAAATAAACAAAAACAAAACCCAGAAACACTTGTTAAATACAGGTAAGAAACCAAGAACTTTTTGAATGTAAAAACCCTTTTCTGGAAAAAGGTGACTGATCAAAAGAATTCTACTTGAAATTCAGACATTTCTGTACAAGTCAGACAAGAGCAATTCAGTTAAGAGCCAGTATTGTCTTCAAAACACTGTACAGAAAAACAATTAAATTGATGTATCATTTTATTATGATGAATTTTAATAAAAATTCATTACTCAATGGTAGGCTCAATTAAAATACTACCTGCTAATTAATTCTTTTTCTTTTTGCTCATTATGTACACTGAAGTGAAATTTCTGCACACCAGTTCTTTGTTTTCACTGAGGAAATAAAAAACACAAAGCCACAACCACTGTTTTTCCAAGCGAGACCCTAACAAGCCACAACTTCATGTTGGATGCCAAAGGCTGAGAAAGCAAAGGCAAATTTCCAGAGCTCAAAGTATAAGAGGTGCCCATTACCACCATGGCAATTTTTCTAACCTCCCCAATCCACATGAGGTAGGTGAAATCTGAATAGAAGGCTCACACGCATCATTAAAACTCTGAATTATTAATGATGTAGGTAACTCTTCCCCAAACATCTATTCATGCTCTAATTTTATACAAGTGCACCAAACCTGTTAACAAAACTATTCATACTAGTTTTTAATACTACCTGTAACTTTTGCACAAGACAATAGGTACAATGTTTCAAAGATCTCTGAAATCATGCAATTAACTTTTTTTTTAAAATGAACAATATTCAAAGCCTTACTTCTGAATCATTGTTTGCCACTCTCCTTCCCGATCTCCTATCGGAAATCTGTCAATCTGTGCTTGAATTTTGGTTCTCCATTCTCGCATATAGTCCTCAATATCAAATACAAATGGGTGTTGTCCAAAATTAGCATCCACAACTTCTCCTGGTGTTTGAAGCCCTACTGTAGGGTACAAGTTTGGCTGCAAGAAATTTTTTAATTAGTTTTTTCCTCTTATTCTAAATTCCCCACTTTTTTTTTTTAATCTCTCAAATAATAGCCCCACTGGTACTAGTAGTGTGAAGAAGCAAATACTTCTGGATCATCTATCCAGCAGTTAAAGCAACTTCTACCAATCCAGCAATACAATGACTGATTAGTTTTATTGCCAGTGGTCATTATCTTTTTATTCTGAAATAAGCAAGCCTTACTGATCCCTCTCTTTCTAGTCAGAAAATGCACTTTTTAAACTGTGCTAAAGTTTACAACTTTTGGTTTCAACTTTACAAAATACTAAATACCAATTTTTTAATGATTCTTAAAGACGAGGATTAAAGTTTCTTTTAAAAAGAGAACAAAAATTAAACTTACAAAGTGGGCCATTTTCCTTTTGGGGTGAAATACTTAAAACATCGCTGAATTTTAGTGGTAAGAACTGACAGGATAGAGAACTCATTAGCCTCAAAGTCCAAGTGTAGCGCCTAAAAAGAACTGTAACAGTGCATTGAAGTTCTCGTGAATTCCTGGACTTGTATCTAGAAAAAGACTTTAAAGCATTTATTGTTGTCTCAATTTTATTTTCTGCTTAGAGATTAGGTCTCCATGCAAATTTGAAATATGCCAAATATGAGAAAAATAAAATCTGCCTGTTGGGATTAAAGTAACTTTCTTAAATGCAACTAACATCTCAGCAATGGCGATGCAATCAGTTGGGGTTTTGGGTGGGTGGGTTGTGGGGTTTTTTTTTAAATAAATATACCTACACCATATTTACACCGCAATCAATGGTGGTATGGTATGATGATCTACAGAACTATATGCTAAATAAATTAAAGCTATCGGTAAGAAGCTATCCATATGCAGGTCAGAAGGAACACTGAAGCCCAGCGAACCCAGTGAAATTAAAGAAAAATACTGTCTGATAAAACTGTGTCCAAGCTGATCTTGCCCCCCTTTAAAAAAACAACCACCACCTTACTCATAGCATTACCTAGTCTAGACTAATCAATGAAGCACAAGTCTCAAATTTTTTAATGAGATGAAAACCAATTCTAATGAGGAGGGGTCCAGCTTCAGACTTCAGATTACAGCATCAGTTTTTCTGTGCTGGTACCATGCGATAGCAAGGAGCCCTGCTGGCACCCCACAGATCCGGGACGGGGCAGTGGCTCCCTACACAAATCACCCAAACCTGTGGCAAAGCTGAGTGGCGCCCTGAGTTACTGATTTCACTTTTCCTTTATATCTGTCCTTGCCTCCTAAAGCCATAGCAAACAGGGTAGTGGCCAGGTGGAAGTGCATCACACATGGCAGCCTAACCAGATTAAATCAGAAATTAAGTGGATGAGAAAAAAACCCAAACAAAATAACAAAATAACTGCAGTATCGTGCCTGTGCCAGTAGAATAGGGAACACAATTACAACAACTTGAAGGAAAGTGCAATTTAACTGGCTGAAAAGCTAGAAGACTTCAGATATCTGCAGCTTTCTTTAAACAAAAAAAAATAACTTGATATGTTTAATCTTCTGAAGTGAAAAGTAAAAAGAAAGATTTTGAAAGTTAGTCGTCAAGGGTGAGTTACAGTGACCACATCTTACGTAGCCAGCCTTTCTGCACGCGACACACAGATGTACACACACGCACCGTGTTGGTGTTTCATATAGCTTTGACTTGGTATGCAAGGCCTGCATGTGTCAGAGTATGTGGTAACTACATGTATATATTATTTTCTGCTAAACTTCCATTAGAACTGGCTGTTAAAAACCTGAAAAGGAAAACCCCTGTGAGGATCAGCGTGAAAACAAAAAAACTTTTTGCTTCAATTAACAAATTGCCACTGAAAAGATGAGGAGAAATATCTGGTGTTAAATTGGTTAAGATTATCATCATTGTATTTTCAAGAAGCATAAGTAAATGCAAGTTACATCTGAAACACCTGTTTATAATACAGAATAAAGCTGTTTGAAAAATGCACTTATCTTACCGGTAAATCTGTGAAAGCGATGCCTGTAATGAAGAGAAAATTAGGATTAATTTCCACATGCCTGGATTCTAGCCTCACTTTAAGTGTATCATTATACACTCAGGAAACTCACCCAAACCATCTCAGAAATAAGTATGGGGACATCCTTTATGCTTAGACACAACCAACGCGCTGGAGTAATAAAGGGCAATATTTGGCAAAAAGTAATTGTCATTCAAAAGTACTCAATTTTCCCTCAATTGTTTAATAGGACATGAAATTTAGCAAACATCATACAGATGTGCAGATTAGGAAGTATGAAAATTCTGACTACTGATTAAAATTAAGAGGAAAAGTAAGAATATCTGAAGATGTTTTTCACTTGTATGTCTAGATGCTGCAACGCCGAGACTTAACAGTGTCTTTTCTTGTTTGCTATTGCTTTTCTTTGTAAGTACACATTATCTTTCTTTACATCAGCAGCACATGCCTTCAACACTCCAAACCAGTCTGGTAAAGGTTTCACTCTAATGCACGCCAGGGTGTTCTGGTTTTCAAACAGAATACCTTGTTATATAATTACAAGCATCCATCCACCTATAAGACCAAGGCAGTGATTTTGCTGTCTCAGGATTAGAGAAGAATCTGACCTCTGTACACTTCATGAACTTCACGCAATTTGGGGCGGGGAGCTTTCAGTTAAAAAAATATCAGGAAAACTCCTTCTGACAGCTGAACGGTAACAGTACTACATAATTTATTGTTGCAAGTATTTCTTCAAATTTATTTTTTTTACACGTATATAATGATTCCAATCCACTTATCCCTTCAAACTCATTTATTTTGTATCATTGCCTTGTCAAATTTAAGATTAAAACAAAGCTTTTAACCTTTTGTCCTAAATTCCACCCCTACTTCCCATCTTCGCTCTTCACCAAAATTTCAACTCTCGAGCATCTGGATTCCTTACACATGTCTGACACTGAAGAATGACAAAGAGTGAATCTGTTTCTTCCCATCACATCGCAAAGCCATCATTTTACTTATTACCTGTTCACACCCTAACTTTTTCTAAACCACTACCACTTTCTCTGTTTGGCACATTTTGACATCCAACTTGCCATTTTCCACAATAACCACAGCAGAAGGCAAGATAGATAAATGATGACTGAGCGACATGTAGGTACTGGTGTATTTTGGGCATTTGGATTTGTTGGGTTTTTTTCAACCCAGGATTTCACAGTTGCATAAATAATTGCTTAGCCCTCTTTGTAGCATCAAATCCCAGGCTGAGCCAGAGATTTCCAATATTCTAGACTGCATCTGTGGCCCAGAGAAGAAACAAATGTCCTCTGAGCCACGATCATATAGGAATTCTGGACAACTAGTGGCAACAACAACTCAGCAAGACAGCCAAAATTTCTAATTTCTTTTTCCTCTAAACACAGAACTAGTTTTCCTTTGTCAGAAATTCAAGCTAGCAAAGCCCATGACAGCAGAACAACTGTCAGGTTTCCTTCTGAAATCCATAAAGTGTCAGACTCTGACTACGACAGATGACATTTTCCTAGCCTCTCCTCACCTATGCCATTCTGTTCTCTTTAAACAGATTTTAATCACTTGGAGTGTAGTTTCACAGTTGGCCTAATCCAGTCTGCTTTATGACTTCCACTGCCACAGAAGGTTATGCTCCTCCCTCCTTAGCTCTTCCAATGTACGTATGACCACAAGGGTAGTCAGAACAACCAGTGTCTCTCTAGTTGATCAACAATCTGATCCAATTTACCTGCAGACACACTGTTACTAGCTCCAAAAAGGGCATTAAGGTAATGCTACTCTTCTCATCTCTAACCCCACTGAAAATTAGGGTAAATACAACACGATCCTGGTTCTCTTCCATTTTGACGTATGCCCTGAAACAGGGCCAAAAGAAACAACTACACAGTGCATGGTTCAAGTGTCCCACTGCCTCAGGTGTCCACGTATTAAGTCCAGGTATAGAGGTTGATACAATTTAGAAGAAACATTAAATCATGACAGAATAGAATCACAGAAGTGATTACTTGGAATTGAGCTCTGGAGGCATCTACGCCCTGCTCTTAGTAGGGGCAGGAAAGCTCCAAAGTTAGATCTGTTTGCTCAGGGCCTGAGCAAACAAACAGGCAGTCTTGTTCTGAGAGACTGCTTTCCAAACCCTCCTCATGTTTGGCTATGTGAGAAAATAGAACAGCGACTTTGAGAGTCCCTCTCTCAATAACCTCTTACTTCATTTCAAGCTGGCCTCCCTCTTCCTTATCACATTTCCAGCCGTGACAAAAACCTCACTACTTCTGAGCTTTATCCCTTGAAACTTCCTATGCCCCTCAGCACAATTCCAAGATCTCTTCCCAAGCCTGCGCTCTCTCCTTAATGCAGGAAGATTTTATTTCTTCTTCCTTTACGCTCTATATCTTTGCTCATTATTATTATTATATATATTGCATTACACACTAACTCTACTCCCTCCTGACATCCTCAAACTCAAAAATTGTACTGCAGTGTTGCATAATACTAAAATTTACCAGAAGAATCTAATGGACTTAATTTTAGCACAACTTGTATAATTCATGGCTTTGGCCCAACTATGCGTGACTCCTGACTAGGAATCCACAAGACACTGTTCTCCAACATATGTTTGAAATAACACCCATCCAACATAAGGTTTTAGTGAAGGCTAGGTGTCCCCCATACAGCATCAATGAATTTCAACTATATCCATTTTCCAAATCCCTTATTATTACCTTATCATCATCGAGTATTACTTGTGGATTTAGTAGCAGAGTCCTGTGGAATGAGGTGCTATGACAAACCTTTCCAAATTCACAAGGAATGTTAGTGCAAGTGGCACGCAAGAAACGATTCTTCCCAATTCTTTAATTCATAGGTTATGAGACTATCAAAAGAACTATTCCCTTTGCTCCTGACATGAAGAGAGTTTCAGATTTACAGACTTACAGGCAAAATGTGATCATTAAAGATAATGTTTCTCCATACCCAAGCTGTGTCCATTCTTTGTGTAGAAGCAGGTATTATTGATAAGGTTGACACAACAACCAATGACATCACCCGTAGTAAACGTTGGGCCGTAGGGCTGTCCAGTTCCAGAGGAACAGAATGAATGCCCATCATCTCCATGGTAACCATATGAATGTTTATCCCAACCTAGAGAACAAAAGCATTTGCAATTTATTCATTTCCTTTATTATCAAATAATGGAAAGACTATGCAAAGTTAGTATATTCTAACCAGGTTAATATCGTTAATTACTATGCTCAGCTTTCTGCTTTCTAAGAGTTCTTATCTAATAAATCTGTTTCATTTCAAAAAAATGACAATTCTTTTATCAAAATGGCTGAACAGGTAATTCCATTTGTAGTACATAACGGGTAACACAAATTCAGCTAACACATTTTTCTCTTTAAGTGAGCACACAAAATTATCAGCACCAAAAATATAAGCAGCTATAATGTTGAAAATTGAAAAGCTATGTGCAAATCTGACATGTCCCAATAAAGCACTGAAGACTCTCCTGTTCCCCCTTTCACCTTGCAAAACTATTGCTACCATATGTCATAATCAGATTTGTCCTGGCCAAAACCCAAACAAGTATCTCTGGGGAAGCACATTTCTACTCCTGATTATTCTTAATGACCATTCAGCAGCAAGCAGTCTCTGCATAATAGCAGAATCTCCAGACTATAGGGTCACTAACTTTGTTGCCTCTAAAAATTACAAAAGGAGGAAAAAAATTATCAATACAGGTGAAAGTCACAGCCAGCAGGCAAATAATTATGTGTGCAAGTATGATGCCATTTTTTGCAGGTTAAGAAGCTTCATATCATTACACTACTCCATGAAATTCACAGCAAGCAATTTTAGGCTAAGCTCATTTAAAAACACCTGTCCATACTCTCTGCAACTCAATACTGAACAAAAACACATCGAAAAAAGGAGTAAACTTTCAGGTCCCACAAAATCTTCCTGACAGATCTATTAAATGCCTATTCAAAAAGCATGACCTTTAACACAAATCACCAAATTTCATATATAGGTATATATGCACATTCTGACTATAAGAATTTATACTGACAACTCAAATTATTTTTAACAAGTAAAAGGTTGTGGGTTTATTCTTCTGTCAAGCTGCTGCCAACAGGTTAATTTGCAAGTATTTCCCATACTTAAGCCTTTAATCTGTATGATCGGTAGCTTCAGCTGGCACCACATTAACCATCCCTCAGTAAATTAAATACCCCAAATTACTGCAGTTACATTGATTAGTAGTATCTTTGATAATTATTTGCAATAAATCCTAAATCATACTCAAAATAAACTTTATGCCACCCACTAATAATTCATCACCCCCTAGCTGGGCTCACAGTGTAACTGGGACTTGCCATTATCATAAGGATCTCTACCAGAACATCTGGGTGAGAAAGTAACAATGCAAAAGAAAGAATACACATACTCTAAGGTCACATCAACATGATTTTATACTTGGGCTAATTTCAAAAAAATCAGTTGGGAGGGATTTTTTGCTTGGTTTTGTTTTTTTTACAATTAGAGATCTATTGAAAAACCAGAAAGTACACACATGCACACACAATACAGAGATACCACAGACAACTTAACAAGACAGTGTCCCTGACTAGGCAGGTCAACGGAACAGTCAAAACTTAAAACTATGCTACACATCCTTACTATTAAGGTTGGAAAGGTAACGGTACAGAAACTGACAGTAGGAAAGCTCACTCCATGTTTGACAAAGTTTTTATCATAGTAGTCATCTTTATTGCTAGAAATTCAGTTTACAGAGCAATGAAATCTATAGCTTCATTTTTATCAGGAAACATGGTGAAAATTAAGATGTATTTGTTTGCTAAAAAGTATCTGCACAATGTTATAAATAACACTAAGAGTTGAGGGAAGCAGTACAGGTGCAAAAGTGAACAGTGAAAGTTAAACTTTTTAGCTGCAAGCTTTACATAATTCCGAAAACAGATACAACACAGATGTCATGCTACACTCCCTGTTGCTTACCAGAACCTTCCCATCAAGGTCACGCATATTTTAGAAGACACAATCAACCAAAGTAACTCACTCATCAAACGTAATAAATACCAAAACATACCTGGTAGTCTGTTCATGTTCACACCCTGTGCTGAAAGCCCAATTCCCATGTAACTGTAAAAATGAAAGAATGAAAGAAATTTATATATGTATTTTTATAAGAGGCAGATATGTGGGATATTGCCAAGAAACACTATGCTGATTAATCATATACCAATTAAGCTGCTGAGAGGCCATTTAATAGTGGCTTAACAGCAAGGGAGCTGAGAAGTAATTCCTAGCATATACTGTTTAATACAGACAGTGTCTGTCCCTGCAGGAGGTAAGGACAACTTTCTGCTCTTTCAGACATTCTGGGTTATCAGTAGAGAATACTGATTTTATCCATGAAGTTTAAAGCATGAATGAATGAAGCCAAAGGCCATGCCTTATTTTGAAAGTAGAGGTAAAGCTATACACACAACAGTATCATCTTCAAGACACCTAATCATGTTTTGCAGACAATCTGGAATGAGTGATTTTACAGAATACATGCAAAACTGTGCACTAATTCAGCAGCAAAATGCATCCTTGCCCAGCACTTACAAAAAGATCACACTAAAACATTAAAAACCTGGATCATAGCGCAGAATGCCATCTTGAGAAACTTACCAGCAATGTTACTTAGCTGTTGGCAATCTGCTGGCAAACTAAAGAGGGAGAATATTCTTACTATACTAACCAGTAATCTTAAGTCTAAACCATCTATGGCTAGGGCAATAAAGTCCAAAGGTCAGCTTTACAAAAGGTAGTTATAGTAAAGTCAGTGTCCAGTACAATTGTTAACAATTTAACAGCAAATACTGGACAGTTGAAATGGATGACCTCCCCACCCCCAAATCACACTATCTGAAGTTAGTAAAATACATTTTGCTTCTGTTTCTTAAGCAGAAGTAATTTCATGACCAAAACAACAGGAATCCAAAAAGAAAAACAGCATAATGAGAAGCTAGGCTTTCACCAATTCCCCCCTGCCCAAAAATACATCAAATTCCCTTCATCAACTAAAGAAAGCATCCAAAAGTCACCTAAACCTAACACTTCCTAGTTTATCAAAGCATTCAAATAATTTCGACACTAGCTCAAATTTGTTTATTATTTCATGACAAATTTATGTTAACTAACTATGAAAAAAACATTCACCCATGCCAATGTTTAAGTCAATAAACATGACCTCTGTATTCCCGTCTCATAAAATGCAATTTTTAAGCAACTATTCTACTAGGAAGTACAGGTTAATCTGCTATTTTAAATACATTTCACACAGAATGAAACTGAGCAGCAAGTCTCAGAAGTCATTTGCTTAATTGTCTACTTGGCTTTCTGCTTTTTCTATTGATCACTTCCAACAGTTACCTTAACTGCTTCTACGTTTGATATTTAGAGAGCCCTCCTCTGATAATTTCTAATGTATGATACCATCTTCCTCTCCCTCCAACCTACCAGCATGAAATGGAACCTCAGAACCATATATAGCAGATATTACATTTAGAGATACTGAAGAGCTGAAGCAAAGGGCAACAAAGAAAAGGATTAGTCTTTGAGGCATTGCTAATTACATTACTGAGGCATCACTGCAGCAGAGTCAACAAAACAATTTTAAGTAAAAGCAACAAGTGGAAATCCCTTGATTCTGTCTTAAATAATAAAGGCAGAATTGTTATTAGCATAGTCTGGAGTTTGATGCATGAAAGATTCTCATGTAAAGACTGGAAATCTGTTATTGCAAAGCCTCCTGTTCAGGAGAATTTATTAAAGAAAGGAAGTTTATTTTTAAAAACAGTTTTAGATAAAGAACTTCAACTGCAAAAAGCCTTTCAACATGAGTCATTAAAAAATCCCAATCGAAGTTTCATTTCAGTGTTCTTATAGAAACAAGATTAAGGTTACACAAAAATGTAAAGTGGTAGACAGCAAATCATCATCTAGGTAACATTTTGGTACCACCTGTTTTTTCTTCCTCAGATATCGTATCTTCTCAGCCTCCTCTAACTCAGTAAGAATCGTAAACACAGACCCACTGTATTTAATACAGCTAGCAACAACTAGAAGGCACTAGGCACTGACACCATCTCAGTAATAATATGGATTTCAACAGTATATATTTTTCCCTGGGATTCACCTAAAACTACTTGGAACTTTAACACCATTTCATCAAGGAGACTTCATATTAACAGAAACTTAAGTAAAAGTAGATTAAAACATTTCAAATAATTAACACATTTACTATAGACATATTTCAAAAGAAAAAAGAAATATCTACAATTTATGGTTTGTGAGTTAAATTAAAAGCTCATCAATTAAGCTCATTTATTATTTGTTATACTTGATGGATAGCTAATCTCATGTTTGACTAGATATAGTACACTATAAATTGAGGGGGAAAACAGTACCACAACAGATAGGCTTTAGATGTTCTAAAATTCATCAACAGGAGTTGTATTTATGCCACACTACTACATGTAACTTCTGTTTCTTTTCCTGGCACCTGTAAGCTTGACAGGCTTAAAATGACACTTTTTGGTTTGTTTTTAGAGAAGCTTAGCCCATATTTAGGCCCAGAGTCATTGCAAAAATACTTGTTTCAGTGGGAGGAATCACATAAATTGTCCTGTTTGCTTCCTTAAGGTTCACATATCATGCGCCTCAATCAGGAGAACATCGGCGGAGTTATGCATTTAAGGTTCCCTTCCTGAGTCCATGATAAAAATGCAGGGCAGCACAACAAGCAGGCATGCTAGCACCCAGGTGCAATGCAGGCCCAGATTGTTCTCTGTCAGTTCACGATGTGTTTCCTGCTGTCCGGCCACATGAATGGGTTTGGTCTAGAAGATAGCCAGACAGGAAGAACAGGTCCGCTTAGACTAGGTCATGCCATAAGAGCAGCCCTGGGGAAACAGAGGCATCAACACCAGGAAGCAGCGTGCTCACTCCGACACACAGCACCTTCCAAAAATGGACATGACACAGCATGGTTTGAGAGGCTGAAGAGGGTGAATAATGGCATGGTTCTAATGCCACCTCCCTCATTGCTTCCCACTGTACCTGCGGATGGTGCCTCCACCTCAGCTCCCCACACGTAAACATCCCTGGCTGCTGCAGGGGGAGGACCATGTACCTAGCCTGATAGAGGAAGTAGTTTGGGACCCTTTTTATTAAGAAGCCCTTCTCTGAGCATTTCAGTCCCACTGGTTAATACTCATCACCTCACTGAAGCGCTCAAGTCTTACAGCAGCCCATAAAATTACAAACAACATGTAAAAGCACTCATGGAATACATTAAATCAACCCATGAGAGACTGAAATAAGACTTTGGCTGAAAACTGATGTGCAGCCAAGTTGGTATTAAGGACCAAGAACGCAAGCACAATCTTACGTACTCTTGATTTCTCATTTCAAATTGTATTTATTCTTGGTCCAGATCATTGAAGATATAGATTACCATTTTAGTGTCTCAGCACTTTTTTTTTTTTACATTTTACATTTTTACATTTTACAATTTACATTTACATTACAGTTTACATTTCGCAACTGCAAGTCATATAGAAGTTTTTATGAATACTACAAAACTACAGTTTAAAATTTGCTGAAGATTCAACTTTTTGCCACAAAGCGAAAGAAAAGTTGATGTCAAAAATACACATACTATGATACCTAATTTTTTTCCACTAACACAGACTGAAAAGCCTAGGCTTCTCTGCAGTGAACTGTATAAGAAGCAGCAAGCTCACAATAACTATTTTCTCCTCAAGTATCTTTTTCAGTTACAGAGATAAATCACATTTTTGCTGGAGCCTGAAGTTTCTACTTGGATGCCTGAACAGACTAAGTGTGAGAAATAAAAAGAACAGAAACAAATAGAAGGAAAAAATAGCAGTAAGAGATGGTACAGAACTGGAGACTGCTAAAACATAAGGAAAAAGAAAAAATCCCAGCAGTTCATATGAGAGATACTCAATCCTGACTTTTATTTGAAACTGTTCCGTTAGATCTTTTAGCCACTGTATTGAAGGTATATGGAATATCTTTCAATATTGAAGTTGATAATCAGAATTAGGTTAATTATATCCTATCCCACCCATTCCATAAAGAGGAATACAGAATCTCAAAAACTAGACCAAATCACAGGTATATCAGAAAGCTTACTTACTAGTGGCTAGATATAAATTTAAGTACTAAATAACCACTTTAAGTTAAAAAAAAATCAAACCAACAAGTATTCCATACTGTATTCGTGAAGACAAGTAAAATAATTTAGCATTATCTTTAAGTAATGAAAAAAGCTAATAGCCTCCCTACTACAGAGGGCTCATTAGCAACCTGCTATCTGCAGAGTCAAAATTCCTTCTGACTTTCACTGTGCCTACATGTTCTATTGAAGACAGTATAACCTGGGGAACAGCTACATCATGTTTCAAAATTCAAGCTCTTTCAACGAAAGTAAATGATCAACCTGGTATCTTATCACCTACATGCTATACATTTAAAGAAAGCAACTTCAGCCATATGGTGCTAAACCTCAGTTACCATAGTATCTGTGAGGAACCCAAGTCCAAGCACTAACAGATGTTTACGCCCATATATAAGGCAACTGAAAACATCCTAATGTGTCAAATGCACTGACTACTAAAAAAAGTAGAACTAACACTCTGGAGAAACTAGGCAATAGAACAGGTGCAGTTCATTTTACTATCAAGTTTGTATCTTAGAAAAGGGTACAAATAGAAAAAACTGCAACAGCTCTAAGAATTTTAAGACTAAATGATCTTCTAAAGGGCCTTCACAACTGATGTGCAAGGACATAAAAAGTCTGAACAATGTTCTCCTAGTTTTCTACACTGTCTTCACTGACACTATACTATAAGGTCAGAAATACAGCACACTAAAAAGGTATCTAAATTTTGTCTTTAATATAGTTACTCTGTAATAAACTTTGTAGGAATATGCTAAACCAAGATTCTTATTGTCTGCACAATCACAATCAGAAATGAGCTGTTAAATTTTTCTCTATTTAAATGTTTCAAAATATGCCATAAACGGTTTGAGTCTTTCATTTCAAATTGAAAACAAGTTTAATTTTATGGAATGTTTCCTTGGAAACAGTATTTTGAACATGATAAACCCAGGTTTCAGATAAATCCAGTTCTACACAGGGAGGAAAAACAAAAGTCAGTCAGGCAGTCATCTTGCATAGTCCTTGAAACTGTTATTCCTGCAACATTTTTCTTGTGATTCCTCTAACGTTCTTAGAAAGATTCTCATTTACCGACATCCATCCCTCTTTCTTTCTGACGTTGCACAATTTCATCTTGTGACACTTTTCCCTAAGCGCTAAAGCCTTTCTGAGGACCATACTGTCAGAAAAGACTAGCTGCACAGAAGTAATATAATTTAAGTCTATGCTGCAGTAAGATTATCAGCTATACGCTATATTTACGCAAATGAACCTCAAAGAAAGAAATAACTTAAAAGATTTTGCGAGTAGCAAGGACCAAGAAATTAAATATATTCTCTTAACTTTCTTTTTAAATTGGAAATCTTCATTTATAGAAGACAAAGAATTAAAACTCTCTTGTTCCAGTTCCACATACTTCTGACCAGTTAAACAGAAGCCTCAAATAATCCTCTTAACACATTTAGTTGCTGTTCATTTTTATCAAATGTCTGATCTCGTATACTCAGGTAAAAAAATAAATACTGCCACAGTTTAAGAAGAGAGATGCTTGCTGATTCATGACCCAATCTCTTCTTGCAGCTGCTGCAATGCAAATGAAGACACTAATGCAAGAAAGCCACTTCAGACTTTATCAGATTCTACTCTATACACAAGTACTCTGCTTATAATGCCGCAAGACATACTTATATGTAAATAAGAGACTGAAGTTTGCATGTTGTTGCTACAAATGCCTGTTATTGTAACAAAAAACTGCTGAGGACATATCAAAACTGTAAAAATACGCCTGAAGACTGCACAAAGCTTTTACATTAGATTAGCAGTGTACAATACAAACAAAACTGCAACTGACAAAGTTCCTTTTTTTATTGCTTTACACCTTTTTTGTGAACAAGAAAATGGGTATACTGGGTGCTAAAGGAAAAGCCAACTTACTGCAACAAACAATTTGCAACAGAAAGTATGGTTTCTGTTTAAAGAGTTACAGATCCATGCCCTAGAAGACAAGAAAGCATTTGTATTCACAAACATCACTCAAACGCACTAAAACAGCTCAGGCTACACCATAGGCATGAGTGTCATCATGAAAACTCAAACTTAATTCTCATGGTATTTTTGTTTTGGAGAGTTTTTCCTTTTTTTTTTTTCTTCACCCACTTCATCACATACACAACACACACTACAAGATACTGCCAAAACAAGAGATGACTGATTGTATGGCCAGTTTTTTAAAAACAGTCATAATTCAATAGGTGTCTAAAGCCTTATTAACGCTGATTTACCAAAAAGCATACTGATTACTTGTGTGAGTTGTTGTAGTAACATTTTGGTTTAGTGCAGAATATTCAGCAGGGTTTACACATACAATATAAAGCATTCCCATGAACATCTGCATCAGTACAACCATACCACAGACTAAATAACCATGCTCGCAGAAGTGTAAGCTAAGTGCTACCTGCTAGAAGACTAAAGCCTTTCTACACTTAGTTTTTGTTGGTTTTTTTTTTCCTTCTAGCTGGGTTACCACACCCAATTCTTGTATTCAGTGTTCTTTTTAGGGGGGAAAAAGCACATCTGCTTAGAGGGTTTTGCAGTTTAAACATATGTCTTCCTCAGGTGTTCTAAAAGCACTAAAGACTGTCTAGAAGACAATGGCATTACTATCATTTGCCCATTGCTAGTAATTGTATTTACAAATCAATGAATAAGATATCGACTGGACATAAATTCAAGACACCGAGGCTGAAGGCATTTTCCCCAGGAAAGAAACAGACAAAAAGTCTCTCCTGGTGAAAGATTTAAAAAACAAAAAAGCTATATTTAAACTAAAATTAAGTGGGCATAAGCTGGTACCATGACCAAAAGCAGCATTCCCATTCTGCCGGGCACAGATGCTCATTTCTGCACCACGTTCCCCTCTCTTTTGCTACCATAGCTACTTGTGAAGTGATACAAACAGACATACTGGGGAATGAATCTGGCTGAAAACTAACTCACTCTTGAGGTCAACTTCTGAAGACTGAGCTACCCACTTGGGTTTACCATGAAGCTGACACAGTTACAAATTGGGCATGGGAAGTGAACTCAATGAGTGTTCAGAGACTGCTTTTTCTTGTGGCCAAATCACCCCAAAGTCTTCAAACTACGCTTTAGAGTAAGAATTGCAAATATTCAAAAACCACTGCCCTGACTGGAAATGAAGAGATTCATTACAAGAACCAACAAGGCTTAGACTGAACTTCATGTAGAAATGGATAATCACTCAGTAAATCATACACACATAAGCTGTTTATAAAATAATGGAAGGCAGTTTGCTTCTGAAAGCCAGGTAGCCAGTGGATACCCCTGAGACAGCCCTCGGAAAGCGGACCCAGAGCATGATTATGCCCAGTACGGAATGCCAAAGAATGCAACCTGAGGTTATAGCAAAGCTCACAGACTCTCAGCTGGGAGAGATTATAGACAACTCTTCACCATTAAAGAAGGATGCCCATAACAACAGCATGAAGCTAGAGGACTTGTACTTCACAAACTATGACAGTATCACGCAAGTATCTTTATTTGTGTAAAAGAGGGAATTGTTAACTGGCATCTGAAATAAAATATTAACTGTGGTTCTGTAAGACAGACACGTTACCGCTTTACACAAAGCCAGAGGACTTAAATACATACAAGACTAGCACAACCGAACTCAGTAAAAAGCAGCATGAGAAAACTGAAATCAAGATTTGAGAAAGACTGGAAAAAGCCTCATTTGGATACACTTACCTAGCTAAGAGAATGGCCACCACGGTGGTAATTTTCGGAAAGTGAGTGGACACTATAAAATTATAAAACTTAGACTAAGGCTTACATCTCCAAATCACAAGAACGGGTCCATAGGACTTAGGACACCCTTGTTCATTCCCATTCCTAGACCACCAATGTAGTTCGCTTTAATTAAGTTCCTATTCTAGAAATGTAGATAAAACACACAGTTGTATGCAAAAGGCAACGCCATGGCTACCTCACCCCCTTGACTACTACATTAAGAAATTACAGACCAAAAACTACGTACATTACTTTTGGTTCTCTGATAGATCAATTACAAATGAGGGCTGTAGTAAGCGCTTACAAAGGTTTAATTTAAAGCTAAAACTATGTTTAGGTTCCCCAACCACATCAGAATTTTTGACAGTACTTGCTGCAATACTTTGCCTTAACTGACACATACATGTATTCATTTTTAAATTAACTGGAGATGTCAATAAAGATGCAGATATGATTTATTGCAGCTAATACTCCCCTTCCTACCATGCTTTCTAATCATCACCTTGGTACTGTTCCCCATACTTACACCCATTGCTCATCTACCTGTTATCATCTCCAATCACTCAAATCACTGTCCACAATGTTCCACATGAAGCCAAACAAAACAAAGCAAAACACAGTATAAAAGGAGAATGTAAATAGAGATCCTCTGACTGCAAAAGGAGTCATGAAATTAAGGAGGAAAACTGAAGAAATTAAAACCAGAAAATATTTACAAAGCAACATGACAGCTGGTTAGCCCTTTCAACAAGAATTTAAAAACATTTAAGATAATTATTTCATATATCTATACTGCAACAGCATATAAAAGATCTTAGAACTCTTTCTGCTGAACACCATTGCCATGATTTAACCCCAGCTGACAACTAAGCACCACACAGCTACTTGCTCGCTTGCTCACTCCCCCCACGGCAGGATAGGGGAGAGAATCAGAAGAGTAAAAGTGAGAAAACTCATGGGTTGAGATAAGGACAGTTTAATAGGTAAAGCAAAAGCTGCGCACACAAGCAAAGCAAAGCAAAACAAGGAATTCATTCACTACTTCCCATGGGCAGGCAGGTGTTCAGCCATCTTCAGGAAAGCAGGGCTTCATCATGCGCAATGGTTACTTGGGAAGGCAAAGGTCACCTCTCCAAACATCCTCCCCGCTTCCTTCCTTCTTCCCCCAGCTTTATATGCTGAGCATGATGTCATATAGTATGGAATATCCCTTTGGTCAGTTGGGGTCAGCTGTCCCAGCCGCGACCCCTCCCAGCTTCTTGTGCACCCCCATCCGGCTCACTGGCAGGGCAGCATGAGAAGCAGAAAAGGCCTTGGTTCTGCTGAGCAGTGCTTACACAGCAACAAAAACATCTCTGCATTATCAACACTGTTTTCAGTACAAATCCAAAACACAGCCCCATGCTAGCTACTATGGAGAAGATTAACTCTATCCCAGCCAAAACCAGCACAACTGTACAAATACCAAGACAGTTTTTGTTGGAATATTTCAAGCTTATTACTTTTATTAACCTTAATTCTCATTTCCCCTTTTCTCACCTGTTTCCATCAGTTGCTGCATGGCCCTATCACCCCTCACTGAGGTATGAAAAAGCAACTTCACTCATCTGCTCTGCAACAGCAACCTCCATACCCATTTCTCACTTCTGAGTAAGCCTGCTTTTGTGCTTTCTTCAATGTGTCCATAAAGCCTAGAAGTTGATCATCACGAACATCTGCAAAATTAACATATTATGCACCTTCAAATTCCTACTCAAGACTGTTACCGCTCCAAAATACATAAAGAATTTAATGACCTGTGCTGTTCTCGCACACAGACAGCTACAACAAACCATGCTGGAAGCCACGCCATACCCATGCCCTATACTAAAAAGAGCTGTGCTCCTTCAGAGGAAGAGAATAATCTTTGTGATTGCCCAGCAACTTTGAGATACACGAGATCATATTCCAGGAGCAGCGACATCAAGTGTTACAGCAGGACAAAAAAAGAAATCTCCTAGACTAGGTTTTCAGTAAATGTTTTTGATGATTTGAGGCAAGTCCTGTTAAGCAGAGGACACAAGCAAGAATGCTGTTAGACTTGCCCATATAGTACATGGACTAACTACTTTAAGCTGCGTTTATTAAAAAAAATAAAGGTAAGTAGTAAAGGCTACTACCAAAGGGAACTCCGAATAAACACCACTAAATTATCCACTGACATTCATTAAAGTTGAAAGCCTTCCTTACTTCAGCTTGCAGATAGATATCTGAGTTGCCTCAGGTAGTCTAGGATTTATTTTAAACAGTACTACACAATATAGCTGTGGTGTTTCCACAGTTAGGCTCAGGTTTGAGAATAGACGCTTTTGCAACAGTAAGGCTTTTTAACTGACCCTGTTAGTTACACGCCGGTCCCCTACAGATATGGTCTTCGTGAACTCTGTTCCCGTTACCAGATGCCAAGAAGAAGAAAAAAAATTATAAAAATTTACCTAGAGCAGGCCAGGTGAAACAACAGGCAATGAGAAAGAACTAATAAATCCTATCAGACACAAGCTGCTTTCTGTAGACCTACTTATACACTTCTGCATTAAATTCCACAGTTTACTTATAAAACTAATTATTTTGAACACAGCGTAATATTGAGCTGTAAGAGATTCACACTGCATCTAGTCAAAGACCTCTTGGACGTGAAAACAGGGTCTAGAGGTACACACATTACATTCAGTGAGGCTCCACATGTCAACTCCTGCTCTTTATCATCTAAGCTAGACTTGGCTTTGGCTCTGTTCACAGTATTTCCCAGCATCCATACTATCTTATAGAATGAAAAAAAATTAACATCTCAGCTCATTATGCAGCTAACGTTTCATAAAGTAATACTAAAATAAGGTCAGAAGGCTGAAGCAAGGACAAGGCAGTATGTATTATCAGTAACTGAAAAAAGTAACTCTGGTTTTTTTAAGCAATCTCAGCAGGCACCTTCACAAGTCTTAGCTATGTACACAGCACAAAACCATATAAATGACAAAACCTTGAAACACTTTACCCAGAGATAGTTCTTCTGTAGGATACTTTCTACTTCTGTAGGATTGCCCTGAGTGGCCTACTAAATTAGAAATTATTAAAAAGCAACACAAAGAGGTCTAAGGTAAAGTGTTTCCAAAAAAGCTAGCTTCCAAACTAAGCAGGCATAAGTACATTTCAGGAACAGACATGTGCATCACTAGCAAATCGCAGGAAGAACCTCTCCTTAACTGACAGCAGCAGGCCAATTTTTAAACGGGATTGAAAAAAAACCCACAAAAGGTGTTCCTAAAATTGATGTCAAAACATTACTTGAAACACTAATTTCTATCATCTCAATTTAAAAATAATTAGGTCTTCATAGTGTGACAAAAGCAACTACAGACATGAGTTTTTCATAGCAAAGAAATCTCCCAGGGATAACTTTCAGGAACAGAACCTATAACAAACTCATAAATGCCCCTACAAGGCAGGAGCAGTACTGAGAGTCTATTCTTTCAAAATATGTCTATATAATACTATAAGAAAAACAAAGAAGTTTGGCTTACAGAAGGCTTACAGAACACTGGGAAAATTAAAGAAAAAACTGCAGCAAGAGAGACAAAGAAAAGACAAAGGTACTGAATTTTATCCAAAGAGCAATGACATAAATCTTGAGAAAAGAACTATTTTCACAACAGGATATAAGCATCTGCAACATGCTTGTTACAGTACCTAGGACATGGACATTCAATCCTGACTAGAACCTTGAGGAGGAACCGCAGTATATACTCCAGCATATTGGAAAGCAGTATTGCTTATGCAGTCCTACACAGGCAACATGATCAATCCCTCAGGATTAAAACACACCCTCTACCAAAAGCAGTGAAAGATGAAAAGGAATTAAAGTGGTCTGGCGAAGATGTCACTGGCACTTCATGACTTTCCCAGGTGAGATTCTATCCACCTCAGTAGACTGAAAATCATGGTATCACCTGTGCTTCAACAGATTCCTAATTCAGGTGGATTCTCAGAAGCAGCAGCTGCACTCACTCATCAACTCTTGTTCTTTCCATAGGGTGACAAATTCCCAAGCACCTATTCAGAATATTCTCTTTTATTCTTAGTACTTACTGTTCACCGACAAGTAGCCTTAAGAATAACTTTCCATCTTAAAATTGATACAAAATCCATGAAAAAATTGCACTGAGGAGGTAAGTTGGTCTGCTGCACACCCTAAAAAACTGCCTAAAAGTTACGTGAAGGTCTGTAAAGCCATAAAGTCAAAAACCAACACCCGTAAAGGTAGGAGCAGGATCAGAACATTCAAACCCTAACTTCTCTGTCAAGAGAAAATGAGAAAATGCTGTTATGGTATTTATCGTGTACACTGATTTGTGGACAATAAATACCACAATCAACTCCCTTAAAACAACCAAATATCAGAGTTCAACTCATGAATATGGAATCAAGCTACATAGAAAGTGGTAAAATACAGAAATAAGTTTTGATACCAAAAACAGCTGCTGATGATGTGAGACAGTATTTCAAGTAGTAATTAATAATGCACTCAATGCTTACCCATCTCTTCCCTTACTGACAATTTTAACTTCGAAATAGTATATGCCACAGGCTGCAGGTATTGGATGCGTAGCTCGAACAGAAGCAGCATCTTTTGGAGTTTTTCCATGACCTGAAAAACAATGGCATTCAAAACACAACAAAAACCATATTTTAGATAATTGCAGAAGATGATTCAAAGGTATACATACCAACTACTCCAAACAGAAGGGTTATGTAATGAGCAAACAATATAAAATATTCTTATCAGCCTCACTTTTATGCTAGAGTATTTTCTTCCAACATTAAGCTTTCATTGTAGGCATCTGCAATGCAACTACGCATGCTATGAGAAATACGAAAAGGTTCTACAATTACTTGAAGGGCAACTAGAAAAAAGTTTCACCGCAGTAACATATTGACAAAAGCCCACCTGGGTTTGAAAGAACTGTATGATTTCTCAAATGCACAAGGCTTACCCATTTTTACAGACTGAAATGTGATACAACAGTTTAACGCTTAGTGCTTCTGAATCTTGAAGTTTTTTAAGATATTTTAGTGTCCTTCAAAATAAACATCAGTCATTATATAGAAAGTACAATTCATAATTCATCTCCGTGATCTGGATGTTATTTCAGGACAGCATTAAGTATTACAGCCTGCAACTGTGCTAGTGCAGCTCCCATTCCTTTTTCTTATAAGGCTCACTATGTATCAGCTCTGCCACAAGAAGAACACCCAATGCCACCTCTTGTCTACTTAGGGATTTTCAACCTAAACTGGAGAGCCACTTGCACTACGCTGAGACTAACTCTTCTGAATGCATCACCCTCTTCACAGTACTTTGCTCCAAAGGCAACCTGGAAGCAGGCTTCTGGCCAGATGATTTGTTTTAGCAGCAACCTGTTCAAGCAAGCTTGGTCTCTCCCAGGCACAACAAAATCCCTCAATTATTGCGTGAAAGTCACGCGCGGGGTCACAGGATGTAGTTTAAAAAAACAGAAGAGCAAGGTGGACAGTATATTGGATCCTGACAAGAGGTATTTCAGTAAGATGGCAACCCAGAACAGATTGTCCTTGCCACAGGAATAATTCACACAAATCCCGTGCCCACTCTCTGTGTGGATCTGAGGCATGATGAAAAGAGATGACTGTTTTGAGCGTGCTGTACAAATCACTTGGGCTGCAGCACTCCTGCTGTCATCTCCAGTCCAGACAGGGAGGCCTACTGCACCTGCATAGCAATTGATCTGCTTATGCCAAAATAAAAAAGTTACACTCCTTCCAGTGACATTAGCACTGGAATTATTGCTCAGGCACAGATTAATCATGTCTCACACGCAGCAAGTCAGGTCATACAGCAAGGAAGAAACTGCAGGAAAACTACAGCATAGCCAGCCAGAAAGATCAGGCACAGCTGACCAACGCTACTGAACCTCTATCCACAGAGCCCTCTAGTGTAAATGAGGATAAAACAATAAAACGCTTATCTGCCTGTAGAGCTAGCACCAACCATCTCTTCCCAAATGGCATACGCTCAGTCATGGAGAACTCTCAGTTTCACCACGGCCACGTTTGCCTCCAAAACTTTGCTGGCACGGCATGAATTCTTTGTTCACTGAGATTAGATTTAACCTACAAAGTCTTTCTGATGTAACTAGTTCATCTCAGTGTGTTACTACCTTAAAGCAACTAGCAAACTATCTTGCTTTTCTGGGTGCAAATGCATTGCTCACTTCAATATGCCATTACTAAACATTTTATATATAGATCCTTCAATCACCTCACAGGTTTTACAATATTAAGCTTATTACCTACCTTCTAGATGTTGTTTTCAGGAGCATCATATGAGGAAAAAACAGTAATTTACTCCTCCATACACAAGACAGCAGACATGTTTTATTGTTCACCACTTTTAAGTTATTTCGTCAGGCTGTGTCAACCAAGGTAATAACCAGGTACATAACCTTAGAGCTTCCATAGGTTTGCTTGGTTTTCAAGTGCTGGTACCTCACTATGTAGCTACTATAAATGGGATTATCATTCCTAAGTACGCAGAAATCCCTCAGCTAAAAGGTGCCCAAAACTTTACGGGCAGAACATTAAAATCCTGAGAGATGCCTTAAATTCAGATAGCTCTGATTAAATGATGTATTACTTGGGCAGGGGTGGGAAGGGGGACAACGGGAAGGAAAGACACTTTCTTTTTAAATGTCCTTAGGTTTTTACTTTAAAATAGACTGCAAAGAAGTTCCCTTGGTTACTCTATGCACTTGACAATCTGTGTAGTTTCAGTCTGAGTCAGTCTCCTTATTTGGGCAAGTCTTCCACATAGAAGACTAAACTAGTAGGAACTAGCCAAATATTATTGAAAATGTACATCTATTACCCAGCAGACTTTGTTTTGTGAAATCACAGCCTAAGCGTTTGGAAACAAGACCAATTTAAGGTATTCTTAGCACCTCTTCCTGCAACCAGTCCCCTTCTCCCACCACCTCCCCAATCCAGGCAGCTATTGACATACCATGAACCAGACTGATGAACTGATCGGACTTTAAGAAACCCACCAGATTTTTTTAAGCAGCAGATCAGTTCTCCGACCCAGTTCACAACACAGCCACACACAGCTGTCACACTGCAAATAAGAGGTCGACACAGGGGCAGAAGTAACAGGATACCTTACCAGTATTGCCAAACAGTTCATGTGGTGAAGCAACATGCTTGGGGAAGTCAGTGCCCAAAACTACTTTCATCCAATTAAAACAAAAGACACCCTGAATTTAGAACTGTTTTCCTTTTAATATAATCTCCTGTGAATCCCATTTTATTACTTGCTGCTTTTACTTGTACCTACATACAGTTATTATTTCTAACAGCAAATTTGACAGCACCAAGCAGGTAATTACCTTCAAATATTCCAAATACCTCCCCATTGTCTCAACGTGCTAGTCCAGACCTTCAGTACTACCAAGCTACGCTGGATCATGTGAGGACTCAAGAGATACTAGTTATAAGCCAGCTTTCAAACAAGAAGGAGGCTCTTCACAGAGCAGGTAGCTGAACTGCAAAATTTCTTACCAAAGGGTATTTCATAGATGCTAGTGTTTAAGTAGACCCTGGGCCACCTTCTAGAACAGAAATAAACTAAAAATACACTTTCAGCTCAGGATGCCCTTCAGCTTAAAATGGCTAGCAACTGAAACGGGAAAACACAGATACACCAGATATACCCAGCATGGTTTTGGATTTTTCCATAGGCACTCACTTATGGCCACTGTCACTGATGGGACATGGAGCGGAGTGGCCCAATAGCTTGACATTATGTACTGCTGCCACGTTCTTTGGTAACCTGAATCCCCACTTCCTTGCCTGCGAATAAAAAGGAACTTTGACATCTAACTCTTCTGGATTGGAGGTTCCAAATGCCTGAAGATCGCATGAACACTGCCCTGTGTTCCCTAAAACAGACCTCTTTCAGAGTCGCAAGTTATAGCTGAAGTATTTAAAACAATACTTAAGTGTGTATTATTTAACACTAAAATTTAACCATTTTCAGCATTAAAAAGAGAATTCTGCAAACAGACACATTGGGGCAGAGAAGGGAAAAGAGCTGTACAAAGCTTGAACTTTACACCATAAACCAGATCATAGGTAAGTTCCATTACCAGAACTGTTTTCGATTGGGCTTTTAATGAAAGTGTTTAACAACCATACTTAAGGAGTAAAACTTTATTTTTTAAGCATTCACACTGATGATTTTTACTAAAAGTAGTATCATTGGTCCTTTAGCAAAATTAAATTGAAATCAATCTAAATTTAAACTCCATCTACTTGAAAAAAGCCAATTCAGATAAAACCATATTTGGAGAAGCCATTTCAGCTTTCAAAAACATAACCTTTGAACTTAAAGTGTGTAATGCATACGCATCAAATAGTGCAAAAGAAGTCTGTGGGACTGTCTACCTAGACAAAAGTAAGCCGTTTTATACAGTTTAAATCCTTACATGAAGTTTACATAAGCTGAACTGCAGTCATTTCCAACAGGTGGTTCAATGACATGCTCACACTGCCAAAAATAATCAAGACCTAATCTTCTGTTGAATTCATTAGGAAAGTTTCACTGAGACAAGAAAAAAAAAAAAAAAGACATGCGCAAATTTCTGATTTTACTTCAACTTTTTCCCCAGTTTAAAAAAGCAAGACATCTCAGAGCTACAAAGGTGTCCAAAACAGGCATACTGTACTGTATTGAATGTACTTCAAGTGTTTTCTACCAGAAAAACTGGCACCATCCTTCTATCACTGAATGACAACATAGAACTATTACTATAGAATCCTCTTCTGTTTGTTATAGAAATTGGGATGCATAGTTTGCACTGAAAAATAAAATTGTTTTTGTTTTTTTTTTTTTTTTTTAGTTTGGCACTAGAGAGAGTTCAAAGGCAACTGCATTGTAAATAAATGCCTGGCTAAGATTTCCGGGCCTGCAATACATTAGAAAAGTTCACGCCATGGCAGCTTACTCAAAATTGCATAACTTTCCTCAGCTTTTTTTGGACAATCGTCACAAGACCAACTTAAGTGAAGTTACTATAGGACTTTCCATAATTTTAGCACTAGGGATTTAGTCTGTTTACCTAATTCTGTATATAGTTTCTTTCACGTTTACAATCTGCCTTGAATCTGTATTTTTATCTCCTTATACTACATTGCATAGGTCATTATCTGCTGGAAACCAAACTTGTCCATCTAGTGGAACATTCATATTACATACAGCATTTATGACACCCCTGTTTTTCAACAGATCCATGTGTTAATTCTGAATATTCTACAAATATGTAGGAAGATTTTTAAAGATGTCTTACCCTAATAGCTACATATTTTGTGCGGTAACTGCTTTACATGCAGCATACACTTGCCTGAACCCTTATGCTTTCTTTATCACTTACCTACAGCTCAGAGCTGTTAATATTGCAGTGAAGTGAAAAATGACGTTTTTTCCAATACTGTTTTTCATGTCTCACTTAGATATACCATCAACAACAGTCACTAGGACAGCATTAGCTTTCTATCAGCTTGCACAGCTAACTGGCAACAACACAGAAATGTACGTTTGTCCATCTAAAAAATACCCTTGGGTATAGCCTTTAATATATTAGAGTATCGGTGATGCCAACATATTTGTATTTCATATCCAGATTTTGACAAAGCTTCCTAACCAAGGGTCAGAATTTGTAGAAGTATAACAGAATAGCTCACTGGGGAAAGGAATAAGCCTGTTCTGGTAAACAACATGGCAGTCAATGCATCTTCCCTTCAACCACCTCCCCATGTATGCCTTCCTTTTCTAAGTAACACTGATTCTGAGAGAGGATACAAAAGAGCACTGACCCCCGGGTTTTGTTAACCCCCCCAAAATTTAAAGAGCTGTCATCCTGATGCTAGACTGTACTCCTTTAAACCTCCACCGTTGATCAATGCCTGGTTTTGTGGCAGTTTTGATTTTTAAGCACTCTCTAGGGTGCTGGCAAAAAGCTTCAGGTCCAGAAACGCAGTACAGAAAGCATCGCAGCTGCAATGGGTAGAAAGAGACATCTACTGCAGCTCATGTTTCCATACAAGTTGTCCACTGGTATGCAAAAAAATGAAAGGAATCTTTGAAATTACATAGAGGACCATCATTCCTCTCACAAACCAAGTAAACAAAAATAGCACTGCTCACAATACATCAGCACATTAAAATTATGAAGCTGGTTATACGAAAAAGTAACTTCGATTTTGCTCTGGTTGTTCCCCCCACCATTTTTTCCAGAGGTAAGTATCCCCAGCACATCCAGGGTCGAAGGAAAGCACTGATGTTACTGCTTTCTGCCTCCTATCGGTCACAGACAGGAGGAAATTACTCCAGAAAACAGTTCTACAAACAGAAATCTACAGTGGCAGCAGAGAAAGCTTAAGTATACAAGGTACCTATACTACAGTAACAGAAAATAGTAAGAATTGCTTTTGATTACTTGTTTCTGTGAATAGATCCGTTTTCTCTCCTTTCCCTATTTTGGGGATCTTCGTCCATGCTCAATGTGCGATACAAATTTTCTTTCACCAGAAACATCTACCATTCTTTCACGACTATCTGGATAACTGCAGAAGCACTGACAGTGCCAATATTCCACAAGAAGATACTTTGAATGCTTTCTTTTGAGACTCCTATTTGCAGCTGATATGTAGAAACAACTTTTGACAGTGCTAAGCACATTCTTACTTGCTATCTTCCCTTATTTTCCTCACTGAACCTCCTCATTTTCTTCCCTGAAGGATCTAGGAGGGAGAAAAAGCAGATGTTTTAGTCTTTTTTTTTTTTGCCCCTCCAGATCTCAGGCAGGAATGCCCTGATAGCACTCATTGCTTGGCCCAGTTAGCAACTGCAGGTGCCAGACAGGAAACATACACATGGGGCTGCCCTAGGAGCCACCTTCCTGAAATCACCAGCAAGAAAAGATGGGCCAGTTAAGAGGCCATTCACTCCCATTAGCAGTTAGGAGAAAGAAGGGTATACATGTTATATCGGCACCTGTCCTTTTCACAGTCCTCTGGGCTCACCTAGGAGCTCTTCAACCTTCATCACTCACTATTACTTACGAGCTAAAGTAAAGGTATTTTATTATTATAACCTACTCACTGTGCTTTATGACTTCTGGTAAAGTATCCACAGCATTTCCTACGATACCTATACTTCAGAAACATGCTGAGCCTCTTGTAATTTCTTTGAGGTAATGCATTTCTTTTTTTAATGCTAAGACAAAGGAGAGAAGCAAGGAAAACCAAGGATAGCACAGAGAAAGTTTGAAAATATACTTCTACAATTACACTCACAGAGCAGGGAGGTTCCATCTCTAAATTCTACTTCACAAGCAAAAAGAGTTGGTCAAAGCAAAACACACCAGCAGAAGGACCTAATGGCCATAAGGCTATGATCATCTTATAAGGGAAAAAAAACCACTCAAACCAACCCGCCACCACTAAGCACTAGAAAATACAAAACACTTCTAAAAATACAAGGTCATAAAACACTGAACAAAAGCCAGGAAATTCAGAGTTGAGTATTAAATAACATGTCCTTAAATCACTCAGTGCCTCCCAGAAACCTGCTCTACAGTCATCATCCTCCTTTATTATCTTTGTATGGTGCATTAAACTTACCATTTTTAACAGACTATTTTGTATTTAATAATAAAGCCTCTCTATTAAAAAAAGCCTCCAAGAGTACATTTAATCCTTTCATGGCAGCCAAATCCTGCCATGTGTTTGTGTTGCCTTTTTCCTTCTCCGATTAAACAGTAACATGTTTATCGAGATTTCACTTGAATTTCTCCACTGTAAACTCTGAGAAAGGGTAATTGCAAGGTTGGGTTTTTCCCCTCCCATTACGTTCATCTGACTACAGACTGACAAAAGATCCAGCTGTTCACAGCCAACTCAGAAGTGCTTTTGAATCCACAACACTTCGACTTTAGGACTTGGGCCTAGAACACCAGATGTGTCTGTGTTTTCAGGTCAGAGCGTAAACTTATGTTTCCAGGTTTTATGACATTTCATAACGATCAACACAAGTTTTTTCTTCTGTATCCTCTTCCTGATTTATACAAACTCATACCCCGATTTTCACCTTTTCCTTGAAAACCGGTGACTTTAACTATGAAACGGCTAGGCAGAAAGTTATAAAGTCACCTTTTATTAACGTAAGTCCTATTGTCACTGCTTCCCCCAAATCACCCTTTAGTCTGTACAATAGTTAGGCAAGACTATTGCCAGTGACTTTAATGTCATTTTTCATAGTTTAAAAATAAACCGTGTTTTTCTGTTTTCCCCTCCCGTCATTTCCGTGTTTAATAGCTTAACGCTTGCTGCTTTTAACGCCATTTAACCCTTGCTCTTCTCGAGAGAAAAAAAAAAGCAGCCACTTCTTTCCTCGCTCATTACCATAAACAGGACACGTCACGCCGATTCTCCTTTATTCTCCTGCCTCGGACTCAAACCTTCTGGTGATACCTGAGCCCTCGGAGGAGGTCTCCGAGTTTACATAATGCCCACTCCAGAAGCACACGGCGGCGGGGGCGGCCCCTTGCCCCCCCTCCCCCGCCCCGCACCGTGACTGAACCGGGAGGGGGAGGGGGAAGGAGAAAATAAAGCCGAAATACAGAAAACTAGACACTTCCCTCCAGGCTGAGGGCAATGTGGGGGATCAGGAAAGGTAGAAGGAAAAGAAAGAAAGAGGAGCGTGTGTTATTTCCTGTTATTGTTACTCCTGCGCCCACCGCCGGGCGGGGAGAGGGGGGGGGTCGGGCCGCCGCTCCCCGCCGTGCAGCCCCCGGCCCAAGGGGGCCCCACCGGGACGGGGTAGGGGTCGCGGCGGCCTGGGCCGGCCCTCACCTTTGTAGTGTACCCGCAGGTTGTTCTGGGAGAGGCCGATGTAACTGAATTTGTCCTTCGGGCTCCAGGAGCGGGGCAACGGCGTCTCCTGCTCGTCCACGGCCGGGTACAGCCTCTTCAGGCGCCGCTTCAGTTCCTTCTCTTGCTCGTTCAGGGCCGGGTCGCCGTGCGGGAACGGCGCCGGGGCGCTGGTGCCACCGCCGCCGCCGGTATTGCTGCTCCCCGCCGGCAGGCCCAGCGCCGCGCCGGTACCGCCGCCCGCCGTCGCCGCGGGCCCGCTGCCGCCGGCGGCGGGTGGCGGCGGCGCAGCGGTGGCCGGCGGCGGCGGCGGGTGGAGCAAGAGCGCGGCGGCCGGCGCGGGGCCCGGGCTGGCGGCGGCAGCGGAGGGGACCCCCGGCGCCGGCGGGGGAGCGGCGGCCGCCAAGGGGAGCTGCGGCGGTGGCGGCTGTTGTTGCTGTTGCCCGGACATCCCGGCTCCGGCCTCGGCCTCCTCCTCCTCCTCCGCCGCCGCCGCCGCCACCACCACCACCTCCTCCTCCTCCTCCTCCTCCTCCTCCTCCTCCCGCGGTCGCGACTGTCACCGGACGGGCCCGGGGCGGAGCGACGGGCAGGCCCGGGCGCTGCGGAGCGAGGCGGCCGCCGGCGGGTCTGGCCGGCGGGTCACCCCCAACCTGAGCGTCTCGGAAGGGGGCGGGGTGGAGGTTTGGGGGGGAGGGGGGCGGCGGCGATGACGGCGGCGGCGGCGCGGGGGGCGGCGGGGCCGCGCCGGGCGGAGGGAGGGAGCGAGCGAGCGAGCGAGGCGCGGAGAGCGGCGGCGCCGGGCGGAAGCGAGGCGGGCGGAGAGCGCGCGCCAGGCGCCGCGGCAGGGCTGACTCGCGTCCCCCCACCCTCCTCCCGTCTCGCTCGCGCGCGCGCGCGCGCTCTGTCCGGCTCCGGGCGCGAGGCGCCTCCGTGCGTCTCCCAGTCAGCTGAGCCCAAGGCCGCCCCTTCTTTCTCCTCCCCTTCCTCCTCCCTCCCGCGCTCGCGACGGCGGGGAGAAGGGGCGGGGCCTCCGCCCCTCGGCAGGCGCGAGGACGGGCGCTTGGGGCGCGCCGAGGCGCGAGGGCGGTGGAGCAACGCTGAGGGGAAGTGAAGGGAGGGAGGTGGCGATCTGTGCTGCCATCGGTGATGGCGGGCGGAGAAAATGGATGGCGACAGGCCGGTGTCGCGGCTGGGGTGGCTGTGAGGCCGGCTCCTGTCAGGCCCCGGCCCGCACTGGGGTAAGGGGGAGGTGACCCCGGGAGCGGCCTGCGGGAGGGGGGAGAGCTTGGGGATGCCTCGGCTGAGGAGGGCAGAGGGAGCAGAGTGGTGTTGCTGGGGGACGGTGTGGTTTTGGTTTTTTTTCTCCTCCTTTGGTTTGTGCTTGGAGGGGTATTTTGGCCTGTACTTAATGTCATGGATTAATAAGCAGTCGCCTGCACTGATACTTTCACAGGGCAGCAGCGAAAGAGAAGCGTCTACAGGCAGGCAAGTGTGACTTTGAAAACATCAGAAGAGGGAGGGGGATTTTTCAGGTAGGTCTAGAACCTGAAATGTTAGGCGCATCCCAAGCCACTTCCAGCTGCCAATGTGCTGGAGAACGAGTATGGAAGCAGGAAATAGAGGCAGCTAATTATGCTTCACCTGTGCAAAATGGCTGGTGAGGTAATGCAGGTGTGACACTCACAAAGGCTTGTGAGAAGCTAAACATTTCTCTCCTATAGTCACCAAAATATCCTGTCACATGAGACCTCTCAGTGATGTCTGGTAGCATCTACGGCTGGACGAAATGCAGTTATCTAAAAATACCCTATGAAGAGGAGCTGCAAACTACACAAGAGTAGAAATGCCTAGGATGGGCATCAAAACTCGTGCTGAATCATGTCTGAGGGTCAACTGCCCTGGCACTGCTACACTATCTCTACAAATCAGAATCACAGAATGGTTTGGGTTGGAAGGGACCTTTAGAGGTCTTCCAGTCCAACCCCCCTGCAGTGAGCAGGGACATCTTCAACTAGATCAGGTTGCTCAGAGCCCCATCCAACCTGGCCTTGAATTTTCCAGGGATGGGGCCTCCACGACCTCTCTGGGCAACCTGTTCCAGGGTTTCACCACCTTCATTGTAAAAAATGTTTTGCTTCTATTCAGTCCAAATCTACCCTCCTTCAGTTTAAAAGTGTTACCCCTTGTCCTATCACAACAGGCCTTGCTAAAGAGACTGCCCCCATCCTTCCTATATTCTCCCTTTAAGTACTGGAAGGCCATATTAAGGTCTCCCTGCAGCCTTCTCTTCTCCAGGTGAACAACCCCAACTCTCTCAGCCTGTCCTCGTAGGAGAGGTGCTCCAGCCCTCAGATCGTTTTGTGGCCCTTCTCTGGACCCGCTCCAACAGGTCCATGTTCTTCTTGTGCTGAGGGTTCCAGAGCTGGACACAGCGCTCCAGGTGGGGTCTCACCAGAGCAGAGGGGCAGAATCACCTCCCTTGACCTGCTGGCCACGCTGCTTTTGATGCAGCCTAGGATACGGATGGCCTTCTGGGCTGCAAGTGCACATTGCCGGCTCATGCCCAGCTTTTCATCTACCAGTACCCCCAAGTCCTTCTCCACAGGGCTGTTCTCAATCCCTTCATCCCCCAGCCTGTATCGATATTGGGAGTTGCCCTGACCCAGGTGCAGGACCTTGCACTTGGAACTAACTCTAGATCAAACTAGATCTAAGTTTGCTTTCTGATATCTAGAGGTTGTTGTAAACCGTGAAGCTTAGTAGTGTAGAATTAAAATTAAAAAAAAATACAGTATTTAGGTAACAAACTTTGGGGGGTATACTTGTTATGTTTGTAAGTATAGATGTGTCTTAACTAATTTTTGAAGTTAAATACATTTTTTGCCATAGCTACTTCCTGACTTGTGGCTCACTTAACATTTGTGCAAAACTGTTTCATGTGACCCATTTTGAGATGGCCACCATCAAATTCCTGTTTCTTGTACAATACAACAGGAGAGCAGGTGTTCCTGTGCTTAATTCTTGACATTATTCCCTACCCTGATTGCTTTTATCTTGCCATTACCACATTCCTGGGATAAATAATCTAAATCTATCAAAATATTGGTTTTCATAAAAGCCTTTCCCCTCAAACATGCCTGCAGACAGACTCATCCACGTTTTTTGAGGTAGTAGGATATACTCTAGACTATGCCAGAGGAGAAAAAAAATTCCTTTATGTAGAGGTGTTCTAATACTCGGCGTTAACCAATACGTTATTTATTCCTCCTGTGTTCTATTAGCTTATTTGTTTTCTGACTACAGCTTTGTGAGGATTAGAGTACACAGATATATACATAAACGCCCAGTTTCTGCTTTCCAGTTGACACAAATGAATTGGAACTTGTCAGGTGTAGAAGATGTACTCATGTTCCTCTCTAATGTGTCATTTTGCATTTTCAATATTGAACTTAATTCACCATTACATGATCCATTCTATTTCCTTAGGACTTCCTCATCATCGTGGCCCCATCTTGTCTTGCTTAACTGAAATAATTGTGACAGCTGCAAATTTTACTGTCTCACAATACAGTCTACTTTCTGGATCAGTGGTAAATACAGCAACAATATGAGACTTACTACAGAGCCCTGAAGTAGGCCATCATTAACCTTCTGCCATCACAGAAACTCACTGCTGAATTCTGTTCTTTGCTTTCCATCTCCAGTTTTTGATCCGTGATAGTACTTTTCTTCTTGCCCAGTGATTACTGAGCTGCTTGAGTCGTCTCTCTGGCTTAGGGATTTAATCAAAGGCCTTTTGAAACACTGTAAAACGTCAACTAGTCTACCAAAATCTCTGGTTTTCAGGTGGGGTGTTTATTGACACTTTCAAATAATTTCAGTAGATGGATCAGTCAGTAATTATTTTGCTTTGCAGAAAAGCCTAGTTAGGCCCAATTTCATATGCAGAGATTTCCTTCAGTATGCTTGTTTTTTATTTATGTTTACTTTTAGTGACCATTTCAACCAGAGAAAATGCAATCCAAGCATTCCAGCAACTGAGGGTGTGTGTTTGGCCTCCTGTTGGACATATCAGCAGGGTTTGATGTGAGCGCAGGTGGTCAGTTCCATCCGTGGCTGCAGGCTCTGGGTCCTCCAGGCAGATGTGGTGCATGGGCATCAGCTCACTGTCAGTACACCTGTCGGCCCTCCTCAAGGAACCCAGAGCGAGAGGAGAGGGAAGAGCAGCCCCCGACTGGCACCCTCCAGGCATCATCACGAAGAATAAAGCTCTCCTGATGGCACAAGCACATCCTCTTCTCACAGTGGAGCGTTCTGCATGGCCTTGAACATTGCTGAGGTTAATTTACCTCCTGGATCCTGCATTGGCTGCTCTCTGTGTTTTCATTAAGAGCGGGTAAGTGGGCTGCGGCCATCTGTGCCAGTGATGCCGATAGTGTTCTGGCTGTCATCACGAAACAGAGACAGGATTCTCCTTGGGAGTCTATTTATCTCTGCCTGTCCTTTGTCCCCCCTGTAGGACTGAGCCCCCTAGATACGCATGAATTTAGTACACGTGCTACATCTGCCAGCCTGACAAATTTCCAGCTGCTTTCTCTCTGAAATCTAGTATCTCCCATTTGTAGTGATGGTAACTTTGCTGTTCTTTGTTTAGTATTTCTCCTGGTTAAGTTTTTCCAAAGCATAGTTTCTTTGTAACTGTTTTGGAATTAAATTTCCCTGCTTCAAGAAGCTGCTTGGAAATCAGCAGTGTGTTATTTATTTTTGTACTGACTGTGCTGAATCACTGGTTCTAATAAAAAAAGAAAACCGCTAAGAAGTAGGCTATGATATTTTAACAGTGTTAAGGATAGATCTCTTCAAACTACCTGGAGAATTTTTTTTGCTGGGCCCTTTGCTATTTGGGCTATTTTTTTTCCTGCTAATTTAATTGCTCATATATAGGATAGGCTTGATGAGCTGACAAATGAAAGACTTGCCAAAATGAATCACATATGAATTATAGGTCATCATCAGCTGTTAACTTGGTTGAATCAAATGGTAATCAAGTTGCAATTTGCAGTATTACTATATCGCTGCTCACATGTAACACGGTGCTTCTGCTTTTATAGAACTGAGCACTCCGCTAATACAAATAATTTTGTTATATGAGTCAGCTCTACCTGTGCCTATCTTAGACCACAGATGATTAGAAATCTCTCATTTGCCAGTGCTTCAGATGTGGTATTTTTATATATATACACACACATATATATATAAGTATAAAAAAATCTATAGGGAGAGATATATATATCTGTTTAGTTTTTGTACTTGAACGCCAGCATGTATATGCAGTGGGAGCAGTCTTGTTCTCTGTATTCTGTTCTTACCTTTCTGGTATGTATATGGGCACTGTGGTCTATGGGGACCTCAAGTTTTATAGAAGTATGATGCACTCTTTGTACAAAATCTCACTAAATTTAATCTCCATAGTCCATTTTTTAAAATTTCTTTGCATTTTGTTAGTGAGTTTAAAGTTTATTCATAGTTCATGCTTTTCTTCCAAAGTTATTATTCACAGCTCTCTACCATATCCTCTTTCCACACTGAAGAACAACATTTTTTTTATCATTTTCTGGTGCGTGGTGGTGGGGGTCCCCAGTATTAAAAGGCAGTTTAAGGACAACTGAAAATCTGTTCATTGGGAGAGATCATACACAGAAGTTATAGTCTCTGCTGTCTGGGCTACCATACAAGCATCATATTCTAACTAAAATGTCAAAATCGGCACAGAAATAAAATGCCCTCCAAGCTGAATAGAATGTGTTTCGTTCACAAGACAAATTTATGTGGTGGCAGGGTAGAAAATACAATGAGACACACTGGTTTATTCCTTTTGTGAAAACAGATATCAACCCATAACACTATTAGAGAAGTGATTCTCGGATAAGCGGGTCAAGATCCATTTCTGGATGTATTTCTGGAGTCATGTATTTCTGCTGAGGGTGGAAGAAAGTTGGCATGAATTAAATGTTGAAATGTAAAAAAAAAAACAAAGGAAGACTGACTACTGAAAAAAATCTCAGTGGCCAGAATTTCTACAGTAAATTAGTTTGTTTGGCCAGCCAAAATCCCTTCATGGTATGTAACCAAGCAAAAGTGAGACTGAAGGACAGGAGAAGGAGAAATGAAAGACAAAAAGAGCTAATCATCCAGCCTCCTTGGACTAACGGGCTGAAGTGCTTGGCACTTCTTTTCCCCTTGCCCTGGCTGGGCACATCGGCAGCCTGACTTGCAAGCGCAGCTGGACGAGTTCCAGTGCCCTTTTAACTAACGAGGGGCAGGTGGGTCAGGGAACCGCTGAGTTTGGAAAGTACTGTGTGGCCCGGCACAGTAGCACATCCTCTGTCTGCTGTTTAGGGTGGAAATGTAAAAGTTACATGCTTTCAGTAAACATTTTAAAGTTTCCCTGGCAAACCAGGCGGTGTTTTGTTTCCAGCCTGTGCATTGGTAGGGTGCCCATTACCATAGATGAGCAAGCTCAAAGACTGCAGGCTTTCAGAAACACATGGGATGTGTCAAGCTGACCCACTTCTTGAAAGCCAGGCTAGGCCTTTGTGAAATGTCCTGTACTTGTTAGATGTTAGGATGTCAAGAATGTTTAAGTCTCCACTGACGGGATAATTATTGTTATGGTGTTTATAGAGGTGGGAGGGCCCTAAGGGAAAGGAGGCCAAAAAGGAGAATCAGGAAGTGAGATGAGTAAGGCTCCAGGAATTGCGCACAGATGGAGTTTTGTCGTGCTTTTTTCTTTAGCTCACTTGGCACTTCAGTAAAATAGACGTTTACATATGAGAAGCTATTTCTTCTTTCTCTGCATCTCTCACACCTACAAATTCAAATGTTCCACATGCTAATCTTAGTGGCAGAAGTAGATTTGAAATGGGCTTTAGGAATGTGAAACTGTCAGGTGAAAACACAAAATTTTAATAATTTTTAGTTGTTGTAGCTGCTCCCAGTCCTACTGCCAATCTGTAGTTTGTCTCTTTCAAATCTGTTCCGGGGAAACAAGTTAGCATGAAATCCTGAATAGCTGCTGAAATCTGAAATCCTGAAAATCTGCTGCTCTTGCTAAATAGTAGTATTTTACTGTACAGGACTGATCATTCTGTTATGATTTATGGAATGTATTAAATATACCAGAAGCCTGTAGGATGTACAGACGGTTGCCTCCCTTTATTTTAAGAGCACAAAAACATGCATCTACAAAGCACATTGTCTGGCAAAATGCAAACAATTTTTCTAACTTTGTTCAGTCATAGTAACCTTGGAGAATACTTGCATGAGAGAGCAATTAAAATATTTCAAACAAGGTCATGATTTTTCAGGTGATTGTTTTTAAGATTAACTTGCCATTATATATGCTGTCATGATTGCAGTGTATATGCTCAGAAGCTTGGAGGAAGAGTAGCTTCCTGCTCTAGTACATATTATTATGATGATGATCAGCAATTACTGTTGTTTGCCAGGCCACGCCTATGCTAACCTCTGTCATCAACAGTATTGTTTAATCAGCTTAAAAATAGCTGAATCTTATCTACTTGGTAACTTCTTTTAACTTACCTTATAAACTTACCTGTGTAAGGATGCTCTAGAGTATGATGCGAAAATCTTTACTATATAAAAGTCGCTTGTGTCGTCACTGATTTGTTACAGCTGCATAGTACTGCCCCCCTTGGAAATGACTTAATAATAAAGTCACTTTTCTTTTCTAGGGATCAAAATGCTGACAAAGACTGAGAGGTTATCTGACCTCCTCTCCCCTCTACAGCTGGACCAGCTATCCCGTGGTCATTCCTGACAGGTGCTTGCTTAAATTCTTCTTTAAACCTCCTGACACTGATATGCTAACAGCTTTGTCTTGTGTTTTGATTAGTAACAATGCAAGGGAATACTTGAGCGGTTTGAAAACACATATTTAATTTGGATAGTCTGAAAACTAAATAGAATGTAATCATTTCTGTTACTTTAAAAAAAATTTTCAACAGTGCTTTCTGAAACATAAAATTTAAGTTTTGATCCAGATTTGCATTGCCACAGTAAGTGTTCAAAACTCGTGAGTCAATGCCCACCCACAAATGAAGTTGGCTTAAAAGCCCATTTTCTTAAAAAAAAGACATTTGGAGAAGATGGGTAGGTGGTTGGTTATTTGCCATCTGTTTTCTGTGCTTTTAGGAGACCTTCCTTTCATATTTACAAGCTTTTGCTGTACAGAAGAATTAAAAACTTGCTTAAAAATATAAAAGCTGTGATTCTTACTGCAGACCCTTAACTTCAGCAGCCGAAAAATGTATTGAAGGATTTGCAATGAAATAATGAGTATCATGAACACCTAATTTGACCTGACAGTATTCTTCACCATGTCACAGCTTGGTAGAGAAACAAACAGTAATCTTTGTATACGGGTCCCCTCATATTCAATAGATTTGGTATATTTGAGAAAGGTTGAGGAAAAGGGTGGAGGGCAAGTCTTTTCCCTGTCAAAAAGCTCTCCATTGTATATTGTGAACTTCAGTTCACTTTTCTGTTTCTTAAGGTAATTAATGTATAATAATGCTTGTTAATAGGCAACTGCTGTCTGTACTCCCAGGTTAAGTCTAGTAGGTTAAGTCTCATGGTAGAGAGGAATTTATTTTTAAACACAAAAATTGCAGAAAACTAACAATTCAGTTGGCATGGATTTGTCACTGTCGGCTAGATCTTGGTAATTAAAGGAAGGTTCTGATAAACAAGAAGTTTGCTTAATTTTAATGGTCCGTGGTTAGGAGTTCTAAGACAAACTTGCTTGTTAGATACTCCTTATTTCTTCTAGTGAATATGTTACATTGTTGATGTGCCAAGCAACTTTGACTAAACCCTGCAAATGCAAATACCTCCTTTTATATAGTGACTTCCAGTTAGCTGCCAGACTTGTTGAGAGAGCAGTTCTAGCGACTTGCAAGTTTGCTGAAGTGCCATATTCTGTTCATATGGCAGGTAGCATTGATGCCCAGCTCTGACCTAACCCTTACAAAAGTGCAAGCTATAGGAGGCGATCTGTTGTGGAGAAGGTTGTTCTCCCTGACAATAACCAATAGCATGAAGTTGTATTGGAGAACCAGCTCATTAGTGAGAGCAAATCAAATCACATATGAAAATCTTATCCCTGGCTTAATTAAGATAGATCTTTCCTGTTTGCTGCACCAACGAGCCTGGATTTTTAGATCTGTGTCCATGCTAAAAAAAGTTCATTTGAGACTCTGAACAACCTGAAAATGCATTTCTAAGAGTTGTTGCCAGACTGCAGAAAGGTACGAACTGGTGCATAGAGAGATGTGTTTCAGTTCGGGTTGACGTAAGGTTCCTGGGCCACACGGGCCTCTTAGCCAGTGAGTGACACGCTGTGGAAGTGTACCAGAAGCCATCAAGCACTAGGATTTCTCCCTGCAGAAGACTTGCAGTGGTCGTGGATTAGCCGGTGGTGAGCTTTACCGGGAACAAATCTCGTATGCCCAGTAAGAGCGTTCTGCGTCAGTATTAGAAGCAAGAACCTTGACCAGCGTGTTAGGTATCTCACCTAAGTTCTCACCTTGGCTCTGTCAGCAGTTAATGGAGAAAGGCAGGTACCTGGAGGACATCCCTGTCATTCTAGCACATCTGACAAAAACAGATGAACTGGTTACTGCTTAATCAAGCATTTTGTGTGCTGGAAAAAGTTATATGTGATCATACAAAGACTACCAGAATGCAAGTGCACTCAGAGGGAAAGACACAAGCCTGAGCTTTGTGTCTTGAGCAAGGAGAACAGCAGGTAGCACTGGCAAGATGCTGAAGAGGTGGGACCAAAAGCTGCTGAAGATGAGGTACAGCTGAAGTGAGATGTGACTCAGTGACGTGTCATCCCTGGCTCGTAAGACGAGGTGAGACAGAGCTTGAGCAAGAGGAAATACACTTGCAAAATTTAACACTTCATAGGAAAAATAGCCTCTTCACCTCAGTTACTGACATCTCCGTTTTCGTGGCTAATCCAGGAATTGCTGTACGTAGTATGAGACATTAATGCTGGCCCTCAGTCTGTTGACTGCCCCTCATCTCTAGGATAAGATCTGACCTTTTGCAGACCTACTACTACTTTGCAGCATTTTCTCTTCACCCTCTAAATTTCAGGCTTTCTTCTGCATTGAACTTTCCTGCTCTGTATCCTTTCATCTCTTTTTATGCAGAAGTAAAAGTTCCTTGTGGGCAGAGATGCTTATTTGTCTGTTATAATTTATCCACTGTATGGGAATCATGTAGTTATATAAAGCAGTAATACTATTAATAGCAGAGTAGTCAGCAACTTCTCTTTCAAACTTTTAATACAAATTTTCTATCAATTTAAATGGAAGCATGATCCATAATTAAAGTGGCACAGTCTTATGTACTGAAGGAATTTTGAATCACAGTGAAAAATGCAGGAAAAGGAAGTATTATAACCACATCTACCCACAGAGAATATAAATGCAGCCACACAAATCTTTTAAATGTTCCTCGGTCAGGTACGTTCTTACAGCCTGGTATTGGCTCAGGCAGGGTTGATCTGAACTGAAAGACAAAACCAGCAAACATTGCTGGGGCAACAGTGCCGGAAAAGTTTAGGACACTCCCCCGCTGTAACAAGGAACTAATCATTCCTTGTTAATGGACATCTGGTAACAAATGTGTGCGAAAGCAGCAGTTAAAAATCAGCCAGCAAGAAGTGCCAAGTGATGGTTATCTGAGCTTATGTTTTCTGGCTCTGGCGATCAAGGGTTCTCTATGTTTCTGAAGAAATGAATGCTAACGATGACATATCCAGCAACACCTTTTCAAGGGATGATGCTGAAGAGGGACATCAACACTGCCTGAAGGACAACTCTTCTTCCTTTTAATATGTGCCCTAAAATCAGGGGAAGGTAAGACGAGGAGGAAGGGTTGTCTACAACTAGAATTACCCTGTATTTTATCAAAAACCTGTATAGTTTCTGAGCCTGTTCAAGAACGATCTTCTGCATTAATTTTTAACTGAGAAGAAAGGACATACCGTACATGCTGTATACTACCTCGCCTCCAATGCTTAGTGCAGAACTTAAAAAGCATGGTAGGATGGAGCCACATATCTACTACTGTATTGAATTTGAAGACATTGTCAAATTAACAAGGCCTGAATTGTGTTTCTATTTATTTACTTACCATTAAGTGATATAACATTTTCTTCCACATCCTGAAGGTCGTTACCAGGGTGTATTTATTTTGGCTTCTGAGTGATGTCAAACATCCAGTACTGTGCCTTTTACAAACACATACATGAAAAACAATTCACTAACGCATGCTCCTTCAGTGCTGCCAAGAACGTAGCAAAGTGTAACCAAGCTGCATATGGTTTGACTGTGGTAAAATGTCTGCACCCTGCCTACACTACAGGTGTAGCCCTACTGGAAGAAATATCCCACTAGGTTTCAAGGGTTGGATAAAATCTTCCTAGGGGAACTTGAGTGCCTGGTAGAAGAGCTGTCCTCAGCTGGTTCCGGTTTGATCCCTCTATCTCATATCCTGTGCCTTAAATGAGAGTTACATTCATTGTTTTGGTGCACAATTCCAATAGACTTACATGTTTTCCTCCCACAGTTACGAAGCAGTAAGGAAACCAATTTTGACCAACAGTAATTTAGTTAAAAATCAACAGATGCATGAGACAAATTCTTTAATTTGGCATTGCAAGATGGCACCCTGAAAATAAATATGAAAATATCAGGCACTGCACAGCTTTGCCTTTGTCTACTGGGGCTCAGATGACGGTCAAAGCATCAACTCTAATACTGCAAAAATCTCTGACTAGCAGCTTCAAAACAAAAGTCCTAGTCTTGGTCCTCCAATCCCACTGGTGCTAGTAGGATTTTGAACTCCCTTGGATTCCCACTGGTAAGTCAAGCTTCACATTTGTGCATATCTTAGCAGGTATCAAAGCCAGGGCTCCATATCTGAATGGGAATGGAGATGTTCGCTACTAAGGGGCATGCAATGTTTGAACTATGCGTTCCGTAGCTGAGGAAATAAACATGAGGTAACAAAGAAAAGGCAAGCCAGTAGTAACCTGACTAATCCCCCCTTTCGGGGGGGATTTTTTTGATATGTAGTTGAACTCCAAATGCAAACTTCAGCTGTAAGATACACCGATTACTGTACAAGATCACTCCAGTATTATGATTATATATGTTACAGAGTTGGAATAACCTTCCCCATAGTGACACTGTTTAAGAAAATGTATTTAGTACTAACTGGAATTTACTTTTAAAAAATAAGATCATGCATAAGGGTGAAACAGGAAACATCTTTCAAAATGAGCTCATGCATCTCTAGCACAATTATTTGGCTGTTGTACTTGCATCTCCTTAGAGACTCCTCTATCTGATGACATGAAAGTCAGTGCAAGACAAATTTAATCTGGCTGCTCGGTGTTTTTTGAAGAGGCAGAGAGAGCAGGAAACTTTCCTAACTTCTGTGTGGAGTTCAGTGAACTCTCAGGCAAGACAAAAAAGCAGGCTTCACAGTGAGGCCTTCCTCTCAAATTCAGGCAGTTCTTCCCTACCAAATCCTGGGGCTGCTGCTGTTCAAGCAGCACCCCTGCCTGGCTGGACCAAGGGTGCACATAGTCACAGGCATAACAAATGTTGCATTTATTCCCTCAGAGGCCACCTGAAGAAAATAAAAATCAGAACCAATGAGCAAGATCTGCACTGATTGTACATGTTCCAAATAGGTCACAAACATCTAGCTTAAAAGCTTCTCTCTATTACTGTTATGCCTCTTTTAAACAGGCTGAGGAAAAGAAACATTCAGTGACCGTCTGGTTTTGCCAGTTCTGTTGCAGGTTATTAAGCGCTTTGACAGGTGCTGGTCTTCAGGTTCTCATCTGAGAAAGAAGAAAAAGGAAATTCAGTACATAAGTCTACTACATCAGTGAAATTGTTGCTGTAAACAAGGACTATGAACTATATAAAATGTCATCTGCAGATCTCCGTGTGCTTTCAAAAACGAAGGATTATTATCCCACTCTTACTGCTGGGAAAAGGGTGGTGAAGAGGTGCAGTGACTTGGCCAGAAGTCACCCAGCTGGCCAGTGTTTAAACCGTGGATAAATCCCAGGACTAATTCTTTATCCCAGAAGCTGCCTCAAAATAAATAATACAGAGTATTGTGCAATGGAGTGTACTCTCGGGAACAGTGGCAGAACATGAGATGAAAATAGATATAACAAACTGAAACACTGGGAAGTAATCAGATTTAAGACAAGAAAATAACCGCAGAAGTATATGTGAGATTAAACATCATGTAGTAAAGAAACTTTGCTTTGGCAAGTCAACATTTTTATTATTAAAACACGCTACATTTTCTAGATTATGTCTCTATGTCGTGTCTTTTTTTTAAATGATGGAGGGTAGTGACAATGACTCCAGCCCTGAAAAGATAATTTCCTGAAAGCTTCTGGAAGTAGAATAGATATACGTTTGCAGACTCTGACTGTAACTGATGGTTTTGACCTCTGTGTGTGCTAGCTAATGAGTTCTGAATCTTATTTTGTCAAGGTATTCCATGCTCTCACCAACAAAGCGTACAGGTGGAAGTTAACCACTGCAGCAAGCATTATGGTGTACAGCCCTCTTGATCTACAGGCATCTTGGGGCATCCACAATCTAGCTGGACATCCCTAGGCCCCTGTGTTTGGGCACTACCGTGTATACATGCTCTTCAGCTCTTTGCTCTGCCTAGGCTGCGTGGCTGACCACACGGTCCCAGGAGTAATGGTTGATAGACATATTTGCCACAAGCTTATTTTGCAGCTCTGGTATTTTGAGTACTCTGAACTTCATTCCTCCCTTCAGGAAATCAGTGGGAGCAGTCAGTCCTGAAGGAGTCAGCTCCTTCAGCCCTGGGCAGTAGAAGAAATGCACAGATGGAGATAAAGTAATTAACATCTACTTCTATTTGTCTATGTAATTTTTTCCTTGCCACCGTTTCCTTGTCACCGTTCCTTTCCATAAGATTCTTTTGCAAACTCCTCTGAGGTTAGGCTACTGCACACAACTGCAAATCACAGACAGTCTCTGATATCCATGCTGCTTCTTCTGTTTTCCTTCAAACAGCCCACAAGACTTTCTACTTGTCTCTTCAGGCCAGTCATACCTTTAAAATAACCTCATCAGGTGACTGAAATCCCTCAAGATGGAATATGTTGCTTAGCTACCTCCGAGCTGAAGGTCAGGCTTAAAAACTACTTTGCCCTGGGTTGCAGCTGCCTACCTTTTGGGTTCTGTGTGAACAGATCATTAAGGTTTAATACCACCTGGCCAGCTCTTCGCCAGGAGCCCTTGGAATCACAGCCCAGCAGGAGGTTGTATGCGAAAAGCAGAGTCACTCAAAGCACAGTTTACATCACATGGATACAGGTATGAAGATGCGAATGGGATGGATTCCTGAAGCCATTGCTCATGTTATCCCAGGGTATGGGGCAAGCTCCCTCACTGACCCTTCCCCACAGCAGCAGCAGCATCATGAAGCACAAGTCATTAAGTCTCCCAGGGCTAATGCTCCCCTGCCCAGTGCTGCAGCAGGGAGACCAGTGCCTCTCAGAGGCAGTGGGACAGCCCTGCAGCAAGCCTGAGAGCCGCGAGGTTACCTGGGTGGAAGAGGGCTGGTTGCTGCCCACATCTTAACTTGGGTAACAGGCTCTCCCCTTGCAGGAGTGCCAGGGATCCTGCTCCAGTGCGCACGTTCCCCAGGACACCGGATGAATTATGGATGAGTCAGCCAGAATTTTTCCACACGCTTCCGCTGCTGCACAGCGTTCATCGCCAACTGAGCTGTGGTTTTCAACCGCTGTCTGGGCCCAATGCTTCTAACATTTAAAAAAAAACAAAACCAAAAAACCCAAACAGAGGATTGCTCTTGGTTTTCTGACAGAGTGCTCTGTGGCAGGGCACGGGGAATCCCAATGCTTGTGCAGTGTCAGGCCCTCGTGTCCATAACGTTTTGCTGAATAGCCTAGCATGTGTTAGAAATCATTTGGTCCTTTCTGCCTGCTTTGCTCCTCTGTCCCTCCCGCTAGCTGAGTGTATCAACAGAGTCAATTAGAAGAGACAGCAGCAATGCTGAAACTGATTTGAATTTCAACCAGGATCTGCTAGCAACTAGAGCTATGTAGAGAGCTGAGGGCAGGCAGTTACCCAAGGACCTAGTGACTGCTCACGTACGCTAAAAAGCCTTCCCCCCCCCAGTCCTTAGCTAGATTCAGATTAATTTCTGTTTACCAAATGTTGATTTCTTTTGCTCTTCTCTGAGCTCATGACATGCGTGTGGTCTTAATTTGTGAAGCTAACATCATGGAAAATAAACAGCGCAGTTCTGGAAATATTTGCTATGAGGCAAAGCACAGAATCCTTCTGAAACAGCATTTGTTGAGTCCTCTCAGAGAGAGTGTAGCAGTGATAAAGCAGCACTGATGTCAAACTATACAGCATGGGAAACTAAGCATTAATTCAAGCCTTATTATAAATTTCTATTATCTGCATTCAAGTTGCATCTAGAACTCCCAATCAAGACAGGCTTCAGCTGTGCTAAACACTACATCTATCGAAATGACAGTTTGTGCTTTAAAGCACTTAGCGTCGAAACAGACAACGTGAAATAAACTGGTGTGAAGTCAAAGAA